>NC_090446.1:1347119392-1348319392 GCF_031143425.1 Pleurodeles waltl | reverse complement strand
ATGGCAAAGGGATCTGAAAGCATCTCTAAACAATTGATGTGCAGTGTTGACTCCAGAGCGGACCATGAACCCCCAGTCGAGAGTTGACCGCATCTTGCCCCCCAACCTGTCAGACTTGCATCTGACTCTAAGACAAGATCTGGGGCGGCAGAGAAAATTGTTCTCCTGTTCCAAGCATCTAAATGACTGAGCCACCAAAGGAGTTTCTCTCTGGATTCGGAATCCAAAACGACTGGGTCTGAGTAAGCAAGACCTTGACGAAGATGACAGATTTTTAGTCTTTGAAGGGCCCTGTAATGTAGAGGCCCTGGACAAATGGCCTTAGTGGAGGAAGAGAGAAGGCCCACCAACCGAGCCAAAGATCTGAAGGAAGTGCGGGGAATGGATAAGGCGTGACGAATCTCTTTCTTTATCAAATCTACTTTCTGTTGAGGGAGCTTAAGAATTGAATCGACTGTATTCACAAAAAAAAAAAGGAATTCTAGTTGCTGAACAGGTACGAGGACCGACTTCTGAGGGTTGATGAGGAAACCCAGACTTAACAAAAGATTCTGACAAAGATCTAGATGAGTCAATAGGTGGGACCTGTCCTGGGCCATTATAAGGAAGTCATTAAGATAAACAATGAGCCTGACACCCTGACCTCTGAGGAAGGCAATTACTGGCTTGAGAATCTTGGTAAAGCACCAAGGGGCTGAAGACAGGCCGAAAGGAAGTGTCTTGAATTGGAAGAAAGAATCTTTCCACTGGAACTGTTGGAACTTCTGTAAGCGGGATGAACGGGAACCGAGAGATAGGCGTCCTGGAGATCTAAACAGACGAGCCAATCGCGCTGAAGGAGCAGATCTCTGAGATGAAGGATAGCCTCCATCTTGAAATGATGATACACCACAAAATTGTTGAACAGCTTTAGGTTTATGACTGGACGATGTTTGTTGTTCTTCTTGTGGACAAGAAATATAGTGCTCAGGAAGCCTGTAGGATGTTTTGCCAATAAAGCTTGTATCTCCTCCTGAACCAAAAGAAACTGGTCGTTTGAAAAATGAAGAGGTTGAGGAAGATGAGTCTGGAAGAGATGCTGATATAACTCTATGCAATAATCCTGGACGGTTTGTATAAGCCAGGGATCTGACGTGAGAGACAACCAAACATTTAAACAAATTGCTAGTCTGCCTCCTACAGGAGGAAGGCCAGAACTGAAAGTTCTTACCTGCGATTTGATCTCCTGTGGGCTTGAAACCCCTGCTGGTGGCTCCACGGAAACGGGGATAGAACTGGGGTTTGTATCTGTTAGAGGACGGTTCTGACCATCAGGTCTGCCCTGATTTTTCGCTTTTTGACCACCTGGTTTTTGACCTTTTACTGTGAGGGAGCATCCTGTGCGGGGTCTCACACACAGTAAACACATGGTAAAATGGACTGCATGTGTTTACCGCCGGTCCTGCCATGCTAAGGAAAGGTTGCTGTGGCGCAGCAAGGGCAGGAGGCCCTGGGCGGGTTATATGTGAGCATGTGTGTACATGGATATGCACCCGTGTGAGGGCTGTGGGAGGATTCCTGGTGTGCGCAGCCCAAGAACTGCGCTTAGGTAAGCCTGGTGCAGGAGGAACTATGCAGAGTGGGTGGTGACCTGGAGTAGGTCTCATGAGAGGGGTGTGCACATGTGAGTGAGAGTCAGTGTGCTTACTGTCTTTTCACTGTAGGGACACTCAGGTAAATGTCAATGTCAGTGTGCTTAATGTATTTGCATTGTGGGGATACTCCATTAAATGTCAATGGGAAAGGATGGCCTAGGGTGCAACTCCAGTTCTCTGGGGTCCACCAAGACCAGAGTCACACCAAAGTACACTGTAACATGTAAGAAAAGAATGATTCAGTAGGTTACAAGAGCATACTTGTACAACGTATGGGTCATCCATGGATGTCATCTTTCTCTGACTCAGCTCAGGATTAGGGCCAATTACTTCTCTGTCCAGTTGCTTGAGCAGGGCCTTGCATCAATCAGCCAGATTTCATTCCGTGCCAGGAGCAGGCTGGAGAGGCCCTGGGAGGAATGTCAATGAGGAGGGGCTAAAACTTGCAGAGCACATGTGGCAACTAACTCATGGATGGTGCCATTTTGAGCTATCCTAGAAGACTGTGCAGGAAGCAGGGGACGGGGGCAAGGAAGTGATGTGGCACAGCTGGATAGGCCAGAGGTGCAGACCTTCTGGACACTTCCGTCCCCACTTAAAAGGTCCGGCACAGGGGAGAGCTCTCTCTCTTGGCTGTGCTTCACTGCTGGAAACTGGGACTGCAGACGGGCGTCATGGGCAACTGGAAGGAAGAACCCCCTGAGGCAGGGACTCTGCCCCTGGAGGATTCCAGGCCAGTGAGGCGAATGCCAGGGCCAGGCAAGCTGGGCCCCTAACCCCCATGAGGACTAGTTGGGGGAAGGACTGGGCTAGCGCAAGGAGAGCCCGCTGCCCAGAAGGAAAAGAGGGCACCCAAAAGAAAGGCTGGCGCAGGGAGTCAGTGGGAATGGCTCCCTATGATCTGGGACCCTTCGAGGACAGGAGGCCTAAGGAGAGTGCTCCTGGTGGCAAGGGCTTGTCACCAGGAGCAAAACGACACTGGAATGATGAGAATCAGCCGTTGGTGGCCCGAGATATCCAGGGAAGAAGGATTATGACCTTTGGCCTTTCTAGAAGCACTGACGAAGCGCGTAGGGCTCCGCCGCTGTTCCAGACTGTGCCCCCGCGGTGGGCCAGGGCCCGGAGGCTGCCCCAGGAGGAAGAGGAGCGGGGGAGTGCTGTCAAACTACCCCTCTGAAGAAGAAGGGGCCCCGGACTCCATCCTGGGGCCCCATGATGCCTGGCATGTCTGACTTGATGGGGGGGCGCTGTCGCGCACCCCCCCTGCCGCGATGGGTAGGGACCCCAGGCCCCATCCCGGGGCCCCTGGCGGCCAAAATAAAGTTGGGGAGTGCCATCGCGCTCCCCGTGAAGATTGTGAGGAGGGGCCCCAGACCCCATCCTTGGGCCCCATGAAGGAGGAGTGGGGGGGCACCATTGCGCACTCCCGCAAGATGGCCGCCGGCTGTGGAGGGGCCGGCGACGAAGAAGTTGCCAGGGAGCGCTGTTGCGCTCCCCTTGAAGATTGACCTGGGTGGGGGCCCCAGACCCCATCCTGGAGCCCCAGCAGAAGTCAAGTTGGAGGCGCCGTCGCGCCCCCTGTGAAAATCCCCAGAGGGGCCCGGACTCCATCCCGGGGCCCCAAGATGCCTGGCCTGTCAGACTTGATTGGGGGGCGCTGTCGCGCACCCCCCCTGCCGCGATGAGTAGGGACCCCGGGCCCCATCTCTGGGCCCCTTGCGGCCGCAGTAAAGTTAGGGAGCGCGTCGCGCTCCCAGTGAAGATTGTGAGGAGGGGCCCCAGACCCCATCCTGGGGCCCCATGAATAAGGAGGAGTGGGGTGCGCCATCGCGCACTTCCGCAAGATGGCCGCCGGCTGTGGAGGGGCCGGCGACGAAGAAGTAGCCGGGGAGCGCTGTTGCGCTCCCCTTGAAGATTGACCTTGGTGGGGGCCCCTGACCCCATCCTGGAGCCCCAGCAGAAGTCAAGTCGGGGGCGCTGTCAGGCCCCCCGTAAAAATCCCCAGAGGGGCCCGGACTCCATCCCGGGGCCCCAAGAAGAAGGTGACATCTGGGAGTGCCGTTGCGCTCCCTGTGGAGATAAAGAGGGGCCCTGGACCCCATCCCGGGGACCAAAGAGGAAGATGGTATCCGTGAGTGCCATTGCGCTCCCTGTGGAGATGTGGAGGGGCCCTGGACCCCATCCTGGGGCCCCAAAGCTGTAGGGAGGAAAGGGGGAGTGCCGATGCACTTCCACATGCAGCCCGTCCGGCAGCAATCCTGCACACATCTGCCCGTGGAGGTGCTGGCCATGCGGGAAGCCGGTGGCGGAGGTCAGGGGTGGGCGCCCTGCGCCGCCCTCCTACGAAGGAGCACTTACCTCGTGTGGGGGTGTCCGGGTGGGACCAGGCACCCCCCCTGGATGGAGCACCAGTTTTGGCAGCACACGGCTCTCCCCGGCTCAGCAGGAGAGCGGCTCATTTCGTATGCGGCCGCCCCAGCATGCTTTTCGGTGGATCAGCAGGGGTCTAGGCCCCTAAACCAGCTTGTGGTGGTCCCAGAGAGATGGGGCCACCACCAAACTCATGCCCATGAAGAGGGGGAGCTGCAGGAGCAGCGCAGCCTCTCTCCAACGCAGTTTGTGTCCCCACCCTAGGTAGGGTGGGACAAAAGAATGATAACCCCCAGGGGGTTCTACTGCTTGTTACAGCACAAGCTTATGTGGACTTTTGTACTGGCTTGTGGGACTGTGCCTACTAGAAACGTAGGCTGGTATTACTCACTGTATTCAACTGTTATTTGATTGTCAACTAAGAGTAATTTGAAAGTAATCTAAAAGTAATTCTAATGGTTAAATTGCTTAAAGATGGTCTTACATGTTCCCTGTTGATGCTAATTTGAATAATGAAACTGACAGCCGTTTCTTGGCAAGATATATGTACTTAATTGAAAATGTAGGTGTGCTCATTCAACATTACTGTCAAATCTTCAAATGTTGCAGGGGGACACTGGGGATTGTTTTGCCATGTGGGTTGTTGGATTATATCCTCCCTTGGAGGAGACATGAGAGATTACACAATGTCGTCCCAGAGTAATCCCATCACTTTGTGTATATTTGTAGATTGTTGCATAGTATTGAGTAGTGTGTGTGTGTGAGTAATATATGCACTTTTACTTTATCAAAAGAAAACCACAGACTGGACAATCATTTATTGAGAGTCATGCTTGTGTGCTCGTGAATGGGGATTACTAGCCCACACCAATTCACTTGAGTAAGCCTTGGACTGCTCTGCAACACTACCCTATGACAGTCAAGCGCTACAATGGGGTGTTTGGTTCCCAGTGGTGGTCGTGTGCGGACCCATTACTTGTGCAGGCCACACAACTAATAACCCACCTTCCAACAGTATCCCTAATAGCAGTCCTGCTGGGAGTCTTGGTGGAAGGAACCTCGGTTGAGGTACTGTCCTTGTGACGCATAACGGCCGGCAAAGCGACTCCTTCCTCTGTCGGCCCTGCCAAAAACCTGTTTAGAAAAAATTATTTTCATGGGAGACTTGGCCTTGTCAATAGAGGCAGAGGTTGACACATATCTACTCATTTCTTTGATGAAGGAATCACCAAAAATAAGACTTTTAGCCTTGTGTCCCTCTTCTTTGGTTGCTAAAGAACTCAACTTAGGGTCAATTTTAAGTAGAAGACTCTTGCATCTTTCTTGAGAAATATAAGCATTAGCATTGCCAAGCATGCACATTGCCCTTTGCGCCAAATTGGAATCCACTTGACCGCCCTCTGTTCTTGCCTCTTCGGCCAGATCCAAGATCCTTGTTAAGGGACCAACCAGATCAAGAAGTCTGTCCTGGTAGTTAGACCAGGCTCTATTGACCCCTTTCTTGGGATCCTTTCCGAACTTGGTGAAAAATAACAACATGTTAGGATCAATAGTGGGGGTATCAGCCACCTTGAAAGGAAGGGAAGGTCTGGGACAGTCTGTCTTTAATTTATTCCTGCAGGACTTGTCCAAAGCATGCCTCAAATAGAAGGAAACATAGTCTGAGCCATGCTCAGAAGGGAACCACTCTGAGGAATTAGGGTGGTGGATTGACGTAGGGCCGAACATGGGTTCCCCAAACTGGTCAACTAAATCATCGCACAATGTTAGGGATGAAATTGCAGTGGGAGAAATTTTCTGCCTTTTCTCCAAAGGCCCATGGTCAGAAACATAATCATTGACGATAACGTCAAAAGGATCATCCCCATCACTGACCGTATCCCTGAGGTTAAGAATATTAAGGGGGGAAGAAGAGAGCCCCGAAGGATTCGCCTCTCGGGTGGGAGGCCCAATTTTAGTAGAAACGCCTTTAGAAAGTACCCGGGAGTGAGCCGCACGTTTAGTTCCCTTTTTTGAAAGAACTTCAACAAAGGGCTGTAACATCTTAGACAGGGAGCTTCTAAGTTTTTGGAAATATCCAGCATGGAAACTGAAACAGCATGCTGCACAGAATCCTTAATAAAGGACTTCAAATTATCTTTTAAAAACTGAGCTTGCTCATCCCCAGACATAATGAAGAAATAGGGGAAAAAATGTGCAAAAATAAACAATAAAAAGAAATAACAAAATATTAATAAACCCTGAACCCAATAAAAAGGATAACAATAATAAATTGCCTGGAAAAAGAAATTGCCAGGAAAACCAGACATGCAGGTGTTAACAAACCCTGACAGGAGAGGGCGTGTGCTGAGGTAGAGCAGGGGAGAAACTACTGCGGTAACCAAAAACGCCCCCAAAGGCAAGAGGGAACGCTAGGAACCAGCCGTGTTTATGAAGAAGAGAGCGGCGGCGAAAGCGAAACCGCCTGAGGCCCTGCATCAAGAAGGAACGAAACAGCACACACAACAGCAGTTGGGGGGCGCAACGACGGTTGTAGAACGAGGCGGAATGCCTCAGGAAAGCGAGCACGCTACAGAACATTCTAAACGAGCGTGAGGCTCGAAACAGTAAAGAAAACGACAATAGCAGAAATATATGCAAGTAAATACAAAACAATGAAATATAATTAAAATACATGAGGCGAGCAGAGTACTTATCTTGACTGCGAGCAGCAAGAAAAAAGGACTTGTTGCTCTGTCAAAATAGTTGTACTCGCACTTGATGTGTCATTGGTTACCCCCTTTGTGATGTGATATTGTAGTTTTTTCCCCAGGGTTTCTGGGATTTGTAGTTTTTGGCTGCTGTATTTATTAAAGTAACAAAAGAACGCATAAAATGAGCCTCCGGTCTTGTAATAAAATCAGGACATTTCTGAAAGTGTCACAGGCTGCCTAGAAGCTAGGCGAGTACGATACTTCTCTGGTGTCAAATTCTGTGTCTTACTGATCTTCACTTTAATGACAGATAATTTTGATGTATTCTTATATTTTTTTGCTTTCTTACAGATTGCCCCTTTGCATTGTCTCCTTCATAGATTCTTTGGTGAAGGCACCATTTTGAAAACCACAGCCCAGAAAGAGATGGTGACCTGCGACAATGTCTCCAGGCCAAGCAGGAAATGGGTGCTGCACAAAAGGAAGAAGACTCGGTAAGCCTGACAGTAATAGCAAGCTAAAAGAAGGAAGAGATATGCAGAGGGGCGCTAGCCACATTTGATATCTTGGAGAAGCAGCATTCAATTTTAATCACCAAGTGCCTCCTGTGTCCTTGGGATGCTATAGTTCCAGGCCCCGCTTTTCCTTGATAAACCTGTGAATTCTTGGAGTACAGTCTTGGTGCACAATGGCATCAGAATATTTTGCTTTGGGAATGAAAAGCTCAATACTTAGGAACTGGGCGATGATGTCACATATTTGTGTGCTGGGGGATTTTAAATCTTTCCATTTCAGGTGTGAGAAGTTCATCCCTATTAGAAATTGGGTCTCTGACTTGACCTCTGTCGAAGTAAGGACCACAGTCCTAAACAGGGTAAGTATGATACACACTGAAAGTTTTCCTGTACTTGGTCCCCTGGTAGCTTGACAAAGAGCAGTCAGGCTAAACTCAAGAGGCAATGTGTAAAGTATTTGTGTGTACATACAGTAACATAGTGAAAACACCACAAAAGGACTCCACACCAGTTTGGAATATTAGTCAATATTTATCGGATTCAAACAAGACTGAAACAATTGAAATCCAACATATATAAGTCAAGTTATGAATTTTTAAAGGTGGGATCAAAATGCAGTGCTTAGAAAGCAATAGCTCCAACCGGGACTATCTGGTTGTGCTGGACTGGGGCAAATCCAAAAGTGCAGTCCGATCGCAATGAAGCGTGGACTGGGTACAGGAGTCATATAGACCCACTTACAGTACCTCTGTTGCTAGGTGATGATGAGTTGATACAGAGGAGAGGATGCAACATGCTTGTAGGGAATGCGTTCTTTCCTGATTGGGTAACATAGTTGATGCGTCGATGTCCAGAAGCGATGAGTACTGATTCCGATGCATCAGTGCCTGGCTGGCCAAGCTGGGGCTGCGTTGTATGTTGGGGTCATGCGTCGTACTTTCTGCGAGCGGTGTCTGCGGCTACGGTGCAGGCAGCAGCAGAGCTGCATTTCTGCAGCGGAAGGCTTCGGTACCAATTGACCCACCAGTGTTGTTGCGTCAGTTCTTATGTTGTGGCACCACACTCACCTCCAGGGGCCCAGGACTGGATTTGGCACCACTTGGTAGGGAAGGACTCACACCAGAGGAACCCAGGTGCTGGTAGTAATATGCAGGTGGAGTCTTTGATATCTCTGAGACTTAAGAAAAGAGAGGCAAGTTCAGACAGGCCCTTGGTGAAAATCTGCATTGCAAGATGTAGAGAGTTAGATCCAGTCCTCTCACTCCCAGGCAAGAAGTAGCAGGCAGCAGGCCAACACAGCAGAGCCAACAGCAAAGTGGCAGTCCCTTCTGACAGCACAGCGGTCCTTCTTCCTGGTAGAGTGTCTTCAGGTCAGAAGTGTTCTGAGTATAAAGTGTCAGAAGCCCAGTACTTATACCCAAAATGGCCTTTGATGTAGGGGTAGCTTGAAAATAATCCTCTGAAGTGCACAAGGTTCTCTTTCAACTGAGCCCTGGCTCCAGACTACAAGTAGAGGGTAATCAGCCCTTCGTGTAAGGGCAGCCTATTCAGATGTTAAGTGTGAACTGCCTCTCCCTCTCCCTGCCCAGGACGACTATCAGTATGCAGATGCTTGCAGATGTATCTCCTGTCACACCCATCCCTTCCTGTTTGTGGCTGTCTGGAGAGAGTGCACAAATCTTACTGTCTCCTAAACCCAGACAGGCTAAGGCAGAGAGTGGTTAAAGTAAGAAAATGCCATATTTTTAAAAGTGGCATTTTCAGACCTATAGTTTAAAAACCAACTTTACCAAATTATTTATTTGTAAATTAAGAGTCCAAAGACACCAAACTTCATTTTTCTATCTATTCCCAATTGGAAATTACACTTAAAGATGTTCCAAGGTAATCCCAACATTAGCCTATAGGAGAGATAGTCCTTGCAACACTGAGAAATGAATTTAGGAGATTTTCACTACCTGGACATGTTGAACTTAAAAGTATATATTCAACTTTTTAAATTTAAATGTGCTGCACCCTACCCATGGGGCTAAACAGGGCCTACCTTATGGGTGACTTCATGTAATAAAAAAGAAGGTTTGGGCCTGGCAAGTAGGTACACTTGCCAGGTTGAAATGGCATTTAAACTGAATATGCATGCTCTTGCAATAACAATCCTGAGACATGTTTGAAAGGCTGCCATAGTGGGTGGTATAAGCAGTGCTGCAGGCCCACTAGTAGCATTTGACTTAGGGGCCCTGGGTACACATAGTGCACTTCACTAGGGACTTACTACTAAATCGAATATGCCAATCATGGGGAAGACAATGTTACCATGTTTTAGACACAGAGCACATGCACTTTAGCACTGGGTAGCAGTGGTAAAGTGCACAAAGTCTTAGAGCCAGCGGAAATGAAGTTCACACCCATCAAAAAGTCTGGGGAAATCACAACAATCCCATACCTGTCAACTTTTTTAAACCAAAATGAGTGTGATATTTGCATGATGTGTGAAAAATACCGCACACTGGGACTGTTCAGTGCTAGAAATCTTGGGACAGTACTACACTCTAAAACACAAATGGCCAGTAACAAGGCAGAAATATGTATGGTTTAAAGCAAACTTTAGAGGGTTTTGTAGTTTTACAACCAAAGAACTTTCCGGATAGGGAGTGAATAATGGTTCCTTTTAAACCACATTAGACTAGAAACTTTGATCAATAATGGATTGCGCCTAAAGACTGTTTAGTCCGGGTAAAGGTGGGCTTTGGGACTACCCAAGTGAATATATGGAAAACATTCTGAGTGACACATTTTACAGTAAATTGGACCAACAGCAGCAGTCCGAAAAGGGGAGGGTGCAAAGGCTGACTTGTAGGGAAGCGTGCATATCTACTCCAAGGAATTTGGGGGAAATGGTGTAGTAAATGTGGATTTAAAGCAGTGATCCAGTAATACTGGTCATGACTGGCTATGAAAGCCACTCAACAAAGAGATTTGGAGGTTTTCCACCAAAGAGGCTTTATGGAAAAGATGGGGATAAACCTGTTTCTAAGGGGTGAGAACCTCCAAGCATGCAGATGGTGGCTGTGAAGGGACAAAAAGCCTCATCCACCTTGTCTTAGACGGCCTGTCCGTTTTCCCTATTCCTTCGGTACTCCATAAGGTTGCATTTGAAACAAAACTGCTCTATTTTTTACAACACTGGCGTTCTAGTCTGACGAAACTACCAGGAAACAGCTCCTCTTTACCTCGCTGGCTCATTCTCCACTGACATCATATTTCATAAGATATTGCCCTTCTCCCATCACAACTATTTTTTTTATATTTTGGGGACGGATTAAAAAAAACTCACTGTCTGTTTTTTACTGAAAAATCGGGCTCTGGGACTTTACGGTCATGCTTCTTCCAATACACCTTCCAAGCTTCAAATTTTTAACTCCACACCTGCCATGGGCACTGCTAATGACCCATCATCATTAATCAATTGTGGTCTGGATCTGTATGTATTGATGGTGGAAACCATAATTCGTTTAATGGGGGGCAGTAGTAGATCACTTTATGCGGGTAGCTGACACGCCTGTAATCCAAATTTGTGTCTATTTTATTTTGCATTCTTGTAATTGGGTTATAACACTTATAAAGCTAAACACAAACTTAAAAGTGCCACGATACAACGTTTTTCTTTGGCATCCTATTGGCATTTCTAAGCACTATACACAATAGATGCTACATTTTTTACAGTACTCGATGTATGGACCTCCAAAAGGATGTGAGCTCCTTTTTCAAATTCGCGACCTGTAGATCACACAAATGACACTACGAGCACTGAACTTGTTGAGTTATTTGATTGGCTAAGAAAGAAACAACAGTACGGAAGGAAGCACTGACACTTGGAGCAATATGAGACCTCCTTGTACTGCAACGCTATAATTTCGGACGCTTTGGAAAAAAACATTGCTACTATTTCTGTTGAAGCACAAATAGGACACCAAAGTTTACGCATTTTAGACTAATTGTGATTAAAATTTTGACCGTGGACATCAGTTCACAATCTGCCTAGGGCTTCCGGATGACTGTGTCACTGAGACACGGTGACCCCTGCGTTTTATGAAGCGGCTGGAACACTCTGGTAGTTACAGTCCGGTTCACTTCAGGTGAACAAAATGGACCAGCACACTTGATAAAAAGGTTAACTGTTAAAGATTAACTCGGTACTAGAAACTTGTTCTGTTGATGTGGAACTATAGGGTAACCCTGCTGTACTCACTTGATCAATTTAATTCTAGACTGGTCTCTTCATCAATTTGTAGTTTACTGAACTAACATGTCAAAAAAAACTGGTAGCACTTATAGGCAGGTCCACTGGAATTATGCGATTGCTGTATTTATGTGATAAGTTGTTATTAATGAGATAAAAGCTTCGCCTATACAATGCTAACGCGTAAAATGACAAAATAGTGAAAGAATACTGCTTCAAAATGCGCCACATTGCACCGCATAAATTGCCTTCACTTGGTGCATAATTTAGTCAACCCTCCCGCAAAATGTTGTAAATCCCGGCTGCATAATTCCAGTGACACTATTAGAGGCGAGCCCTCAATAACATGTACTAATATAAAAAGTATTCAAAGGTACTTTATTGTCAGGTTACACAACGCCCTGATTGTATGGGGTATATAAAATCGTTTTTTTTTTTATTTGTACATTTAGGAAGAACCACCCCTTCTCGCACAGGCCTACAGGGAAATTTACTTTTTTTTCTCCACAGGGGATAGGAGTCAGTCTATCAGTCTATTTTAAGACATTTCCTGTGGGTGACTGATTTCAACTCGGCCACAGCGGCATTGGGAGGCAACACCCTGCCGTGAACTCTACCGATTTCCCTACAAGCCAGTCCTCTTGTGTAACGTAATGCACCTGTGGGACGCATTCCCACGCGCAGCTTCACGTCACCTGCTTGGTCCTGTGCACGCGCCTCGCCCTTTACTGTAAATGGCCACTCCCTTCCCTTGTCTCCCTGGTAGATGTCAAACGGTATACTGGAGCACTGGCGGAGCTGTCCTAAAACCAGCTCGGGCCGGGTCAGTATTTTACCTATTCCTCACTCCGTCGTCGCACCGGACTCAGTTTTTGAAAAGAATGAATGATAGAAAGAAAAAAAGTCTTAGGTTGCCCTATGTTGTGGAAACAAAATTTTTAGTTCTTCTGAAATAAAACCAGAGACAAAGGGAGATCAAGAAATTAGAGGCAGCAAAATATACAAGGGTGGGTTCCAGTAACATTAACAAACATAAAGTCGCAGAGGAATCAAGCATTAGCTAAGCCAATAGGTCAGACCATTGGGACCTACTTTCTCTGCTAATAGTTTTTAGCGACGCTGTATAGTATCCCCGATGTTGTGCAGCATGGCTGAAGAGTATACACAAACAGTGAAATGGTGTGTCCGCCCACGTCATTTTTTAGGCACACACAAGCATGGAAATTAGAAATGTAATTTAAAACAAAAAAGTAGCGCAAAAGTGTTTTTTCTTTTTTGAGGTGCAGGTGGGAGGAAACAACCTGGGGGCTATGTGTGTAAAGAAGCAACATGGAAGGGGTGAGCAAAACAGGGACAGAAGGGGTGAGCAACACAGGGCTTGAATCAACCCAGAGGGTGTGGGTGAAAAAAAGCAATACGTAGGGCAGGGGGAAGCAACACACATAACAGAGGAATGTAGAGGGCAGGGGGAAGTGAAGCACACAGGCTAGCGAGAAGAATGTGGAGTTCCTGGAAGAGCATGCAGGCAACGTAGAGGGAGAATCACACAAGGGCAAGCACAAAATGGAGGGGTCTTGGAGAAGCATACAGGTGTGGGAGCTGGGGAAAGAGTAGTACCTCAGGGAGACAGCTGGAGAAAACAGGTTCGCATGGAGTGCTTCACCAAAAAGAAATATAGTGCTTCAAAAGTGAGGAGTAGAAGGACACAAGTAATGCGTCCGTGCTCCAGGGGAGGGAAGAACACAAGAAATGGAAGTAAAGCCCACACAAGCTGACAATTAGCAAGCACTGGCTAAGCCAATAGGTCTCGCCTTCGGCCAATCGGTTGTGTCATATTTTGTTTGCGATGCTATGAAACATGGCTAAGGAAGCAATAAAAAGGTGCTATGATGCAGCCTAGGCAGCCGTGGCATTTTGTAGGTGTGTGCACCATGTACGCATTTACAAAATACACAGGTGTTTTGTTTCTTATTATTTACTTTGCCAAGCTGGATTGGTAAAGAAAAAACGGGTAATGCAAAAGTGTTTTTTGTTTAAAAAAAAGAAAAGTGGGTGGGTGGGGAAGTAAGCAACACGGACGGTGTAGTTGGAGATAAATCATCACAGTGGGCAGGGATGGAAGCAACACAGGGTTGTAGGAGAAGTACACAACACAGGCGAGAGAAAGCAACCTGGAGTGTGGGGGAACAAGCACACGGGTGAGAAAGAGTGAGGGCAATGTGAAATGGAGAGATGCACACCGGAAAGAAAGCAATGCAGGAGAAGACACACAAGAATTAGCACAACACAGATGGGGTGAGGGAAGAAGCACTCAAACAAGAACAACATGGAGTCCATTGGAGGGGCAAAGAGAAGTACATGAGAGAGACAGCTGGAAAACACATGCACTCTCATGGAGTGCCTAACCAAAAAAAAAAGTGTCTGAAAAGTAATATTGGAAGGACACAAGTAAAGCGGCCATGCTCCAGTGGAGGAAGAAACACGATAAGAGGACGCAAAGGTCACCCAACCAGTGCTTAATTTGTGCTTGTTGTTTCCGGTGCTGAGCACCGGCACTTATTTTTGAGGGCCATCGCTAAGTCTTCTGCCTTAAGCATTTGCTGCGAGCAAAAGACACAGATGGGAAAGATTGAGGAAGAGAAAAACGAAAAAGCGTCACAAAGGCAGAAAGCTGCAAGAGTGAGCTGAAGGGGCAGGGAGTGGCATTAAATGGATTAAAGAGGCCCGAGATGGCTTCAGGATTACATTGCCACAGATTTCCGTGCTCGCACATTTAAATGAAGCAGCCACGTGTTTAAGAGGAAGGCTTTTGGCATCGGCATGTTTTTATTTACAAATTAAGCACTGCACACAACCAGTCTTTAAAGCAGGATTGACTGTGTTCATCGGTTGCTCTATGAAAAGCATATCATGTAATGATGAACACTACATTTTGTTATTCCCACTATACAGCAATTAAAGTATACAAGTTAGCCAAATATGAATTTTATGCAAATGTGAATCTGGCCAGTGAGCACTCTCCCTCGGGGGTTACAGCAACATCCTACCATTAAGTTCCTTCTCAACGTTCCTATATCAATTTCCATTGAATACGCCGACAGGTCAATACATAGCTATGTTACTCAAGAGCAGACACACGTCTATGAAAACTGCAATCAAGTAATGAGTTGAAAATGGTTGTTAAAAATGTAAGGGCTTTTAGGACAATTGAAGGCCCTATTGAATGAGAGGGTGGTTAGGGTAAGATGAGGATGGTGGTTAGGAGTATCTACCAAGAAGGTGCAATAAGCTCCAAGTGGTGGTGCACTATTTAGCAGGGCCTATTAGATTAACATTAAGCTTTCCCCCACTTCTGAGTGAATTCCATGGCTGCTGAAGGGATCAGTTGATGACCTTTTGCCTATATGTTCGAATTCTGGTAGGTCAGTCAATTTGTCATTTGTCAATAGAGCCGCCATTTATAGGCTTTAATAAATCAGATAACAATATAAAACTGGGAAAAGCACCAACCGACAAGTACAGAAAGAAACAAATTTAATTTTTGCAGCAGATGCACCAACCCGACAATCTCTATTTACTAGACCAACCACACAAACTGCAGGAGGCGCGCAAACACGCTGAGCTGTCCTATTGGTGTTGTAACCTGTGACCTGTAGATTGCCCAGAAGCTCACACGCCTGTAGCACATACACGAATCTGCTGAGATGTCCGATATGTGATGTACAGCTGGCATACAGCTCTCTGCAGCCGGCACACCAGCCCAGTGAGCCGCCTGCTGGTACTCTTTTGGGGCAAAAACAACACAGGAAACATAGCCGGTTAGCTTTGGGTCTTGGAGTTAGGGAAGAGGGTGCAGAAGTATGTCTTCCTTTGGGCCCCGCCTTCGTTCCACCTGTTTCACATGCAGAAACTAGGAAATCATTAATGAATATGCAGATATTAAAAAAATAATGAAAACTTTAGATGATGCCATGTCTGATTAGCAGGGTCTGAACCTCCCTTCATTGTCTATTAACAGAAGGCAGAGGTGGTATTTGCAAAACAGAAATGTTGTTTGCTTAATTGTGCGCGTGTGTTTCGCTCTGTATTTTTACTTCCTCTTAGGCTCTGGGAGGTGACCCAAGCAGAAGAATGAAAAAAACGGAAGGTTAAAGTCCTCCCTCGGTGGGGCTGGCACACGGAGGCGACGCTGCGCTCCCCAGTCGGCCGGCTCAGCTGAGAGAGCGCGAGAGGCGGCCAGGCAGCACCTGTACGGCTCCCCGGGACAGGGAGGACCAGGGCAGGCCAGCGCGAGGAGAGCAGCCGCCCGGAGCAGGCCCAGGCTCGCCGAGGCAGCGCCCGGGAGAAGACTTCACGCGCAGATGGCGCGCGCCCTCTCCAGCCTCGGCGCGGCGGTGCCCCTGCTACTGACGGTAAGAGCTCCCTCTCGTCGCTGCTCTCAGTCGTGGGGCACTCCGCTTGCACGTGCCTGAGCCCCGGGGGTGGGTGGGTGGTCTGAGGTCACGCCGAAGCGTGGCCCAGCGGACTCCGTGGGTTGTGACCCCCTGTGTGACGTATGGACTCAAACTGAAGTACTTTATCTGGTAGTTGAATGTCTCGCTTGTGGACAGAGTTTTTCTCTTCAGCCGTGCTCATGTTACATTGCTTTCCATACATCTCGCGCAATAGTAGTGTTGAGACTGTGTAGCTGACATATGCGCGCTCGTGATCTCGACACACTGTGGCTTTCTGTGTGCGTACTTATCATTGTTTTAATAAATGCATCTCCACGGAGCTGACCCGGAGCAGCTTAATTAGGGAACTCCTATACAACTTGCACGTTTCACTTCGCGCTTAGTGCACTAGTACCCGAATGCGCTGCTAGCTGAGTTACTCATTCTCTACAGGTGTCCATGACTGACTGCGATTATAGAGGCTGCGTTTTCTCGAACTTCCGCTAGGACTCCTCGAGCCAGCTTTCATTAGGCTCTCTCAAGTATATGCTTCAGAGTGACTACCTACTCCTGGTCTATGACCATCCCTACTCATATAAAACATTCGTCTACAACAACTTTGTCCCAGCAGCTGTGGCAGATCATCTTCCTGATCTCTTGCTGAGGTTCGCCCTGTGACCTATGTGCTGTGACTATCGCTTAGCTATCCCGTTATCCATGTTCCAATCCCATGGCATCGTTGGCCATACCCACTGCTGGTACCTGATGAACTGGCTACCGATCGAGAAGCGAATCACCTTCAAACATCTCACCCACACATACAAGGCCATACACAACGCAGGACCAGCTTACCTGAACCACCTCGTCGCCTTCCACACGCCCGCCAGATCTCTCCACTCCGCGTAGTTGGCCCTGGCCACTGTCCCTCCCATCCGCAAAACCACTGCTGGAGGACTGTCTTTCACATACACTGCAGCAAAGAGATGGAACAACCTCCCCTTGCACCTCAGACAAAGACCGTCGGTCACCATCTTCAGGAAGAACCTCAAGACGTGGCTCTTCAGATGAGGCCCCTGCCCCTCCCCCTCCCCCGCTCCCCAGGCGCCTTGAGACCCTCACGGTTGAGTAGCTGCGCTTTACAAATACTGATTGATTGCTTGATTGAATTCCATAACAAGGCTGACTGGCCTATTGAGACGTGGAGTTTTCCCATCAGTTCAATCCAGCACTGCTCGTATTCATCCAACAAACCACTTCCTGTGTATACATGTGATGGTAAAGCATTATAACCCATTGGCCTGGCAAGGGCTACCTAGTCCTAAGAAGCAGGCTCTTTTGGCTCCCAAACTGAGATATACTTTCCATCCTTTAGATTTAGGGTCTTGTGATATCACACTTCATTGACATGGTCAGCCGTCAGTAGCAGCCACACTCAGCCCTCATCAAACTTTGCACTACATGTAGGACTGTGCAATTAGTACTGTTTACTATGTCATTCTTGAACTGTTCTTTGTATGGTAATGTATGATATTTTATTGTATTGTATTTGGCACTTATAGAACGCATAGCTGCCCTAGGGCATCCCGCGCTATAGTGTACTATACATTACACAGCAGTGACCAAGTTAGACATCTGCCATCAGAGCCAGGCGATCAACAAGATTGTGCGAACAGATTGTGTCTTTAGCTGTTTGTGGAATGGCAAGTCAAATTCACCAGTCTGCAAGGTACTATGTATAGAATTCCATAACTTGGAAACATTGCACAGGAAAGATTGTCCGCCTCTTCTCGCTCTCTGGCTCGGCAGAACCATAGCTGGGCAGGCGTTGGAAGAATGCAAGTGTCTTGTAGGCATATAAGGAGGGATCCATGCATTCCCAATCTTGGGACCCGTCTGGGTAAGTGATCTGCGAGCAATGCATAGGGATTTAAATTTAATTCTTTGAGCAGCCGGCAGCCAGTGTAGCGACTTCAGAGCTTGTCGGGCAGAGTGAAATTTAGAGTTGTTACATAGAAGACGGGCAGGAGCATTCTGCACCACTTGTAATATGTCAACTGTTGAGTTGGGAGCGCCCAAATGTAGCACATTTCCATAGTCTAGTCGTGCCAGAATGAGTGCTTAGACTGCTAGTCTTTTGGACAGGGACGGGGAGAAGGTATAACATTTTTCTAAGAGCTCTCAACATCCCGAAGCAGGTAGCAGCCACTTTTGTTGTTTTGGTGTTCATGGTCCAGTCTTTGTCCACCCAAGCGCCTAGACTTTTTACCTCCGACTTTGGTGTTGGTGGGGCGCTTAAGTCTAGGCCATTCCAGATTTATCATATTTAGAGAAGGGCTACCTAGAATCAGGAGCTCTGTTTTCTCCCTATTGAGTTTCAGAGCTGAACGGCTCATCCAATTAGCTATATCCGTAATGCAGGAGCCAAAAGAGGGAGGTCGATCGTCCTTTGCATGGCTCACCGAAAAAATAAGTTGGGTATCGTCAGAATACGATACTAGCGAGATAGCGTGTGCAAGGACGACCTCAGCCAAAGGGAGCATATGAACATTAAAATGTGCACCTTAATAATATAGTGTTAATGACATATGTTTGCTATAGAAAACACAATCAAGGGCAGAGTTCTGCAACACACAAACCCATACACACAGTGCCTTACATTGTGGGATCTAGCTGACCACCATTCAATACATTACGTGTTTTGGTGCTGTTATTGCACAAAATGTAGTGGTATAAAAATCGATATTTCACGAGGAACTGTGAAATATAAGAACTATGTTATGGTTGCCTGTGAAATACACATTTCATGATCATAAGGACAGCCCCCGAAAACAATTTGCTGAGCTTTAACATTGTCGGACTACTATGATTAAGTATTACAAAGGATCAATTATGTGGCAAGGTTATCTAAATTATGTGGCAAAAAAAATTAAATTGTGCAACACATTGTCAGTATTAGATTTATCTATTTGAGATAGAAATAACAGTTTTGATAATCTGCACATTTTACAAATTATATGATAAATTATGCAACAAATACAGTAAATCCATAATTATTCTGCAAACACTGCAGCTACAGACTTGCCCAAATCCACTGATCCTCACCATTTCCTACTGCTTTATTAGCAGTTTATTCAGGAAAGGTAAACAAATCCCAAGCAATCTAATTCCAATCAGTGCCCATTGTTAGCTGCACTTTGAAGAAAACAGCTTTTTGTTTTCAAAGCTAACTACCCCAATATAAACATGCAATATAAAAATACATAACTAGTTCCAATACAAGTACTTTCTTATAGTGCCATCTTGGGGTTCTGGTGACATTACAAACCACTAAGCCTTTGGCCTCCTGGTTCAGTATCTCATCAGAACCACTTGGCAATATTGGATCATATTACAGAGTTGCCGGTTTTGTATCCTCTAGTTTGTAGGCAATACCATTGCCTCTTTCAACGTCGCTGGCCTCTATCCAGCTTGATTCACCTGAAAACATTACTAAACAGAACAAAATACAATCTACATAGACTTTGTTGTCTCTGGTCAGTGTGATTTCCAGAACCACAAGTGGGAGCTCAGGTTTTGAATCCGTTATGAGACCTTGTAACTAGTGGAAGTGAATAAGCATGTAACATAAAATAAAGACCATCTTTTCAAATGCTGAGCTCGTTTCCATCTTTTGACATGTTTCCTAGCTTAAAGACATTTCTTTCATAGAAGCCTTTACTTAGTCACCCATGACCACTTGCCCAGGAGCTAATTACTGTCATAAATGCATCATATTCACACCCCAGAGTAATCCGCCTATCATAAAGGATGAGGGAATAGACTGTAGTAGAGATTGAAGATACCTGGAATTTTAAGAGTCAACTTGAGTTCAAGGTATATAGGGTTGTGGGAGAGAGTACAAATGCTGTACAGGACAGTCTTCCAGGAAGATTCCCAGAAGTAGGAAAATGGGTGATCTATGGATTCATTCACTGACTGTAAAACTTGGAGACCAAAGTTCTTACTGCAGCTTTCCCACTTCACTCAAGCAAGTGGCTTTTGGAAAATTAATGTATCTTCCTGACCTCAGCTCCTTTTTCTGCCAACCCAAGAAATGCTTATAAAACAGAGTGAATACTCATTTTAAGTGCTATCTTTTGTGTCTAGATGTGATCTACAGTGTAAGGTGACCTTTTCTTTTTAGTCTAGGGTAGTCTTCAAAAACCACAACAAATGCCTTTAATAAATAAGAGTCAAGGAGATGAGGTCTATTAGTGAGAAAAAAATGTGTGCAGGTCACCTTAATTCCTGCGAATTAACAGACCACCAATGCTGATTGTCAGATAGGGATGAGTAGAATCAACCACATGGCAGTGCACACCTAGTATGGGAAAGATTCTTTTCCAACCCTATGGGTCTTCATGATCAGCAATTGCTACTTCTAGAAGTTACATATTGCTTGAAAGCATGGTACAATCCAGAAACAGTACCTGCGCCATGCTCATCACACTTTAGATCAGGGATCTTGAAACTGGGGATGGGCACCCCCTGAGGGGCCGTAACTGATCCCAGGGGGTTGTGACAGACTCTGGCCAAAAGTTGCATTTATCATTTATATTTGTCTGGGAGTATGTGTCAAAAGGAAAGGGATTCTAAATATTTACTGAATGCCTCCCCTTATTTTCTGATAATCACACTGTGGCTAATTTGACACATTACTAAAGCCTAGGTAACCAGAATATTATGTTTGGTAATCATGTATTAGATTGTATTTTTAAAAGGGGCATCATAACTGCAATGTTTAAATAAGTGTAGACATATTTAAACATTGTCAATTTAATAGAATAATTGAGAAATTCTGGGGTGCAATCATTTTTTTATACACAGGGGGCGCAGTATTAAAAAGTTTGAGGACCACTGATTTAGATGGAAAAGGTGTTTCTCTTCAGCACTTTGGAAAGCTTGTCAGAAATCTGTAAATTGGACCAGACAAGCAGAACAGACCTGTATCGGGTCTTTAAGTTTTGATGGATGGGTACTTTGTGTCTGTACATCTCTGGCACTTGAAAGTTAATAGCGTAGCTGGAGATGCTGGGATCGCCGCATCACTGGGGCTCCTGTCAGCATTGCAGTGTAGGTGCTGATGCAAATCAATTACATTTACTTAGATGCTGGTGAGTTGTTCAGTGCAACATGCTGCTTTGAGGAAGCTTCATGGCACAGCAATCAGTTTATAGCTAAAATATTTTCTAAGGAATACACTGATAACTGTGCCTTTGGAGGGTGAGGTGGGACAGTGAGGGGGATGTGCCCCCTAGTTACAACCTTGCTGAAAAGACAGAGAGCTTTATCTGGTTCCATACCTTTGGTGGTCACTACACTCTGGGATGAGGGTGCTCCAAGCTTGCAGGATCTAGTCTCCTCAACAAGACTGTCATATTCACATGTGTGAATTTATTTTCTTTTGAAGGTCTCGCGTTAGGGTACTTTATGTGAAAAGTTTGTGGCAGAAACTGGTACCTAAATACACCAATTTCACCTGAGCCAGATAGAGATGTGTAAACGTTAGATTTTGATGCACCGGGAAGGCACTCACTTAATATCAGTTGATTTTTCATCTTATGTTTTTAAGGCCACAGGTTCATTTCATGCTTTGTCGTGCTTTTGCCTACTTTATTTTTCTGAATGCTTTCATAATCACTGATGCGGGCTTCGGCTAGATCCAATTGTTCCACCACCATTGGATGGATCCAATTGTTCCACCACCATTGGCTAAATCCAATTGCTCCACCACTACTAATTGAGTTAACTATTCAGAATCTGGGCTGGTGAGTCTTCCAACAGGACCGTCGCACATTAGTTACCCCAGGGTTCATCCTCATAATCTAGTGTGAAAAGCACCACCTTGTCAGCGGTCTTCTACTCAGACGTCTTCCTTGCAAAGCAGAACCACATATTTTCTCACTGTACTTTTTGAGTTCTCTGAAGTATGGTACAAGGTTGTAGTTTATTTCCATCTCTGTGAAATTGTTTGTTAAACATTGATTGTATGTGTTTTTAGTATCATGACTGTATAGAGTACTGATGCATTCTTGGGGTGGGTTCGCATTCTATGTAGCTTTATAAATAATGAATAACTGAGGTCATTTTAATAGTCTGATGTGTTTAGAATGAGAGCCCCAACTAGGGTTGCCTTGTTTTGAGAATGCTTATGGTGTCATTTTTGCAGTTTAAAATGTTTGATTGTGGTAGCCAGGGATTGACGACATAGGTAGAGGTGGGAAAGTACTGCCGTGGTTTTGGACTTTGCTATCAGTTAATGATTACTGGCCTTGGAAAGTGGGACATGAGATATGGGCTTGGGGTGAAACTATGAGCTGGTTTATTTTTTCAGAACAATGACCCTCTCGGTTAACCTGTTGTATTCCCATTGTAGCGTCATCCAGTGTGGCACTGAAGGAGCTGCACCTTCAGGGCCCCAGGAAATGTCCTTTTTCGGTTCACAAATAAACATTTTTTGTACAATTTTACATTCTGGTACATGTGGCCCTCCATTCATAATGGGAAAAGCAAAACTTTGAGTACCAAATCAAGGCGAAAAGGACTGGATAGGAGAATCATATTTGCAAAGGAAAGGCAGAGGCTCTCTCCGGCTATCCAGAGACCAAGGTGGGTCTGAACCGTCCTGACAACAAGAGAGCAAAGACACAGTTGTTTCTTTTTTTTGTAGTACTATATAGTGCAATCTCGAAACAAAGGTATTTAAGCGCCTTATATGAGACCAAGTTACATTACACAAGGTAACGTGTTTTGTTTGGTTTTTTTTTGGCATGGAGAGATTAAGTGATTTGCCCACAATCACATAATTTTGCGCCAGTACAGAGACTCAAACTTGGTTGCCAAGCCCCTAAGTCAGCAGCCCTGTGCTGACCTATCATATCCTATCCCCTATGTTCTCCTGAATTGTGGAATATGTTCTTCCTGACCAATTCACTATCCAGCTTACACCAGTACTCTTGGTCCCTTCTCCTATTTAATAGCAACTCCATTTCAGTTAGAATTGTGCAGATTTCATAAAGACTATTGTGCTTATTAGAAAATAGACTAACGCACACACTGCTTTTAAAAAACAGTTACTCCTTATTAGAACTGACACGCTGAGGTAGCATTTCCCCAAACTTTTTGCCTTTTCTACATGGTTTTGCTGATTCTCTAAGTGCCGTTGGGGCCCTCGGTGCTTTCCCACGAAGAATACAGTGTGAAAGTGCACGCGCCTTCCTACCCATGCCAGGAAAGTGAAACTGACCAGTGTGTGGGCATATGCACACTGTTTTGCCCCTATGTACTTGGCCTGTTGCAGCAGGCCTGAACTGGCACACTTTCACCAGTGTGGTGTCCTTTAACTTGTTTCCAGCCTGCCCCTGCAGGCTTGTGCGTGCGCCAGGGCACATGTGCTCATGTAGTGAAAGAATACCCACGTGTGTTTTCACTACACATGAGCCGTTCTCCCCATAGCTTAACATGGGGATATGTTACAATTGATCCTGAACTACAATAGTGGATTGCAATGGAGCAGCCTCCTGATGTTTACTATCCTTGAATTCACAAGGACAAACCCCTTCCCGTGGTAAAGGCGGTTTTGTCAGCAATGCTCTAGAAATGCCACTTCTAAGAAGTGGGCATTCCTCTGTTCTAAAAACTCTCTTTTGATGCCTTTTAATTGAAACTCCATTTCACTGGAGGCTGGGGAAAGCACATCCCCAGCAGGTGCGGATTGGTATCTCTTCATGTGCAACTGGGACCCTCTGGGGCTTATCAAGTCATGGCACCTCCTCCCAGGGAGGTGCGGAATCTGTTAACTATTGTGTATAAGAGTGCCTGCTCTGCTGGGTGCCACTGTGACCAGCAGGTGTCTTCCAATGACCCTTCACCTGGGCTCTGCAGACCTGGGCCCTCACCGCACGGCCCGGTGCAGAGACCTCTCAGTGAACTGCCAAAGTGGCGGCCAAACCTCCATTCATTGACTGTTTGCTCCGCTGGTGTCTCTTCCTTTCCCCCCATACTGTGCCCGAGTGCCTGAACAAGTGTGACTCCGGCAGTGTGCGGCCTAGCACCTGGGGAAAGGATGTTTGCATCTTCAGCTAGTGAGAGGTGGGGAAATAGGGCCAGTCGGAGGGTGAAGGATGGATTTGGGGCCCGGGGGGGGGGGGCTGCGGGCGCAGTGACAGCTAACCTGATGGATATCAGTGCGCCACATTTGGGTGCTGAGAGTGAGTGTATGTGAGTGTGTCCTTTATGAGCCGCCTGATATTGTGGCACTGCTTGGCGGTGCGGAGTAAGTGTGTGGGAGCGATTAATGGTGATTGTTACACCATACCATGGTGTTCCCAGACACGTTAATTCTTGCCAGAGGACTTACACGGTTGAGCCCAGGCCGCTGAGCTAATTGAAAATGTTACATTGCTCTGTATGTACATATTGCTGCTATTGTTGTGAACCGGGGTGCACCCTAGGACTGTGTGTAATTGAATTGGGGTAATCGCTAGGGTGGGTCGCGTGCTGACAATGTTTGCCACCTCATGTAGGTGCTGGGAGGGAATGTAATTTTTTTTCTCACATGTGCAGTATGCACATGTTGTTTTAACACAGTTGGGCCTAGTACTGCTAGTGTTGTTTCAAATGGTGATTCATGCCCAGTTACATGAAAACTATGCTGTGTTAATTAATGTGTGTGTTGAATACAAACCTTGTTTACGTACACCTCGTGTGAAGTCTCTTTTGTGGCGCTCAGCGTAATTGTTGTGTGGTATATGTTGCTTTATACATTGCTGCTGAGATAATCCTGGCTGCTCTGTGCCATGCTATCCAAGGGCGAGCGCAGGTTATACAGTGAGTTTTATCACCTAACCATGACAGGAGTGGTGAGCTCTGCCTGGCTAAGGCCCAGCCTCAGCCAACCAGAATGCAGCGCCTCCAACACTCTTGTTTTATTCTCTCCATCTCAAATATGTTTAAAGGAAGTCTTTAGCTATTGATTTCCATTGTGTTGACTGACAATATAGGGTCTCTGGACACAGCTCCTTTTATAAAGAAACATCATTGGTGAATAATATCGTGCATTTATATTTATTATAGACACTATGCTTGAAGACTCTTTAAGATTCAAGCCATAACTTGTCTGGCTTTATCCTAAAATGTGTATCCTCTTTTGAAATGATTGCTGATTTGAAAACAACGTCTATAATGTAACGCCCCTATAGACCTTCCTCCCTGTTGCATCCCACTTAAAGCCCTAGTCTCGGCCAGGGCACAAGTGGGGGGGTTTTCACAGGGGTGACGCCATCCACCCTGCAAGAAGTGGGCCCCACTGAAGTATGCTGAACATGTCCCGGTGTAATTTTCAGATACCACAGGGCCTGCAACTTGTCTGCTCTCATTTCGAGCAGCAAAGTGCAAGCCAAGCAGCAGAGGGCTTTCATGTTTCACACTCCCGCTGGGCCTATAACAATGGCCTAATTTAAGGGGCCATCAGGCCTCCTTTTGTTCCACTGTCCTGACTGGGATCTATCTGATTCTCACACCTAGATGCAGCTGCAGGGGAGGGGAAACAAAGTTGCACAGCTTGTTATCACTTCACAAATATTTAAGAGAGGCATACTTTTTACGGTGTTCAGCCCCTTTGTAAGAGATATGCATGCACTAAAAGAATGTCAGATGTGTTGGTCTGGCCCATTATTTAGACAAATAACAATTTAAATACCACTATTTTGTTTCATTTCTAATACAGCGCTGCTCTTCCCAATGCAGAGTGTCAGAGCAATTTACTTCAGATGTACACATACATTGACAATTTCTATAAATGTGTAAATCATTGTACAAGATGTGTTAAATAAGACAGTGAGGGTTACAGGGTGTAGCAGTCACATGTCCTTTATAGCTTGCTGTGCTATACCGGAAGGATTACAAACTGCAAGTAACAAAACCATTTTGGTGTTAAAAGCATTAACTCAGTGACTTAGGGAGACAAAATAAAGATCTGTCATCTGCAGATGCTTTGCAGGAGACACATTAACCATCTAGGCTAAGTTGATTTAAATCTGTTACTAGGGAAAATACAGGTGACTCCAGCAAATGAGTTATCGTACCGTTATTATTGTTCCCTGTGAATTACTGGGCACACAAAGATCGCTGCAGCAAGTGCCTTAACCCCATAGGATATTTTAAAATTTAGACTTTGCAACCAATTAAACAGAATAGACTGCTGCTGCATTTCTCCTTGTTACGAACTTCATTGTGGCAGAGTTTTAACAAAATAAATGTATAAATTGAGGGCCACATATTGTGTTTGGTTGCAGCATGATTTTGGCACAAACCAGACACACAATCTCATTTGTTAAATCTCATAATGTGCTTGGGTGTGATATCACTTCCTGTGATGGCATGATGGAGCACTGTGATGTTACGCACCATGACGTAATTTGCATACTGCCTAACTTGGTTAGCCCCCCCACTCCTTTATTAGGTTGAGCATAGCAGCCTGCAAGCGCTACTTTTCTGACGTGTTGTCATCTATTTGGACTTTTAACCACGCCCATCACAATCGCTTGTTCATGGGCTTGCCCCTTCAAAAATCCTTTGTTATAATTGGTAAATGCTTTACGTTGTCCCTCCTTGGGGCGGTTTCGTTACTGCCTTGGACATCGACCGTGTTACATGGCTAATTGCACTTTTGCTGACACATTTGACTGAGAGCAAACTTCTTTTTCCTTTTGTGTGTCTCCTTCGCGCTCACGCTTATGGCATGGCGCTTTGAATTGGCTCCTTTATGTGAATCTGTTTTACTTTTCATTTTCAATTTATGGGCAAGAAAAGTCCAGTTAGGAGTTTACAACGGTAATAGCTCTAACTCGAGCAATTTTGAGACCCATTAAATTGCAAATACTTGTTTAGGCCTTGTGTCCTGGTGTAGGCATTCTGATTTTAGGCAGATAAAGGAACTGAAGCCAAGGCAGATTGCTTTGCACAGAAAGCACACAATTTTAGACTGCTGGGGAAGCCGGGAAGCCCCATCTACTGGCGGTAAAATCGACAACCAGACTACCTCTCTTATCGGGCCCCATGACTAATCAGCACTCTAGCTCATGGAATCTCTGACTTGGAGTGCATCTTGGTGTATTAAGCCCTCTGTAAATTTACCAAAAATATAGAGTAATAGACATTTTAGGTTTTTTTTTAGAAAATCTTTAACTATGGTCTTGGTAAGCCCTATCACTGGCAAACGAGACTGACCAGGCTTTCATCAGGCCACACAGTGTGCTGCTCACTCCCCAAATCAACAAGCTCACAATTTATTTCTTCCCATCACATCGATAACTTCTACAAAACCACCTGACTCTATAATTAATGCACAATTTGCCTGTATGCGCTGCGGTCAGTGCCTGGCGTGTGCCGGTGGCTGCGCGTGGTGGACACCAGTACTCATTGTTTGGCCCATAACAAACTTTTCATCCTGAGACTTCTAGCAAGAGACAGGAAGGCAGTAAAGAGAGAAAGAAGGAGAAAGACAAGGAGGCACGGACAAAGAGCGAAAACAGCCTACAGGCTGGGATAAAGAGACAGGAAGTGCGGGGTGATGGCAGAAAGAGTGAGGAGGGACCAAGAGGTAATTTGCAGCCCTGCCTGTGCCCACTCTGAGTGCCTGTTGTAAGCAGAGGTATCCCGAACCCCCGCTAATGCAGTTTCAGCAGGGGTGGGGTTCTTTGAGTCTCTTCTGTCTGCAACTCGCTAGACAAAAGCTGATAAATACTGCAACAACGGAATACGTCAATAGAAGGGTAGCAAGAGGAAAGAGGAGCGGATAATGGGCAAATAGGAGAGGGAAAGATAGAAGGAATATTGAATGAAAGGGAGGGTGAAAGGATGTATTGATGAGAGGGTGAATGAGTAAGTGGGTAGATGGATGAGCGGGTGAAAGTATGAGTGAAGGGATAGGTGAATCGATAGGTGAAAGGATGGCAGAGTAAAGGGATGAATGGGAAGGTGGCTGGACAGGTAAAAGGATGGAAGAGTAAAAGGATAATGAGTGGGTAAAAAGACAAGTAAAATGATGGCGGAGTGGACAGATAAATGGACGAATGTGTGGGTAGGTGTCAGAGTGGATGAATGTATAATGGATGGATTAATGGATGGCAGAATGGATGGATGAACTGCAGAGTGAATGGATGGCATAGTGAATGGTCGGATGGATGGTCGAGTGGAAGGGTGGATGGCAGGTGATGGATAGATGAATGGATGGACTGATGGCAGAGAGGGTGGATGAATAGATGGCAGGGTGGCTAGATGGAAGGATGGACGGCAGAGTGTTTGTATGGATGGCAGTGTGAATGAATGGATGGATGGACAGAGTGGACGCATGGAAAAGGGAAAAATTGAATAATGGTTGAAAGAATAAATGGATGACAGAATGTAAAGGTAAATTAATGGATATCAGTGGGTGGATGTAAGGATGATTGGATAGATGCTTCGTTGGAAGTGACAAAGGAGCACTTCTAGGGAGGGTTGGGCTCACTTGCTTCGCTCTGATTGGTGCCATCAAACTTTAGTTCAAAATGGGATTATTTTTATTTTGTTGGCTACTCCCTTGGTTGTAAGTGCCTTGAGGGACCAAAGGGTGGGAGAGGCGGACCGACTTGGCCTCTCCTAACACAACCTGCATACTTGCCCTTGTGGAATTATGCGGTTTCAATTTTCACAAAACTGGTCAGGCCAGTTACTTGAGACAGAAGTGTTCCGAGCGACCTGAAAGCGGGACACTGCCGTTATTCTTCTGAATCCTGCCTCGGGGGAAAGAGGGAGAGCGACAATGAAGGCCGAGTAACAAACACCTCTTTTCTGAGGAAAGCAAGAGACAGGCCTCAGCCACCATCCAGGAAACTGCCGGGCCTCACCATTCCCTCGTAGGGGCCCTTTCTCCTTCAGGACAGGCCGGATGCCCAGTGCAGATTGTTTCTGCGTAACATATATGTTTGTAGGGCACGTTGCAGGTGTGGAGTGGAGTGACTTATATGCTCTTGGCAAGGTCCAGTCACACCTTCCCAAGTTTCCACCCGTTTGAACACGCTTTGAAACCACTGGGAGAAATCCCACTTGAAAGAAAGCATGAAACTAAGGGGCATATTTACAAGCCCCTGGCGCCACCTAGTGCCACACTAGTGTCATCATTTTTTTTTTTTTTAACGCTAAGGTGGCGTTAAGGAGGCCTTTATCCTGTGCCGTGTTTACAAAGTGGCGCACTGCTTGAATTCCTCTACTTTGTAAATCCTTGTGCCACCTTATGCCTGCACCAGGCATATTCTATACAAGGGGAGGGTTCAGACATAGGGAGGCCTGAAAAACTGACGAAGTAAAATTTACAACATTTCACTGCGCCATTTGTTCCGTCATTTTTAACGCCTGCTCAGAGCAGACGTTAAAATGACGCATCCATTTTAATCAATGGGCCTCCTTGCACTTTGCTCCACTAGCATCAACATTTTTTACTCTAGTGCAGCAAAGCGCCACAGTAGTGTCAAAATGTTGATGCTATTGGTTTAATGACCGTCATGGTGCACCATATTGTAAATACTGCACAACTATGGTGTGGTTAGGTGAGACTGGGGAGATGCAAGTAAAGTGGCGCATTGGGAACGATGTGCCACTTTGTTGTAAATATGCCCCTACGTTCAGTGAATGTGTGAGGAGCTTGACCCACATGGATAGAGCGAGCATGTGAGGAGTTTGGGGTGCATGGTCATAGTGTGAGAGGCCTGCCACAAATTGACCGGCAGTGGAGCTTGGGGACAGCGCGAGAAGTTAACTCAGCTGTAGATGACGAGCGTTAGGAGCTTTATGTGCACGGACACTGATGAGCATTCATGCCAACGCGCGTGGGTCTTTGAGGCAGAGGCAAGAAGCTAGGTCAGGCTTGTACGAAAGGTGTGAGGAGTTTGACACATGAGGACCGTGTGGGGAGCTTGCAGACAGTTTAAGGAGCTTGTTAAAAGACCGGAGAGCTCGGCAGCACATGGACAGAGTATGAGGAGCTTGGGGACAGCGTCAGAAACGTCTGGCAGTGTAGGGAGCATGGCACTGCCTGAGTAGTTTGAAGCAGTGGGCACAGTGTGAAAAGCTTGCTCAGCCTTGCCCGGAGAGTGTGAGGAACCTGGAGCACAGTGGAGTGTGAGGAGTTCGGATCTAGGGTGAGAAGCTTGCTCAGCAATGCACGGAGAGTTAGAGGAGCTTCATGGCTATGAACAGACAACGTGAGGAGCATGGAGACCTTGTGAGAAGCCAGGCACTGTGTGAGGAGCTTGAAGCACATGGACAGAAAGTGCGGGGAGCCTAGGGGCAGTGTGAGGACCTTGCACAGCACGGTTGACACAAGCATCCTCAATCTGCCGCCTTTCATGGGTTCTAGAGCGCACGTTGGGCTCTATCAAGGAAATAGCAGGCTCGGCAGATGTTTTGGAAAGCCACAAAGCCAAACACATATTGTATTTTGTTTGTCCTTATTTTCTCCGTTATTTGCAGACACACCTGCACCCATGGAGACAGGGTGGCGAGCACTGTCCAGGCACCTTGCTTTGGTAACCGCCTCCCTTCCCTGCTCTGTCAGCTGACCAGGTGGGATCAGGGAGAGGAGAACTTAGAGACATGTGGCAGGAGGCCACTGGATAATGCCACGTCAGCACAGGCATTCAGATGAGCACTAGAGGCCCTGTACTTTTTTCTGTCATGCTCATGCCCGGATTCATCACGCCTTAAACCCTCCCATCATACGCCACATGCTTTCATTCCCACAGTGCCTCCTACAGGCCGGCAGAAGCACATTAGTCGGGGTGTAGGGAAGGAACCGGCGTCTGTGCTGCCAAGTGGGAGGGAGAGGGAGCGCTGTTCTCAGATGCTGCTTCTAGAAATGGGGGCTCCCTGACGTCAGCAAAGGGATATGATCAGAGGAGCACCAAATTATGCAGCAAGATTGACTAAATTTTGCACCAAGAAAAGGCAAATTATGCGGAATAATGTGGTACTTTTGTATACTGTTACTTCATTGTTTTGTCATTTTTACACATGGTACTACTGTCTGGGCAGGGATTTCACTTTATTAGTACCAGTTTAACAACCAAATGCAGAAATAAGCAACTAAAAGATGACGCGTTAACCTTTGCGGAGGGACTTCCAGTGTGCACATACACATAGTGCATCATTTTTAGAAACATTTGATTAGTTTGAGCTAGATATAAAATTATTGTTACATTCTACAGATTATGCAGCAGATGAATTATGTCGCAAATGTGGCATATCCACAGTTATGTGGAAAAAAAAACAGCTGTTGTACCTCATTATACCGTTGGCGCTGGATATGATGGAGGGTAGATTCGTGTGACCTTCCCAAGACACACAATTTGGAGGCCATAGAGTTTCAGGACCTTTTGCACATACCTTGAACACTCCACAACATGTGTTAAAGCACAATCACAATGCGGATGCCAATTCACACTTCGGATGCCAATTCACACTTCAAAGTGACAGGTTTCAAGGGAGATGCCTCCTTCCGTTAGGTCAGAAAACGTGGGCGTGGCTCCAGTGCTTTGTGAACAGTGTGCTCATGTGGAACCACTGGCGTGACACAAAGTGATGGGGCCCAAGTGCTTTAAGCAGCATGAAAAAACAAGGGGGTGGCTCTTAGGGTAAAGCGCCCCCGCCAAAGTGGGGGGGCGCGGCCCGTTAGGAGCCGGGGGCTATGAGGCCCGGCACTCCTCACGGGTGCGCAGGTGGCCGGGGGGACTTCCGCCCCCGGGCCTCGCGAGGCCTGGGGGCGGAAGTCTCCCCGGGAGCAAGCGTTGGGTCCACGTTGGGCCCTGACTGGTTCCGGCCGCCGCGGACTGGTGGGGGGCTATTTAATGGCCCCCCCAAGAAGGCAAGCCCTTCTTTACCATTCTGCGGCGGCTGGACGGGAGCGGGGTCCCGCGTTTAACCCACCCACCCTCTCCTTTTGTTAGGCAGTAGGCATACGTATTGCGGAATTGAGATATAAATGTGACTAGAAGCAACAGGGGGGGTCCCCGAGGTGGGGCCCCCGGGAGGACACCTGGGATAGGATGCTGAAGTTCTGAGCCAACCAACTGATGTACACACCAGATCAAGGGATAAGGGAGCTCAGATCGCTGGGGGGAACATGGGGCTCCAGCCCTTGGCCGCCCCGTTACACCCAGAGTCTGATTGGTGTTTGGAGGAGGGGGTGGAACCCGAAGCATGAGGACAAGGTACAGTGTAGTCAGGGTAACCGCCCCTCCTAGGGATACAGGTGATAGATGGGTCACCTGTGTGGTCCAATGGTGGTTCAGGACAGGAAGGGATCCTGTCCGAATTGATTTATGGTCACAGAAATGCTCATGACATGTAGATAAGGAGATGTAAATATATAATATGCTTGAAAAGTTATAAGATGTTTGATGTTTGAATAAACCACTTCCAACGTTTAAAAGTTGTCGGTTTGTGTATTTCTGGTGGGGAGTGGGGGTCGCATGGAGGCCTCCGGGTCCTAACGCAGTGTGACCCATGCAGGTAATTGTTTTTTATTCAGGGAGGTAGTCATTCCTGAACAAAAACAATCCGACCTGTAATGCGGGTGCCCTTGCAGCATGGCGCAGGTGTGCTTGCGTTGGAGTCGGCAGCAGCTAGTGAGCCAGCACTACGCAAGCGCAGAAGTGCGCCATATCATAGTAGAGATGGTGCGTTTCTGACCTCTTCCTTTCACGCTATACAACGCAAGTTACCTTGCTGCGTTGCTTGAAACATCATTAAACCTTCCCCTCAATCGCTGACATGCATAACCTAAATGTTTTTTCTATCAACTGTTCAACAATTAATCAATGTTTGTTTATATTACAGATAAGGACATTAATGTAGAGCCCATTAGGAACACGTTTCAATGCCCGTTTTTAATTGCTGTCGGGTCTGAGACCCGAGGTGTTACGGCCCACCTAGAGCCCTGTGGGGTTCTCATGCAGAATTTGAAGAGGGGCCCCTTGATCTCCGATTTCTCAGATATGCATTGCCCTTGAGCCGGATGCCCCCAACCAAAGGTTAGGGTCCCCTTGAAAAGTTCGGGGAGGGGGAGACCCTGTGATGCAGTGGGTTGCGTTATGCCCGTGTGTGGAGTTAGACACAGACACCCCAGCCAGTTGCGTGCCACATTGGCCACCATGAGAAACAACTATATATCCACCTAGCACAGGCCATGACCACAGATCCCCATGGTCTTGGTAAAAGGGTCAGTATTATTTTTCACACCAGTGGTGAGCGATGCTTGCACAAAGACTCTGAATATCTTGTTCTTGAAATCCTGCCCACAGGGTCTGCATTTCCTTTCATGTCTCTGAACGGTATTTTCCGCAAAAAATGAGTCTGCATTTATACCAGCGATCAGCAATGCTGGGTAAAGGGTCTGTTTTCTTTAAATACCAGTGACCAGCAATGCCAGCATAAAGGCTCCGCGTGTAACCCCAAGGGTAAGTACTGCAGCCTCAAGGGTCTGAATTTCTTTCAATGCCAGTGTTCAGCGGCGCCTACACAAGGGACCCGTACCTGCACAGCAGTCATATCTCCTTTAAGAAGAGCTTTGTTATGATTTACTGCAGGGTTGCAAGAGCGTTTATCCACTCTTCGTCTAAGCTGAAATTAAACATTGGGTATTCATTAATGTCTTGGGCAACAGAAAGTGGGGTGTGGTAAACGTGTAATACCTTCGAATTTTAACACCACACTGGTCCTGGTTACCCAAAGTGAAACTCTTGTAAATGGGGCCCCGCCGCTGCTGTCCCCAGGCTCCCTGTACTGAAGGGGTGCATTATAAGACCTGACCCGGGGACCACCCCTTTCTCCTGGGCCTCGTTCCATAATGAGGTCAGAGGGGTTAGGTAGGGAATATCACCATTCCTACGTGGCTGCTTCCAACCCAAGAAGAATACTCTGTTACCCTCGTGATTTAACCAAACTCTGATCGCACGTTATCAGTAACTATTGATTAACCTGCTGCGGCCTCAACTCTTCACCCTTTTGGAAACATTGGAGGGGCAGAGGGGCAATAATGGCTGCCGTAGGCCGTCTGGGCGATCATTCTTAGTATTATCCTTTAAATTGTATCAGTTATAGCATTTAATCACTTATGTCTGGAGCTTCGCCAGCTCCTAAAGGTGCAGCCTGATGGTGTAGGCACTCACCCACGGTTCAGGACAACACCTTGACGAGAGGGCCTTTAATAACTGATATTGCCCGTGGTAGTGGGCTTTAATTTTGCATTGGGATGGTTAAACCCTGTGATTTACTGTAGTGGTACACCTAGAGCAGGACAGGGAGGCGGGCAGAAGAGCCATCTAAGCGACCTGTCTGTGCTCCCTTTACTTCCCCACTGGTCAGAGATGGACTATTACTGCAGAAGTGAACACACCGCAAGAAAACTAGACGCCTGAAGAGGATGCTATGCTCAAACACTGTTTGTTTTGGTGTTTGTCTGTTTAAAATTGATGACCACCTACCTTCGGGGGTGCAATGTTCTCATTGCATAATAGTCCTTCAACTTAGGGCAATATTGGCCATTAAAGCCTGTCTCTCTCGTTCAAGGCCATGCTCATGGTTTTAACTTAATGGACCCATAAATGGTACAAGGTTGGGTGATTTCACTTCCTGTGTTATGATTGGAAGGGTCCTAGGAAGTATAATGCCACTTTCTCACGACCTTTTGATTTTGGTGAAACCATTCTGAGGGCATTGTAAAAGGAAATAAAAATTGGGGCATCACTCAGTCTGGCCAAAAGTGCACTATTTCAACACAGGTGTGGCTTTAGAATAAGAGGTCAGAAGAAAATGAAAGAGCATCGAAAGTTTTGTACTGACTTTTAGCAGGTCTGATACGAACAGGGGGTCAGTAATAGTTTTGATGGGATTTGCGCTACCAGCAGCCACATGAAGAAGTTAGACTAGAGACTGACAGCTGTAACACCGTCGCTGCTGGTCATTTCCACGCATGCATTCTGGCTGCGAGAAGATGCCCGTGGCACTAGCCAACAGACGGTGTGATACCTCCCAAAAAAGATACTAAGGCCTGGCTACGAACTGGGGTGCTGTTTATCGCACCTGATAAATATCGATACCCGGGATTTCGGGGGGCATTATTTATCGCGGGCGATAAATTGCACATATTACGAGTTTCTGGGCAATAACAAGTGGAATTTGGTGTTAAACATACCAAAACCTGCATGGCACGGTAAACACTGCATGCTTCCCCCTGTTAAAGGTTGGCAGGTTTGACCTGCCGAACCCAAATGAAGGTTGAGTTATTTTAGGCATCCCATAATTATTGGATGCGTTAAATACCTAAGAACTCCTAATTCCAACCTGTGCATAAACATGGGTTTACGCAGAGGACGTAGTTTAACAAGCAACTTGTAATCAGGCCCTAAAGGTGCTCATCAGAAAAACATTCGGTAAGTCAGTTAATTTCCCACCATTACTGAGTTTGTATGTTTTACGGACATGGATAGCTGGGATAAGCCTGACATGACATTTGCGGAGTGGGTGGTAGTTTGCACGTTGCTTCACATTGTATTTTTATGCAGCAGTTGTACAGTTTTTTCTTCATTTGCTTAATTCCCATGTTTAGTGCCAGTAGGTAAATAACATGTAAATATGTGGCTGCTACTCAGAGATGTATGTCAAATGTTTCTTCCTCCGCTGTTATTGCAGTGCTGTGGGTGTTTTTTGTCTTTTCGAGGCACTATGGTACAGGCGAGGACATTCATACATCAGGCGCGCTCTGCGCCCGCCATCGTAGTGCAGAGATCCGAGCTTCTAAGGCTGTGCTGAGAGATTATGGACCTTCATTTTCTCACTTCAGCCTCAGCCCTGCCTCGTGAAATACCAGTTAAGAAGTCTGTGATTAGATGTCATATGCCTGGTACATGTCCACGTTTAATCGAATGGAATAGTCTCGCTGCCTACTAGCAGTTTACACGAATTACTGTAATTAGCACCCAAAACTCTTGCCTTTGTGTTGCATTATAAATAAGTCTCCTAGTTTCCATTTTACTGATATTTGCTTAAAAAAACACAGAATAATACAGCAAGTTGGTCTTCTTTTCAATACCTCACCAAGCTGTCATTCAAGGCTGAGAGGCCAATAAATGTTCAGACTGACAGTATGGAGAGTTAAAAAGAAGAAATGAGATGTTCCCAAATACCTTTGCATGCTCACCTGTTTGTACTTCAGTGCTGGTATTTTCACATGAGTGTGTTGATACATGTCACTGCTTAGTACACGTCTATCAGTTAAATGCATGAAGAAATAGAGTAGATACAACTCATTTGTTCATGAAACACAAAAAAGGATAGAATAAATACTAGTAACACTGGCAAAAAGTAAATATGGAAAAACACAAACATTAATATTAAAAAAAAACAAAAAACATAAAAACAAAACCAGTAATTATTATCAATTGCAACATCTACATGACCCCGCTCATCCCAATCGTCGGGAACTACTATCTGAACATCGTTTCCTATGCTGATGACACCAGCTGATCATCTCCCCTACTGAAAACGCCTCAAAGGCCCAGAAGAACTTCAAAGACGGTATGAAAACAGTCTCCGCCTGGATGAAGGAGAGCTGCCTTAAGCTGAACTCCGACAAGACTGAGACCATCCTCCTCAGCCTGGGACAACTCTTGGTGGCCCTCAACAATTGGCAGCCCAACCACCCCCACAGACCACTCATGAAACCTCGGCATCATCCTCAACTCAGTGCTTACCATGACACTGTACCCCCATAAAGAAGTCCTCGGCTGGAGGAAGATCGTTCACCTATCTTGCGGCAAAATGTTGGAACACCTTTCCTCTCTACGTCATACAGTCGTCATCGCTACCTCAATTCACGAAGGACCTCAAGACCTGGCTCTTTGACTGAACCCTGACGACATGCCCCACAGTGCCTTGAGACCCTATGGGAGAGTAGCGCGCTCTAAAAATGACTGATTGATTGGTTTCTGTAATGCTTTCCCACCCTCTGAAGGCGTTGGTACTGGAGAGAATGTTGGTTGAGGTATCCAGCAGGAGTTGTGTGCTTTGGTGTCATGCGTGAGACCCACATAGGTGTTCCAGACGATGTGGTAGCATGTAGCAGCATTGTAAGCAGGAGTAAAAGAACAAGGAGTGTGATGGATAGGCACACTTGCTGATTATAGAAAGCCGAATTAACATGTAGTTTGAAAGGCAGTTGAATCATAATTTAGGGAACTATGCAGTGAAATACCCACTGCCTGCCTCATTATTATGAATGTGCCCTGAGTGGGCTCTGCGCGGTAGCACATGCTGTGATTGTAGTCTACATGGGGAAGTAGGCCTCCACCTGGGCATCTCCACTCGCAGTGTGCTGACATTGTCACCCATGTCCTTCAAGGAGCCAGGGGTCACAATGCTACAAAAGTGGCACATAGTGAGACAATATGGGGAAGGGAGCAGGCCATCCACGCAAGCAGAGTAGTAGAGGAAATTGACAGCTTGCACTTTTCAGATGCTTACTGTCCGCACTCAGCAGTTAGTAACCAATTTCAAGCTTTACCGTGCTGTAGAAGAGAGGATGGCAGTGAGTGGACACTCACTGCTAGCATCTGCCCCGATCGGCATTTCACTGGCTTGCATCCTGGTAAGGTCTAATCTTAGTAAGGTCCACTCAAAAGTTTGTCCTTACCAAATTGCCACATTTAGTACCATAATATTCGGTAATTTTAGCAGCTGTTATTTTGCAGCGCCCAGAAGCAGCAGTAGTGGTGTATAAAGTACAAAAGCAAGCCTCAGAGAGTGTGCAAACACCACTTTGATACACCTTCCCCAAGCGGTTTCTTGGGGTTGTAGGTGAGTGCACTGTGTTCTGTAATGGCTGGTACATATTGCAGTGACTCCGGCTGCCACTTTGCGTTTGCAAAGTAAGACACTTTGGCTTTGTGAATGCACTTGGCTTTGTGACCCGACCCCTGTGTGGTATCAATGAAATGAGCGCCCTGTTGAATGAATCCTTTCATGCCCATGGCACAAAGCGTGCATTGTGTCAGACAGGGGCCTTGCCCAGCTCTCTGGTTGGTCCACACAGAAGAAAGCAGCACATCCCAGGGATGAGTGGACTTCACTGCTCATGCGGGGCTAGGGAATACCCGGGTGGGGGTGGGGAAATTGGCCCCTCAGCTTAGAAACATCTCCTGCATAGTATGCTGCCGCAGTCAAATATTGTGCCAGGCTGAGTATTTTCATAAAATGTTTGCATTAAAAGGATTAATATGCACCATTTCAAGGAAAACAAAAACAAACAAAAAGTTTGTTTGGGGTGTTTGTGACGGCTCCAGACCCTCATGACCACGCTCAGGCTCGCCGGAGGCTCTCTCTCAGCATCACTTGGCCATCCTTAAACCTCTGCCAGGGCCAGTTTTATTTCCTAGGTCGTCCGTGAACATGTGGAAAGGGTGTTAGCGTCCGTTTTCCGCACCTTTACATTTTGCAGGCGATGGTACCTCTGCTGCGGCAAATAGCGACTGGAAACCCCAGCTGAGCGCTACACTCTATTCGCTGCTAGTGCACAAGTGAGCGCAACCATCATTTTAACTTTTTCTGCTCTAACGCTTCTATAGATTAGACCCAAACAAACGCTGCCCGCTCCTTGCCTGGGAAGGAAACTAAAGATGGAAGATCTTCGTTAGAGTAGAATCTTCATTGAGAGAATGCTTGAAAATAGCCACAGACTGTAGTGGTGAAAATAATTGTTTAAAAAACGAATGTTGATGCGGGAGCGACGGCCCGTGTAAGTGCACGCTACGAGGAATTCAATCCTGGACCCTGCCGAGTGTTGTTTTTGAAGTGAATCCGGGCATCAGATGTTCAGAGCTCCTTCATGTGCTTGCAGGCCCCAAAACGTGTGCCTTAACATTTCCATAAGTAGTGATCCCTTTAAGTGAGTACTTAGTACCTGCACCGCCTCTAAAGCATCCCTGTCATGCCTAGTTGTGTAAATTCCCACTGGAGGGGCGGAGAGGCCTCCCAGGCTGCTGGGATCTGCACGCGGCCGTACACAGAGCCGCCCATGCTCACCGAGACCAGCTGCGGAAAGCCATAGGAGCACTGTAGCTACCGTAGGCGGGCGCGATGCTGTGACAGACGAGTGTGTACCCGAGTAATGACTGGGTGTAGGTCTGCTCTCGGCACTGGTGCCAGACGGTACGGCCATCAATTACCGCACACGAACTCCTCTTGAATGTTGGGCTCCCCGTTGGAAACAGTGGAGTGCTCCGGGCTTCTAATTGCCGGTAGAAGCCCTGAGCTCCAGCATTCCAATGTGTTTGCTCACAGCTGTTGCTGTAAACAAAGGCCTCAGGATTTCAGTCCTCTCTGGACTCCATGAGGCCTTTGTTTTATTTATTGGAACAATCTGCCCTTTAGTTGCAGAATGTTCTAATAGCCTCATAGCCCTCCATAGCTGGGCTGTACCTGCATTAAAGTCCTGCTCTATCGTAATCAGGCCTTGAATACTGGAGCAGGCCTTTAATGGCCCGAATAGCCCGCTATGGCAGGCTATAATCAGGGCCACTGGAATTATGTGATTGTGCGGCCGTGTCAATTTTCACATAATCACAGATTTGTCGCATTTGCCGCATAATCCACTATCTCCTGCATAATCTGTAGATTTTAGCAAACAATTATGTTTCTAGCTCAAATGGTTCAAAAGCTACTAAAAATACAGCGACGTGTTGTTGTGTAGTAAAAGGTCTTTTGCAAAGCTGGACTGGCCACCTTTTTGTTGCTTATTGCCATATTTGGGTATTAAAATTGTACTTATGCGGTGCAACCAGTGCCCATATAGTGTACTGAGTTTAAAAATGATTAAATAAGATGTAATACTAGTACAAAATGTGCCAAATTATGCTGCATAATTTGCCTTTTCTTGCCTCTTAATTTACAAAACTCTGCCGCATAATTTGGCCCTCTTCTGCTGCATAATTCCAGTGGCCCTGGCTATAATGAACACTTACAGGCGTCCAACACTCAGCGGTGTAACTTGCAGCAGTAGTGGTGGCTCTAATAGTAATACCAGCAGTACTTGTGATGGTCTTGATAGAAGTAGTAATACCAGGAGGGGCAATAGGTCTAATCACTAGTGGTAGTAGCCCAAGTAGTGGCAGAAGAACTGCAAGTACTAGTAACATTATATTTAGTAGTATTATTGGTAGAAGTAATACAAACAGTACTAGCAACAATAGCACTGATAGCAGTGGTAGTACTAGCAGCAGTAGCAGTTTTCATGCTAGTAACAGCAGTGGTAGCAGTACTACAATCAAAAGTATCAGAACTCTAATTAAAAGTAGTAATATCACTAGTAGTTGTTCCACTAAGTAATAATACCAGTAGTTGTGATTACCTTGGTAGATGTGGTTATACTAGTAGGGACAATTAAAGGTAGTCTACTAACAGCAATATTAATAGTAACAAAAGTACTTCAAGAAATTGTAACACCAGAAGTAGTAGTATTGGTTGGAGTAGTAGAAACAATGCAAGTAACAATAGTACTGATAGCAGCAGATGTGTGATTGATTTTAGCAGTATTTGTGTGTTTTATGGATTTTATCAGTACAAATCAGCTAGTTAACAGGCTTCGATCTATCTTTCCTTAAGTTAAGGCTTTATTTTTACCTCTTAGTGCATTTTTATGCAGTCTTTAAAATATAGTGCAAACTCAACCCAAAGGTATTGGAGCTCTTTACATGAGCACCAGTTACATTACACAAAGTCACATGCATTGTATAGGCATGGGTGGATTAAGTGATTTGCCTGGAATCACGGGATGTCAAGTCCACAACGAGACTTGAACCTGGTTCCTCAGTCAGCAACTCTGACTGTAATGCCCCACCTGGGTAGAGGGAGGTAGGCAGAAGCCACATTAAAACTTGGAGGTTCCAATAGGTCCTTGAGCTAAGTCTGAGCCAGGCTGCAGGCCTGAGCTTTCATTGGCTTGGCCACCTCTAGTCTTCTTAGGGTGCTGCACTGAGGTGTATGGATGCAGTAAGAGGAGCAAGAAGCCATGTAATGTACTTTAATTCACTACGTTTGAGTGGGTCTTAATGATTCCACCCACGAGGGATGTAGGAGCAGCATAGAACATGCACTGGGCATAGACAGTCATGGCAGATACAATAGCCAGATGAAGCAGCTATCAGGGGTGTCTTCCCCCAAAAGGGCGGAGGAGCGTCACCCTCCCGCAGCAGCAGCTGCCAAACCTTTCAAAGAAAAGGATAATAAACTATGTTTACTATCCTTCTCTTTGAAAGGGGCGGGGCCACGGGAGTGAGGTGCACTGAGGGGTAGTGTACAGTCCTCCCCCTTACTGCGCATGTATGTTTGGCCGGCTATCTTGGGCCGGCCAAATACACATGCGCACAGGGCTCTCTCAGCAACTGTGTTGCTGGGCTGGAGAGAGCCTGCACAGGCTCCCAGTCTGCCTGGGAGCGCCCTGGCTGGATGCTGCCAGCCAATCCTGATGCTTCTTTGAGCAGCATCAGGATTGGCTGCACCTCAAAGCAGAGTCAGGATTGGCCGCATGGCAGGCTAGGAGCCTGTGCCTGCAGCATCCGGACGAAGGAGAGGAGCGGTGCGGCGCAGGACCAGAGGTACGTTTTTTTTAAAATTTAATGTAGTTATTAATCCCCCGTGCCCCAGCACGCCACCCCATCCCCAGGAATCCCTGCGAGCCACGATTGGCAGCTATGCATGCATGTATTGGTATTTCAATCAACAGCTCTCTATTGCTACTGAGATAGGTTTGTGCCTTTGCAGCACAAACTTAGATGGGGAGCATCTGAGTGCTGTACCTAAACTGGGCATTTACACTTTTGAATTTCACAATTGCATCACATTTTACACATACTTAGTTTTATCCTAGGATGATTAAGTAATTTGTTGAAAACCACACGATTTACAGTCAAGTGTGATAGCCGGGATTAGAATCCAGGCCACCCAGGGTCCAAGGCTGGCAGCAGAGCCACTAGACCACATCGCCTCAAAAGTGAAAAGTTTAAGGGTTACAGCGTGAGTGCTGGCAAACGATCTGAGTCCACCAAAGATCGAAAATGAGTAGTTCACAAGAATATGCAATTTTGGATCATCCGCATTAAAAGTTGTCCACGCCGTCCTGAAAGGTTCCATTCCCTGCTCAGATGCATCCTCTCTGCATTAAAAAAACAAGTAACTGCAGAGGGTTTTAGTGTTGAAGGTGCTTGCATCTCTGGGCACAGGATAGGAAGGGTTCACGCATGTTCAGTGTATGTCCAGGAGGACAGGATCCTGAAAGTGTCAAGGACTTGACGCTGTGAAGGTCTGTCAAATTTCCTTCTTGGCTGCTAGAGGAAAGGATGACTCTTCCGAGTAGGTAAAGGTTCCACCCTACAATTTATAGTACACGTGAAAAACATCATGCGTCTCCTTAAGAGACACTTAAAGTTCAAGGCTAGGCGGCCTAATGGAGCAAAAAGTAAAATTAACAGCTTCCAACTGGCAGCATTTGGTCAATATAATAATGATTAACCTCTAATCATGCTCTCCGGAGAGCGTGCTAGTCGCTGCAAAGTGCTTCAACGCCTCGTCAGGGGTAGTAAGTGCTATATAAGTGCTATATAAGTACAATTTACAATTACAATATGGCTAATGGAACATAGTCCGAGCTCAGTACACCCTCTGCAAGCAAGCACACCCACTGTCTGTTTGCATCAATTCCGTGTCTCACACGTCCAGTGCGGGTGCACAGTAGGTGTTGCTCAGTGCCAGGATACCCTTCCAAGTGATAGAGCGCTCCACAAATCTGAATAACATTGTAATCTTGATCGAACTGCTTCCAGCATTCCATTGAGCACGCTTAATACTCTAATTATGATGACTTCATACATCTGTCGGGTATCCCCTAATGACTATCTAGAGAGAATATTGTCACAAAAGTATTGAATACAATCAATAAGGCAGTAAATAAGCTGGCCAAAATAGAGTACATCACAATAAACAGAAGTAAAATAACACACTGTGTCCATCAGTTTTTGAGGAAAAAAACCTCAAATAAGCACAATAGAGATGTAAATCGCAAAGTTTACAAACAAATGTAGGTGCTCAACCCCTTGTTGCTGGGGTTCCCCTACCCCCTTGATAAGCATTTTTTTGGCTATTTGGGGTAGTTTGCACTTAGACCTCTATAACTTTTTCTCCACATGAGCTATGCCAAATCTGCATCCTTTTCTTCCAACATCCTGGGGATTCTAACGGGACAAAGGGTTTCTGGATTTCCCTGGAGGGGACAGAGAAAGCCAAAATACAAGTACATTTTTTTTTTTTGGGGAACATGGGAAAAAAGTGCTGCAGAAGAAAGCATCTGTTTTTCCCCTGCAAATGGCATCAACTAATGGTTTGGGGTACTAAAATCGCCACATTCCTAGCTTTCAGAAACAGGTAGACTAGAATCAGAAAACCATCATTTTCAACACAGTTTTGGCATTTTACTGGGACATACCCCATTTTTCATATTTTTGTGTGCTTTAAACCTCCTTCCAGTTAGTGCCAGAAATGGGTGTGAAACCAATGGTGGGTCCTGGAAAGCTATACATTTCTGAAAAACAGACACAATTCTGTATTCAGCAAGGGGTCATTTGTGTAGATCCTTCAAGGTTTTCATACAGAAAGTAACAGTTGAAATAAAAAACTTGAAATTGAGTTGAAAAGAACAGCCATTTCTGTCTACTTTTTCATCTGTAATGTTTTTCACCTATGGCAGATTTTCAAAAGCAATATACCATTACGTCAACTGGACCCTTCTGGTGTGGGGAAATATTGGGCTTGTAGGTTCATCAAGAATCCGAGATACTCAGAGCCAATAAATGAGCTGCACCCTGCAATGGGTTTTTATTGTGTACCGGGTATACAGCAATTCATTTGGTAAAATATAAAGAGTGAAAAATAGGTATCAAGGACACCTATATTTTTCCGCAATGGTCATATGATATAGAGTTTAGAGGCAGTGGTTATTTGCACATCTCTGAATTTGTGGGTACCCATATTAGCATGTGAATTAGAGAGCATTTCTCATAATGACTTCTTTCTTGCACACAGTCTTAGATTTGGAAGGCGCAAATACAGAGAAAGACAATTGGTAATAACACTTGTTCTACTATTTTGTGTTTCCCCAAGTCTCCTGATAAAAATGATATCTCACTTGTGTGAGTAGACTTAATGCTCACGACTGGACACATCACATTTTTCCCACTGAAGATTGACTGTGTTTTTGCAGGTGCTTAGCTTTGGATTTTGAGTACTAGCTCAGCCGGCACCTAGGGAGACCTAGTAAACCTGTACATTTTTGAAAACTAGAGACCTAGGGGAGTCAAGGATGGGTGATTTGGGTGGCTCTTACCACATTTTTTACCCGGAATCCCTTGCAAACCTTAAAATTCGTCTAAAAAATATACATTTTCCCCACATTTCTGTGATGGAAAGTTCTGGAATCTGAGGGGAGCCACAGATTTCCTACCACTCAGCATTTCCCTTGGTCTCCCGACAAAAATGATACCTTACTTGTGTGGGTGGGCCAAGTGCCTGCGACAGGGAAGGGCTAAAAACGTGAAGAGATTGAGGGGGCACCAAAGCGTTTTCATGAATGCAGTTTTTTTTAATGTTTTTAGGCTGACTCTGCTTTGGGCACCTACACAAGTAAAGTATCATTTTTATCAGAAGATAGGAAATTAGTGGTTTATTTCTGAAAGAATATGGCACAGAAATGCAAGAAAAGTGTGTGATTTTAGTCACAGGTTGAAGTTTGCAGGGCATTGTTGGTAAAGAAACGTGTTCTCTACGAGAGGCACACCACCCTGTACTCCCCTGGGTGTCTAGTTTTATAACCTATCAAGAGTTGGTAGATTTTCCCTAGACAAGAAGCGAGCACACTACCAAATCTCTTACTTCTGTAATGTCCCAAACACTCAAATTGCGCAAAAACACATCCTTAGGTTTTGTTAAAAAGACCCCTCACCCACCAACCTAGTTGGTGGCATGCTTTATCACTGGGGTCCCACCCGAGACACTTAGCTTGTAAGGGGGGTGCTTAGACCCCCTGATTACAGCGGAGAAGGTTTTTTCATGAGTTGAATTCCCAAATGAGGAGAAGTGCACATGGCTACACTCTATTATTTTAACACATACATACTGGTTGGATTTGGCACGACGGTCAGTGATGGTTCAATATATAACATTTTATTAACGAGATCTCACAAAAATGAAATGCACTGTTAATCATTGAAAGGTCAGAACACTGAACCAATGACTCACAGCTTGTGAGCTGCAGAGTTGCAACAAGGCACCAACTGCTTTACAGGCCATTCACACTCCTTTCATATGTGACACACACAAGACCATTCACACTGGTAGCCGCGGGTCCAGCACATTACAACACTCACATCCCCAGACAGCGCCATTCAAGGGCCCATCACTCCACATCCTCCACCTCTAGAAACACTTGCCTGTCCCACTACAACAGGGCTGCCTATCACAGACTCCTGAAACTGAACAAATGTTATCTTGGACTCTGGAGAACAATCCTTAAAAACAACAAACGCATTAAAGGTTGCTAAGTGGAAAAGATGGATAGTGAACTTCTTATACCAAATGTAAGCCATAAGAACAGCAGTGTCAGGTTCCAACCACTGATCTACTCTATCAACACCACCCATGTGCCTATTATAGTCTAAAATGCACACAGGTTTGCCCACTTCAGCAACCTGGCCCCAAACAGTCACAGATTAAGTACTTTCATCATAGATGGTAGTCAGCATGTAGACATCTCTTCTATCTGCAAATTTCACAGATAGAAGTTCATCACTATGCAAAACACTTCCCCCTCTCAAGTTTTTGTATAAACAAGCTCTCTTGGGTAACCTTTATGGTTAGAGTGGATCGTGCCACAAGCAACAGTGTCCACTTTGACCAATTCCCTGAACAATTGCAGACCAGTGTAAAAGTTATCTACATATAAATTGTGACCTTATTTAAAAAGTCCTCTACCAAGTTCCCACACAATCTTCTCACTAACTTCGAAAGTGAACAGACAACCAGGGGGATCAGTACTGGAATCCCTGCCAGTATACACCCAGAAATTATAGACATATTCTAGGCCTTCTCTAAGACAGCATATACATCTGAACTCCACAACATGCCCTCTTGCTAGGAAGGTACTGCCTAAAACCCAAATGGCCCTTGAACAGGAACAAAGACTCATTGATAGCCATTTCTTTCCCTGGAACATAGCTCTCTGTAAACTGATCTGCAAAGTGATTAATGACAGGCTGAATCTTAAAAAGACTGTCACAATTAGGGTAATATCGTGGCAACGCTAAAGCATTGTCAACAAAATGCAGCATCTGAAGCAGAAGCAACTACCAATCACTACTCATGGTTGCAGGAAATATAGCCGTTGCCATCAAGGGGCTAGTAGACCAATATGAAGATTGCAACTGCTTCCTTATCAAGCCCATAAAAAATGTTAAACCCAAGAACTTCTTCAACTCATCCAGATTTGTGATAGTTCACCAGGCAGCTCTTGAGTGGTGATTAAGTATGGCACTGTTATCTCTCAAATGCTGTTCAGCATTGAAATTAGTCTGCTCAACAATCTCATCCAAAAATATATCACTTTAAACAACTAAAAGAAATTTATAGGCAAAAGGTTTTCAATATTCACTCTACACCCTCGACACCTGTAAAGGCAGGTAGCGCCGGCTGCACCATGTCTGGGGCAACCCAAGCTTCAGCTCTTTCAATGGAAAGCCTTTCAGCCCCAGGCTGCAAAACAGATGCCTCTATATACTCAAAAACAATACCACTCACTTGCCAAAGGCAGCTAAATGGACCAGAACCTACTCTGCACATACACAGTAAGTACCAACAATATCCCACTAGAAAGGAAAAACAAAAGACAATTACACAAAAAACCACACAATACATATTGAGCACAAACTCCAAGATAATTTCACACACAATCAAACAGAAGCTAAATATGCTTCCATTATTCCAGTATTTACAAAAAAATGCATTTATGCATGGCAGTGATACTTTTTTGGAGTAAACAGTACAAAAAACCTTTTCTTGCCAAACACATGCAACTGCAGATCAACCAGTGCTGAAACCACAAGCAGGAGTCGCAAGGAAAACAAATGCCTTGCACTAGAAAAAGGGAGAAATAAAACATTACAATCACAAATGATGACAAGAAATAAAACAGTTAACAATATAAAACAATATGAAGTCTGCCCATCACCATTCAAATGTCAGCCACACACATCAGCCAAACGTCAGTTCAAGCGCAGCACCAGTACATATACACTGCCAGCCAAGTGCCACCCCACACACGCAGACCATCAGCTAAACTCCAGTTCTCACACAGGCAGAAACTTTCCTGGTGTAGTGTTTTTTTGCCCTCCTGACAAATAGCCAACCCCACCCCAAAAAGGGCCGAAACGGTCAAAATACATGCCCCGATCAAGGGGAACATCACTTGCCAAAGGGGTCGCTCCCTGACATATAAATAAATAAAATCACTTGTGTCTAGTTGGGCCTAAAAATATGGCCAGTCTGCCCTGGGAGGGAGGGGCAGAAAATGGCCAAAGCATTTCCCCAATAAAGGGGAGCGACCCTTGCACAAGGGGCCACTCCTCCACATACAGCACTAAAATCCCTGGTGTGTAGTGGCCTTCCCCTCTCCCCAGATGGCAGATCGCCTAAAAGCAGTCCATCTGCCCTCCGGGAAGGGCAGAATACAAAATTAAATGCTCCCCAGTGGAGCGACCCTTGCCCAAGGGGTTGCTCCCTGCAATGATTGATAATCCTAAAAATCCCAGGCTTCTAGTGGGTTTCAGCCCCCCCCTACCTAAAAGCAGCCAAATCATCTCTTTGGGTGGCGAAAAACGGACACATTATGCCCTCCAATGGAGAGACCCTTACCTAAGGGGTTGCTCCCCCAAATACGACAAAAGAAATCCTTGGTGTCTTAGTGGTGTGGATTCCTGCTCCACAACCCTGGCACCACCAGCGATCGTGAGGCAGGAATCCACTGTTTACAGGTGCAGGGTGAATGTCCTTTCATCCTGCATCTGTCAAACCTAACTGTAAAACCTAACCCCCTGCTCCCCTTGGGAGAAGGTCGCACCTTTGCGTCTTCTCCCTGGTCACGCTAGAAGCAAAGGGCTGCATGTGATAACGTTGGCGCGCCGGAGAGAGCTGTCATTAGATCCCAGCATGGGATGTTGAGGGTGGCAGGGGAAGCGCTTCCGCTGTCATCCCCATTGCGGGGTGGTGAAAGTGGGCTGCCCATGGGGGGGAGCGGCAGTGACTCCCCCATGGGTGGGTGCGAGGACTGAATGATTCCGTCCTCAGCACACGCCCACCGTGGCTGGTGACGGAACTATTCTGTCATCAGCACGCACGGGGTTAAAGATTTTGTTTTGGAACTTAAGCATTTTTGGGGGGACTTTACATTTTTTATGTGGGAATTTAGTTTTTGGTTTGTTGGCTTTAGAGATGCAAGTGGATAGTTCGGGGGCACCAGACACTTTCAGTCCTGAAAGTCAGCAGTTATTGTTTTCACACTTATATTATACCCTTTTGTTTTGTAAATTGCTGCCAGGTTGGAAAGGTGGTTCCTTTAGGTGAATTGTAAATTCTCAGTGTTAATTTTGGATGCTTATTTTAATGATATTGTAATATTTTTTCATAGATATTATTTATGCACAACTAATTATAAAGTAATGACTGATGATAACATATAATACTGCATTTACTTTTTCCACATAATTCTGAGTATTCAAATTTAAAGATACTAAATTACTGAATCAAATTAAAGATAGTCTGTTAAAGCAGTCATCCAATATATGGAAACAACAGTTCTATTCACCTATAGAATAGATTGCATTGCTAACAGATCAACATCAAGTACTGGCAAATTAGTCGGCCATTAGCTGCCAGCATTTTGTGTAGTAGTCTGTTATTTCCTTTGTTTTGCAGATTCTCTCTGTATCCTGTTACCTTGAATACTGTTGGTGTTTTTAGAATGTTTAAGGTGATGTTTGAAAGGACACAGTTAGTCCGATGACCAGGGAGAGAACCCTCCTCTGCTTGGCCTGCAGGGTAGTTTATTCTACCCTGCTTGTAATAAAGTTGCTTTACAAAAACAGCAGTTTGGTGGTTGACTTTCTAATTATATTATAGACTTCTATCTCGCTGCCAAGGGCTATACTGGTTGTTAAAGGCCCTGAACTCGAGAGGGCCTTTAACATGTGGTATAGCCTGAGGCAAAAGGGCTATAAGGCTATTAAAACATTCTACCCACTGAGGGTACAATGCTTTAAATTGGAGAAGTAGAAAAACAACCATTGGAATGTTTGAATCGAAGGCTTATGCCAGCCATTATAAACCCTGAGCAACTTCATTGTCTTTAATGGAGCGCACCAAATTCCAGTGTTTTAATTTGGCTGTACAAATGCTTGTTTTCTTATGTTTCTGTAAACTTTATTGTTGAAGGAGTTGCTGGACACTCGCCTATATTGAAAAAAATGTCAAAAAGTAGGCCCGTGCATCTGTCATTACGCATGTGGGAGCCCGCAAAATGATGCAGGATATTTTCTTTTCTTTTTTATTGACTAATCCAAGATGGCAGGCACCACTTAGATCGGTCAATAAAAAAAAATAAAAAAAAATACATTTGTGAGGAGGCCCAGCAGCAATTTGCTGTCTGGCCTTCAAAGAAAAATAATATATTTTTTATTTTTAAAATACAACAAAAAAAAACGCACAGATGAGAAGCAATAGAGGAGCGAGTGGGGGGAGCTGGTTGGGAGAAAAGTACTGGGAAGGGGCGGGGCATGAGGGAAAGAGCAACACGAGGAGCGGAAGAGAAGCACACGAGGGAGACAGCAACCAGGGGGTGGCGCAAAGCATACAAGTTAGATGGCAACAGAGGTGATGCAAGGGGGAAAGTACGAAAGAAGGAGAGCAAACAGCAAGCACAGAGTACATGTACTTTTGTGAGGGCGAGAAATACCAGAGGGAGAAAGGGAAAAGAATCATGCACGGTGATGAGGTGCTTAAGCAACAAGCATTGGCAAAGCCAATAGGTTTCCTCTTTGTTTTTCCTTTTACTTTCTGTCTTACTAACTGGATTATAAATATTAGAAAAAGGTTGTAATAATGTTAGTTTTAAATTTGATAAACCGGTAATAGTTGTTTATGTTGTGAAGTGTGTTGAATTCATATCCCAGGGTTACAAACTCGTAATTTGTACCTTATTTAATATGGCATTGTATTAGAGTATAGTAATGTGTAGTTAGAGAGTGCAACGGCACCTGCTTCACCATTTAAAATTGTGCCCCTTTTAACTGCAAGGTAAGGACAATTGTGACTGCATGTTTAGTAGTAAAATGTAGCAACATTTGGCCTCAGTGCCACTGCACTTGCTGCACCATTGCTACCTGCACGATAACTGCACTTATGACTGCTTTTTTAGTAGTAATATATAGCAATATTTGGTGTTTACAGGGGTTCCTAGAGCTTTTGGGCACCGTTCCACTGCACCTGCGGCACCATTCAAATCATGGCCCTAGTGCCTGCAAAGAAACGTAATTGTGTTTGACTGTATAGTAGTAAAATATAGCAATACTCGGTGTTTTAAAGACTTTATGACAACTTTTGGCCCTCATACCACTGCACCTACTGCACCATTCAAATCGTGACCACGGTGCAGGCAAAATAACTGCACTTGCAAGTGCTGTGCAGGCGAAATATAAAAAGAATGAAATAGATTCCAAAAAGTGCATAGTGGAATGACACAAGTTGGCCAGTCAAGAGAATGGTAAGGAGGCTTTGGTCTGGGGGATGGACACATATAAGACAGACAAGGAAAGCCATCAAATAAGAAGCAACGTAACGAGTGACACGCCAGCCCATAGAAAGCAGTGGGCATGGCTTAAGTTGTTGGGGAGGCCGCAATAGATCTTTCAGAATCGGACAGCTTGTGTTGTCTGGGAGGTGAGAGAAAAGGCTTCCGCAGAGGTCTCTGAAAATAGGAACCTGTATTTTATTAGAAAAACGCGTCAGGACTCTCGGTCAATCACTCAAAATGGAGACCGCCAGAGTTAATCCCATCCCTATAAACAATGCAAGTGCTGAATGCTCATTTTACATACTCAGTTGCTCTTCCGAAAAGAATTTTGTGTTCCACAACGCAGCAGTATTGCCTGGAGGCTCTGCTGATTATGTGAATATTCGGCAGAACTGTAGGCTTAACTGTATTGACGATTTAACAGTGAGACATGGCTGTTTCTGGTATCTTTACTGATGTAAAGGAAACAAAATAAAACTGTGGTTGTTTAGCTTCCTAGTGGAAGCAGCGTTGCCACACTTAAGTCCGGCACACACTATGAAAAATTTCTGAATGCGCACGCACTCGCATGTCTGGCAGTGAGCCCGGTTCAGGAGGTACCTGTTTAATATTTGTAAGCTGCCACCGCCCTGGGGCTCGCATCGTAGCGCTGCTCCTGTTAACATATGTGCCAATAATCACGATTCAGGCAGGAGATTCCTGATTTTTTTTAAAGCCCAAAATACCTTTATTTTGTCTGTCTCTCTCCTGAAATTACCTTTGCTTCAGTAGAAGTCAATGGGGGAAATACATTCTCCTGATTATTTTTTTTCCCACTGCCCTCTTCTAAAATGTTGACATGTGTGCCAGTCACCAACCATTGGCCAAAGGTGCCAAACGTTTGGCCGGCCAACATGAACAAGCCCAAAGACACTGGACGCCAAGATGTGAACCCCTAAACTCAAGATGAGGTGTCTGGCACTTTCGCCCTTCTGCTTTGGGAACTGGTCAGAGTAATGGTAGCTCACAAGACATACTAGGTAATGCATGCTTCAGGCAGCCCACCAGTGTGCCTTTGCACTTGGGGCAGCTCACAAGCGCTCAGAGGCTACAACAGATGGAGGCCTATTCTACAGACATGCCAGTTACATAACAGTCCACACAGAAAAATAACATTGCTTTCGACTTGATCATCTAGATGTAAGACCTTCAAGGTGGGCAAGCCAAGTCTCCTTCTCTGCAGTGACCTCAGGCTCCTGTGCAGAACCTATTCCGCTCCTAGTGACTGCTTAGCAAAGCAGCCTTCTGCGACGCTGGAAATGACTAGAAAAGATGTTGGCCACCACAACTTACACATAATACAAATGTAAGTCTTATCAAGATGCTGCCAGTCTGCTGCACTTTCAGTAAGTGTCCCGAGTTCACCCATCTGATGGGAAAGCTCGTCCGCTAGAGTCTAATCCGGAACAGTTTGAGGTTTTGATGGTGTACCCTTGAAACCAGAAACTACCCAAGATGCATTGCAATGATAAAGGTTCACTTCGGGAGCCTTCAAAAGCCTTTGACCAAGAATTTTGGTATCTTTTGGCCTATCAGGAGTAGGTGGAGTCTGGGTATTTTAAAGTTTGTGTAATTTCCGCTCCGTTTGCCAGCCTTGATTGCTTTTCAACATCCTTCCTCCTTTCTGGAATGTATTTGTACAGCAGTAGACAGTATAAAATGATTAAAATAAAGTTCTGCTTTTGTCACCAATTCCCATTCTTGCCTTTTTTTAATATGTTTTTACTTATTCAACAGCACCTGGCGCATGCTGCTGCATGGATTACTGGGCCTTCTCCAGGAGCAACCACTGCAAATCTCAAGGGGGGAATGAGTTGGGGGCAGATAGGGGACGGAATGGGGGATAAATAAAAATAAACGTAACTTTCCCGACGCTGCCGGCCACCTTGCGCTCCTCTTCTGCTGTTGTCCCAGCAGTCCCTGGGATACCAGCACAGGCCCCTCTTGCAATCCTGGCGCTGCTCTCATGCATGAGAGCAACTCTAGGATTGGTCTGAGCGGCTTGGTCTGCCGCTCAGACACTGCGTTGGAGTCTGTGCAGTTTCTCCAAACCGGCTGTGTACACAGCTGGGTTGGAGAAACCTAAGTGCGCATGCCAGTTTGGCTGGCCTAAGACAGCCAGCCAAACTAACATGCACACTTAGTGCACTCCACTCCTTACCCCCCCCTCCCCTTGCCATGGCCCGGCCTGCCCCTCCCTTCACATGCTGGCTCAACTGAGCCAGCAGCTGAAAAATAAAACAAAATATTGTTTTATTTCTCAGCTGCTGGCTCTTAGCTAGTGGGGCAATGCTCTTCTGCCATTGCGGAGGAGCCACCACTGGCCTTCTCTGAATGCCCCTTGCCCCCTTTTCGGTGTACGGGCACACAGCATCCCACTGCCGCTAGGTGTCTACGTTGGTTACTTCTTATTATAATTGGAACATGTGTGTCTATCTCCAACATCAGTGCTTAGTTTTTGATTAAAATAGTGCCGGTGCCCGAAGGTCTGCTTGGAGGTCGGCGGCCGGTGCAGTAATTGGCACGCGAAATGTCAAGGCTGGTAGTGTTTGTTACACTACCACACCCTCCTTGACCCTGCTTCTTGCGCTAGCTGGTTCCTTCTTTCTTCCTTTAGGACAGATTTGCTGTATTTGTTTTTCTCCGTCTTTCTGATCTGTGTGATTTCCTTCTCGTGCACTTGGAAAATATCTTAAGTAGAAAAAAGTGCCGGCCCCCAAAAGTAAGTGCCGATGCCCCCCACCGGCAACCACCGGCCCAAATTAGGAACTGATTCACATACCCTCACAATCACGCTGCCAGGTGCAGAGTCTCACAACACGATAACCACACATCTGTGGTCAACACACATGGCATGAAAATACTTCCAGTAGAGGTGCAAAAGAAAAACAACACACACTTTAAACATACATCCAACATAGTGTAGCTTCGTATCTAAGGGATAAAAGCTTCTGCATTCCACCCGGGGTAGTAAGCGATATCTAAATGTTACAATACAGTCTGCTCTTTGTGCCACGAGGTGCAAAGAACAGTGTTTGTCCTGCCTGCAATGGTTCCACTGATGTACATACATGTCACCTTGGTGCAAACACTGGCACACTTTCTACCACGGTATTTACCCCGCGTTTTTTTAATGGAAGGTACCCTCTGTGCTCTTGCTCCCATCCCTGTCCAAGGGCATTTCACCACCTCGAACTGCAGAGCTGTTTAATAGGCACTGCGGTGCAGAAGGTGAAATGTGCATCGGCCAAAGAAATGCGGGACAGAGTCCGCACACTGGCTCCACTAGCAGGACCTCAGGACTCAGCGTCTCTTTTCGTGAGATTGAACAGTTAAATAGCTTAATTCTGCCCGGGGCAGTGGCAGCACTGCATGGACCAGGATCAGTACTGCATCTCGCGAGTGTTCAGTGCGAGCCAGTAGGCTCTGGCTTTCATTCTGCCCTTTGGAGGCAGTTTTGACCTGGAGGCCGCAAAGTTATTGCTCTAAAACACTGGTTCCCAACCTTTTGACTTCTGTGGACTCCTACTTTATCATTGCTGGAGCTCGGGGACCCCCACTCAATCTTTATTGGAATTCGGGGACACCCCCCCCCCACTGAGTCATTACTGAAAGCTTGGGACCTAATCTGTTAACATTATTAATTTTCTATGCAGTCGCGGACCCCCTGAGGAGGCTTCGCGGACCCCCAGGGGTCCCCGGACCACAGGTGGGAACCACCGCTCTAAAATAATAAATCTTTTGTACCTGATCTGTTCGCTGTCAGGGATGAAACCGGTCTTGCTTACTGCCACCAGACATTTTATCAACTACGGTCTCTAATCATGTGTCCGTCCGCAGAATAATGCAAACAGAGCCTTTTTAAAAGCATTGGCAAAGCCAACAGGTATTGCTGTTTGGGACCTATTGGCTTTGCCAGCAGGGGAGGCTCCTCCGCAGTGGCGGAGGAGCATTACCCCCCTGGTCAAGAGCATGGAGTTGAAAAAGAAAACGATAGTTAAACTGTCGTTTTATTTTTCATCTGCTGGCTCAGCCAAAAGTACAGGGAGGGGCGGGGCTGGGCCACGGGAAGTGGGAGGAAGGGAGAGTGCACCTAAGTGTGCATGTGTGTTTGGCCGGCCATCTCAGCCAGGCTGGAGAAACTGCACAGTCACTGCCACTGCCACTCAGACCATTCCCGATGCTGCCTTCATGCTAGGTTTTGCATGAAAGCAGCCCTAGGATTGCCGGGGACCCTGTGCTGGTGTCCAAGTGAATGCTGGGACACCAGAAGAGGAGGGAATCGGCAGAAGCCAGAGGGAACTGCAAAAAAAAGTATGTTTTTAATTATGATTATTTTTTCCCACCCTTATTGTCTGTCCTTCCACCCCCCTTTGACTTTTGTGGCAGCCGCCGCTGTTTGCCAGTAGTTTTTAGCCATGCTGCAGGCGTGCATCAAGCATGCACACACCTAAAAAATGTTGAGGATGCTTTTTTTGTTAGGGGTTAACATGGGGAGGGAGGTAGGAGAAACAACGTGGGGGGGCTCAGTGGGGTTCAATGAAATGGGCACATGAGAAAGTAACGTGAAGTTGAGGTGGGGAAGCACAGGACGAGAAATCAAGATGGGAGAGAAGCACACATGGGCGAGTGCATCAGGGAATAGGGTGGAGTGAAGCACATTAGCAAGGAAGCAACATGGCAGGAGGAGAGAAGTACATGAGAGAGACAGCTAGAAAACACATGCATGCTCTTTGTGTGTTTAACCTATAAAAAATATATATATATATGCAAGGCTCTGCGTCGCCGCATTGGTTCAGTTGAGAAGCTGTGAGGGCTGTGATGTAAGGTCCTGATTCAAGTTGCGTCATGCTGCACCTGTTCTGATGAGGCCGCTGATCAGGAGCTGAAATGTGAGGTCTTGCATTGATTCCAGTGAGGCTGCCAAACACAAGCTGCGATGCGGGGTCCTGCGTCAAGTTGCTTTGGTTCTGATGAGACTGCCAATCAGGAGATGCGAGACTCTGAAATGCAAGCTGTGTTGCACTATGTTGGTTCTGATGGACCCCACAATTGGGTTGGGAAGAGTACACTCAGATGCAGCCAAGGGTCCAGGACCTGGGAGGGTTTTGGAAATCGGGAATACTCTCCAGCAGAGCCCAGGCAGGTCCAGTTGTAAATCCAGTGCAGCAGGTCAGCTGGGCAATTGCAGGGAGACCTCTGGAGCTTGTTGTGTTCCTGTTGCTCAGACAGGATGTTAGCACACGATCCTTGGAGCCACTCAGGTTAGCCTGGGATGAAGGGAGCGCTCCAGTCTTCCTTCTCAGAGAGCAGGACAGTCCTCAAGCAGCAGGGCCATCCTTCTCTAATGTCCACAGAGCAAGGAGTGTATTGAAGAGGGGCTCTGTAGGTCCAATATTTATACATGGTCTCTGCCTTGAAGTGGGGAGAGGGGTGGATTCCCTTTACTACCCCCACATTTGGTTCTTGACAGTGCTCCCGTTCTCCAGTCAACGCTCCAAGAATTCTAGGGTGACTCAAGAAAGGGCAGGCCTGGTGTCCGTTTCCTTTGTGTGTGTGTGCGTGTGTAAGGCAGAGTTCTCCAAAGTGCAAGTGGGGCTGGTTGCAGCTCCTCCCAGTCATCCTGCCAGGATGGCCCATCCTGTCCACACCTAAGCCCCCTTTGAGCCACTGTCTGGAAGGAATACACAAATCCCAGAGCAGACCCATTCACAGTCATGTGACCCAAGACACAAGCAGAAGGCATAAATGCTTAGAACAAGAAAATGCCAACTTTCTAAAAGTGGCATTTTCACAACTGTGACTTAAAATCTGACTTTACCATTAAAAAAGATTTAAAATATGAGTGTAAACACCATATTGCCATCTGCTCCCAATCAATTGTTATTTCTTATTAGATGTAATAAGGTAACCCAGTGTTGGCAAATGGGAGCGATAGGTCTTACAAGAGTGAAAAACGAATTAAGGAGTTTTTCACTGCCAGGCCACGTAAAACATAAGTATACTTGTTCTACTTTTCAAATACAGTGCACCCTTCCCTATGAGCCTTTATGGCCTACATTAAGGGTGACCTGTGTGTATTAAAAATGAATGTTTAGGCCTGGCAAAAGATTTATTTTGGCAGGTTGAAGCTGCAGTTTAAAACCATACTGCAGTAGCGCAGGCCTTGAGATGTTTTTAAAGGCTGCTTCAGTGGATGACACAATGAGTGCTACAGGCCCACTAGTAGCATTCAATTCACATGCCCTTGATACATGTAGTACCATATGTAGAGACTTACAAGTAAATTAAGCTGTGGGCCAATTCCAACATATTTGAAGGAGAGAGCCCAAGCATTTTAGCACTGGTTAGCAGTGGTAAAGTGAACAGAGTTCTAAAGGCAACAGAAATAAATTCTGCCAATAGGAGGTGTAAAGGCAAAATAGTTTGGGGCAAGACCACGCCAAGTGTGTCAGGTCTAACACCACACTGGCTAAGGAATAAGAAGCAAAAGACTGAGAGTGGCAAAGCCAACCAATGATAAAATATGGATGGGTTCTAAGCCCTCTGTGATTTAACAATAGGTTTTGCAAAAGACAGCACATGTGATTTCCTGTAGTCGAAACCTAGCATGGGAAACATACTCAGCTGGTGGCGATGCTCCATGTTGGTCTTCCCAACAGAACACAACAAGTAAGGGAAAAGGCTTAGGCTGCATTTATTTTCAAACCACATTTGGGTCAGGCATTGACCAAAAGCAGACAAACCATTAATACATACAGTGATTCACTTGGGACACTATATCCAGTTGTTTAAAAATTAACTGGAACAATTAATTGTCCCTGTAACAATTCAACCATGGAGGGAGCAAGCATCTGAACTCACCCCCGGCACAGTGTAGGAGTCAAGATTGCTCTGAGAGGTATAGGCTAGGATTGCTTCTTCCTTGACTTGGTAGCACTTGGAATATTTGGGAGCACCTGATTTGTGGCTGCGATGTTCCAGCTCGGCACGCACACATCGCATGCATGCTTGTGTGTTTGGACAAGACAGTGTGTCATTTGAACAGTGGCAACATTCGATTGTTTTCTGCGTCACGTGATGGTCAAATGGTTTAGTGACATCATCATGATAAGTGCAGCAGCCATCTTTGATTGGGTTTGGTCCCAATTCAGTTTCATTAGAAATACTTCACTTCATGGCAAAGATTATTTTCCTCACAAATTCTGTAAAGATTTTCAAGATCAAGCACTACAAACGCTGGGTAGGCTCTTTTATATTATTAACATTTGTGGATTGCTTTGTAAAAGATTTATGGGAGCTTCAAAACAGTTAGTGCATTTATCACCATTTCTGGCAATCCCGGGCAAACCACTAGTACCATGGAAGGTTTGGTTTCATTCATTTGCAAACTTTCTTATTGCCATTGATATTTGCTTTCAAGAGAAAGCTTCCCCTAAAGTTCAGCCATTTGGGTCAAGAGGGGCAACACATTTTTGACAATTTACTGGTTATGGATCCTCCTTGTGGTGATCTTGATGACTGGTATTTTACACTGAAGGGAAGAGACTGAGTAATAAATTATTGAAAACAGAACCAAGATGAAACTGTCAAGGAATATATTTCGGCTTTGTGAAATTTGTCATCAACTTGCAATTTTGCCCCATCGCAGGATATTAATACGAAACCAATATGTTTATTGTTGTTACTAAAAAAAAAAAAAACAACGGCTACCTAGCTGTAGACAACTGCCACTTACTGAAGTGGTGGATGTAGCAAGAGGCATTGAATGTGCCATCATTTCAGTCAAGTGCATTGCTAGTGATATGCCTAATTTCACTTCAGATAAATTGGTGCATAACACAGAGTCCATTAACACAGTTGTTTGTAGAGACAGGTCCACCATGTCTTTTCAGAAAAAGAATGGTCCAGCATGCTTCAGGTTTAGTTCGTGTTCACACTTGAGCAATAGTCCTACATGCCCTGCACTTGGCAAACAGTGTATCAAATGTTGTCAGATAGGACATTTTCAAAGTGTGTGTAGAGGGGGTAAGAATGTAATTCAAGTAAGCAATGTAGATATTGATGAAGATTGTGAGTAAGATGGTTTGTATGATCTTACCAAGATGGTGCTTACAATTGAAGCGGATTCTCCTACGACTAAAAAGGTTAAAGGCCTATTTTGAGAAGTCAACATTGGCAATTTAACTCTGAACATGGTGTCGAATTCTGAAGCGCCTATTACCATAATTTCAGATGCATTATACACCACACATTGGTCAAACAACATACCCCTGCAACCCACAGATATCCTACCCATAGTGTATGGGGATCAGGAAATGTATATGTTGGGATACTTTTTGGAAGGTGTGACCTTCTGGGTAGACACATAAAAACCAAAGTATATGTAGTGGCTAAAGGGAAAAAATAGTTGGGTGGCAGGATCTGGCGAAGATGGGCCTAAAACGTGTTCCTTGTTCAGACATTCTGGTGCAACTGAATGATACATGTGATCCTCTTATAAATGATCAACATGGCAATGGTTTTGACATGATTGAAGAGAAATATCCTCAAGTGTTTAACACAAAGATTGGAAATATTAACAAATTTGAACATTTGGTCAAACTCGGGAATGCCAATACCGTAGCATACAAAGTTAGGCCAAACCCACATAGTGTGAGAGAAGACCTTAAGAAATTGATAGACAAACTAGTTAAGAAGGGTAATAACCACCACAAGTTCACCAGAGTGGGTCAGTGCAGTTGTTATAGTACGGAAACAGGCAGGAGATATTTGCTTGTGTGCTGATTTACTTACCCTTAATAAAAAATATAGTTATTGACTGCCATCCACTACCAAAAATTCAAGACCTGTTAGCCAGTATCGGAAATGCAGAAAATTTCAGTGTCTTAGATCTGAGATTGGCTTACCACCAGATTCCATTAGCCCCAGATCACATGGCCTTACCACCTTCATGACACCCAGGTCTCGAAAAATCTACTGTCCATTCACTAGGGCAAGTCACATTTTATCAGGTCGAGCTATTTTTAGCACCTATTTGTCAAAGGTGTTGTCTTCATTCAGAAAGTGAATGAGCAATAAAGACGCTTTTAAATCTTGTTTTTATCTTGACAAATTAGTTGTTTGTTCAAGGACAGAGGTCAAATGTCAGTTTGTCTTTTTACTAATTGTTTCTTACTTGTCCTAGAAAATTATGTTTATTTTATTTTTCTTATTACAATAAGGTTTTCGTCAAGTGAGCAGTCTGACAATCATTGTGAAACAAAAGGCTGTAAGATGTCCAATTTTTTTCCAACATACAGCATTTAAACAGCTTGTAAATGAATAGTACAAATATTTCAAAATCGATTGGGTTTTTCGAAAAAACAATTTTTTGTAATTCAGAAGCATGAGGCAAAGACTTACACGGGAGCAAAACAAATCAGAATACATTATTTGGTGATGTGCAAATGACAAATATTTCCAGAAGCTCTATTTCCAAACATTGTACACTATATGGTTTTATCAGTAAAACCACATGTCAGTGGGAAATGTTGTGGCCATTTTAATGGAAGATCTGCTTATTGCAAATGTGTGTGCTACCACTTCATGCTGGTATGTGTTTATTAAAAGTGATAGATTTAAAACATGATTTGAGAAACATTCCTGACTCCGCCCTGATGAAAATGTGGTTAATGAACTAAAATGCAAGTCAGCGCTCATGTGTATCTTCTATATCAGTGGTTCTCAACCTGTGGTCCACGGGGACCCCAGGGTTCCATGACACATTCCAGAGGGGTCCGCAGGCCTGTGCCAGGAGGAAGGCACTTCTCCAGCTGCGCCCTCTGACAAACGTGTGTAATTTTATATTTGACTTCCTTTGTTCAGCAGTTTTAAGAGCACTGCAGTGTTCCTTGTACATCCAGCAGTTTTATGGCAAAAATAAAAGCATCAAGATAATTCTGATGATTAGTGTACCATCTGTAGAGAGTTTGCAGTGTTGTGCAGTGGCAGTTTTGACTCAAAGGTAGTGCAGATGGTTAATATTCCTGCTGCTAAGAATGTGTAACATGCACAGAAAAGTATTTTATGTTACTAGCACAATAATGCAAAAGCGTTACTGCACAGATATTCTTTTGTTACTGTGCATTTCATAAGTTACAATCGTAATCTAGCACAGTGAGCCATGAACTGCCATTAAAGAGCTGCATGCAAACTGCATGGCACAAATTAGAAAGTTGTTTTTTTCCCCAGTGTTTCATTATCCCTATGCTGCTAAAAAAGGGTTGCTTGCGTAGAAATACATTCTTATTATTAAAGTCAACACTAACCACTGTGTTGTGTTCTGAATCCTGTTTTGTGCTGCTCCAGAACAAGCACTCTTAGAAAATGCCTACCAGTGTGGATGACATATGAATCCTACACCTTGCAGTCCCCTTTAAAGTGCTTTGATGTCCTACAATGGTATGAGTGGTGCTATAAAACAAATGCTATGAAACAAATGAATTACATGAGGCTAAGGAAAGATGAGAGGCCCTTGTAGTTTTTATTCCTTTCCCCACCACATACTTATGTGAAAAAGCTTTTGTCAGATCTTATGTAAAACAGAAATCGCTTGGGAAATGTAGAATCTGATCCGAGGATTTAACTTTCCTAAATAAAACCAAAAATAGAAAAGTTAGTGACTGAGATGCAGCGCCAACCTTCCCATTAAAATGTTTCGATTTTTGCATATTTTTTCAATATAAAATAATTATATCTTTAGTAATTTGAGTGTTTGGTGTGTACTTGTGTATTACTGTTTTAATGTTTGAAATTTAAATCTTACAAATTGCTTGGGGGGTCCCCGTCTTCCAGTAATGATTCAGTGGGGGTCCTCAGGAGTCAAAAAGTTGGGAACCAGTGCTATATATGACTGGCTTTGTATTATAAATGGAGCAAATATTCAGTTTAGTAAATCAATCAAAAGTGTTCTTATACAGCAGACATGCTGAACTTGCGTATTTGAAGATGCTCTCATACGTGATGCAGAAAATGGCAGCTCAGTGAATTAAAATATTCACCCAGGATCACATGATTTAAAACCAATTTATGGTTCAAGAGCATATTAATTAGGTCAAGTAGATCATTTAAGTCACTAGACCTGCAGATCTAGTAAATAATTTATGTTTTTTTGAGGCCTGACACCATTTGGGGCATACATGTTTCTGAGACTACTGTTTGGACTGGCCTCAGTGGCAAGTGTTTCAGAAACATATGGACAAAATTTGGGCAGGAATTGATCGTGCCAAGCTTACCAGGATGATATTTTAATGCTCTCTGGGACAGTGAGTGAACACAAAACAATTTTGAAGAAAGTGTTGAACATTTTAAGAGACGTTAGAATCACACTGAAGTGTGACAAATGTCGGTTACTAACCAGTGAGTTGGAGTACTTGGGTCATAACGTCACCCCTTCAGACATTAAACCAAAATTCTCACTCATACATGCCTTTTCTGAGGTCTCTCCTCCCAAGGAAAAAGATGCTCCAAGGTCATTTCTGGGTATAAGTGAGAATTAATCAGATATATTTGTGGTAATGCCAAAGTTGTTCAACCACTGCAGAATCTTAATTGTTGTTTTTTTTTTCTTCTAAAAGGAGTAAAATTTGAATGGCATACCATAGCCAGTGAACCCTTTAGAAAAGGACAAGCAGTTTATTGTTAGTGCACCTGCTCTCTCACCCTACTCCGCTGGTCAGAAATGTTTTGTCGCTGTAGGCACCAGCCATTATGGCTAATGTGCACTTTTATCTTAATGGGTATCTGGTAAAGAACATACCATTGCTTTTGCATCTAGGAGTTTGAAACAGGCTGACGCTCACTACAGCATGATAGAAAGGCTTGCCTGTTCTTGGGCTGTAGAGAAATTCAAAACATTTTTAATGAAGACCAGCTTTGAGATCTTTACTGATCATGAGCCCCTTTTACATTTACTCAGCGGTAATGGGACTGGCAAAGCCTCTGCAAGGTTAGCAAGACTCTTGTCATGTTTGCAAGAATTTAACCTTAACATTAAATACATTTCTGGGTGACGCAATATTAGAGCTCATTGTCTCTGAAGAATGCCCATTCAGTCATGAGGATGAAGATTCAGATGATGTAAAGTGCGTATTGGCCACAGTAGAAGATGTAATAGAATCCTTTGGCATTGAACAGCATAAAGACTGGTTAGCTGCAATAGAAAAAAGGTGGGGTACTGCGTGCAACCATGGCCTTTGTTAAAAAAGGGTTGGCCTAAGGAAAGACCTTTACATTCACCCCTAAAACCATATCTTGAGGTACCCAATGAGTTGTCCATTCTTATGCGAGCTGACTGTTGCATGCTTCCAGTGTCTGTGCATGACAGGCTTATTGAATCTGCTCATGAAGGTCATCTAGGATTGGGTGGAACTTCAAGAAATAGAAAACAACATTTTTTGTGGCCTTCAATGGACACTCAAGTATCTAAATAGATAGACAATTGGAACACGTGTCCTTTATCTGAAAAACATTTCAAGACAAGTCGCACTCCTCTGCATGTTGTGCCATTACCGGTAGATGCTTGGTGCAAGGTCCCTTTAGATTTTGTGGGGCCTTTTGAACTGTTATTTGTTGACCACAGAATACTTTACTGTACTAAACGACTACTACTCTAAATGGGTCTATTTTGAGTTTGCATCAGCCCCAACTGCCATGGTTGTAATAAAATGCTTAAGAAAAATCTGTAACATTCAGGCTTCTCCCAAAGAACTGGTGCCAGACCATGGTACAGACTTCACTTCTGCACAAAGGAGAGATTGTATTTTATCACATCATATAAACATATTAAACATCTGAAAGTGTCTTTCTTCACACTTTTCTAATGGTCTTGTGGAAAGAATGAACGTATTCTTGAAGGAGGGAATTCTAATGGTGTTGGTTACAAAAACTCCAGTAGAAGTGTTTTTAAGACCAAAGCTTTGGTCATACTTAATCACACCACACAACACCACAGGTAATTCTCCAATTCGCTTAATGGGTAAAAGGGATACCAGATCCAAAGTGTGTCCAGTTTGGGCTAAGATATTAAATCCTAAGACTGATGGTTATGCATGTGAAGATAAAAAGAGAGTTGTGACACTATGTCACATCAACAATCTTTACAAAAAATATTCTTTAACAACAAACATAATGAAGGAGATCAAGATTTTAAAATTGGAGATTGGGTAATGATCAAAAATCCTGTAAGGGTCAAGAAAGGTGTTTCTATCTTCTCGCCCATTCATCTGTGAAAGTTTCAAAAGATTCTCTGCTTTTAAATAAAAAAGACTGGGAAAAGCTGTCTAATGAAACTCACGCAGGATCTGGAAGGATTATGCAGTGCAAAAAAATACAGTATGATGAAATGCTTAATAACTCCCATTGGTTTACTGCAGATCCAAGTCCCATGGTTGGAAATGTTACAAGCCCCAGTGTGATAAATGATATTAGAACATTGGAACTTTGGCTGCTCCGTTGAAAACAATGGAGTGCTCCAGGCTTTTACTGGCCGGTAAAAGCCTGCAGCGCCAACATTCCAATGTTCTCTTTGTTCACAGCTGTGAACAAAGCCTCACGGAGCCCGAGGGGCGTGAAGCATTTGTTTTATTTAATAGAACATTCTGCCCTGAGTGGCAGAATGTTCTAATAGCCTTAAAACCCGCCGTAGCGGGCTCTACCGGCTATTATAGGCCCTCTCCCTTTTTAAAGGCCATCGCCTTCGGCTTGGGCCTTTAACGCTGGAGCGGGCCTTTAATAGCCGGTAGAGCCTGCCACGGCGGGTTCGAAGGCTATAATGTCTGTGATAGCTGTGGTAGTTCATATGTACAGAATGAAGAGTCCTCACTTTGCCAGTGACTCAGCTACAGATTTACAGGGTGTACAATTTGATGAGTCACAAGATGTCCACTTGGAACAAGGCCTAGTACTTGCATGAACAATGCAGTATGAGGTGAATTGTGGAACCAGAAGTGTTTGTAATGTTTCTGTACCTGTAAAGTAGAAGGACTTTTTTCTTCACTAAGTATATTGAAGGTTGTACATGTTTTAGTTTTCTTTAGGGCGAAGAAGAAGTAAGGATATAATGACTACATGCACATGTTACGTAGTCCTGCTATTATTTTGTATGGAGTTATTACTTAAATAAGGTAGCATTGTTATTACTTGACTTCTTGGCCTGTGCTTGTCTTCTCACCTTGTTTCCATGGATGTGGGCTTCTGCATATGTCGTAAATAAACCTTTTAACAAGCACTTCGGTCTTGGGTACTTACCTCTTCACAAAACCATAATTTTCAACCCTAATTTTCAAAATGTACAGTGAGAGGTACAAACAAGTGTCCTTAAATCAGAAGAGCTTACACAGGCCAGTGCCCTCCACTCTGCTCATTCTGCAAGAACAGAAAAGTGCGGCAAGTGGATAGGGAGAGAGCCCCACTTTACAGCAGCCAAATCCACGCACCCACCCAAGCCCCGCTGCCACAGTGCTTTAAATGGGCAGGTACTGTCCGGTGCGGAGTAACTACACTTCTTTAATTTGAAATGGAGAATACCTGCACTTCTCAGTACTGCTGCAGTACATTTAATGGGAGAGTACAGGCACTCTTCAAGAGCAAACAGGTACTCTAAAGAGTGAATACCTACACGTCTACATTTCCATTTAAAGCACTGCACTGCCACCATATTTAATGGCAACGGCGGGGGGACAGTTGCACAGCTCCATACGAGTGGTCATGTTACCTGCTCCTTGCCAGTGGCGGCTCCTCAGTGCCGGCCAAACACACATGCGCTGTAGGCTCTCTATCCCAGCCACATAGTAGCTGGGCTGGAGAGAGCCTGCACAGGCTCCTGCCTGGGAGCGCCCTGGCTGGACGCTCCCAGACATGCCTGCAGAGGAGTGTCAAGGGACAAGGAGCAGCTGAGGAGGTAAGTGTTTTTTTTTAAATTAAATGTACTGTTTATTCCCTCCCTCTTCCATCCCCCCTTCATGCCTACCCGCCCCGTGAGCGGCTACTGCACCTTGTGCCACTTGCAGATGTTCTCCTTCTTTCCATGCTTCCTGAGATTTAGTCGTCAGGTCCTAGGCCTTGAAATTGCAAGGCCAGGAGCATCAAGCTGTCATAATGTAGACACAATGGTTATAATTCCTAACTTGAAACGTCCTGAAGTGTCTGTGTGGCGGGCGACCCTTGTTTCCCACTGATATTGCATTGTGAGCTGTTTTTTTTCTATTGGGAAATAATACACTGAGAACTTTTAGACTGACTGGTGCCTTTAACCAGCAGATACTGGTACTTTGCTGTCGTCTTTCATATGCAGAACTACAAGTACCGGCATGCACAGGGAAAAAACAAGACTGGATTATTACCTTACACTTGACATGGGCAGGCAAACTGAGCTCAATGCCAGATGCAGATTAAAAGCAAGAGGCTATTCTGAACTTAGTTTTCCGTTCACAAGCAAAGAAAGATGTTTGGGGTAGGTTGTTAGCCATGGTTCTGGGCATTATCACACTTATCTACCCATCATCTTATGTCATGTCTCTATCAAACTATCCTCCATTCTCACTCTGACTCATCCCAAATCCTTTCTGCTACTTTCATCTCCTAAATAACTCTGCCTAAGCTCTTCCCTCCGCTTCCACATTTAACTCACCAAACCTCACTCTACTACCATGACCTCCCACACAACGCTACTAAATTCTCCCTCATTTATCTCACCCTGCTACTATGCTCTCCCTAACCCTTCCACAGACTCTTCCCTCCTTCATCCCCCTTTACTCATCCCAAGCCTTTGGGTTAAGTAAATGAAGGATATACTCCCAATTAACACTTCTGGATTTCTTTCCTCCTCCCCCCTCCATTACTCCAGTCAATCTAACTAACAAACTCTCATATCCGCGGCTCAAATTAACTCATCATAATACTAAAACTATACTTCATATTTCCGGATATTAATCCATCACTAATTCTTGTTGGTTTCTAGAGTAGGGTGCTACTCACCGAAAAGCGCTTCGACGCCTCGTCAGGGGTAGTAAGCAGTATATAAATACTATTACAATACAATACGGCGGTGCTATAATACCATAGCATTTTGTTGATGTTGCCACTCTCTGACGTCACCGATCACTGGCCCTGACTATGGCTTGATGGGAATTGGAACAAACGTCCATGAGGCACCGAGAGACAGTGCCTGCATCCGGACTGTGACCACTTCCGCCTTCTGCCCTTTCTGCATCAGGCGAGATACGAGCAGGAACGAAGCGCGGCCACATTCAGCTCGTGGCACACGAAACCACAAGCCACCTTCGTTCCACCCCGTCACGCCTGCGATGGTAATAGCTCTCCTTTACTTTAGCAAGGGATCTAACGTCCGTTTTACTGTTATTTTTTCAAATGCCGCCTTTACCAGTTTTTTGTATTTAGAAATACGAAACACATGGTGTTGTTTTATGTTAATGCGTTTACATGCCCTTAGACATGCATGCAGACAGGTATGTCCACCTCAGGGCTCAGTCCACAGGGGGTGCTGGCCTCTGGCGTTTCACAGCTATTCACACAGTGAACGCGCCCCGGCAGTCTTCAAAGGCATTCTGGTACCTGCAGGCCAATCAGTTCGTTGTACTCGGATTTCAGTTGTTTTTAGGAGTTCCACAGAGCATTGAATGGGCCGGTACTCAACGTTACTGAGTACCGGCACTTATACGTGTCCCCTTTTGAGTATCGGCGCTTGTCGTTAGCTCGGGAGTGTACTGGTACCCTGAGCAGAAGCAGGGCACCGTGTGGGGCCTGCTCGGCCAGTAAGTGCGCAGAGCATCACTTCATCCAACGCTGAGACGCGGCGGAAGAGCCCAGCAGCGGTTCATTTTAATTCCATCAAGCGGTCGGGCTTTGGCGAGGGCCAGACCCACAACGACGGGCCGAGAAGGGTCCTTGGCTCACGAAATGTGGGAAACGATAATGATAACTGCACGTGCCTGCAGCAAGGCCGGGCTGGGAAGGTGGTGATCAAAGATAGGGTGACCAGAATTTTGAAGCCAAAACCCGAACATTTCACAAAAATAGAAGGACTTCACTTTTATTTCAACCGAGCGCATAGGAGGACAGGGCTCATCAGCATAGAATTACAGAAGAGGCACTAAGAACACACACAACACGATTTTTTTTAAGCAGTATTACGCCTGTTAATTAATTAGCTTTCTTATAACAGCTAACTCTCCATAGTTTGGGAAACATAAAAGGCACCTCTCACCTTATTCAGTCGACCCCTTCTAAAAAGCGGCACAAATTTCCCGAAATTTGCCGGGAAAGCTGGTAAAAAACCGAGACTGTATGCGTGTTCCAGTGGCATAACAAAGGCCCACGCAGTACGGGGTTCCCCGAGCGCCAGGCGGCCGCCTCAGCACAGTACACTGTGCACGGGTGGCAGGGCCCGGACTTTGTCCAGAGGAGAGGAAGCCCCCACAAGGTACTTTGCAAGGGTCCCCTTTTAAGTTTCGTTATGCCACTGGAGTGTTCTTGCATGCGCGAGGTGAGTGTATTTTTTCCTCCAGTGCCAATCACTGCTGAAGCCCTGCCCGGGGCACCACATTGCCCTGTAAAGCTACATAAGCACCATGCAGGGGGCAGCCTATAATAATAGGGCACAGAGGGCCAGTTAAAGGAAGCCAGGCCAGCGGTGCTGGAGGGCAGGGCCACTGGAATTATGCAATTGTGCGGCTTTGGCGATTTTTCCATAATTATAGATTTACTGCATTTGCCACATAATCCACCATCAACGGCATACTCTGCATGCAGATTTTAACAAAAATAAATGTTTCTATCTCAAACTTTACTAACAGTACAGCGCCAATTGTTGCGGCGCATGGAAAGCCCCTTTGCAAATCTGAACTTGTCACCTTATTGTTGTCTTGTGCAATATTTGGGTATTAAACTGGTATTAATAAGGTGCAACCAATTTCCAGACAGGGTTACCATGTTACAAAATGATGAAATAATTATATAATACTATTACCAGATGCCACATAATTTGCTCAACCCTGCCACATAATTTGGCCCTCCTGCTGCATATTTTCAGTGGCCCTGCTAGAGAGTGGTAAGTGACAGCTGGGATGGGTGAGAGACCGTGTAAAAGCAGTAGTGCACTGCCATTATTATTATTTTAAGGAAGTGATGTCACTATTGCAATAGCAGTGCTTAATTTGTATTTAAAAAAACTAAAGTACAAGGGCCGTCGTGAGGAGGCCACTGCAACTTAGACCACCCATTGTCCCTGCCAGGACTGCCAATGGAATGACACTACAGGCACACTTACTAACCATCATACTCTCACAAGGGTGGCACTTCAGACTATTCCAGGCCCCCAGAGCTATACAAATGGCTTAGGTGGCAGCTATTAGCCAAGCTTATTGAATTAAAAAAAACAACAACTTTTGACTCCTCTCTAACTAAAAAAACAGTCACCGTGTGGCAGACTGCCATAAGTGCCGGTGTTGGCAATTAAGTGAAGGTACTGAGCACCGGAAACAACCGGCTCAAATTAAGCACTAGAGACCAGCTGCGGAAATTGCGGTTTGGATCAGTTGAATGAACCTGAAGCTTATAAAGAAGAAAGTAGCACAACTAGAGCAGCAACTGATAAGGTGAAGAAGACGAGGGTTGAGGTTGTCACTACTCCTTATCCTGACCGCCGACAGTGGCACAGCCAGTGTGTCATGGGCTCTAGAACAAGGAAGGAATGGGTCTCCAGGCCACTGGTTAGACTGTGAAGTACAGCTGTAAGCAGGTTTCAGTGGGCCTCTGGGCCCTTGTGGCACTGAACGTGATGCACCAGTGGAAACAACATGCTGTTAAACTCAGCCGGGCTGGAGAAACCTGAGTGCGCAAGTGCGTTTGGCCGGCACACACATGCGTTCTTGATGCACACCATTCCTTCTCCCGCCTCCCACCTCTTGTGACCCAGACCCGCCCCTCCCTGCTGACGACTTTTTTATTTTTCTGCTGCTGGCTCAACCGGGGGGGTGACGCTCCCTCACCATAGGAAGCAGCAGCTGCAGCAACATTTGCGTTTTTTACAGTAAAGGAGCGCACACCGCACTGTATGTGGTAGGTACTCGTGTGCGGCCTGCTGTTACTATGACTGTACTCTGCCTGTAGTCTCACCCTGGGCTGTGAGTTATTCCAGTACTGCAGCACACAGGCCAGAGAGGTGTGCAACAAGTGGGCTGCATGTCACTCATTTTGCGGGCATTATGGGTGACAAGGGCACCCGTGTAAATTCTGACATATTGTCATGTGTAGATTTGATTAATGTAATGCACATTGTCCTCTCTATCTAAAAGTTGTGGGGTTGCGTTGGACAGCGGTGGCACATTTACTCTACTGCAAATTAATTGTAACATGCTTTGAAACGTATTACATTATACAGATGTGTACATACTCCTTACATGTGTGATGCACTTTTATTTTCCTCTGCATCTGTGTCTAGTTCTTAATGCCACATTTCTTCCACCTCTAAGCACTCTAAATAGCAGACGTTACTTCCTTCCATTTTATGATACTCATTCGCTGGTCGCCAGTCTCGCTCTTCGATCTTATGCCCTCCTTCAGCCCTGCCCCTAAACTCCACCCCTGGTACAAGTTTCATTTGGGCGAGTACCTGCAGTTGTTTTCCGCATTTCAAGCCCTGAAGTTTAGTACCTGCTGCGCCAGGGCTGGACCTCTCTTGATAAGTGCTTCACGGTTACTGCCAGAGAAAAATATTTAGGGGTGCTTATATGCAGCTTTAAGTAGCTGATATACCAAACAAAGCATAGCGCATTCGACTGTAGCCCTTTAGCGCCTTGAATCCGTCATCTTTCATGGACACTGAAGCCAAGCTTCTCAGTGCAGGCTGCATGCCCCTAAACCGTCTACCCATACCACCCCTACAGAGTCATTATTCCAGCCCCATGCAAGGGGGTCAGGTACCTCAGTGCCACTCTGGCTAAGCATCTCATAGCATATTAGAGCATATCAGAGCACTGAAGCTCCTCCAATGTCGTGCCCGCTCTCACCTTCAGAGCCCTGAAACCGAGCTAACGCCCAATACGCCCTAGGAATAGCTCAAAGTGACTTGACATAAAATGCTGCTTTTTTGAGTTACTTATCATAGGTATGCTTGTGCTAATTTATGTTGCTCTTTTTTGCTGTAACTAGAAGTTTTTTGTTTTAATAACTGTTGCAAGCGCTCTCTAGGGCAATTTACATTACACGTGTTTAATACGTAAACAAATAAGCATAACATAGCACACAGACTTTCATAACATATTGTAGCATAAACATTTTAATAGCAAATCATCACATTAGAATGTATCGTATCCAGTACCTTGGAAATATGCAACAATAAAACGTTTTCCACATAGTTATGGATTTACCACACCTGCCACACAATTTATCGTCTGCTTCAAAATTTGCAGACCAATTAAAGTATTTTGTAATTGAAACCAATAAAAGTTACTAAAAATGCCGCATGTGTTGCCATGCAGTTGGAAATAATTTGTAAAGGTTAACTGGCACCCTTCATTTGCTGATAGTTATATTTGGGAAAAAAAATATGTGTGTTACAGACAAAATTGTGAAATTATACTGCCAAGAATGTGCCGCATTCTGCCACATAATTTGTATTTTCTTATTGCATGATGTATTCCACCCACTGCATAATTTGGTTCTTTATTGCAGCATATAACAGCACACATAGTATAAACTGCCATAGCATATATTAGCACCCTGTGAGCTGGCCAGCCAGTCAGAATGCGGTCTTTCCAGGCTGTATCTACATTCATAGGCCCGCAAAGAAAACATTCAGTACTTCCGTCTCCCTGTGCTCCACTATGCTTCAGGCGTTTCCTTCGGCTGCAGATAGGGATTGCTGCTCTGACTGCTGCAGAGCCAGGCGCTACCTTTCACTAGAAATGTACGGTGAAAAATACAGGCCATTCTCCTATGGTGCTGTTTTAGCCACTTCCTTTGAAGGAGCCAACTCAGACACAGCTGTCCAGATTCCTTCCCTTGCTCAGTGGGTGGGATGCTCTAATAGCACTGTAGCTGTTCTGCTTCAGGCTATACTGGTTGCTGTCTCGATGCGGGCTGACGCCTGCACATCACCAAAATACCAGAGGTACTGGAAGCAGGGCTGGCTTTGGCGCTGGTGGCACCCTGTGCAACATTCTTTTTTGGGGCCATCCAGGACCACCTCCTGGGACTACCTCACTACCGCCTGGCAAATGTGTTCCTCATCTCTCCATAGCCTCCCTGTCACATATATTCATTTGTTTTAAAAGCCAGTGTAGAGGCTGGCTTTACTGATCCACTCAGCTATCCACATAAAATATAGGTCTGTTCTTTGCAGCAGACATATTAACCCTCTATGCTACTTTCTGGTGAGTCAAAGCTGCCTCTAGACAAAACTCCCATCTTTTTCCCTAGCAGGAAAATTAATCACAAGAGGTATTTTGACATTTTAATTGCTTCTTGAAAGCTGGATGCACAAGAAACCTTTCAGGAGGTGCTTTTAAATTGCACGTTTCTAAGTTATTTCTCAACACAGCGCCCCCCTGAGGTCAGCGCCCCCCATTCCAGGTCAGCACAGGGTGCGGCTACATCACTCGCACCGCCCTAAAGCCGGCCCTGAGTGGAAGTGACATCATACGCCATTTGACCTTTACTTACTCTCTCTCTCTCTTTCTTACTCTCTCACTCTTTCTGTCCCTCACATTAACAAACGCATCCGCAAGCACACACACAACAGACATTTAAAATCATTTTTTACTCATTAGTATTATTATTATTGTACGTGATTCATAAAGCCCATGGCAACCTCAAATAAAGTTTCCCAGTGGAAGGCTCATCACGAAATATAAGTCAGACCAGAATACTAGCCAGACAGCGTATATGGTTTACGGGAAATTTAAAAAGTTGGAGCAGCCAGGGTGTAAGGAATCTGTGAGAGGTAGAGAGCGAGTGGCGCGTTCTCCGCCTCAGTGGCACAGCATTCCAGAGCTTAGGGCGCAGTTAGGAGAATGCACGGCCTCGTTGGCAGGATTTTCTGACTCTGGGATCACGCCCAGCTCGAGATGGCTGGAGCGCAGCAAGCGTGTGGGTACGTACCAGGACACAGATCTGAGATAAATCGCCCCAGTGTTGGATAGGCATTTATGCATGTAGCATAAAGCTTTATATTGAACATGGGGTCGATCAAGATCACAAAGCACACTGGGTGTAGGGGTGAATTGAAGGGGGTGGAGCAGGAGTCATGCTGCAGAATTTTGTACTATCTGGAGACATTTGAGTAAAGCCTTCAAAACGCCCAGGTAGGGGATATTCCCACAGTCCATTCTGGAAATGACCAGGGCCTGGATTACAGTTTTCTGGGAGAGGTCGGGAGACAGACCAGGATTTTCCTGAGCCATTTCAAAATGGCAAAGCAAATGGCCGCCACCTTGTTGCACTTGGCTCATGGTTAGCTTGTCATCAAGCTAGACTCCTAGGCTTTGCACTACTGAATTATTGCCCATCTGTGTGGGCTAAAATGAGGACCCCACAGGTTAGGGGGATTACCCACCAGCAAAACCTCTGTCTTGTCCCCATTTAGTTTTAGGGAGTTGGCATTTGTCCATGACGAGACTTGGGAGAGGCAAGTGTTTAAAGCTGCTGTAATAGGAATTCTCTTTGGTGACAGGGATACCTCGATTTGGTGTCATCTGCGTATGAAAAAAGGGTAAAACTGCAGTTTTCAACTATCTCTGCTAATGCTCTTACATATAGATTGAAGAGAAGAGGGCCTAGGGTGTACCCTTGAGGCGCCCCGGAAGCTGGGGGGGTGAGGCTTTGACCTATGTTGGTGTGTGTGAACCTGAAAGGTGCGGTCTTGCAGGAAGCATCTTAACCATGACTGGGCTGTGCCCTGTACTCCTGATTCCCCTAATCTTAGTGTGGAAGCGTATTGTGATTTACAGTGTTGAATACACTGAAATCTAAGAGGATCAGTGGCGCAGCGCTACCCTTATCTAACTGATGCCACAGGTATTCAGTAGCAGAAAGAAGCTCACATTTGTTCAAATGGCCAGCTCTAAACCTGAATGTGAAGAATGGAGTAGGCCATTAAGTTCCCTGTATGATGTGAGTTGCTGATTTATATGTTCTTCTAGTACTTTAGCCAGAGTAGGCAGGAGAGAAATGGGTCTGTAGTTTGACCAAATAAATGGGTCAAGATTGGGCTTTTTCAGCACTGGAGTGACCAGAGCAAGTTTCCAGGGTTTAGGAACAATACCCTCTGCTAAAGATGCATTCAGCAGTTGGGTAAATTGCTCCATGGCAGGATGAGAAAGTTTGCCAAACACTGAAGGGTGACACGGATACGGCAGAGAGCCTGATTTGGTGGGCACCAGGTGCAACATGAAGGAAGGCAAATGTATGGGATGAAACATACCTAAGGCACTAGATACACTGGATTAAACTAAGTGGGTGCTTGCCTCAGATGTATCGGAGAAAGTGGCTTGGATGTCAGGCACTTTGATAAAAAAAAAAGTTAGCTAACTCATCACACTGAAGTTGTGAGAGGTGGGTAGCTGAGGCAATACTGGGGGGAATCAGAAAATGTTTTAACTCCCCGAAAGAGAGTTTTAGGGCAGTTTTGGGCTGAAGTTATTTTGTCCGAGTAGAAAGAGGATCTGGCAATACAACAGTTTTTTTGGTTGTCCTTTAAAGCTGACCAACATTTTTGTTTATCCTTATTGCTAAATGTTTTGCACTGTGCTCTTTCTAAACAATTGCATTCCCTTTCATTTTAGTACAAGAATCCCTTGTACCACGGGGCAGGGGGAAGGGGTCTGTGGTGATTCCTGTTTGAGATGGGATTAAGGCATCGAGCGAGGATCTGAGCCATGAGTCTATGATGTGTGTATCTGATTCCATTGACTTGCCAAGCAAAGGGCGGGTGGATTCTAAAATAGAGTTGAGGAAGGATGTTGAATTTTTACCAACTCCTGCCAATGAAGACTTACTAACTCTCACAAGTCTAAGACCTTGAATCTATGGAGAGGAAGAAAGGGACTGCAAAATGATTGGACCACATCAAAGGTGTAGGTGGACCGGTCTGCATGCTCCTCAGATGATTAAAATAGGATTCAGCATTTGTTCAGCTTCATGGGTGGGGGAGTTGCTGATGAGCTGGATGTCCAAGGCCATAACATCCTCTATCAGAGAGGAAGCGATTCTGCAGGCCGTATTATCAAAGTGGATATTGAGATCCCTTAAAATGGTGAAATTGGCTTGTTTAAGGATGAATGGGGAAAGGATTTCGGTAATACTGAAACTTCAGTTACCTACAAAACCTAGTGGGTGATAAATTAGGACACCAGAAATGGTAAAGGTCTTCGCTAGAGACAACTAGAAGTGTAGGGCTTCACAGTCAGGGATTCCAGGTTTGTCTGTTTTGCATGCGAATTGTTCTTTAAAGATGATCGCAATGCTACATCTTTTTTGTCGGAGTTATCGAGTTAGGAAATCTGATAATCTGAGGGTAGTGCCATATCAATGTCTGACACTGATACATCGCTGAGCCAAGTTTCGGTTAGAAAGATAGCATCGGGACTGTGATCAATTAGAAGGTTAAAGATGTGCATTTGATGTTTAACTAATGACTGGTAATTTAGGTTGACAAACCTAAAGCAATTAGAATTGGATTCAGGCCCGATGCGAATAGAACTGGATTCATGCTTGCCCATCCGTTGAGACTATATTGACCGAGTAATGGTAATAAAGTTGCAGCAAGGGCATTTTCTCCAATGCTGAGGCTGGATCTGCTGATGAGTGGCAGGCTCCTGGGATAGGGGGCCTAGGGCAGTCAGTTGCGGGGCAGAGTAAATTTGTTTACTTGCTGGCATTCGAGTACAGTTCCTGTGCCCAGGCGCCAGAGCCCTACTCAAGTAAGCAGGCCCTGGAGCAGGTGACCAGGAGCGAGCAAACGCTAGAGTGCTAACTGCTCTGTTTAAGTGGCAAGCCCAAAACGGCCAGTGTTTGCTAAATGTTCCTCCAGCTTAAATACCCACACTGATGTCAAATTCAGTAATATTTCTGTTTTTCAGTATTTCAGTACAAAATAGTTTTGACAGTAATTCGAACAATTGAGGTTAAAAAATGGCACAGCTTTAAAAATAGGGGTTCTGGAGAGGCCCAATTGCCACAGAGAGAGCTGGTCAGCTCGCACCATGGCCACACTAAAGTAAGCAGGCTGGGAGCAGGTGACCAGGAGTGAGCAAATGCTAAAGCGCTAACTGCTCTGTTTGAGTGGCAAGCCTAAAATTACCCCCATATACTAGATATTTCCCTAACTTAAATCCCCAGATATGAGTCAAATTCAGCATTATTTCAGTTTTTCAGTATTCAAGCAAAAAATTGTTTTAACAGTGATTCAAACAAGATAGGTTTTAAAAAAACGTCGCAGATTTAACAATAAGGCTCTGGGGAGGCCCATTTACCACACAGATAGCCGCCACATCTTACCTCACTTGCCTCAATTGTCAGAGACTGTCATATTCCAGCTAATTCTACTCCATTTTTATTAGACTAAAAATATAATATTATTCACTATTAGTGTAATAAATTTTTTGGACAGAAAGCAAAGAAGGTGGAGCCACAACCAATGTCCATGAGGACCAGTTGCCCCTGTGTTCCAGGCACTGATTTTATCACCGCTGAGGACAGGGATGGCAAAGGCAGTGGCAGGTGTTGCAGGGGGCAAGCCATGACTACTACTGAGACCCCTGGCAACTTCTAGATGATGCCCATGCTTCTGCGGCTTGGGCTCAGAGTCTTTAAAAGCTGGAACAGCCCTCAACAGTGAGCTCTAATGCAATAATAACGTCCAACGAGAAAATAACTCAAGACTATCCAATAACTACTGTGATATAACATGACTATACAATGGTCTTTCATTGCGTTCTGTGCTCTGTACATTCACCCAGTGGTCGAAGAGCCCTTAATCCCATTTGCCATAACATTTAGTGATTGAGATAAATAATTTGGGTCTAAATTTAGAGGAGACCATTACAGGGTTAAAAGGAAGATAATGCCATTTTCCAGCAAACCCAGATCTGTGTAGCGTACGTTGGCCATGCATAGAAGTAAAAGGGGATACAATAGTATGTGCTACGATTTGTGAATTGAGCACTTCATTACAATTTTAAAAGATGTTTTAGAAAAATAAGAAGAGGTAGATGGGGGAGCAATGATGGGGCGGGGGTATGGAACAGGCAATGATAGGGGTGGCGCCAGGGTGCCAGAACAAGCAATGCCAGGGGATGAGTGAAGCAATGACTGGGGGAAGGGACAGAGGGAGGAGTGAATAGGTAGAGCAACAGCACAGGAGGAGGAGGGTTATGGGATCGGTAGCGATGGGCAACAAGGCGGGAGGGGGACTGGGCAGGGGAGGGGCTACGTGTAGAAATGACAGGGGGCTAGAGCAAACAATGACAATGAGGCAACAACACAGGAGATGGAGGGGGACGGTGAAACAATGATGTGGAGGGGACAAGCAACAGAAGCGGCAGGGCGTAGAGGGTGCTGGGGGAAGGGAACGTGCCAGACAGCGGTAGGAGTGTGGTAGGTGGAAGAAGGACAGGAAGGGGAAGAAGGACTGGAGGGAAAGGGCCTGCAAACACATGCACTCTTACGGAGTGCTGATAGTAAAAGAGAAAAGTAGCCGGGGACTAACAGCTCAGGTAGCTTAAGGACACTCACTGGGCACTGAAGCAGTACTTGGAGCCATGTATCAAGGGGGGGGAAACACACCAAGAGTAAGTGAAGTTGGCATGGCCTCACATAAGAAAAGCAATAAAATGAGAGTGACGATGAAGCCAAGCAATGGTAGGCAATGGCAGACTCAAAGCCTCCTTTAAGCTAACAAAAAGTTTTACAAGCGTCAGCGCATGCGTGTCTTAGGCAAGACCTAAAAAACACACCCTTTTATTCCTCACTGTCCAGTTAAATTTTTGGTAAGTTTTGCGCTTGCTTATGTCCTCTTTCTAGGGGCCAGATGTATTTTGCATTTCCTAATAGCAACTTAATAGAAATCGCTATTTAAGAAAAGCAAAACGCTATGTACAAAGATACCAATTTCCTATTAGTGATTCCTACAAAGTACGAATCGCTATTAGGAAATCGCAAATAAGAAATCCCATGCCATTTGAGACAATAGGATGGTTTTGCATTTCCCAAATAGCGATTTCCTATTAGGAAATCGCTATTTGGGAACTGCAAAACCAAGGATGGCTATGGGTAAAAGGCCCCCCTTGGTGCACCCCAGAAATAGTGGTGCACATGTAGAGCACACGTATGTCCAAAGGGCATGTGTGTGCTGTATTGCACTTAATAAAAAAAAAAGCATATTAGGGTTCTTTTTTAAATTGCATATGGTTATCATCGACTTGAATTCGATGGTATTTGCATTTCCTAAATGCTTATTTTGCATTTAGGAAATACTTTGTACATGTGGCAAGAAACCGCAAATAGGTAATCGTTATTTGCGATTTCCTATTTAAGGAATCGCAAAATGCAATTTCTACTGGGTAGAAATCGTATTTGGCGAGACCCTGTAGGAAAAAGGCTGTGTTGCATTTCTCAACGGGCCGAAGTTGCGATTCGGCCTAATAAGAAATACAAATGGCCTTTGCACATCTGTCCCCTAGGTCTCCAGAAAAATATATTTGTACATTAAGAAACGCCTCCGTAGAACAGTACTGTTTATTGCATGAGGCACGTTAAGATTCAACAGTCACACTTTATAAAAAGAGAATTGAAATGTTTTGAATGTTTCTGCACTTGGATTTCCCTCCTGAAATAACTTCTGCTTTGAGAGCAGTGTCAATTGTGAATTTGAATGAAGAGAGAAAGAACATGTTTTAATATAAAGAAGTCATAATTTCTATCTTGATTAAGTTGCATTTAAAGTTGTAAGGATTTGTTCTAACGATGAAGACAAAACGCCCATCCACGGGCCATCATTCGGGTAAGTTATTACTTAGTGACAGTTTCACCTTATCATTATCCATTTAATACCCGACTAGAGCAGCCATCAATGGAATGATGAACAGTTCCCTTTAGAAAGCGCCTGCCGCGCGCACCGTTGTAAGTAACTTTGCATGCGGTTGAGCTGGGAACGTGTAACAGGTGGTGGAATGTGTGACAGGGATGGTATATCCAGTGGCCCGGATGCTGCACCCGACGGCGTCACACTGGACGCCACTGCATTGCTGCGCACGCGGAGCTACGGACTGGGCTGCTTTGTACTCCGAGCCGCAGAGAGCCCTAGCTCCCAGGAGCAGGAGGTGTTTGTGGAGTAAATGACTTGTTTGCATTGAAAGTTCCTGCCTCAGGCGGAAGGGCGCCCTGACATGCTGTTTCTATGGAAATGCCCATGAAATATGAAATGCTATTCAGACACCCTTTTCGAAAAGTATCTGAGGAAACCAGAGTTTGTACTTTGTGAACCACCGGCTGTTTATTTATCCACGCTGCGATTCCAGACCTCTGGCATTTCATCCACACAGCCTGTGCCTTGCTGCACAGCGTGGTCTGGTTCTCCCTTTTGCCAGCCATTGGCTGCTCATTGTATCGGGATTACTCTCACTATGTACAGCGCCCTGACGCTCCTCCTGTTGGGTACATAGGCGCTGGAGGTAGCGATGCTGTTGGAGTTCAGTAGGTAAATGAGCTATAAGCTACCTTCAGATTTTCTGCGTCTTGCTACATTGGCTTTGTATTCAAAGACAAAGTTCACTTGTCATGCCTTGCCTTCGAACAAATTGCTGCTTTTCTGAAACTGGTAATTAATTATATTTCTGTGAATGAAAAGTGAGAGGATTTTGTAAAAGTCTGTAGGTTGCAATCTTGCAGGGGTACAGGAAGTGAAAGGAAAGGCTGTATGATGTCAGTTTGTTTCTAACATACAACAACGTTTAAATACCTTTGAATGAAGTATACACATATTTCAAAATATATCAGCGGTTAGGAGAGAAGAAATGAAGCACATTGTTTGCATTCTGAAGTGTAATCAAAACAAAGATTTTAATAGGATCAAGACACTTTACTTGGTGATAAATATTTGCTGAAACTCGAATTCCACACATTATTGTTTGTGTCTATATAGTTATACTAGTAAAATTGCATGGTAAGCTACAGCATTGAGTTGCATTGGAATGCATGGTAAGCTACAGTATTGAGTTGCATTGGATTGCACCGGATTGCATAGTAAACTACAGCATTGAGTTGCATTGGATTGCACCGGATTGCATGGTAAGCTACAGCATTGAGTTGCATTGGATTGCATGGTAAGCTACAGCATTTATTTGCATTGGATTGCATGGTAAGATACAGCATTGAGTTGCATTGGTTTGTATGGTAAGCTGCCGCATTTTGAGTTACATTGGATTGCATGGTAAGATACAGCATTGAGTTGCATTGGTTTGCATGGTAAGCTGCAGCATTTTGAGTTTCATTGGTTTGCATGGTAAGCTACAGCATTTTGAGTTGCATTGGATTGCATGGTAAGCTACACCATTGAGTTGCATTGGATTGCCTGGTAAGATACAGCATTGAGTTGCATTGTACTGAGAGTTACAGTGCTGGATTGCATTGCAGTGGCAGCTGCATCACTAGGTTGCATGTCTCTGGACACTAAATTATTGAATTGCATGGTAAGCTACAGCATTGAGTTGCTTTGGAATGCATTGTAAGCTACAGCATTGAGTTGCATTGGATTGCACTGGATTGCATGATAAGATACAGCATTGAGTTGCATTTTAATGCATGGTAAACTACAGCATTGAGTTGCATTGAATTGCACTGGAATTATGCGGCAGGGGAGCACCAAAATGTGTGGCAGGGTTTACTAAATTAAATGGCAAGAAAAGACAAGTTATGCAGCATAATGTAGCACATTTTTAGATCGTAGTAATTCATTATTTTGTCATTTTACATATGTTAGACTGTCTGGGCAAAGGGTTCACCCCAGTAGTGTCAGTTTAACAACCAAATATAGAGCTAGGCAAATACAAATTGACCAGTTAACCTTTGCGAAGGGCTTTCTATTGCTGCGCGCTGACATATCACCACTTTAAAAAAATAACTTTTGATTCATTTGAACTAAAAACAATTTGTTAAAACCTGCAGAATATGCAGCAGATAATGGATTATGTGGCAAATGCTGCAAATCCATATTTATTTGGCAAAAAGCTTTGGCTGCAGAACCTCGTAATTCATTGGATTGTATTGCACCGGAGCGTATAGCATTTGGTTGCATTGTGTTGGAAGCTGCTGCATTGGTTTGCATTTTAATAGAAACTTCAGCATTGCACAGAATTGCATTTAAAGCTACACCATTAGAGAGCAAGAGAGAGAAATATAAATGAATTTTATTTCAGAGCCCAAAGTCACAAACAATCACAAGTAGCAAACAGGGACTTGATTCTGTGCTACTGCAGCATTCAGATGCTGAAGCCACTCCATCATTGTTCTCAAATTTGGTATGCCGGTTGGGTGTGAGTCAAGTGACATTACCTAGTATTCATCTCAGTGCTTCTAAATACAGGGAGCGGACAGCCGTGACTGCATGAACGAGCTCTACAATTATCAGGCTGAAGCTGAACAAGCATTTTCTTCTTCCTAATTGTCTAGTACCGTGCTGCAGGTCAGTTCTCCTATGAAGTGTCTTTGGTTTACAAGGACGTCAAACCTTCCTTCGCCTGCGCAGTTTTTGGACATTGCGATCATTGGCTCCTCTAGTCCTGATGTTGATGCACACATGAGTACCAGGCGCCAGAGGGATGCATGGACTAGGTGACATACAGAAACCAACAGCCCCAAGGAGGTTCTGGTCTCACTATCAAACAGCAGGTCCATCTGAGATCTACTGACTGAGGTCAACTGACAGAATTTTGGTGGAGCAACCATGTTCTTCAGACAAAAACGTAAAGCCATGCCTGGTTTGTATTCAGGGCCGTCCTTAGCACTGGTGGTGCTTGGTGCGACAGTCTTTATTGGTGCCCCCCATGGCCACCTCTTCGGACTCCCTCACTAAAACCTGGCAAAAGTGCCCCTCATCTCTCCATAAGCCCTCTCTCACATACATGTAATTTGTCTCAAAGCGCTGGTAAAGGCTGGCTTTACTAATCCACTCAGCTAGCCACATAAAATACAGATCTGTTGTTTTCAGAAGGCATATTAACCCTCTGTGCTATTTTATGGAGAGTCAAAACTCTTTCGATCTGTAAAGCAGGAACATTCATCAGAAGAGTTATCTTGACATTTTAATTTCTTCCTGAAAGCTGGACGCTGAAAGAACTTTGCAGTAGGCATTTTTAAATTGTAAGTTAAATTGTAAGTTATTGATAAACACAGTCAGCCACACCCTCACCCTCTCCTGAGGTCAGTGCACTCCCTCCAGGTCAGCGCCCCGGTCGCACCACCCTAAAGTCGGCCCTGCCTGTATAGTGATTGAGGTTCACCACTTATCGAGTTCTAGACTTTACTGGAACTCAGTTTCTGGGTTCAAGTCCCAAGAAAGTGTTTTTGGGCTTCACGACCAAAACCTGTCTCTTGAAGTTCAAAAATCAACTGCATGTTTTTAAAGATATTTTTTCTGGCATACATGCAGATCTTATTTAGGGAAATGTAAGTCTAACTGACCTGGTGAGGCTTGGCTACTCTTGTGTTCTAGATGTACAAGTGAAGGCCACCCTAGAAGCGTTATCAAGGAAACTCTGTCCCAAATATCTGAGAGTTTTGTGGCCCTGTTGGAGTGGTGGCATTTGGACCCCTTCTGGGTGGGTTCGTTGGAGTCAAGACAACCCCTCTCCATGGCTAGTCACATGAATGGTTTCAATGCCCTTATTGTCTGATCTAACTCACCCCAACCAACCAAATTTCACTTCAGGTGCCTTGAACAAGGCCTTGAGGCACGAGCCTGCCACGCCTCATTCTATTTTTATCAAGGTATTTTTGAGAGGCGCTCCTCCAACCTGTTTACAGACACATTTTTGTTTTGGAGCATTCAAAAATGACTTAAAGCAGATGACCTTATGAAGGAATGTGTTCCCTCCCTACCGGCCTCTCCTTCCCCGCCCACCATTGACATGAGCATCCTGGTTTCATCAGGTAATGAAAGGCTGGTGAGTTTAAAAATGTCAATTTCACCTAGCTCGGGGCATGCATTCCTCACTAAAAACTTAAATTCCTAAAAAAATTCCATTACTCAACGGTAGTAACTTCAGGCCCTATATATTCTACATTGCCACGCCCAGAGCTCATGGAAGCCCTGCCACAGCACAGTGTCTTACGTCCTGGCTCTGTTTACATCCAGAGTGAGGGACCAAAGGGGCAGAGGCTTTGTTTTGCTTACGGCACGTGGGGGTATCTTGATTTGCTACCACTGTCCTCGGAAGAGCTTCTAGTTTGCAGTTTCCGGTTTTGCCTCAGTAGTGACGCAGCGAGAAGTAGATGACAAATAACATAATACCTGACCCTGTGGTTGACAGTTTTGGAGGGTAATGGTTTTTCGAGCTTAGAGCGTGAAACATGCTGTTTTTGATGACTTCATTTATTTGTGGGGTGAATGTAAATTTCTGCTCTAAGTTCATTCCTCGGTTTACGCCTGTAGGAACAGGAGTTGTCTTGCGGAGGCTTACTTTACCCTTGCACGTGGTCTAAATGCACTCCTCCCTTTACTTCCTGTTATCGCATTTGTTGGAATCCCTCACACCTGCTTAGTCCTGGTTTCTCACGAACTCGAAGCCTGGCAGCATGCAAACCAATGCAACAACCCTCACTCTATACCAACTCCCTACAACCTGCACTCAAGCACTGCATCTTGAAGTTACATGTTGTGGAACACACAGAATGATTTCCAGCAATGGCCCGAGCAATCATACACCCCTTTTATTTATCTACTCCGGCCACGCCCAGCCTTTTGACTGACATACTGCAACAATGTATGGTAGAGGTCAGATGGCACTCTACATCTATCCCAACTTTTACTCAGCTGTTATAGTCCTCTCAATGTCAGTCATGACCACATACGGTCCCTCAGTCGTTGGCTCGGCTCTGGGTTTGGATGGAGGTCATACCTCCGACTTCGGGTGCCTCCTTTACTCCTGCTCCCATCTTGAGGTCCCAGCTCTCTGGTTGTAGATGACTCTCCATTCCTTGGTGTGGGCTCCGAGTCACTAACGGCTTGCTTCTGGATGTCATTGCGCCTGGAAGATGGTCTCTCTTCCGGGTGATGTGGGAAGAAGTCATCATCAAGTCCAGTGTTGTCTTCCTCACTTGCTGTATCTTCTGGAGCATTGGCCGAATTGCAACGTCTCTTGAACTATGACACGTTTTGCACTGCCTTGCAGCCGCACTGCTGCACAGTGACCATGGTGCCTTGGACCTTCACCACTCTCCAGACTTCCAGTTCGTGAGGGGTCTGTTACTTCTGTCTGGGGTGTTTATCCCGTATGATGACCTTATCTTCCACGCGGGGGTAATGAGGCTTTCGCCCTGCGTTCTCAGCTGGCCTTATCATTCTTATCCTTTTTTTTTCTCTGAGAGGTTTGCACATCCAGTTCCGCTAGCTCACTGGAACACTGTCTGTTGTGGTTCTCTGGAAAATAAGGTCTGCCGGGGCACAGTTTTTGGTGCTGTGCGAGGTCTGCCTGTATGCTCTTAAGAAACGGTACAGACAGCACTCTTCGTCTTCTCCCTGATCAACACCAATCCGCAAGGCTCAGTTTAGGGTCCTCATAAACCTTTCAACCTCCCCATTAGCTTGAGGTCACTGAGGAGTTATTTTCCTGTGGTGGCTGGCCAGCCACGACAAGTAGTCTTGGAATTCAAGGTTTTGCCTTTGAAAAAGCTGTTGGGAATGGGAAATTTAGTGTGAGAGTCCATGAAGACGACAGTTAGTCATCCATTGGGAAAACTGCCAAAGTCCATCCTTATCTTGGACCAGGGCTTGAAGCTGGGTTCTTCAGTGAGCACAGGAGCTGGAGGTGGGTCTACCCCGGTGATAGCACGTTTGACAGCTCTCACCTCTCTTCTCCACTTGGGTGTCCATGCCTGGGAACCACACTTTGCTCTGCAACCTGGCCTTTATTTTTGTCATACCTTGGTGTCACTGATGGTCTAGATAGACTACTCTCACCCACAGACTCTGCAGCATCACTATTGTTCTCGCAGCATCAGAGCTTCTCGACTCTTACTTAGCTCACTATGCACCCTCCACAATTGTTGTCTCGCTACTTGCTTGTCGTTTGGGAGTGATTTGGATCCACCAAGGAATCTTTGCCACTGCCTCTGGGCAAGCCCCTCCTTCGTACGAGTAATGCCATCATCTCTCTGAGTTGCCTCTTGTATCTCCTGGAGGGTGAGTGCTTTCAGACACGACTCGTGCACAATCATTTGTTCAAAATCTTCGCCTACGTCATCCTCTTCCAAGCTCTGGTAATATTCTCAGTGCCTTGAGAGATAGTCAGCAGGATTGTTGAACCCTGGTCAGTAGAGTACCTCCAGAGGAATACGGATGCAGCTCCACAGCTCACCTCAAGAATCTTGGGGGCGCCAACTGGGTTGATCCGGTGAACATCACTATGAGTGGTTTGTTGTCTGTAACTACTCGGAAAGACCATCTGCACAGATACAGATGAAAATGGCGGTACACCCATTAGCTGGCCAAGGCTTCCTGCTCAATTTGAACATACCGGCTCTCTGTGGCTGAGAGCTCTCAGCTGGCATATTCAACTGGGACCCAGATTCTTTCTGCCCATTCTTGCAGAAGCACTGCTCAAAGTCACGCTGGGCTGGCATCAACTACCACCTCCGTTTTTTGTTGCGGACGTCATAGTTGCATCTCCAAGGAGGGCTTCCTTGATGACTCGGAATGCCTTCTCAGCTTCGGGGCCCAATACCCATGGAGTGTATGTCTTTGATAAGGCTTGGAGCGGCTCAGATAGCGTAGCCAAATTGGGTATGAACCTCCGTCAGTACATCACCTTCCTTACGAAATGTCTCACTTCTGTTGGGTTCTGCAGTATTGACGTATTTCTAATGGCATCAGCTTTCTTGGGGTCTGCTTTCAGGCCTTTTCAGGAAAATATCTGTCCGAAGAACTTGATGGATTTCTGGTAGAGTAGGCACTTCCTTCTCTGCAGGGTCAACCGACAGTCTGACAATCGTTGGGGTTCTTCAAGGATCTCGGAGAGAATATCAGGATATCATCACTTATGTTCAGTACTTCAATTAGGAAGGGGAGAGCCTCTATTATGGTGTTTTGCAAAACCTCTGTGGCTGATGAGATACCAAAATTTAGCTGACAATACCTTCTGAGGCCCACTGTGTGGAGAACGTTGTGATGTAACGGCTGGCCGGGTCGAGCTCTAGCTGGTGATATCCTGCATTCAGGTCCAGCATTGAGAACCGTTTTGCGGCATTCACATCTGCCATGATGTCATCCATGGTCGACGTGATGTTATGTTCCCTCTTAATGGCCTGAATAGGGAGTCTAATGTCTACACGCAACTGGATCGCCACGGCTACTTTGTTTTCTGTTCAATCACCAATGGTGACACTCATGTTGTGGGGCCCGTCACCTTCTCAACACATTTATCTGCTTTAGGTCTCTTAGTTCCCTTTCCACTTTTGGCTGCAGGTGAAAGGGGACTCTTCAGTGACATAGGGCTGTAGGCCTTATTGACTTATCAATGTGAAGTTTAATCTGTTTCCCTTTCAGCTAGCCCAGACCAGTGAACAACTGGAGAAAATCAGCTAGCAGGGTGTCTGCATGCTATTCATGTACTTCTTGGCAAAAAACACAAGTTTGAAATCCTCTGCCATATGCCACTCCAGCAGCGTACCAGTGCCTCTTTTGGTGATGTGAAACTTTGTATGGGTGGACCGGCCTTCACTCTTGACTTCAACTTTCATTGTTCCTTTTAGCAGTAGGGGCTCAGTGTCTCCGTAGGTGTAGATTTGCACCCGGCTAGGCGTTTGCATTTGTCTTGGCGTGAATGGATTGAATTTTTCCAGATCTATCACATTGACTGATGCACCAGTGTCAATGAGTGCTGTTTTTGGTCATGCCATCGAAATTTCTACTGTGCACATGGTTGGCAGCCTTTTCCTGTTTCCCTCTCTTCCGGCGGACTATATAACAAAGATGTTATCTTTTTCCTCGTCTCGGTCAGCATCCCCACCACCACTACTTGGTGTATCTCCTTCTGCGAGTGGCCATGGGAATTTTCTTTTGGTATCCTGCGCCACACCCTTGTCTCCTGTTTTGGAACACCTTTGCAACGTGGTTCACTTTGCCACACTTTAAGTAGGTCAGCCCACTAGCTGTGCATGCAGTTGGGGGCCTATGCTCCATCCTGCAGCTCGAGCATGCACCACTCTGTGCCCATGGTCTACTCGCTAGGCGAGGAGTTGGGCATTTCTGAATTGCATCAATCTGTTCTTCTTTGACTGCAGCACTTTTCGAGGGCCCAGCTGCCATCCTGCCTTAGCTCAGGATGGCCTCTGTTTCTTCAAGTGAGCTGTTAGGTAGTTCATGGAACGGGCTAGGACTAATATGTCATCTAGGAAGATGCCTGACTGTTGTGGGTTTCGTTGCTGGAGCATTGGCGACTTGCACCCTTTTATAATTTGCATCCATATATCTTCCTGTTGGTTGATGTTCACGCATGTGCTCGCCAATTCCTCAGGCGTGTGTAGAACATGTTGATGGACTCTGTGTCAGCTTGTTTGGCTTGGCGTAGTTTGAAGTGCTCATAGTCTGGACTGAACTGTGGGTTAAAATGCCTCTTTAGGTCTGCTACTACAGCATCAAAATTGTAATTTCCCCCTTTGTGGGGCAGTGTTTCGATAGATCGTGTAGTTCAGCGCTGTCAAAGTGCATCATCACTGATCATTTGACCGCCCCATCTGTCTCTCGAGTGGCGCAGAAGTAATGCTGCAGGCACCCTATCATGGAATGCCATCTTGGGACAGCCGTGGCCGGGCCTGGCAGTTTGCTGAAGGATGGTAATAGTGTGACTGAGACATGCGTGAATGGCACGGAGCATGCCTGCCCTTGCTGCTGCTGGCTCATGCTACCTTTGTTAGGTGACTCCTAGTATGTGTCTTTTTACGTCTGCTGACCTTTTATTTTTATGGTGTGTTCCTCCCTTTCTTTTCTCCTTAGTCTTCAGCCTCTCAGATTCTTGTCTGTTACTTATTTCCACGTGAGTGTGTGCTGTCGCAGTTTGGTTGGCTCTTTTATTTTTTTAGTTCCTCATGCAGATCATGTCTGTTGTGAGTGCTCTGTGCTGCCATACCTTGTAGGGGCATTTCCATGTCGGGCGTGCCAGGTATCTCCTTTTTAAGGACTAACCATCATGTGACAGGCACATAGTAGCACAGGATGCTTTTGAATTTCTTCACTGAATCTTTTACTTATGCAGTGTAATTAATTGCTCTGTATTCCCAGCATCCGGTAAGAATAGGAAGTGGTCTATGGTGGAGAAAAGCTTTGGTATACAGCAGGACGAAAGCCGAGCATGGGTGGTGCGGCCTGCCCTCAGTGTAGCGAGTCACAGCCTGCAGAGAATGCAGTGAGTCGCCAAGTGGCACTGCAGGCGCAGGCACCCGCACGTGGAGCAAGGAGTTTTGTTGAAGAGCAGCTCTTGTTGCTGCGTTCTGGCAGGAGATGTGCGCTGATCTGCAGGGCCGCTGGTGCAGCGAAGCTCACTGGCAAGGTAAATCTCCATGCAGGGCAGCTCTGAGTGGTGGAAGCAGGCAGCCGCCATAGAGCATGTTGACCATTGCAGTCAGCTACTGAGGCTTACGATGAGTCAAGAGCAGCTGGCACATGATGGGCTCTCTCCTGCCTCGTCGTCAATGTCAAGTTCTGGTTTCTCAGGGACTCGAGGCTTGGCAGCATGCAAGCGACACAACATGCAATAGGAAAGGAAGACGCAATTCCGTCAATGACCCCAAGTGACCATATGCTCCTTTATCTCCTCAGGCTGCACCAGGCCTCGGCATGACAAACTGCAACAATGTATGGCAGAGGCTGGATGGCACTCTACAACAGCCTTTTGCTTGGGGATTCCACCGGGGTTTGGAGTGGGGATTTGTTCTGCAGTTAGGATGATTCTAGAACAGAGGTCTTCAAACTTTTTGATGCCCTCTCAAAATGTTTTAGGTGTAAGGACCCCCTCTGACTAAAATTTCTAGAACCTGATACTCCTCATCATTGACGATTATAAATGTCTCCAATTCCCATAGCAAATCATTTTTACGGTGAGGAAATAATATTAAACAGTGTTTAGCAACCAAAGGTCAGTAGTTTGGGGGGCGTGGTCAAAGGTGTGGCTAAAAATTAAGGTCCGAATATATGAGGAATTGAAGTAGGGCAGTGGCGCAAGTCTACTTGCTACACTTCCCTATGGCTTTATAAAAGGGCAGGAATGGACCGTATTTATGAAATACCTTGCATTCCTGTCCTTACCCCCTGTGCTGGTGCACAAATCGCTGCCTAGCACAAACAAAGGCAGGATTGGTTTGTGCAGGAAGGGGTACCATCCTGCACAAAACCAATCCCAAGAGGCATTTCCTCTTTCTATATGTGCAGCAGATAGGAACACACATGGAAAGAGATAAAAACAAGGAGAAATTAAAAAAAATTTCCTCATTACGCCTGCTCAGGGGGAAGTGTACAGTTTTGGCACTACTCCAGTTTACATGATTTTTTAAATCTAGGGCTGCATCAAAATCCATGTGTATTGCGTGGGAACACCCACCACATTGACCATGGATTGCCTCCTTGATGCAAAGAAAGGCAACACAGTGGCTTGCTCTGCTTTGCCTTACTCCATATCTATGAGGCCATGCAAAGCCATGCAGGGTGGCTTTGCGTCACCTCATAGGTATGAATGAGAGGTTTGTGCCGCCGAAGTGTCAAAAAAAGTGATGCTCTGATGGTGCAAGTCTCTCATTAATAAGCCCCAAAATATTCAGTACGTTTTTTTTTTTTAAAGTCTTTCACCATCAGGTAGCTACATATAAAATAATAGTGAGCTTAAATGAAAATAAAATAAAGATGTTACTCATTGGGAGATGCACTGAAGTGCATTCTGAAACCTCTATTAGTTAGTGCACTGCAGAGGTGTAACCGAAGAGCAACATAATTAAATCTTAGTTGGTGCAGTGGAAAATAGCAAAAGTAAATAACATATCACTCTCCTAAACTTTCAGGACATTAGCTCAATCCAAACTGACAGAGACTGAAATCTAAATAATTTCTTCTTTATTCACAATCCCAATTTCTTTCAAAATCTATAAATATCTTCAAAATCATATATTTTGCATTTATAATATTCATAAATAAACCCCCCTAGGCCAATCAAACTATAGAGTGGAAAATAGCGACTTGTGTATTTTTAGAGCCACGAGGACACAGCCTGTGACAGAAAGCACTGTGAATATGTAAGGCATTATTGTATACTTGCATTACACACAGTATAAGATAGGCCACTACAAAAAGGTTTAAGATAAAACGGTGCTTCCAAAATGTAGATTTAAGTAATATCGGAGCATACGTAATGCCATATTTAATAGCTGTCCCTTCAACACCTCCAGGTGAAGTAAGCGCTGTGTAAATAAAATTCCAGTTAAAATCACACACTTCACAGTGCAGTTGTTAACTCTGCACTACTTCTCATAAAGAATAAATGTTTTGTCATATAAAGCTTTGAGTGACTCAATCATTTAAAGCCAAGAGCCTCCTTTACAGTTGCAGAGCAACTCGTAGCGCACATTTGCATTTCATTCAGGAAGCAGGCACCCTGGCACGAAAGCGTTTTGGCTGTCTGTGTGGCTTTATTTCACAGCACAGGAGACTCAGTAACTCAAGGTTCTGCTGAGGCCTTTTAATGATGGGATGAAGTGAGGCTAGGGGACTGCACAACCCCGTGCCCATGTCTCCACTGCCCCCCTGGGGTCGCAGCCCCCAGATCAAAGACCTCTGTTCTAGAATGACCTACTAAGGAAGTGGTTCCCAAACTGTGGTCCGAAGATCCCTGGGGGTCCACAATACCTCCTCAGACTGCTTAGAAAATGTAATAATATTAACAGATTAGGTCCCCAGCTTTCAGTAATGGCTCATGGGGGGGGGGGGCTGTATTCCAATAATTCAGTGGGGGTCCCGTAGTCCAATAATGATTCAATGGGGGTCCCTGGGTTCCTGTACTGATAATGTGGGGGTCCACAGAAGTCTAAAGTTTGGGAACCACTGTACTAAGGTATGAACATCCCTAGCGGTGCCACCAGGGATGTTGAATTATATGTAAAATTCGCATTATTTTATTGGGGTGATTGAAGGAACCTTTGCACCCATTTATACACAACAACCTCCGCTTCTGTGGGTTTCGATTTAGTAATTGGATAAGAAAACAACGAGGCCTCATAATGAATGAGCCTGGTGGCCCCGAGAGGCTACTTATTCTGTAAAATGGGTCCCGTCCAATCGAATACTGCAGAGCAACAAGACCCGGTGCTCGTGTTTGGGCGACTGATGGACATGGAATTTCTGAGCCATGGTCGGTCACACCTTTCACCAACACCGAAACAATCTGCTCTCTGACAACGTCAGAAAACAACACAAGACACGGCGATCAACTCACGCTGGGGCCAACGCCAGCGAGGCGTGGCTGTCAGCTGTTGCCCTGCTCTGGCTCGGTGCTTTGTGGCAGTCAGAAACCGGAGCGCTCGGTTCAAAGACCAGGAGAGGCTTATTTTTAGAATGATCACCTGCACTCTCGTTTTTGTCGAGGCTGCACGCCCCTTTCTGGGTAGGGCTAGTTTCATTTCTGCCTTCTGTCTCCGTGAACTACTTGACATCACCCGAGACACCCCGCGGGCGGTAACTTCAATTGAGGAACCGGGTGATAAAATTATGGTTACCAGTTAAACCGATTTATTTGACCAGCAAGGATTTGTGTGAGGTTTGGTGGCATTTAAAGCTCTTGAATTCCGATCCGGGGGTTTATTTGCTCCGCGGTGTTAGTTCCCTGCTGAAGATGCAGAGCTGTTAGATTTGTTAGATGTTAAATCTTGTCAAATGTGTGATTGGAGTCATTTTTGACTCTGGCAATTTCCTTGCTTTAACCTTTGCGGAGGCCCAGTTGGTGGCATTGTACAAAGTTCTTTTATTGTATGTACTCATTTAGTTTGTTTGTTAGTCACCTTTCAATCTTTTTACCAAGCCGTGGAAGATGGGTCACTGTTCTATAATTGGCTAACATTATGGGTCTGCTTCAAGTTTTTCTTAGTAGAGGAACAGTATGCAACTTCCCTGATGCTCTGAAACTGAAATATGTCATTTCAGTCTCAGAGCATCAGGGAAGTTGCCTACAGTAAGTGAAGCATTCATAATGGGGTAATCACATTCTTAGAAGAATTTGGAGGTGTTGCTGGTATGTCGCCGTCCGCGTACAATGCAGGTTTCAATGTTTTCTTTATATTTTTCTTTTTTTTTTGTTTGCTTAAAGTGAGCCCAATTGTTCTTAGAGATCTTTTATGGGATCAATTTTATTTCTTTGTTCTGGATTTAGATTTTTATATACCGTACAGATATGTTACATTTTACAGTGTTGTGTAAACCAGGACTCTGGCCTATCCCTAATAGACATGTGTCGCCTCTGTGGTCGAAAGTCATTGTTCACATGAATTGGCACTTTCACGAGTTCTGCGAAAGATAATGACACACTGAATATGGGCTAACGGCAGACAGGCTAAACTAAACATACTCAAAATGGAGCATGCTTTTGGGAGTTTATGACAAAAATTGAATTTTCTGGAGAGGAAGTTGCTGTGAGTTTAGTGCATTTTTTAACAACTTTGCAAATGTTTTCAGTTTGTTGAGAGAGCTATGGATTCTATTATGTGGGAATGAGGATTCTGTAATCATAATGTTCAGTTTGTAGTTTTTTCTCTCTCTTTAAAAAAAAAAAAAAAAAAGTTTTGTGAGAACTCTTGGATCAGAGGTTATCTTCCAGTTTAGGTCCAGTTTTCTGATTTCTCCTGGCTTCATGCATCTAAGAGCCACTGGTTTGGGAATTTTGAGTTTATATTCCACTTTTGATGGAGTGCAAGTTTTTCAACAATTTCTTTCATGATCATGTTAAAGTTAATAATCATTTTGTTTACACCGTAGATTTGTTCAATCAGTGAGAAGAATCCCCCATTTGGATAATTTCCGGTATATTGGGGTGATCTCCTTGATTTCCCAAGTTCTGTTTTTATTTGCTATGATGGTTTGAGATTTTATTTAAAAGGAGATTATAGCGTGGTTAGATCAGTGAACATGAATTGGATCTTTGCAGCTGATATTTACTTACTAAGTTCAGAATTGTTTTCCTTGTTTTAGGTAGAGAAAGTGCAGATTTGGTTTTAGGTTGTTGCTACCAGTACACTGGTTGATTTGTTTGAAAATGTGGTCTTTCTGATTTCCCTGGTTGATATAAATGAGTTTTACATATGTTTTTAGGATTTCACAGGAGTAAAAAACTGGTGTTTGAACTTTTTGTCAGGTAAAATAGTTCTGTTAGATGAACCCTCCAATAGAGAGGTTCGATAGAGGTCATCTTAAAGTTGCCTCAAAGTGCTGGGGTGGCAGTAGAGATTGTTCATACCCTTGTTCCCGGTCACTACATGAATGTTAGAAAGACAACAAATTGTATGGAATTCCTTTCAATCAGTAATAGAACATGTAATGCAAGTTTTCATACCCAGATCATTGGAACTGGCCCATTTTAAGAACCCAGTGGCGGAAGAGCTTGTGCTGACTTGCACTTATTCTGACAAACATGGCACTAGTTCATTTGCCCCCACAGAGCCCACGCCGAGCTTGCTTGATGGATGGACCGAGCGGTGACCACCTCCCCACTGCACATATGCCATTTGTTTCTTTTTCCACTATCACTCCAACATTGATGTTGTGCACGAGAAGATATGCTGCATAACCTCTGAGCACTGGAGTTATGTGGAAAATGCAGCATAACCTCGGAGCACTGGAGTTATGTGGAAAATGCAGCATAACCTCTGACCACTGGAGTTATGTGGAAAAATGCAGCATAACTTCTGACCACTGGAGTTATGTGGAAGAATGCGGCATAACTTCTGACCACTGGAGTTATGTGGAAAAATGCAGGCAGGGCACTGCCCAAACTCCCACACGGACGATGTTCTTCTGTGCATAACGCCCAGTGAGCATTGCAGTGGGAGAGTAAGATCTGCTGGAAACCTAATGCCGCAGCTACCATTGAAATAATAGTTTTTGTGGCACGCGAGCACTTGCTTGGTGTTAGAACCCTTGAGGGCCTTGGGTACAGATTTGGGTCAACATTAACAATTCTTCAGCAATTACTTTCAACCCCGTGGCACTGAAGCACTGCAGGCGTAAATCACACACCCTATGTCTCCTCTAAATGGTCGTGCTTATGGTGACCACTTACATGCTGGTCCTAATATTCACCATTTACCTAACCAAGCTCAAAAGTGGAAATTAGCTTTTGGCGCCTAAATATTTGTTTTTGTGTTGCCCAACTCAGTAGCAGCCCTTTTAGCAACATCCAAATGATGAAAGGGTGAGCTGCGATGAAAGGGTGAGGTGGCACGGGCGGTGTTGGAATATGTGACCCTCGGGTCACACACAAATGTCTGCAAGGGGTGAGGATTCATTTGTAATTAAGAGGCATCTTTTGGTCACGGATGTGTTGCTAGTTTCCAAGGACTGAGAGGCCTCCTCGTTGGTTGGACTAGTAAGGCAGCATTACCTCTTTGTAAGCCGTGTCCTGGTGATCCTGCTGTCAGTGTGGGTCCCTGCGGCCTGCGAGGGGCACCTGTTGTTGGGTAGGTGGTGTCTTGTGAGTTCTTGTTTAGTGGAGCGTGAGGAATGGTGAGGGAAGAGAAAGAGGCAGGAACACGAGGGGTTCCTTTCAAAATCTGAACTGCATTACAAACTCGAAGTGTAACAGAACGGGTGTATAACTTTACTACACAACTGACTCAAATACACAACGTGCGCCTTTACTGCAGTTCTGCACTGTTCTGTTACTGCCCCTGTTTGTGTTCGTGGTATTCAGTGGTTGCTCTCTGTTGAGGGCCTTAGCACTTGTTAACCGACTGCCTCGTAATAATTGTAGAGGTGCAAAAGGGGGAGAATGCGCTGAACAAGGAACGAAGGCACGTCATAGCAGCGAGCATTCTGAGCGTTCTTATTGGCTGAGTAGATCGCTGTCCAGTACAGGGAGCCAATGCACGCAGAGGGCAGTTCAGCGCAGTACACACGATGATCCTACAGGGGTTCTGCATCTAGAGTCACGGGGCCTCCACCATGGAGCCCAAATGGTTGAAGTTCTAACACCTGTAGCTTGTTGAGAGAGACCACAGCAGCAACGCCGGCCTGCTTCCGGATTGAAATAATTCTGATGGCATGGGACAAACTTGCCCACCCTGGCCTCCATCCATCCAGCCTCCTACTAGGGCACGCATAGTCGCACACTGCCGACATTTTAACACTCATCAGGTCACATTCGGACGAGTGACATAAAATATCGCCATTAGATCAATGTAAACAGGGGAAGGAGTGTTGCAGAGCGACACTCCTAGTTAAATAATTAACGGCCACAGGGCGTGGCACTCCCTGTCCAAGGAGAGTGAAAGGATTGTTAGCCTAGATTGTAATGCTATGAACAGATGCCAGCATCTGCACTAGGCACGCCACTCCCAGCTGCGTCTGCCCCTCCGGGAACGCCCCCCCTTCACCTACGGACCTCAGCATCTCTGCTGGAATTCAGAAGGACTTAAGACTAAGTTGTCTGACTAGCCCCCTGCAGCAGTACTCTCAGCGCCTGGATACCCTGGGTGATCAGTTGCGCTATACAAATCCAGACTGATTGATTGATGTGGGGCGGCTCTGTCGTACGAGGGTAGGGCTGTAACTGCCGCCCTCCAAAATATGAATTGGTGTCATCAGGTGCCAAACCTTAGTTGAAATAACAATTAATATGTAGCCTCCTGCATTTTAAGAGTGATAGTCATTTTACTTCTACCTATGCCACCCGGAAATGACAGGACCGCACACAGGCGCATGCCTGGTGAATTTCGCTAGATCTGTGCTCTGACGTCACAGCAGCAGAGTGTCGGTGAGCGACTCAATCCTTGGGGTGGGTCATACTTCAGTGTAGAAGATAATCAATACAGTCACGTTCTGGAACTAGTTTTGTTAACTTTCTTTAATGTTGCACGGCGACCTATGTGCTAATATGCTGCATCTCAAAATCTCCACTCGCGGTGGGCATCAGAACAACCTGCTAACTAATACTAACTAATCAGTTTGTTAAAAACTCAGGACTGGTGTGCAAGGAACGACAGACCACTATTCCCGGGGCCCTGGTATGGTATTAAAAAAAAAAATCCCATTTGGGAAAACAGGAATAGGCAGTGGTTCGCGTAACCACTGCGTGCCCCCTGAGGCTTCAACACCATTCACAAAGTGAAGGTGCCTCAAGGGAACACATACCCCTTTACACATCAGTTACTGCCTCCTTTGATGTTGCAAAGCATTGATGTGTACCACTGCAGCTCGCATGTAGGAGGGGCCACCTCTTATGCCCCATCTAAGTGCGATTCCAAATAGATCGCAAACCTATTTTGCAAGTTGAAAAGGCTTTTCCCGACTTACAAAATGGGTTTTACAAAGAAAAAATATATATGTTTTGTCACCAACCATTTAAGTTTGTAAATTGCATGGGGCTTGATCACAAGGTAGCTTCTAACATTAGGTCCTTACTTCAGTGCAAGCTGCTTCTTGCTTAGCCAGACAAGATATGCTCGGTTCCAATATTAGGAAATGCCAAATAAGCAATCCATATGATTATTCCAAGACCTTGCATCGCCTGCACCACGATCATTTGTCACTAAGTCTCCGACGCAACACCTGTCACTGTGATTATTCCATTAGGATAATTCTCTGGAGTAATAGTCAATCTCATTACAAGTGCAGGTTTTCAAACTTGTAAGAAGAGTAAAAGAAACTCTGTTTTACTTTTGTTGTTAAAGAAACATGTATGTTAAGGAATCGTTTCTACTAGAGACTATTCTAAAGTACTTGCATGACACCAGTGCCTTCCTTCCATAGTTAAATACCCTTGGCGTTTGTGTTCTCAGGACCAGACTGCTGGATCAACAACCTTACAAAGTGTAGTAATCGGAGTGTGGTTTGAAAGTGCTTTAAAGGGTTGTTTTGCAAAAAGGGGATAGAAGGATAGTCACTTGAGACATAGGTCCAATAAAATTAGATAGGACACGTCTGAAAATCAGATGCACAGACCGAAGGCTTTTTTGGAACGGTTCAGGCTAGAGTAAATTCTGTAATTTGAAGAAATTATTTCTCATACATAGGGATGGAAAAGGCAGCTTCCAAACAAAGGAGCCTTGGGAATTAATTATCTGCCACTGAAGTGTTTGTATTGTGCCCGGTGTGTGGCAAGAAGGCTTTGCGTGGATGACCTGAAGTGTCTCATTGGTTGGTAGGGCGGCAGCAGTTTTAAGGCAGGATGGAGGCTGGTCAAGAAGGAGCCTGTGTACAAGGCATGAATACAATCCTTTATTTTAATTGGAGCCAAGAAAATGTAGTGGGAGTGATGTGGGTTCTGTGCATCAGTAAATATTGAGTGGCATAGCTCTGGACTCTGCAGTTAAATGATGGCTTTGGTATGGTGGCAGCTTAACTACCATAGCCTTAGTCTATCAGGAGTTCATCACTGTAAAGACAAGATCGGTCATTTGAGTCGGGCGCAGTAGAGGTAGGATAGGTCACAGGATACATATGTGCTAAATATGTTTTTAACATCATAGTTTGCTTAGGGATGATTGATTTGTTTATGTCGAGCAACACCAAGTTTGAAGATGTTTTGAACAAAAGTTTGTAGGGAGGCCATAGAAGGAAGACTATCAAATAGGAACCAGTGCTGAATGTATGGATCAAGAAGCAGGAATAAATACAAAGGAAGTTTAGGTGCACCCAGTTATGGAAATGTCAGACCCCCTTTTGGGTGGGGGGGGGGACACGAGGCAAGCAGGAACATCCGGGCCACAGTCTTGGGGGTTGTTTGCCACGATGTCTGTCTACAATGGCCTTGCAAGCTGGGCCAAGTACAAACCCGTCAATAGTGCATACTACCTGTCTTCCTGTTCATGCAACAGGCTCGATCTTAAACAGAGGCCCAAGAGTGCAATATTGCGATTGTCCAGCCCAGTACTTATCTTTAAAAAACAGAATAGTACTTTATCATGTGATAAAATACAATATCATCCACTTCCCCAAAAAGTATCAAGTACAAAGTTACAGGCGTGAGGCTACTGCGGCGAAGTAGGCCTGTGTTCAGACATTAACCATTTGGTGGGCAGACATTCAGCAGGAAGGCCCTTCGGTCGCAGTCGGGCCTCCTTACATGTGGGTCAGTCCCTGGGTCAGTCACTTGAGGCACTTTTAGGCGGCTGCAGGTGGATCCGATCAGACACACCTGGGGGTAGCATCACAGGCACCTCTCAGTCGCTTTGGCACACTTGTAATTGTTTCGAAGTACCAGCCTTCCCTTCCCGCGGCATAGTTCACATGGGCACATAATTATCAAGTGCCTGGGGCCAGCACAATCTTAGTTCGTTCTGGACACTTGTGTGTGCGCCCCCAGTGTCACAAGTTTCTTCTGCAGCACAGACCACTCAGACACAAGTGGACAAGTGTTCTGTCTACATCTGTGAGGTACCTGAAGTAAATACACTGGCTCTTCTTGTTCTTTCCTTAAAAGTTTATTTCCAGTTATAATGTACAGACAGAGATACATGAGCTTGCCATCCCCAAACCGGCACAACTCTGACCTTTCATATGAAAACATTCCAATCCCCAGTCACAGCCTGCCCCAACATTCCACTGCCCCAACATTCCACTGCCCCTGATGTCATAGCATTCTTCTTTTACATACAAACCAATACATCACTACACATCCCCTTCCCTTAAAAAAAAAACACCAAAAAACAAGACAAAAATAAAATAATAATATGTATATAAATAAATATATATATTTTTATTTAATCACACACAAAATTTTCTAATACCTTAGGTTTTCTCAAAACCCTGCCGAAACAACTTTTCTTCACTTCACCACTAACTACATTTTTATTCTGTTCACGCTCATTCACATTACATTCAAATTCTCCCATATTAATACGAGTCTGGACACCTTCCTGACAGCCCCTAGCTCCCAATTCCCCAATAACTCTAGAATCTTTGTTACCATTAATATCACACTCCAACCACCAACATTTGTTATTATTACCTTCCAGCAAATCATACTGCACAAATTGTTGTTTGCAAGGCTTAGCAATAGCAACGCGACTCATGTGACATACACTGCCACCATCCAAAATGACAGTATTTCTCATCACTTTCTTAATTCTTATAGGCTCGCCAAACTTGCTCTCACCTTTAGCCACTTTCCTTACGGATTTCACTCTCACCCAATCTCCCACATTCAAATGTGCTTCTTTAGTGCCATATTTATTATTAAAATATTCCTTGTTCTTTTCTTGTGAATTCTTTATGCACTTTCTTACATGTTCCTTGCTCCAAAGTACTTGTCTGCTTCTTTGCATCCAACCAGGGTTAATCTTCGAAAATGGAATTCTACCTCGCATTATATCAAACGGACTTTGACCTATTGTCTCATGAGGTGTCACTCTATAAGCCCATAACATTTTCCTTAACTCAGAATCTATATTACTTTTGTTTCCATGCTTTGCAATTTGAATGATGCCCTTGAAAATCCTATTTATACGTTCCACTACAGCATTCCCCCTGGGATGATATAAAGCTGTAAACCTTTGTTCAATACCAGTCATTTTAGCAAAAGTTTTCATTTCCTCAGATTTAAATTGAACACCATTGTCCGTCAATAAAATTCTGGGAAATCCTTCCCTCAAAAATATTTCCTCCAAAAAATTAATCACTGCCTTGGTATCAATTTTTTGTAACACAGAAAATTCAATCCACCTTGAAAACAAATCAACTAAAACCACAATAAACTTTGAAGTCCCATCATGCCACGTAATAGGACCCATAATGTCTAAAGCAACTTCTTCCCATGGTATATTAGGACAACTTGAAGAAGAAATTGGTGGGTTAAGTGTCTTTTGAGATTTGTCACTATTCTCACACTCCATGCAGTCACGTACATATCTCTCAATTTCTACATCAATTTTTGGCCACCAATAAAGTACTTTAATTCCTCTTTTGGTGCGAGATATTCCTGAATGACCTTCATGTCCAATAGCAATAAGTTTATTTCTAATACCACAGGGGGGAATAATCTTCCCACCTCTACACACAAAATCACCTTCAATGCTCAATTCATCTCTCACTTCCCAAAAAGCTCTTAACATATCACTGCTTTTGACTTTCTTGTCATTATACCAACCGAACATCACTTTGTTTTTAACTTCTTTCAACACTTCGTCTTTCTCATACTCCATGATCCATTCTTCTTTTTGCAATGAGCTTAAAGTATTCTCATCAAACACACCAGCTACACACCAGTCATTCCATGGATGTTGATCCAACTCTCTTAAAGGTAAGGACATTCTACTTAAAAAATCTGCAGTAACATTTTTTACCCCAGGAACATACTGCACTTCATATAAGAAATCTTGTAGTCTCATAGATAGTCTAGCTATTCTCGCAGATGCTCTACATAAACCTTCTGTAGTTAACAATTTAGTAAGAGGCTTATGGTCAGTCCGTATGATGCATTTTTGCCCCCAAACAAATTTCCGAAAGTGTTCTAATGCCCATACACATGCCAAAGTTTCTCTCTCTATTACAGAGTATTTTTCCTCTGTGGGAGACAAAGAACGGGATGCAAATGCAAACACATATTCTTTACCCCCATTGTCACATTGTGTTAATACACTACCAAGGCCCTTACCACTCGCATCCGTAGTGATAATAGAACAAGCTTTTGGATCGTACCCATGCAACATTGGAGCACTCACAATTGCATTCTTAATTTCATGAAAAGCCTTCTGACAACTTACATTCCATTCAAATTTCACTTTGTTTTTTAGTAACAGTCTCATTTGGTAGGTTTTAGCTGAAAAATTTTCTACAAATTTCGAATAAAACTCGGCTAGACCTAAAAAGGATCTCAAATCATCTTTAGATGTGGGGCATGGGGCATTCTTAATAGCTTCCACCAACTTTTTTTTAGGTCTTATGCCTTCATGATCAATCTCATGTCCTAAATACGTTACTTTTCTCTGTGCAAATCTACATTTACTGATCTCTGCGGTCAAACCTTTTTCTTGTAAGATGTTCAAAACATTCCTCAATTCCTTATCATGATGTTTCTTGCTACTTCCCATAACTAAAATATCATCCTGAAAGAATGTAACATTAGGCAAATGTCCAAATAACTGCGCCATCAACCTTTGAAAGACGGCAGCCGCTGACCCCAAACCAAATGGCATACGTTTGAAACGAAAACAACCCCAAGGTGTACAAAAAGTTGTAAGATATCTGCTATGATAGTCCAACCTAACCTGGTGGTAAGCAGACGACAAGTCCAAAGTGGAAAACCATTTAGCATCTCTCGTGGCAGACAACATCTCATCAATACGAGGCAAAGGAAACTGATCTACTATGATATTATTGTTCAAACCTCTCAAATCCACACACAAACGCACTTTGCCATTAGCTTTACGCGCAACAACCAAAGGTGAAACCCACTCAGAAGCTTCAACTGGTTCTTTAATCTGTGAATTTTGTAACCTGTCCAACTCTTTTTTTTACCTCTTCCCTGACAATAAACGGAATATTCCGTACCTTATGAATTTTTGGTTTGGCATCCTTTTTTAGTCTAATCTGATGTATGAAGCCTTTCAGTTGACCTACTTGCCCATTGAACACTCCTGGAAACTCTTGTGTGACCCATTTCTTTGTGTCTTCTTCATCACACATTACTAAGACTTGCTCTACACTGTTAGGATCAAGCACAATATGCAGTTTCTTTTGGTCTTTCCAGCCTAATACCGACGGACCATCCTTAGCCACATATAATTTACATACGGCTTGTCTTTGCTTAAATTTGAATACCAGCACTCTAAAACCAATAATATCTATTCTATCACCAGTGTAACTTTCAGGCGAAATGTCAGAGGTTTCTAAATGTTCCTCTAAACTATGTACAAAATGCTTTTGCCATGTGCATTCTGAAACAATACTGTATGGGGAACCAGAGTCTGCTGCCACCTGCAACATAACTCCCCCAAATGATATCCAACACAAGGGTTTGTTTGACGTTTGTCCTGAAATGTTCAAAACCACAGTTTTGTGACCCCTCAGTTTATAATTTACGTCTTCATCACTGTCATCAGAACAGTCTTCCACCACTTCCTTAATGCAGGCCACTTTACTGTTCACCTTCTTCAGTTGTTTCTTCCTGCACACCCTAGCAAAATGGCCTACAATTCCACATTCCAAACACTTAGCATTTTTAGCTGGACACCCATCAAATTTTGCAGAATGAAAGGAACTCCCGCAACGGAAACACTCATTTCTGGATCGATCAGGCATGTTAGATTTTTGATTTTTTGCAAAAGTTAGATTTTTCTCTTTTTTTAAAGTCATTATCCCGCTTATCCATGGACCATTTGTTGTGCTTGCGATCACTAACTTTGGCAACAACTTCTTCAAAGTTCTTATCCTGTGCCAAAGTGATTTTCGCACATCTTTCGGATAATTCTGCTTTCTTTACTAAAGCAATAATATCCTTTAGACTGGATTCGCCTTCAATCCACCAACCTCTCTTGAATAGATTTGTTTTTAGTATACATTACAATCTGGTCCCGTACCAGTTCATCATGTAGACCAGCAAACCTACATGAGCTAGCTAAATGTTTTAAAGCAGAAACGTAGCTCTCTATGTCCTCGTGTTTCTCTTGTTTTCTGTGGAAAAATGCGTGACGAGTAACTGCAATGCAAACAGCAGGAGAAAAATGATCATTTAAATCCAAAATAGCACTTTGAAACACATCTTCATCACCTCTATCGTGTTTTTGTAGTTGATTGTAAATACGAAGACCTTCAGGGCCTAAACAGTGCATTAAGATCCTTTTTTTTCTTTCAGCAGAGATTAAACCATTGCAATCTTCTAAGTTTGCGATGTAATTCAAAAAATATTCCTTCCACTCCTTCCATTGTACAGCTGGTTCACCAGGAGACGCTAAAAATTCCTTTGGTGTACTCAACTGCAAAGAAAGCGACGTCCCTGTACCAGAAGAATCTCCACTCGAAGACATGGTGTACTAAAAATTATAGCTGTAAAATATAACTCTTTAGCTTACTTCTTCAGCAAGACATGTATCTCTGATATAATAATTTCTGTTAGTTTTCCTTTGTGCCGGATAAACTTCAGCAATGAAGTTGCTAAAAAATGAAGAATAGTAAAAATAATACCATGTACTTGGTACTAATTAACATTAAAAGGGCGCTGTTCCTGCTCCCATGTAACTTCCAGCACGTTCACAAGACATTGTTATTAAGCATTATGTTGTCCAGGCAACCAGTAACCAAGCGGGGGTGCACGCGAGGACCGAGGCGATGAAAAATCTAACGTTTGAGCAGTACACACGCGCCTCAAACAAAGTAAACAAACGGCAACTGTATTAGAGAAAGAGAAAAATAAATAAATAATAATTAAAAAAAAACTTCCCTCACTTGCTTAAAATAAGTTGCCTTTAACAAAGCAGGTCCGAAAATAGCTGCTCTCCAATCCTCAGTCTGATGTCTGTAGCGTTGCCTTCCAATAATTGCAGTTTTCTCAGTCCAATGCTTGCTGCTTTACGATCCCATCCTCGTCGCCATGTGAAGTAAGTACACTGGCTCTTCTTGTTCTTTCCTTAAAAGTTTATTTCCAGTTATAATGTACAGACAGAGATACATGAGCTTGCCATCCCCAAACCGGCACAACTCTGACCTTTCATATGAAAACATTCCAATCCCCAGTCACAGCCTGCCCCAACATTCCACTGCCCCTGATGTCATAGCATTCTTCTTTTACATACAAACCAATACATCACTACAGTACCTCAAGCAAATGGGTAATGCCCCAGATCAGAGACAGACTCTTCTTCGCAGCAGTGGCCTTTCAAGCACACATAGGAGGATGCTATGGCTGCAACGGCAAGGTTGACTGACACACCTGTTTGCCACAAATCCTCCTATTCGGTGTCAGTGACCGGCTCCAAGTCGGGGGCATGCCAGTCAGGCTTTTAACATGACTCCAGGTGATGGTACCTCATCTCTGGGGTGCTGGTTGTCAGACAGACACCAGCTCCCATTGCACAGTTGTCCTTTTGGTACACGGTGGAGCACCCCTCCTTGGTCAAAGGGAACTAGGCACTGAACCAAAAAGTGGGTCAACAGTTCCCACTTTGAGGCAGGCATGGCATGCAGGATATATGTTTTCTTTTTCTTTAAAAAAAAAAAAGTATTTAATTTGTTTAATATTACAACAGGACCACTTTAACAGTCTGAACTAACTAGCCTGAGTGTACGCCTGGAGGTTCGAAAATACCATTAGTCATGTCATAAATCAGTATTGAAGAATAAGGCAGTACACTAATATATACATTCCCACCTGTGTGTCATTTCTACTCTCATGTGTCCATCTCGGGCTGTCTACCCTTGTCTAGCTTGAAGGGTTCCCTCCAGGCTGTATTACCCTCTTCAGGGTCACAGAGGTGTGAGCAGTCTGCACCTAACTACTGACAACCACACCTGACAGTGATCGGGAAGACAGCCAAAAGTCTAATTCCTTTCCAAACGATCCTTCATACCCTGACAATAGGAACTGCTGTTCCACTCTTATCTTCTACCATCAAAGAAACGGCAGCACTCAAGGAGACTAATCACCAGCCTTTGGAAGCAAAAGGACCTAAATTAATTTCCAAAGGGATCCTCTCTCCGCTTTTCCAACTTCAGTATGTAGGTCCTCTCCCTCCAGCCTCTGGATTGTCAGTAGTGCACTAGAACTCTCTGGGAGAGTATCCTCAATTCTGTTTTGTGCACACGAACAGAGGAGGGCTTCTAAAATGGAACCCATTGGCCTGCGCCATTCCAGTTCACTCAGACAATCCTTCGGTCAGTGGTCGAAGTGGATTAAAAAAATTATGAGAACTGTGATGCTGCATGCAAAGCGGCGGGGTCAGTGAGCATGGCGGATCAAAGGTGTGGCTAAAAAATAAAATATTCCCTAAGTTCTGTTGGTTTTTCACCGTCCAGTAGCTATATATAAAACAACATGCAACTTAATAGAAAAATAAATAAAACAAGTTGTTACTCACTGGGAAATGCACTATAGTATATTATGAAACCTCTGTTAGTGAATACGCTGCGGAGGGCTGTGTGTGACCGGAGGGCCACAGAATCTTGGTTGGGGTAGTGGAGGATTGTGACGTGTATTTTTAGTGCTACCAGGTCAGAGACTGTGTGAATGTGCAAGTCATTCTTTTAAACTTGCATTACACACAGTATAATACACACTGCTGTACAATGGAGAAAAAGGGTTAAGATAAATGGTACTTCTAAAATATAGATTTTGGAAGTACCTAGGCTGAACGTAATGCACATTTTCGACATAACTGTCCTTTCAACACCTCGTCTGGGGTAGTAAACTCTATGTAAACACAATTTCCATTAAAAGCATTGTCTTCACAGCTCAGTTGTTAATTCTTTGCACTACCACTGAAAAATAAATCTTTATCACCATAAAGCTTTGAGTGATTTGATCAATTAAAGCCAGTACCGGCTGCCAAGCTTCCTTTACATTGTTAGATTACCCTATACATTTGCAGATTAATTTATTGAGCATATATGAATTTCTTTTAGGGAAGCATACGCCCTGGCAGAAAAGGTCTGTTTAGTGTCTGCCAGCTTCCGTTTCACAGCACAGGAAACTCACTGCATGACGCTTCAGCGGACGCATTTAAAATATAGGAATTAACCATCTGGGACGGTTGTCTTTTTACAAGAAGTAAGGGAACAGGTTTTTACAGATCAAAAAAGTATGGGCACGTTGTGCCCCACTGATCTCGCCTACTTAGATCACTGTTCAGCGTGTACCACGCTTATTATACACACATACACCAATCCACATGCTCAGGATCCTGGGACCAGGATCCATGTTTGTTGGTAGCCACCAAACTTTACATGAGTGGAGCAGTAGGCTTACAATCTCGTGACACAGGTAAAAATGTCTGCCCACATTATGATTACTAAAAACCACGATATGGTGCAACTACCATGCTAAAGCAGAGAACCATGTCAGGACTGTAGTTGCCTGCCACGAAGAAGGGCATACTTGGTGCAGCACCCCTCCAGGTCTAAGACAGGTCCAGGACCAGACTCTTTATCAAAGGCAAGTCTAGTCGGTTGCACACCTAATAGATCCTTGTGAGGGTGGGACCAAAATCCAAAATCGGACTACTAGGTACGACATCAGTTTGGACATGTCTCTGAGCACCATGCAGAGGACATTGCTGTCCCAACAGAGGATATTTACATGCAGATGCAGTGGCTTCTATTGCCTTTGGAGAATGTGCTGTAAGCACTGACAGATGGACCAATCGTACTCTTTTAATGACTGTGGAGTATGTCTTGCAGGGTCAGTTAGCCAGGTTATGTTCATGTGAAAGACGTGGCAGAGTCTTATGTCAATTTAATAAAACAAGTTATGACTTAACAAGGAGCAGTGTGGGTTGTGTATTAACTCATCATATCCATGATGGATAAGGTTTATGACATGCAATGGTTCGTTTTCAATCATGGGATTAAAAAAAATAATAAACAGCAGGATAGAAAGGCAAGCCCATTCAAAACAGTGGTGACATGAAAGTTAGGAGATGATCCCCCCACCCCAATATTTGTTTTATGCAAATTCATTTTGTAAGGAAGCATGGCCTGGTAAGGCATGTTTCCTGGTATTCGAGTCGTTTTAGTAATACCTTCCTAATATTGTAGCAAGGGTATTGAGCATTCTCCAATTTGCCCACACACACATCTCAGTGAGGAGAAGAGAGGGGACTACTGGATTTGTCTGCAGGGTACCATTTATCTTTTGACAAATGCAGTTTTGCAGGATACTGTCCATCTAACATTTCAGGGCCAACCAGGTTGCTCTGAGTCCCAGTATATTTATGTGGTACAACTGTCTGTGTGAGACCACTCCAAGGAACTGTCAGCTCGTCCATATGTCCCCATCATCCTTGCATTGAGGGGACATCATTAGAGATGGCCTGGAGACAAAGTCTGAGACAGCACTCATGTCAGCATTTTATTCTGTGGCACTGCCAAGTGGAGCATCTACTAATTTCTTTACCAATCGTGGATTTTCTACTATATCACTAAGCAGAATGCTAAATTTCAAGATATAATACAAAAGAACAAAAGAGGCAGATCTGCTTTTAAACTGTCACTCTTCGAATATATCTATAACTTATATCACTACTAACCTTCTGCACTCCACTGAAAACAAATTAAAGCTATACGACGTGGTAATATTTGACTTACAAATATGTATTATTGTCTCCCCCCTCATCCACATACTGTAACCTTGTCGGGATACTATTTGTAAGGTCTCACCTTTACTAAGAGCTAGTAGAGATTCCCAGATATTTCTTTCCTGAACTACCTGAGGTGCTGGAGGGATAAGCGTGATAGAGTATTTGCATGTACCTCTGCAGCGGCCTCATTTGAAACAACTTCTCTCTTTTCCTGTTTCCTGGTTGTGTGACTGTTGCTTGGTGACTAAACCGTGATCATATTGGTCTGAAAATGTTCCTGGCAATTTCTCCCCTGACCTTCCCATCAATGTGACATCACCTTAAAGAGTCTGAATGAAGAAGAATTGGGACCACTGTCCGAGAAAGTGTGCATAAATCCAGAGACCACACAGACAAGCGAAAATCTAGGCGCCATATATCTATCTGCTACCATCTAGTTCTCCATCCTGCTGCTCTAGGTTCAGAAAGTTGGTTTGAAGTTTCTTCCTTGCTTTAAGCCCTCCCTCTTTGACATACCAATGCAATAGTTTTCTGCTAGGGGTTCCCAATTGCGAAAACACAAAAATGTAAATTGTGCTGCTGGTACTTTGCCTGAACCTGACTGCTGGCACAATTTGAGTTGTTGCGATTAGTTAATTGGACGATCTTGCTTACTGCAACGTGTCAGTGGTATGTGTTGAAATTTACTTCCTCTAAAACTTCATCAAACAAAAGTGATTCTGTATGTTCCACAAAGTCGGCATGAATACAACCTTTGGATTGTTAGTTGCAATTTAAATGCATGCTCACTTCGTTCTTTTAGCTGTCTAAAGGTCAGATCTATTATCAACCTTTACTCGGGTATGTATATCTCACTGATACTAGAACATGATTACCCCGCTGGGAATGCAACAGTAGTTAGGGCTTGCTTGTCCTGTTTCAGGGCCAGCAGAGAGCTCCCTGTTCATCTGCTTTGTAATAATAGTTTTAATCCCCTTTCTTATCCAAATCCCAGGACACCCCCTAAATATGTCTGGGGGAGCCTTACATGAATGAGCATTGGTAGAGCTTCCTGGACCATGGATGTAACCACCCATGGTAATTGCAGTTTCTACCCAATCCCCTCTTTATTCCTTATGCGCAGCTTTGCAGGGATGTTTTCCTGGCTTTCGCGTCACCACTATGGAATTTAGGAATATGCTCCCCTCCTAGTATGTTATGCGTCCCATTCCCAAATTCAGTGGGGCAACCAGGGAAAGCCAGGCACCTGCTTTTTCCAGCACACCAAAGGTCGGGCTTGGAAGCATGACCACACACACTGATATAATTCACCCCGCACCTAGTGACCAACAATGGACTACGCCGGTTAGCAAATTAAAGGTAAAAAGATTGTGTGGAGAGCAGTAGGGGGGGGCGAAAGGCTGGAGATGATTGAAACAACTAGATCTTTCCAGAATCATCCAGAGCCTCATAGCTTACAAGTATGATGGGGAATGTGAGAAGGAATGTAAGGACAAATTGGGGAGTAGAGAGATGGAGGAAATGGTGGTGCCTGGTGAACTGGGGTGTAGGCTAGCATGATTTTTCCTAGGGACCCCGACATGAAGTTACGCTATATTCCCATTTTACTGGTTGCTGCTGAAATGTACCTTCCTTATGTTTGTGTTTCTGAGGCTAGCCACGACTCTCTTGACGTTTAAATGTCAAAGCTTCCTAATCCCGTCCATAGACACCAAACTTTTGATGGTTTATTTACTAAGATTGAGAATTGACTGAGTTTTTGTAACAGACGATTATTTATGCGTGTGTGGCTTGAGAATGGCAAGTTGGTTGTCATCGGGGGGTGGCTGAACTTTTTAATATCGACATTTTGAAGTTATGCAACTGCCCTCATTATGCTGCTGGTGTAATCTGACCATGCATCACGTGTGTTATGTATTGTCCCTTTAGTTTTCTGTACTCCGCTCAGTTATTAGAAAGTACCAGGGGCGGCTCCTCCGCTAAGGAAGAGGAGCGTCGCCACGCGGCTTTCAGCAGAAGAAAAATAAAATGATAATAACGGATCATTATTATCATTTTATTTTTAGCTGAGGCAGCAGGATAGGGTGGGGCAGGGCTGAAGGGGGCTGGAGGGAGGAGTGGTTTGTGCACCTTAAGTGTGTATGTCTGTTTGGCCCGCCGTGTTGGGCCAGCCAAAAAAGACATTCACACTTTTCATTTCTCCAACGACTGTATTGAACAGCCAGGAGGAGAAAGTGCACAAGTCTCTGTGAGCGCCAAAGCAGGGCAATCACACCAATCATGGAGCTGCTGTCATACTGGTGACAGCAGCTTCGTGATTGGCTGAGGAGAGTCTGGGAGTCTGTGTGCTCCCGGATGGCAAGGACGAGGAGACGGAGAAGACGGACTCGGTGGACAAGGTAAGTGTTTTTTTTTTTTTTTATTGTATTTATTTTTTCATCCCAGCCACCCCCATTCAGTGGCAGCCGCCACTGGACAGTACGTCACAGCAGCACCAAGGCTAGAAATGACTTTACTTACGCTGCAGGCCCAAAAATCCTTGTGGTAATTTAGTTAGATCCCAGCAAGCATCAGGTCATCGGTTTTTAGTCTTTTGACTCCCACTGAATCACTTCCGGAAGCCCGAGACACCTGTCAAAGCAATCTTTATTATTTGAGGTTCAAAACCATACACAAAAATACATAAACATGTATACCTCACGCTACTTCACAAATTATTGAATATTGTATTTAATTCACCAACAAAAAAAATCCAGAAATCGAAATGTTAATTTTAAAGGGAAAGTTGTAGGCTTTGAAAAAATGTAGTTTTATTACTGAAAGGCTTAGCAATTTTCTAAACTCTACCATATCACTTTTTCTTGTTTTGCTCCATGCTCCAAATGCATGCTCTCTATCGGAGCAACCCAATGCTACTTCAATTAAGCCACAATTGTCCATACTAGATTCCATTTGCTGAACTGGCGCAGCTCCCACAAATCAGCAACATAATTCTTAGCTTCCAATTTCAGATTTCTTCTCATATACCGAGTGTTTTAAAACTTTACATTTTCAATGTTGAGATATATATATATATATATATATATATATATATATATATATATATATATATATATATATATATATATACATATATATACATATATATATATATATATATATATATATATATATATATATATATATGTGTATGTATATATATATATATATATTTACTTTATAAACCTGCTATTTAATTTCACAGACAGTCGCAGACCCTCTGATTAGGAGTTTAAGAACCACCCTCTAGGCTGTCGATCTCTCCTTTTGCTCTTAGTTTGCTACTTGGGACCTCGAGCTTTCACCCACTCTTTTTCAAAATTCTCCAGAGCAGTACTCACAGAAGATTACTTCCTATGAGAGTGACATGATTTCAATCATTAAAGTCTATTTTGGGGTTTGTGTTTATCAGTGGAGCCTGCAGCTAAGGTAAATCCCCTCAAACAGACAGCCCCTATGAAAAACACCCTGATCACTGAGCCCAAGTAAAGACACCCTTCTTTAGTACTTATCAGTTGGCAAAGGAAGATGTTTCTAAATAAGTGTATAGTGATGGTATGGGATATTTGGAGAGCAACATTCAATTATCATGATTTGATATCTATATTTATGGTACCTCAGAGCTTCAAATAGGGATGCTGTGCACACTACAGACATAAAAACCGCAAAATAAAAAAAATAAAAAAAAGCTAAAACACCAATTTGGAAAGAAGTGAGCCCACTACATTCCACTGAAACCCAGGTCACGATGTGGTTCTCAATCTCTTATTTCAAGGAATTTTCAATCTTTGGAGTGGCTCTTTTGAAGGATTAGCCGGTAGATCTGATGAGTGAAGTACTTCCCCTTGAGGAAGGATTAAGCCAATATGCTGATGCCACGGCGTTGCACGTTTGATGTACTGACCTAAGTAGCAAAGGTATGCCCTGACCTGGGCCTTGTGCTCACTGTGCCAGTGGAAGGACCTGGTTTGGCAGCTTGGGCTGGACTGTTTCTATTGGAGCGGAGCTGAGACCGATTCGTAAGACGTGGTCCAGACTGAGGTGTAATGTTGGGCAAATGAATGATGGATTGGAATGCTGCTCTGAGCAGGTACCACTCGTTAGACTTTTTTTCAAGTATTCCTCCCATTACCTTTTGTGTGTCATAAGGTAACCAGTCAAGTGGCCAATTCCCTGTACCATAGGGGTGGCTGCTCACTGCACTATCATGTTCATCCTAAGGCAGTCTGTCTGCAGGGTCTTTCCTCAGTTCACTCCATTTGAAGATTTAAACTGAAAAAGATGCATTTTACAACAAAACTGCTTCTATCTAAATGAGTCAAAAGATATTAAAATGATCTACATGGATGCAACTCACCTCTCAGCACTTTGCAAGGGTTGCATTGGTGATCCTTGAGCTAAGTGTCATTTTCAACTATTAAAGAAGGGAGAATTTTGCTCAGATGTTAATTTCTCCAATTGAGTGACTTGGGACAGAAAATAAAAACCTAACCCATTTAAATGCGATTCAAACTACATGGACAGTATTATCCCTTGTTTTCATTAAAATGTTTTGTTTCACTATTCATGCAAGTTCAGTTATGTCGGAACTGCAGTTAATTTCAATATTTGCATTTGCTTTTTAGGTCTGATGTGCAGGGCTTTTTCTTGTTGGATGGGATGCTTGTAGACACTATTTAGTGTTAAAATACAGTAAACTAGACATTGATTACATTTTTAGAATATACCTGGGATATGCAAAATAAAATGCATCCCTTTTTTCATTACAGGAAGTGTTTTGCATGTGAGCTGACTTTCTACGGAGTTCAAGTTTGTATGTTTTACACTAGCATTGTTACTCTGGGAGGTAGAAAGGACAGGGATTGTACAATGGTATTCCTGTACTCCCCAGCAAGGTAACATCATTAATTATTGGTGTACAACATTTTGAAAATGATCCTGTCCATGTGTATAGATTTGTCTCTTACGAAATTTGCCTTTTCTGTAATTTTCGGATCGATCCTTTTGTATCAGTATTTTAAAAGCTGATAATAACATCATAGCAGTGCTAGATAATGTGTAAAATGCATTCATTTTAATCACATAACTTGCCACATAATTTATCTTCTCTCCCACTCAATTAACACATAATTTGGACCTATATTGATGCAATAACTGCAGGTTCTTTGATTGTAGCTCAGAGTTCCTATGAAAACGGATTATGGTGGTAAAAAGAAAAAAGCAGTTTGGTGATAACTTGCCTTTTTGCCATGTTTGATGGGACCTGCACCTCAAGGCTTCCTTTCATGCTTGGAGGCAATCATTTCTGACCCTTTCCTCAACCTCTTGCACCAGTGAGGGAAGCTGTCACTCATTCCTGGGGAAAGACAACCTTTCATACACAACTATGACGTCTTCCTAGAGTGTTGGAGTCTCACTGGTCCCGTTTTAGGATTTTCAAAATGACCTCATCAGTGGAAATGATGTAACGCATGTAAACGTAAAATTTTCACTTCCCCTTGGTCAGAGCTTGCTGTGTGATTGGGCAGTTTTGAAACTCGGTGGGAGTCATCGGGATCCAGATTGTAAAATGAAAAGGGAAACAGCGATAGGATGTCCGCGGACTGGGGGAGGCATTTCAGTCCAGTGTAGTCACATAACCTTGCATTTTGGGAAGCTTTACTTAACTACCTTTTTACAGCCTGGGTATGACCTCACTGCTTACATGTAATATGAAAGTGACATCACAGCTCATTGTCCTAACTTATTAAAGGTGAGGAGTGACGGCAGATGTCCAGCTTGCAGACACTATTCCGCAGTCATGTGATGAGAAGGAGTCATTCCGGAAGTGCTTGTGTGTACTGTGCTCCTGGGACGGGGTGCAGGAGAGCAGGAATCTGTCTGCAGTGGCCACACGTTTACACTACAAAGCTGCTTCGACAGTCACTTGCAATAAGTCTTTTCAACCAATCGCATTCTTCTGAGGTGCGCTTTTTACTTCCACAGTTAACAGTCTGAATTTATTTTACATATCTCGAGCCAATACAGCCCTTGCTGTATTAAAAGGAAGAGACCAAATGTTTAAATTGGGTTCTGAAGTATCTTCTAAAAGCCTGCAAAGTGGGCTTGTCTTACTAAATAGGTGGTGACGGTCCTCCTTAGTGATTTACAATATTATTATACCATGTGATGCTCTAAAAGAGAGGGCTGCCGTCTCAGGCAGGCAGCATGCATTGCAGGATAGAGACATGCGGTACATTGAGAGGGCTGCTGTATCAGGCAGCATCCACTGCTGGATGGAGACATGCGGTACATTGAGAGGGCTGCTGTATCAGGCAGCATCCACTGCAGGATGGAGACATGCGGTACATTGAGAGGGTTGCCGTCTCATACAGGCAGCATCCATTGCAGGATGGAGACATGCGGTACAATGAGAGGGCTGCCGTCTCAGGTAGCATCCATTGCAGGATGGAGACATACGGTACATTGAGAGGGCTGCTGTCTCAGGCAGGCAGCATCCATTGCAGGATAGAGACATGCGGTACATTGAGAGGGTTGCCGTCTCATACAGGCAGCATCCATTGCAGGAGGGAGACATGCAGTACATTGAGAGGGCTGCTGTCTCAGGCAGGCAGCATCCATTGCAGGATGGAGACATGCAGTACATTGAGAGGGCTGCCGTCTCAGGCAGGCAGCATGCATTGCAGGATGGAGACAAGCGGCACGTTGAGAGGGCTGCCGTCTCAGGCAGCATCCATTGCAGGATAGAGACATGCGGTACATTGAGAGGGTTGCCGTCTCATACAGGCAACATCCATTGCAGGAGGGAGACATGCAGTACATTGAGAGGGCTGCTGTCTCAGGCAGGCAGCATCCATTGCAGAATGGAGACATGCGGTACATTGAGAGGGCTGCCGTCTCAGGTAGCATCCATTGCAGGATGGAGACATACGGTACATTGAGAGGGATGCCGTCTCAGGCTGCATCCATTGTAGGTTGGACACATGCTGTACATTGAGAGGGTTGCCGTCTCATACAGGCAGCATCCATTGCAGGATGGAGACATGCGGTACATTGAGAGGGCTGCTGTCTCAGGTAGCATCCATTGCAGGATGGAGACATGCGGTACATTGAGAGGGCTGCCGCCTCAGGTAGCATCCATTGCAGGATGGAGACATGCAGTGGATTGAGAGGGCTGCTGTCTCAGGCAGGCAGCATCCATTGCAGGATGGAGACATGCGGTATATTGAGAGGGCTGCCGCCTCAGGTAGCATCCATTGCAGGATGGAGACATGCGGTACATTGAGAGGGCTGCCGCCTCGGGTAGCATCCATTGCAGGATAGAGACATGCGGTACATTGAGACAGCTGCTTTCTCAGGTAGGCAGCATCCATTGCAGGATTGAGACATGCTTTACATTGAGACAGCTGCTTTCTCAGGTAGGCAGCATCCATTGCAGGATGGAGATAAGCGGTACGTTGAGAGGGCTGCCGTCTCAGGCAGCATCCATTGCAGGATAGAGACATGCAGTACACTGAGAGGGTTGCTGTCTCGACAGGCAGCATCCATTGCAAGATGGAGACATGCGGTACATTGAGAGGGCTGCCGTCTCAGCAGGATGGAGACATACGGTACATTGAGAGGGCTGCTGTCTCAGGCAGGCAGCATCCATTGCAGGATGGAGACATGCGGTGGATTGAGAGGGCTGCTGTCTCAGGCAGGCAGCATCCATTGTAGGATGGAGACATGCGGTACGTTGAGAGGGCTGCCGTCTCAGGCAGCATCCATTGCAGGATGGAGACATGCGGTACATTGAGAGGGCTGCTGTCTCAGACAGGCAGCATCCATTGCAGGATGGAGACATGCGGTACATTGAGAGGGCTGCCGTCTCAGGCAGGCAGCATCCATTGCAGAATGGAGACATGTGGTACATTGAGACAGCTGCTTTCTCAGGTAGACAGCATCCATTGCAGGATTGAGACATGCTTTACATTGAGACAGCTGCTTTCTCAGGTAGGCAGCATCCATTGCAGGATAGAGACATGCAGTACACTGAGAGGGTTGCTGTCTCGACAGGCAGCATCCATTGCAAGATGGCGACATGCGGTACATTGAGAGGGCTGCCGTCTCAGCAGGATGGAGACATGCGGTACGTTGAGAGGGCTGCCGGCTCAGGCAGGCAGCATCCATTGTAGGATGGAGACATGCGGTACGTTGAGAGGGCTGACGTCTCAGGCAGCATCCATTGCAGGATGGAGACATGCGGTACGTTGAGAGGGCTGCCGTCTCAGGCAGCATCCATTGCAGGATGGAGACATGCGGTACATTGAGAGGGCTGCCGTCTCAGACAGCATCCATTGCAGGATGGAGACATGCGGTACGTTGAGAGGGCTGCCGTCTCAGGCAGCATCCATTGCAGGATGGAGACATGCGGTACGTTGAGAGGGCTGCCGTCTCAGACAGCATCCATTGCAGGATGGAGACATGCGGTACTTTGAAATAGACATTGGGCAGCAGATAAGATGCATTTAGGAAAACTAGTAGTGAATAAAACAATAGAAGGCAGAATCAAGGGTGGTCAAAGGGCGGCGGGTGGCAGAAAACTGGTCTTCATAGTGTTGGTGAGGCTGTGACAAGGGGCACTGAAGCTTCTGCAGCCACTTTATAAGTGTCTCTGAAAGCAACAACATTTTGCCAACGTGTTTCTCCAAAGGTACTTTTAGACGGGACAACTACCCATTGCAGCGTTTACAATATGAGAAAAAAATATATCATTTTTGTCAAACTTCTTGTATGGTCTCTAGACCACCCATCCCGAAAAACTTCATAGATATTTCACCCCTCCCTTATTTATAATAGTTCTCTAATTTGATATACTGTATTTGGTTTAAGATTATTTTATGTGCAATGTTTGGCACATGTGCAATGTTCTACTCTGCATATTGAGAAAAATTGAAAAGCAACACTACATATCCTTTGTGCCTACTTTTGTGAGTAAGAGATGTCGTCAAATGCCACCAATGTTTTTGTCTTGCTCCTAATAAGTAACATTTTACATATTAATTACGAGAAAATAACTGCTGCCAATCTGAAGTCCAATCGGAGCTGACACTTCCTGAACATTTTTGTCAATTATATGCCTTACTTTTTTGCTATTTAAACTTTTATTTGACTTAATGATATTTTCTGAAAGACGGAGAAGATTTGGGGAACTAAAATGTTAGAAACATAAGTTCCCCGGTCTGCTAACAAAAACCATTAAGTGCTGCCTGCTGGACCTTAACTTGGTCTTTTTATATTTTTTTTCTTGAAGTTTCCACCACATACCGGATTAAATATGAGGTATAGGACTGATCTCCAGCATCAGAAGTTTCTAATACACTGCAAACTGCCCCGTAATTGGTGTCACAACCGCAAGGAATTCTGGGTAAATTCATCTTTTGAGCAGGGTTGTTCTTCCGAACAGAAGGTGTTCAACCCGCGGTGTTTTTTTTTTTTTTTTAAATAATGCAAATTCTGCATTTATAATAGGAGACAAAAAACTACAAGAATAGAGAATAGGTAGTAAAAAAACACTAGATGAACTACTTGACTGTTGATATCGCTGCATCAACAGGCAGCAATTTGTACTCGGCGCACTTCAGTGTGTGCATTTTAAGAAAATATATCGTGAGTAGCGCGCAAATGGAGACATAGATATGTGTGTGAACACACAACGACTGTGCATGTTATTATGTAAACGAACACTGGCGGCAACGATTTCTGTGGGAAATACTTCAGAGTTTGCAACGAAAACATAGTACTTTAAAAGAGCAATTATAATTTTATTGTGTGAGAGCTCATTAACATCGCTGGTGTCAGAGTGTTCGAGAGTGACATTGTGCTGTAAAGCGTGAGACTCCTATCGAATGAGTGAGACTTGCGTACATAGTAGTCTCATATATGTTTCTTGATTCTGGTACAAAGGTGCTTGGCTGACAACTAGCCTGTGGTATGACAGTTGAATCAGACAATGTCTTTGCACTGAGGTAGTCAAGGGCGACTTCTTCGCAATGGCGAAAGAGCATTTCCCCCATGGCTAAGCCAGGAGATTAAAGATAAAACAATATTTAATTATCACTTTATCTTTCATCTGCTGGCTCAGCCAGCAGCGTGTTCAGGGAGGGGCGGGGCTGGGTCTTGGGAGGGGGAAGCAGTGGCGTGCACTAAGTGCACATGTGTGTTTGGCCGGCCATCTCAGGCTAGCCAAACACACATGCGCACTTAGGTTTCTCCAGCCCGGCTGTGTACACAGCCAGGCTGGAGAAACTGCACAGTCCCAAGGGATGAGTCTGAGTGGCATCCAAGCCGCTCAGACCAATCCTGGCGCTGCTCTCACGCTAGGTTTAGCACCACAAGAAGACCAGAGGAGCAAGGTGGCAGGATGCAACAGGAAAAGGTACGTTTTATTTTTTATTTTTATTTTTTATTATTATATATTTTTTTATTTGTTATTCCCCTCCCCCTCAGATTTTTAGCCGCCACCGCTGAACTTAGGCTCTTTTTTTGTCCTGTTGTTCCCTTGCAGCTATGAGAATGTCTCATGAGCATTGTTTGTATACAGTGTCAACTCTTGGGCAACCAAGCGCCTAGACCAGTGGATATCATACACTGTGTAAGAAATTTGATTATTATTTGGGGTGGATGAGACTACCCAACCAAAAGAGCAATCAAAACCTTTATCAGGGCGAACCCTCAAAGTCACTAAATTAACTTGAGGTCAACCCCCTGGTAGCTATAGCACAGCACAGACAAGCTTAACTGATGGCAATGTGTAAAGTATTTATGCAGCACCAAAACTATAGTAATGGCAAAATGCTAAACAATAAAATTCCCAAAAATTGAGTCAAATTTAATAAACAAAATGACAACTAAGTAACAAAACTCCACATAGGGGAGGTCAACCCCCTTGAAGCTTTGGCACAGCGCAGATAAGCTTAACTGATGGCAATGTGTAAAGTATTTATGCTGTATAAAAACAGTAGTAACATCAAAATGCTCAACAATAAAAAGTAACAAAACTCCCAAAAAATGGAAACGAGATATGATTTTTAAAGGTTTTACGTTGAAATAGCGTAAAAAATCACAAAGTGTCAATAATACTCAATGTTCACGGTAGACCAGGAGCTGGGCACAATTTGAACCCCAGACAGCAGGTCCCGTCCCCTTCTGTTCTTTCTCAGGTTCATCAGTGTGCTGAAGTTCCAGTTTGGAGATGTATATTTTTGCCTGGCACATGCTAGTAGGTAGAAACAACTCCAGGGCAGTTCCTAACCAATGGGGAAAAGTTCCCCAGGGACAACCCTACCCACATTGGACATTTTCAAGATGGCGAAAGGCTTTAGCCACACTAAGCTTGGGCTCTCAGGCCCCAGGTGTGTTTTGGGAGTGTACTATGGTAATCCTAGTGTCCTCCCACAAGAATTGTCTTGGCATCCTCTAACCTTCCTTTTCAAGTGTTACATGTGGCTCAGCAGACCTGTCAAGCTGGATTTTACATTGTGCTGTCAAAAGGAATCCCACAGCCCCACCCTACATAGTCTGTTGAGCTCAGTTGAGTCATCTTTGCCCATTCGTGAGATTCTATTGTTTGCTTCTGGGAGGCATTTTTAACCTTTTTCACATCTATTCAAATGCTGCTCAGTGGCTGTGAGCTGGCAAATTATTATGCCTTGTGGCAGTTTAGTCATTTGAAGCATACATTTCTTAAAGTTACTTTTTCTCAATATTTATTAGGAATCCAACTTCATCATTTAATCGGATTTTAATAACTATTTTAAAAAGTTGTTTAATTATTTTCATAGGTAGTTCCATTCCTGAGATACTGTATTAGTCTTCATATTGCTTCCCAGTGTTTCAATGGGCCGTCCAGCCGTCCTACAGTGAAAATAGCTTTGAGGTGCTAGTCACTGTAACTACATGTTAACATTAAATTTCCTAGTTTTAAATACCAGGGTCCCTGCCCTCTCGGGCCCAAGACCCACATAGGGGTGCCCAATGAATATTCAAAAGGGATATTTTTACCTGTCAAAAAGGTTTATTCTGACAGTTGCAATGCATGCTTTGCACTGTTAGCGTCAGGCTACAGTGGTAGGCGTTAAGCCATGTTTGTACTGCCACTGTAGTGGGTGACACAACAGCTGCAGCAGTCCACTAGAGCATTTAACTTCTAGGCACTGTGTTACATTTTATATCATACACTCAAGGGGCTTATAGACAAGTTAAATATACCAATTAGGAGTATGCCAATTTAACCATGTTAGAAAGGGAGTCCATGCACTTTACTACTGATTGGCATGGATACATTGCACAGAGTTCCAAAGATGGCAAAAATATAAGGCCCAGCAAAAGGTGACCACTCAGAAAAGGCAGGTTTCCTATACACCATCTTTGAATTATTTAGGAGTATGACCACTTACAGTCAAAAGATTAATGTTAAGACTTTAAACTACACCCTTTCTATTATTGGCAGCCACAGCATGGCCTTCTCGAGTGTGACACTATCTTCAGCTATCTGGCCGAAGCCTGATAACACTCACAGCACCATCCCCGCCTCCTCCAGGAAACACTGCGCTCACACATCTGACTGTTGGCTTCAGTTCCCCAGAACCTCTTTCCGCACATGCAAATTGATGTTCTTTTTTCAGCATCGCTCTTGCAACGGGAACTCAGAGTTTCCCTTCTGACACTGAACAGTTGTGTCCCATAGCAGTGCAGCTCTCCGGCTTCCCAAGTCATCTCCTGTGCATGAATGACGACATACTGCTAATAAAATTCCTACTCCTGCTAGTAGTAGTGTCTCTTCTATTACTACATCTAGCAAAATAAAATGCATCATAATTTGTAGTTTTCTTGTTGCTAGGTGCCGCTGCAGTAGCAGCCAATCACCAGCTCCTCAGTAGTGCTCCTGTACCCCCTGGAACGCGCGACTCAATGGAACGCTTGGTTTGTTTACCCTTTAGAAATCAGAACCGTCCATAGTAACAGGAGCCATGTTCCCAGAATCAGTGAAACATTCGGACTCCTTTAGTAATGGGGTTCATCTTGCCTGTTGGGGACATGGATCTCTTTCTTGGTGGTGTCCCTGGCTTAATACCTTTGGGTGGCCTCATTATTTCAGGTTGCAATGACCAGTTTGGCAATTCATTATTGTTCCTACTCTGATATCTCAGAGGCGAAACGGAAATATTTTTTGTGAAATAGATGGTTTCAGTTCTAACTTGGTAAGGTTGTTACAGTCTATTTAAGGAGAAATGTAACCTCACCCCATAAGGGCCTGTCATCTCTTCCGATGCACACTGTGCCTTTCTGCGTTCTTATCACCTGCTGGAGCATAGGTGTGCACACAAGTACATTCTGCTGTAGCTCGTTTGAAGGCAGTCACAGGGGGAAATAAACCAGCCCTGAGCGGATAGCCAAGGAGCTACAGTATGGAATCCTGCCATGCAATATTGTAGAGCATGGTGTGGAGTGGTTTGAACTAATATTTTTTGTGTAATTTAAACAGTTATTGTCTGATGTCCTTGGGAATCATCAAAGTGGGTGAATACTTGGGAACCCAAAACCTGTCACTGCAGTAGGTCCAACATGTTTTATCAGCATAGGTGGCTGGCGGGCACACAGTCCCATAGATTAGCAGATGCAAGAGACAGTGTCGCTTACTATCAGTCATCATGGAGTATAGTCGCTGGACTGTGGCAAAATAAGGGAGCCATGGAATAAAGGCCCACGGCCTGCATCTGAGAATGAAGTGGAGGGATAGCTGTGACGTCCCGGACAGTAGACTGCAGGTCACCCCAGCCAGAGCTTTGACTTGAGCACAGACCCAAGGTGTCATAAGAAAAACTGCAGAGTGGTGGATAGATCGGGCACCACCATGAATTTCACTGGTCTTTGTTGGGCACCTGCATACTAGACTTCACTTTAGGCACCAGCACGGGTGGGGTGATCCGACTCGCGGTTGATTAGGCATTGTACAGAGCTGAAGGGGAAGCTTGCTCCACAATGCTGGAACCTGAAGGGAAAGGGAGCAAGCTTCACCTTCAGCTCTGTACAATGCCTAGTCAGCTGCGAGTCAGGAAGGCACCTGAAGTATGGCTGTTTTCCTTCCCTTTAAGTCTAAGTGCTCTCTTTAGTTGTACCAATAGGAGCTCTTGTTCGATGAACGAATTTCCATTCACAAAGCAGCTATGAAAAAATAGCTTAAAGTTGCTGGCTTCCTATGTTTTTTTATTCTTTTTTTTAAGTATAAGACTGTTGTGTTTCACAAACCACTTTTTCAACTCACACTGGAATCCATTTTTAGATGTAGCATTAGCCAAGATATCTTGATTTCAGTAAAATTACATATTTAACATATTTACTTATCAGCTTTCAGCCAGCTCTCTTCATCCCTTGAGCTGTTGTTGTGTCATTAGCATACAGCACAGAGAAAGGGGTCAGCCCACTTCAGCCACTGGCTAACCTCAGTGTGAGTGACAGCCCTGTGTTCTTCCACAAGGTACACATCTGTGTATTAAGTAGTTCCCTTCAGTACCAGGTTACTACGATGACAATTTGTGATGTTTGAGATCAAATTATATTTTTGCTCTTAGCGGTTTTTTTTTTATAACGGCGAAGGCCTGCTACCTCCTCCAACAATAAAGTTTTACAAAAAAAATATGATAAAACAAAATAAAGCATTGGCAACGCCCAAAGGCTTGCATGCAACACCAGTCCTCTTAACTTTGCCAGTGCTTGTTAACATTATTAAGGCCACGGTGGTAAACATGGAGATGATCGCCTACTAGTTTCCAATGCCATGCTGATATTCCTTCTCCTTATGTGATGAATGAACTAAAAATTAACTCTGAATTTTTCGACATAGAAGTCTTTGTTACCAATGTCGTGTCATCAAGCCATTGGATAGCATTTGCACTCCGGCCTCACCATTGGTTGCAGCGCCTGCATGTTTCATATATAGTATCAGAATGAGTTAATAGGATGTGACCTGTAGGACAACTGGGAGTTTTCCAAAGGCGATGTGGTCTCAGTGGTGGAGCAAAATCGGCTGCATGCCAGGGTTTATCAACACGGCATAAAGCATCTAATGTGTCGCAACACTACACCCGTATGCGTTTATGTGTAGAAACATATATTTAGTTTAAAAATAATTAAATGTTAATTGCACGTAATGTAAATAATATTAATACTAATAATAATTGTTTTATGCATTATCTATTGTTTTATTTATTCAGGTTTTTTTCAGATTATACCACCTTTCAAACCTTTTATTTTAGGGATATAGCATCAACCTTTAGCCAGGCCGGTTGTATTACGAAATTCTGTGACTGCACCATTTCTAGCCTTTTGAGATCGATGCAAAATTTTGCTTCCAGCTCAAATGAATAAAAAGTTACTAAAACTACTGCCCCACATGTTGCCGCACAGTTACAGGTGCTTTACAGAGGTTAACTGGTCACCTCTCATTTGTTGATCACTCTGTAGCAGCGTTAAACTGACAATAATGGGGTGAAACTTTTGCCCAGACAGTGTTGCTATATTGGTAATAAGTGAATAATTAATATGCCGCATTACTTTTCTTGCCATTTAATTTGGTCCAACCTTATTTCATAACTCAGGGGCAGATTAGGAGTTTGGGAAACGGAAACTCCTTGTCCGCCAAATTCCCGACAGGGTGGTTGCTGCCCTTCTGGCGACCTCTCTGCTGGCCCCATTACGACTTTCCCAATGGGATGACCAGCGGAAACCAGGGTTACTGCCGGTCAGCCCAGTGGGAAAAGTGCGGCAGCACTCTCGAAGCCTTCAACACCTACAAAATGGCCCCAGACACTGTAGGTAGGTAATTGAAAGGGTTTGTTATAAATATTACTGGTTCCATTCTGAGGGGCATTTGTATCGGAAGCAGTACTCAGAATTCATGCCCTTTCTAATGCATTTATGAATTTTCCGCAAAACATGTAAAATGGGAATAAATTGGGAAGATTCCTGTACAATTGGTACAAATATAAAAGACTCTGCCCACTACATTTCATCTGCAATTCACAAAGACATCTATGAGTGGATGAAGAAAGGCGGGATCTCGATTAGCCGTCTATTTCCATTTGAGTATCTTCTAATATTGCTGGCCTGTGTGCACAATTCTAGTCGGGCCTGGCTCGAGTACCTCAAATATGAAAAGACACAGGATCCTTGAACTAAAGTCCTCTTCCTCATTTAGGTACTTTGGTTCATTGTTATATTATGTTATGTTGATTTGTATAGTGCTCTAATCATTCGTGAGGGTCTCCAGGCACTTTGCACATTTTCTGTTCAAACTCACTTTACCAAAAAGGCTTAAGAAAGAAGCCCAGCATAAAACATGCCTGAAACTCCCCCTCACCTCTTTTTTTCTGATTCTTTACCTAGTGGATCATCCCATAGACTTCCCGATTTTCAGCTCTTTAGCCCCAGGTGGTAAGCCTGTAATGGGCACTATTTGATTGTGCATACACATTAACTCAATCACTCATGCATTCATTGCTTTAGATCCCCATTGTTTCAAATAAATCCCTCCTTCTTATCTGAACGTGGGTCTAAGCATTGGTTTCAAACTTTTTAACGAAGCCAAAAAACACACATATCAACCACAGAAACTGACAATGCTAGACCAAGTTCTCACTCATAAACATGAACCTGAAGGGCTTCCCTTCCCAACAGCCGCAAATCCATTGCCTTTTTCATTAACGGAAACCTCTTCTTCAAGAGTCATGGTGTCAAGAAGACACAGACAGGGTAGCTGCTTCTGTTATAGAAAATAAAACCTTATGTATTGGAAATTGACTTTTCATCCCAAGTTCTAGCCTTTGCTTCCTGTCACCTGGATGTGGCAAAACCACCGTCTCCTTGGATCTAAGCAAAAACCTTGAATGGAAGAATCAGAAAGTCATTATCCTGCAATCTATATTTTTCAATCAAAGTAGAGAGTAACATGCTTTCCTTGTGAAATAATTAATGCTGAATTAATAAATGTGTTCTTCCATTAAGTATAAAAACATTTTCGGTTTCTAATGTTAATGTAGTTAGTTTTTAAAGTTAATCGTGCTCTACACCTAAAACTGAAAACTTGACCCTATAAGAAAAAAATCTATTGCAGTGTATTGCTATAGTGCTTACTACCGACAATACAATACAAGACTATAGGTACCAGCCCTGGATCTACAGCTCCCCGGGCAGCTGCTAAGTGCATTTGCCAGTTCCATCGTACTCGTCTCTTGCACATGGCCCATAATATTTCCCTACTCGCTGTAGAGCTCTTTTGGTTCCCAGCTAGGTTTCTACTACACACATCTGAGCCCATCCACCCTCGCTCACTCAGAGTCCACAACACTGTAGGACTGATCATATGAGAAATAATTATTTTTACCCAGCGCTTCATTACAGATCCAGTCCTACTGACCCACATGCTTTGCCTTAAGACGACTGAGTATAGCTCAGGCCCACCAGCCTCAAAGTAATAAACCTGACATGCCACTGACTTTGACCCACCTTCCAGAAGCAGAGGCCCGTGTTTTCACAGGTTCTTTCTCAATCCTACAAGCCTTGTGATCCTGACGTGATTCCGCTCCAGGACTGGAGACCCCTGTTGGATACACCCGGCGGGTGACTGACTCACTTCCACCCTTTCTGAGGCACCAACCTGACATGTCCCCGACTCTACCCCTGAGTCTTACAGTCCTGGCGAGGCTGACAAAACTGTCTCTGCTCCGGCACTTTGGGCCTTTGTGGGATGTCTGTTATGTCCCAGGATCTTTTCCAACCTTACCAGGGTCGGACTAGGAGGCAAGACCATCCCGCTACTCTCTTCCTCTTTCATCTCGCTCCCTTTGTATCTCCACTCTCTTTGATGCCTGCCCTGTCTCGCCACACAAATGCAACACTTCAAAACGCCACATGCCCACCCCCTCCACCCCGGGGGGCCTCCTGTAGGGGCAAAGCAGCGGGTGGGGGCACAACAACATAAAGAAAGAAAAAGAAACTTACCTCCGCCGCCTCTGCTGCCTTCCCGCTCTTCTGGCTCCCGTTCCACTCGCTGCAGGCACAGGCTCCCAGCCTCCCTGCGACCGATCTCAACACTGGCTTGGCGCTCCCAGGCAGAGTGGGAGCCTCTGCCTGCTCTCTCCAACCCGGCAACACAGCGCCGAGTTGGAGAGAGCCCAGTGCGCATGTGTTTTTGGCTGGCCTGAGAGGGCCGACCAAACATACATGCGCACTGACAGCACTCCCCTCCGCCCCTGTCATTGCCCATGGCCCCGCCCACCTGAAAAATAAAAATGATAATAAACTCTGTTTATTATAATTTTTATTTTTCATTTTGCAGCCCCTGCTGCTGGCGGGGTGGCGACGCCCCTCCGCCATAGCTGAGGAGCTATGCCTGCCTCCACTTCCCAGCTTCACTTAGCAGGTGGAAAGTGTAACTGTCAGCATTTTTCACTCAAATGAGGAACAAATGCACGGAAAAGGACCATTTTTTCTGGGTTCCTGTAGTTATTTCCCTGTCCAGGCTGTAATTGCTGGAATTTGTTTGTTAGTTAGTACTGACCAGACTCAACGATTCCGCTCACCTTGTATACCCGCACCAAATTTTGGTACACTCGTAAAAAGAGGCAAAGCCCCAACTGATTCCTCTGCGTAGCATCTCCGAGAACACTCCCTCCTCGTACACCCCACTACTCAGCCAGGAAACTCAAGTGTACACCGCAGTGACAGCACCTGCCACTCACATCCCTGTGCACACCAAGATGGCCACACCTCCAATTGTGCAACTAGACATAACTTCATCAGTTGCAATTATCATACTAAAAATATACAGCCTACATTCACTCTCATACATACTCACGTGAACACGTTGCTACACATATGTGTAACTAAGTTCCAAAAGGATCTAACTCCACTTGGCAGGTGTAAGAAGAGAGTTTATTTAAGACACCTCTCCCATCAAGCATCAGGCACAACCGGTACTTCTTACTGTCACTTATTTCGCTCTCCTCCTTTCTACATTTTCTATCTATCTATACAATCTATATTCTATCACATCTCCCAACATCTACCACAACATGCAGCCACAACAGATGCACAATACTACACATGTAATAAAATATGAAACTAATCCAAAATCACACACCAACCAGGGACATTATACTCCTGCCAAAGAGCAATGATTCCGAACCCTATCCTGACAAAAGCTGCAAAGCACAACAAAAAAACAATGTGCGTTTGCAACTCTATAACCCCCTCTTATGATATCAACACGAAAGCAACAGCAACACTCACACCAGCCACAAACGAGAACACTCAGACTCCCGCTAGAGCAACAACACCATCACCCAGCCACCAAGCAGGCCAAACTAAAAAACAAACACAACTTTAACACCCCACTCAGTGTGATCCCATGCATACAACAACTAACTCTACAACAGCCACAAATACCTGACGTGGGGCATCTATTCCCCCATTACAGACAACTACATACCTGAGACTCCAGAGAACATTCACAAAGTGACAGACTAATTCCGTCACATGTCACTGATCGGCTACCCTGACTTCCAAATCACAATGCTGCGACTCATCCAGTCATCACACGCCACAACAGAAGGTCTCACTCATCCTGCCTTGCCACTAACCCCGCACCATCGTCGGGATGAGTATGCTTTACATAAGAGATTACCGCTGCCAAAACACTGCACTCTGTGTTTCCCATGCTTAGGCTGTTTTTCTCAATATATGTATGTGTCATGGTGACAAATAATGTGACGGCCCAATGCACAGTGATTGCTACTGCAAGGAGCCCTGTGCTGATTTTGTGCTATTTTGCTCTTTTTTTTCTTGGAATTCTGGCGCCTATTCATCGGATGTAAAATCTCGATCCTGATCTACACCCTCGAAACTGACATCAAAGGAGCAAAAAGTCAAAAAAAGGAATCGTTATAGATTGCTTCTAGTTCAAATTTTGGAGCGTTAGCAATTGAACAGCTCATTCGAAACATGTTCTAATTTAATTGGCAACATTTTAAATTGTGTTGATTTGGCTTTATTGTAATTTACTTACGTTACCAGTGCACCTTGACCTACCAATGCACCTTGACCGAGGACTGTTATCTGCACACGTCTTCCAGGATTTTGCGTTCCCTTTCTTGAGATGTGTCTAGTCACCACAAAGAAGTGGAAATATTGTTTAATACAGAACCAATTGTTGAGTTTATTTTTTTCACTTGCCATTTTTTGCAATCGGGATCAGATATATTTCATGGTACTTGATCACTTGATTATCTGAAAAATGTCCTAGGTAACCTTTTTGCCTTTCACGTACACACCCCCAGATTCCCTCTTTTCCAAATCAGTTCTGCTCTACATTTCCCTAACCCAATACCATAGGGTAGAGGTGCTGTACAAGTGCAGTGAGTGGCATCTTGGTGCGTTTTGACTGGTGCTGAAAAGGTGTGATCCCACCCTGTCAACGCATTGGCATCTGCCTGATTGGTATTTGGAAATTTCACGTGGTACCTATTTCTTGCAGCAGGAGCCAATGACCCTTGTTTAGGTTGAACTGTTGTAATGTCCCTTCTAGTCACCACTCGTCTGCCAACCCCTGGTGTTCATGAACATGTTGCTGAGCCTCTCCTTTCCTACCATCCAGGACTGTCTGGTACCAGGTATGGTCATTTTGTGGACCTGCTCAAATGTGCAAACTTTCTTAGGGAAAAAAGGGTCTATAACGTTCGCGGCCATATGACTTTGCTCTGGTGCCTAACTGGTGTGCTCCAACTTCCACTGAAGCATCTCTGGCGAGGAGTGCTCTATACACGCCTCAGAAGAACTTCGGCTTAAAACCAGTCTCTACTGTTTGAGTGTTGAACTGACTGCCTGAACTGAATTCAAGCCCTCCTACTATATATGGTGTTGTATGTTTAGTGAGTGAGCATGTGGCTTCTTTTTACTTGGAATTACAACACTATGCAAAAATGATGCACTGAACTAAACCAAGATAAGGGGTTGAATAGGCCAAGAAGCAGAAGAACTTGACTAAAAGAAATGTTTAATGCCCTTTTCTGAAAGTGAGATAATCAGACATCTACCAAAGATGGAGGCAGAGTGATCCAGTATTTGGGTTTGAGACTCAAAGTGTTTGACCGTCATAAGCTTATGCTTGGGGTAGACCTGGAAGAGAACCTTAGGGAGAATTTGTTGAAGCATTAGAAGCCAGTGAGGAGCTGATATGATTGAATTTTCGCAGGCGAGGAATCATCCAGAAATCAAAATTGTGAAGATGCTGAAACTAAGCAAGAGGGTAGATAAACCCAGATAGTAGGCGTAAAATACAAGCAGCTACGATCACAGCATGTTATTATTCATGTATGAACAGAGTTAACTTCTGGTGCAAACAAGCAGTCACAACTGCTGAAATATGAAACAGTTGGGAGCACACTGCCTCATACCCCAGCATACAGTTTGCCCCATTACATTGTGGTAAATGAAGTAAAAATGAATGTTTACTTCTTCTGTGGTGTGTAGTTTTTCACCTTAGTGGTTGCAGCCAGTGCTGTATATCTTTGGACACGTGTTTCTGGGTTTAGCCCTTCATCAGTAGAGAGCAGCAGGCTTTTTTCCTGGGGTTGCTGGAAATGCTGCCAACGTCTTCTCACGTCTCAGTACCTCTCACTGGCACACAGGTGAATCTACCCCAAGCTCGTCAACTTGCTGGCTCAAGGGAGCCTTTGTAAACAGGAAACAGTTGGGAGCACACTGATTACACTCAAGCATGCAGTTTGCCCCATTGCATTATGGTAAATGCATTAGAAACTTCATGTTGACCTCACCTGTGCTGTGTAGTTTGCCACCTTGGAGGGTGCAGCTGGTGCTGTATACCTCTGGATACATGTTTCCAGCTTTAGCCCTTCATCAGTGGAGAGCAGCAGGCTTTTTTGCTGCTGAAATATGTTTGTTTTTGTTATACTTCTGATCTAGAATAAGCTCCAAGAACTGAGAAGCTGGAAAAAGGGAGCTCTCGCTGCTTTATAGCACCACCACAAACTGCCCGGTTTTTCCTATAATACGATTCTCAGTTATATCTGAGTTTCCATTTAATGATTTAAGGCGCATCCACTGTCAAACACAGCAAAAACTCACTCAGGTTGACCTGCGCATTGCGGGAACATTATTCTAAATGGGTGATCAACTAAGAGCCATCAGCTTAGGATAAGGGATTATTCCTGATTAGGGAGACCAACGAGTACATTTTGATGTTGAAGAAAATGGGGATGAAGAAGAAAACTGAGGTGCCCAGCTGGTGACTTTAAAAGTGCAGGATCAATAGGGACTAAGATGTGAGTACTGTGTGTACTCTTCCAGCAAGGATTTAAAGCATACTGTGCAGTCCCGTTAAGGCCTATATCTGCTAGCTCTTATCCAAGATCTAACAAAAGTGGTTTTGAAAGAGGTTGATGGTATCAAAAGGGTCAACCACTCTGAGTTATTTTGTTTTGCTGGGTCGGTTGAGGTGTTCAACAGCATTCATGAGCCCCAGATGGTGCCCTAGGGTTAACTTCTCCTTGGTCCTGTAGGGCTTCGAAATGGTATGTATTGGTTTGGTAAATACATTGTTAGCTTTTATCTTAGTCCGAATTTAAATGTGGTCTGGCTTGGTTTAGTCTTGCTGAGTTTTATCTCAGTCTGGCAGCCTAATGCCAGGGTCTAGCTGGACATCACAGCACTCCAGTTTTGCAGTCAACTGGTTGGGTTCTGCTGCGTCTGTCTGAGCTTTGGGGTAACCGGTTTAATATTTGCTTTCAAGTGGTTGAGTTTTGCCTTTGTCGTCCTGAACATTGCAGCAATATGATGGAGTTTTGTCAGAGTATAGCATAATGTGGGTGTTTTTTGACTGTCTGGAAACAAATTCCCAAAATTCCCCCGGTTTTTCAATAGTCTGGCTTGTTTTTTTGATATTATATGACTAGGTTTTGCTTGAATCAGACTGGTTTTTCCTTTAGTGTAAAAAAGAACAACACAACAGCAGGCCTTTTCTATCTATGCACCGAGGAGCTGCAATATCATTTATCCATCAGTGCCACCCCAACACTCCTCCATTGTATGAAAGAGGTGAAGACTCACCTCTTTAAAGAATGCATTAACTGTCTACAGCCCAGCTCCCTCTCCCTTAGTGATTTTGTTTGTTTTTGACCATGTACAGTGCTCGCTGTATTTTGGCTATAATGTTGTGCTATAAAAATGCTATATACATACATACATACGTACTTCCGTAGTTTATGGGTTGCCGCTTGTTGGCTGAGGTTTGTCGTAGTTTAGGGGGGTTTCCTGTACTCTGGCTACATTTCACCATATTCATCTTTTGCCCTTTCATAATCCTGCTTGGATTCCTGGTAATCTGTATCAGTTGTGACAGACTTGCTGTCGGTGCTGTGCTAGCGGTGACTGTCTGGTCCTCACCATGGTCATTTATAGCTTGCCATAAAGTACCTGGGCTTTGTCCTAGGTTTTCTATTTTCTTTATATTTTTCTCGCAGTCAGGCAGTTTTATGCATAATAAAGCTGAGGTCGCCATAAACTGGCTCTCTTTTGGTGTAGTTCGATGGCGCCATCACTAGAGTGTTCCTCCTTTGCCTCTGTGTGGTGGGCGTGGCCGCAGTCTGGTTGCCATAACCAGGGCACGCAATTGCCTCATTCGTTTCCACTTTCTAATAATGAAAATTCACACCTCTGCCCTCCCTCTTTCCACGGTTGGTTTCTCCTGCTCTATGCTTGAGTGAAACTTCACAATTTTGCATCTTTGTTATTTTTAAAATTCAGAATGATTCACTGAGGGCCACGGCACTTCCCTTTCAGTTTCTTGTTCCTTGACGACAAGGAAAATAAAAAAAAAACACTAAAGCATATCGGTGAGTCCGGCCCACATAACGCTGCAGACCAATAAACACATGGGGTCTCTTTGCGAGTGCTCCGGTATTTTGGGAGGTAATACTGCAAATAGCGCTACTGCCTGGCATGGTGTTTGTCGGATGCAGTATTATTTGCCTATAGGCTAAATGTGTAAACTACTACTTATGTCAAAACTGGAATTACCAGATCTCATGGAATGATGGGTTCACAGTGTTGCCTGTCATGCAACCCACTGGGCCCATGACAGACATCATTTTTAGGCCTCACCCGAAAGTAAAAACTGTTTGTTGTTGGAAAACCTGTATTGCATATTAGCAGTTCTTAAAGTGGCGTCGGTTCAGCCTGTTGCTTATTATTGGTTGGCTTTCTTTCCAATCTCATTTGCTTGCTTCTTATTCAATGGCTTTCTTTTTCTTGTGTTTGTCCTTTCCCTGAAATATAGCTTCTTTACCATCCTTTTGGTCTGGATGACCTGTATTCTTTCACATCGCAAACTACTTTTTAGGTTTCGCTTGCACGGTAAGTCTTATGTTACTGAAAAAAAGGGACTTAGAAACCCGCCCGTACATCGCCCCTTACTTACCTGAACTTTTTGTTTGTTCATTCTAAGGTCGCTCCAACGTCACTTGAATTTACTTGCATGTTACTAGCAGGACTTGCATGTTACTGGCAGATCACTTCCTGCTGTTCTACTCTTCTGTTCTGCTTTTGTCTTTACGTGGAGCGTGGTCAAAGCACACCTCCCGGTTTTTGGTGATTGGTTACCTGTTAGTGTTTCTATGCGAAAAGATTAACTGAACGCAAGTCAATTTATATTGAAATCGTTGTGTGTAAACATGTCAGTCATCTTGCAATGGAGTGTTGAGTGCAGATGTGAAGCAAGCAGCGAGTGGGCTCACTATGTTGGGTTTTTCAATAATGATTACATTTCTGATGAATAGCAGTTTAAATATTAACATTATTTGTGCGTCCATTTCTTAAATTATCACTCTAATTTTTAAAGAAAAGTAATTTGTATAATTGGGCGACGTTTTATTTCGAATTGTTATTCTCGCAGTGACTTATTAACAGACAGTCACAAGTGCAGTTATGTTGCAAGTACTAGGGTTATGATTTAAATGGTGCAGCAGGTGCAGTGGCACCAGGGCCAAAAGTAGTCAGAACTCCTCTAAACATCATATATTGCTATATTTTACTACTAATCAGTCAATCACAAGTGCAGTTATCTTGCAGGCACTAGGTTCATGGTTTTAAGGGTGCAGCAGGTGTAGTGGCACTGGCGCCAAAGGTGTCAGAACCCCTCTAAACACAGATTATTGCTAAATTTTACTATTAAACAGGCATTCACAAGTGCAGTTATCTTGCAGGCAATAGGGTCATGATTTGGATGGTGTAGCAGGTGCACTGATAATGGAGCCAAAAGTTCTTGTAACTCCTCTAAGCACCAAATATTGCAATATTTTACTTCTAAACAGGCAGTCACACATACCGTTATCTTGCAGGCAGTAGTTTCTTGTTTTTAATTGTGAAGTGGCACCGGTGCCACAAGGTGTCAAAACCCATCTAAACACAACTGATTGCTACATTTTACTACTAAACAGGCAGTCACCAGTGCAGTTACCTTGCAGGCATTAGGATCATGATTAGAATGGTGCAGCTGGTGCAGTGGCACCAGGACCAAAAGTTGTCATAGCTGCTCTAAACACCAAATATTGCTATATTCTACTACTAAACAGACTGTCACAATTGTGGTTAATTTGCCATTAAAAGGGGCATGATTTGAATGGTGCAGCAGCACTTTACTAACTACACAATAACTATACTCTAATACAATGCCATATTAAATAAGGTACAGATTACAAGTTTGGAACCCTGGGATATTAATTCAACATATATCACAATATAAACAACTATTACCGGTTTATCAAATTTAAAACAAACATTATTATAACCTGTTTCTAATATCCAGGTTAGTAAGATAGAATGCAAAATAAAAAACAAAGGTGAAACCTGTTGGCTTTGCTAATGCTTGTTTCTGTTTCTGGATGCATGTTTTCTTTCTTTTGTACTGCATCGCTTTCACCTCCTCCGCACTTTCCATGTCCCTTCAACCTCAGCTCATCCGTTGCTTCACCTACTCCACCCCATCTTGCTGGGCTTTTTTTTTCTTCACTCTACTCCCACCTCCGTTGTTGCACCCTACTACTCAGTGGCATTGACTTGTCTCCCTGGCACACCCATTTTTTATTTTATTATGCTTTTATCTTTTCAGCTGGGCTAGCACTTGCAATGTGCTGCTGAGCAACTCCTTTCACTGTAAGAACCAGTTTTTTTAAATTTGCCACTCCAAAATGGGCACCTGCCATTTCAAAATGGTATTTTAGAAGTAAACCAAAAAAAAGGCTTCTGCACCATCATGACACATATGGGTGCATAAGTGATTATTCATAAACTTCATCACATTGCCTCCAGCCAAATTAAGTGTAAACCAAAAAATTACTGATACAGCATAATATTTATGTGTGTACATGTGTGGTGAAGCATGCACATGTGTATCATTTTGGCTTTTTTATATGTTGCTCAACATCTGCATGTTTCTTTTTGCTGATGCATTTCAGCATTGCCAACAAGCATTGCCAAAAGTTAGCCAAATACCTTTCTATGGCTAGGCCTACTGGCTTTAACTATGTTTGGTACCCATGCTTTCTTAAAAGTAATACACCTGGTGTTTGTCCCAGGCCGCCCTAAATCCAGTTACTCGCATTATCTCCATTATTGCTTGTGTTGTGTTCTCAGCATCAGCAGTAGAACCTACTTCTGCATCTGTTTTACAGTGCAGTTTCACTTCGTAAGATACTAACATCTGATCCTCAGTAGTTTACTGGAGAATGCAGCTTATTGTCTTAAAGGCCCAAATCGATAACTGCTCCCAAACCTACCTTAGATACAAATATTGTGTAAGCACCACTCTTGGCTTCTGATCAAGGTGAGTTTTGTTGGCAATTGTTCGTCAATAAATAAATTCTAATGCTCTTGGCATCTGACCTCTTCCTGATGTCCCCAGGAAAATATTTAAAATCTATTTTTTAAGTCTCAACTAGTCACAACTTTAGCTGTATGTTGGCTCACCTATTGTTTCCAATTCATAACATAGACTTAAAGTGGGGTGTGGGTGGGCCCTTTGTTCACGGGTGGCTGTTTTGTCTAACTCTTGGTGTCAGTTCTTCAATTCATGACTTTCTCCCTTACTCTTATGTTTGATTGCAAACGTTGTATCCCTTCACTCTTGACTTGAAGGGACTCTTTTGTCACAAAGTGAATATTTTGTGGCAATGCTGTGTCAAAGACTGTTAGTGATAATCCACCAATGTTCTAGCTGAAGAGCGATGGAATGCAGAAATGAGTATAATCACTGAACTCTGTTATCAGCTTTCATGATACTCTGGTGAAGGCCCCAGAAAGTTCCTGGAACCTTGCCCGGATTAAAGCCAGACCAGAAGTCACAATGCAGAACGCCAAATGGGAACAGACAGGAATAGCAAAAAGGAGCCAGATTTATACTTTGGCAGACTGAGTATGTATCTTTGCCATGGCAGAGTACTTTACTCCTGGCATTGCAAAACTACTCTGCTCCCCAAATTCAGAGATGGCTGCCGGCCCAACGGACATCTCTTGCATTTGTAGGAACCGCCATCACCTCTGTTCCTGTAAATCCTTTGAAAGTTTGATGAATGCTCTGTCCACATGACAGAGCCGTATGTCAAACTTATGTTTTTTTTACAAACACAAAATCCCAAACATTTTGTTTTGGAAATACAGAAAACAATGATCTCCCTCCCTCATACCCATGGGAGTTCTCTCCCATGGATTGGCGTCATTTTCAGGGGCAGCGCCTGTCAGTAAGATTGGGGGGGTGGGGGGGAGGGGGGGGAGCTTCAGATTTTCTCAACAATCACACTGGCATATAATGTTAAAATACTTTATAGAACAAACAGTGGGTATGAGAGGGGCATAAGGGGCAATGGAAAGGGAGAGGAATGCAGATTGATGGGAGTAACATGTGAGAGAAACACACATTATTTGGTAAAATACCCAACAGTTTCAAAGACTTTCAAAACAGAGAGGGAGAGAGTGTAAGTGTGTTTGTGTATTGAAACATTCCTGGTGTAATATGACAAACACCTTACCACACTTGATCAAATTGTGAGATCCTAGGCAATTGTTTTAGTTCATTTTCTCTCGTTATTCTTCATTATGACATATAAGAGGACCTCTAAATACATTACTTAAGGATATGCGCTGCACAAAACTTTTTCCTGTGCTTGATTTAAGAAGCTATAATGTTGTTTCTGTATTATAACAACCCAGGCCACCCTCAGGGGGCACCTAACAACTGACATGCCTATTAGTTCAGTATTGGCATAGTTGTCTGTGTGGAGGACAAGAATGTTTTAAATGAATGTTTAAAAACTATCACATTTAAAATAATACTTCTCAATGCACTGTTTTAATCTGATGTGCTAGAGTGAAACGGTTCTGAAGGTTAATGAAATACACTTTTTGAATGCTGAAATAACATTTTTATACGTTTGTTGCAAGATATCTTTAAAAATTAAGTTCAGTGATATTGGACACCCTAGTTACTTTCTTTCTTTACCTTGGTTTAAGCTTTAAAGAAATGCCTACCCTTTATTTAGCATATTTTTAAGTTTAGTGCTGAGTTGAGCAAACAGCAGCACAGTGACCCATGCGAGCAGGGGGGCGCATACTTTGAGTATCACTGCTCTAAATGAAGCAGATGGACCTTCAGTACCCTATCGCCATTGTAAAGTAGTACCCTCGCCACCAAACCCGAAATTGGGCCCTAATACTTCAGAGCTAACAGAAGGAACCTGGGCAAAGAGAAGGAAAAACATAACAAATGTGTGGGCGGAAAATGGAAATGGGGAACGGATTAACAGCTGTGAAGATCCCTACAACTATTCGAGGCAATTTATGTCTGTTGTTGCTTCTTAAACTAATCCGAACTGCCAGCCCAGCTCTTCCTAGTCTCCCATTCGCCTTACACCTGCTTCTGATCCGAAAATCCCCCTCGTGACTTGCCTTCCAAGCATCCATAGGGCCATTTGCCACCTTTTCCATTCACCCAATTCTCGTCTCTGCTCATCATGCCGTATCTTTATCTTCTGTTGACTAAATCGTTCCGTTTCAACTTCTCAACCCCTATCTTCTCTGAGTCTTACTATCTGACTTCCATAAAGGGATGCACATTTTTTTTATTCTGCTCTTTCTGGGAGTACATGTGCATCCTCGCTCTGCCCCCGCTTGTTCATCTGGTCCCCTGTCTACTTTCCTTTTACTCCTTCACCCCACTTCCCGCCATGCTTTAAATACTTTTTATAATGTGTTTGTGTTTTAAGAGGGAGCAACAGCTGCAAAGTGCTGCTGGGCCACTCGTTTCCATTTTTTTGCACTAGTGCACACTTCTTTTTTCCTTTTTTTATCTTTTAATTTACTGTTCTACAGTGGCGTTCTGCCATGTTATAATAGATTAAAATAACAAAATGGATGCCGCCATGTTATGATGCAGGTGCATACGTTATGATGGAGGCAGGCACATGAGTCACGACAGAGGCGTGAGCTTGTGTCACTACGCAAGCATGTGCGCATGCATCATGATGAAGGTGTTTACATCGATAGTAATCTTGGAATGGGTTTTCTTAAATAAAAAATCGATTCTATGATTGCTGGTCGCGCATTCACATGGGTCATGGCTAATGCAAATACCAGTGTAAAAAAAAACTTTTGCAAAGAAATGTTATGTGGCCTTTTAGAACCGAGACCTATTATCTTTGCCAATCAATGCTTGGTTATAAGATCTTTCTAAACTTCCTTCTTTTAACTGCCTTCAGCCACCAATACTGAAAATGATAGCAGAGGGGCACAGGAAGGGCACCCTGCCGATAAGTTACAGGAACAAATGTGCATTGGGGAAGAAGGACAAACTCACAGGCTTGTTGTGTGTAAAAGGCTGCTTTATTGGAAACAGGTGCCCTCACATTCCTTATACCCTGGTCCTTCAGCCTTACATAACTAAAGCCTCACTAGACATCAAATTTCCTACCACCTCTCTCCCCCCACCCCTACCCCTCCCACCCCCCTACCCTTACTTTATACCTCATGTCGTATTAACCTTCCGACTATAACTGTCCTTGTCATAATCCAAACGTCCCCGTTACTGGTCTCCTAAATCCAACTATCTGTCCTAATTGTCCTGCTGTCCTCCACTCCTTTTCCACCTGCAAGTATGTTAACGGCCCTGCCGTCCTTCCCTGTTGTCATATTCCTGTGATCTGGCCCAATCCCTGCCAGCACCTGCTCCTCAGCGACAAATACAATAAACTCCCCCCGTGCACCTCTCTCCAAAAAGGTGGCCCCCGGACCAAACTGCACCAGGAAAAAATGCCCCTTAATCCCAAAACAACCCCGGGAGGGAGGGCGGGGACACAAATTCCTCTAACACCGGCCACCGTGTCGCCACCAACAAAATGGTGCCGACCCTATAAAATGGCCGTATAAATACCCCTTAAGCCATAGCCCAAAAAGTGCCCAACGGTGCCCGTGGACCATGCCACTTCCCCAAATATCCCGAGGGGGAGACCTCATTCTTCGGCGGTCCCCCCCGGGGCCTCCTTGGGTAAGAAGGACAAACTCACAGGCTTGTTGTGTGTAAAAGGCCGATTTATTGGAAACAGGTGCACTCACATTCCTTATACCCTGGGCCTTCAGCCTTACAAAACTAAAGCCTCACTAGACATCAAATTTCCTACCACCCCTCTCCCCCTCCCACCCCCCTCCCCTTACTTTATACCTCATGTCGTATTAACCTTCCGACTGTAACTGTCCTTGTCATAATCCAAACGTCCCCGTTACTGGTCTCCTAAGTCCAACTATCTGTCCTAATTGTCCTGCTGTCCTCCACTCCTTTTCCACCTGCAAGTATGTTAACGGCCCTGCCGTCCTTCCCTGTTGTCATATTCCTGTGATCTGGCCCAATCCCTGCCACCAGGAAAAGCCGCTCTGCCGACTTTTCCTGCCCCCCCCCCTTAAGCTTCCCGAAAAAGAGCCTTCAACGTCTCCTTCAGTTGCAGCAGGTAGAGCTCCATGCCCATAAAGGACAGGTGCACACCGTCATCCTTAAAGAACTCTTTTTCCTCAAACTTCAAGTCACCGTGCTCTAAACCAGTGATACCCTGTAGGGTGCAAAAAGCCCTCATCTCCTTATTTATTTTCCTCCTGGCCTTGTTATGGCCCCAGGCTTCCCGGCGCCTCTCCACACCCTGCGGGGTATAAACGCTGTCCATACCAAATGGCAACCATGCCAACATCTGTAACGCCACGCTCAGACGCGGCGTCTCTTTCTGTCCTCGCGGATGGAACGCGCTACTGATACTCGGAGCGCCGTTCCCCGCGTTTTTTGACTGCACATTCTGGGAAGCATATATTTCGCTCCCGGTCGCGCTACACTTACCTGTAGCCCTTTTTTCTTCTTTTTTGTTGTTGGTGGGTTTGTCTGGTCTTTTTACCTGTCTCTGTCCATGTTGTGTCCATCTTGTCTTCTTCGTGTTTGTGTCCCAGCATGCTCTGTTTTTCTTTTATACTACTTTCTTTTTCCTATACTGGTCTATGGGCTCTTCCCAATTCAAGATGGTGTTCTTTCCTTTTCCTGTGATGTCACTTCCCTTTTCTCAGTATATAAGTCAGTCAGCCTTGTTCCACCTTGCGTTGCAAACACTTCCTTCTGGTTGTGCTGTTCGCTCCTGTTCTTTGTTCCTGCTTTTTGCCTTGGGAGATTTTTGTCTGTTCTTTGTTCCTGCTTTTTGCCTTGGGAGATTTGTGCCTGTTTTTTGTTCCTACTTTTTGCCTTGGGAGATTTTTGCCTATTTTTTTTCCTGTTGTTTAGTCCTGTTTTTTCTTGTTTTTCTTCAGGAGTTCCTCTTTGAGGTTTTTTCCTCAGTGTTGGGGTTTTTTCCCTCTGGGACTCCTTCTGGAGGGTACGGTCTGCTTTGGCGTAGCCTGTCAAGCGGCACCGTGGCTACTAGAAGGGGTCGCCCTTATCTGGGAGTATCCAGAACCTGTAGAAGACTTGGTGTATTCACCAACCCGGTATCCAGAGGTGAGAAGTCCAGCGCAGTACGTAACAACATCTCTTAATCTCTAGCAAGTCACCTTTCATGTCCTTGATAACGTCCAGTCCCGTCCTGCGCACTAAGTTGTTCTCTCCCAGATGCAATAGCAACACATCAGGGCAAAACCCTTGACCCTTCAAGTCCCTCAACGTCACCAACAACTGTCCCCACTGCATCCCCCCTTTTCCTGACCACCTCACCCTAAATCTGTCCCTGTCCAGACCTAAATTGTCCCCTATCGGAGTGGCCCGGGCTTGACGCTGCGCTCACTTCACAAAGGAGTGTCCAACGACCCATATATGCAGGGACTGAACTTCTGGACCCGGCACCGAACCTGTGATAAAAGGAAAATATGTCACTTGTCTTACATAACGCCTATACGCGTCCGACTTCCATCTGCCCAAGGCCATAATCCGCTTGTCCTCCCACCGTCTACACGCCGCTTCCGTCGCCATCCCAATCCGGAACGAATGAGTACCAAAGTGTAGCTCATTCTGACCAATCCTCCGCAAGGCTGACCTCAGCACCCCCAATAACTGATGAGAAGACACCCGCACCCCCAAGCGATGTCGAAAGACTCCTTGCCCTTGTTCCCCGAATGCCCGTTTCAAGTCGCCCGCCCAGCGCAAAGGGCACACTGTCACGTCTGGGTAAGCTGCCAAAACCACCCTCGTCCCACAACCTCGTTGGTCCGTTTTAGAAGTCCGGAGAAGCACAACCAAATGACCTGGCCCAAACACCACGTCGTCCCACATCACCTCCTTGTGTCCTCGTGTTCCCAAGAGTTCGGATACCCGAAAAGCACCAAAAAACATCCAGGTCATCAATGTGCTAAAAAGCATACATTCAAACCCATCATAACAAATACTTCCCAGGACCTGCGTCACGTCCTTCAGTAAATTTAACGTCAATGGTTGTCTCGTCGACACCTGTCTCTCGTCCTCCCGTTCCCAACCTTTCAAAATGCGGTGCCCCAACTCACCCGCCGAAGGGGGGTAACCCCACAGCAGTTTGCCCATAAATGCGATGCCCACCAATTTTCCGGAGATGGTAACTCTAGACTGTCGTCTCTCCACCAACTCCATGATAAAACGTAACAGGTCCTCCACTCTATCGCACGCGCCGACTCTGCGACAGGCTCCTGACCTCAAGAATTCCTTCCACGCCCGAACATAGGCCCGTTGAGTCGATGGTGCCAGGGAATTCGGCAACAGCTGAAGCATCCGGTCTCTCCTGCTGACCATAACTCTTCCGGCATCCGCGTCCTGCACAAGACTTAGCCCGCAACCAGCCCATGGAATCTCTCCCACTGTGAACGAGACAAAGCATCGGCAATGTCATTGTTCACCCCGGGCACGTGTCGAGCAGTCAAATGAATATCACGCCGCAAACAGTGAAGCACAAAAACTCGCAACAACCGCAACACTTGGATGTCCCTTGCAGACTGTCTATTAACCAGGTGTACCACCGCCAAGTTGTCCACCCGTAAAAGGACCCTCTGGTGTTCCAGCAGATGCCCCCAGACACAAACCGCAACGATGAGCGGGAACAATTCAAGAAAAGCAATACTCCGCCCCCCTGCGTCCATACCGCTGGCCACGACTCCACACAATGCTTATCGTCCCAGTAGGTACCAAACCCGACCCCCCGGCCGCATCAGAAAAAAGCTGCACGTCCGAGTCCACGACCTGCCATGTCCGCAAAGGAATACCATTGAATCGTTCCAAAAACACGCCCCACATCCTCAAATCCTCCTTGACCCCCGAACGCAACATCATGTGGTGATGCGGTAGCTGTTTCCCCACCAGGGCCATACCCAGCCTCCGACAAAACATACGCCCGGCTCTACACGCAAAATTGAGGTGTCCCAGCAAAACCTGAATGTCCCTCACCGTCACCTTGGTCCTCCCCAACATCTCCCCCAAAGTCCTCAACATGACCACCTTCTTCTCCAGGGGTAGCCTCGCCACCATGGATTGAGTATCCAACTCAATGCCCAGGAAAGTCAGAGCCGCACAGGGCCCGACCGTTTTCTCTGGTGCCAGGGGCACACCCAGGTCCCCCATAATCTCCTGAAATTGCCACAGGACGGCCGCACTATGGTCCGACTCTGCCGGCCCCACAAAAAAGAAGTCATCCAAATAGTGCGTGACAGCCGTATGTCCTGTAGCTGTGGTAAAAACCCACTGTAAGAACATGCTGAAGCACTCAAATAGGGCACAAGAGATAGAACAGCCCATGGGGATCACCTTGTCCACATACCAGTGGCCTCCAAACTGAATGCGCAGCAATTCGAAATCGCTGGGGTGCACTGGCAACAGACGGAAAGCCGCCTTAATGTCCGTCTTAGCCATCAAAGCTCCTTGTCCAAACATTTGCACCAACTCAATAGCAACATCCACTGATGCATAGGACACCTTGGTCCGCTCCACAGGAATGAAATCATTGATAGATGACCCCTCCGGCCAAGACAAATGGTGTATGAGCCGGTACTGCTCCGGCTCCTTCTTAGGCACAACCCCAATGGGAGAAACCATGAGATTTTCCATTGGCCAATCCACGAACGGGCCAACCATGCGGCCTTCGTCTATTTCTTTCTGCAGCTTATCCTGCACGATGTCCTCCTTCCCCGACACCGACCGCAAATTCTCTGCCCACCGACGCACCCGTGGGCCCTCATATCCCAAAGAAAAGCCCTCTGCGAAGCCGCGATACAGGAGAGTAGCCGCGCGTCTATCCCCGTAGTCCCGCAACCAGGGGTCAAGCCCAACCAAACTAACCGGCGTACAAGCCTTTCCCCAGAGGCCCTTGCCCTCCCCGGTAGCAGCCGGACTGCTGATTTCCAGCGATATTTCCCCCCAACTGCTGACTCTGCCCCGTTCCGGTGACCCCTTGTGTGGCTGGGGCCGTACAATGCAAGATCGCATTACGTCCCGCGCAACGCAAGCATTTGTGACGGAACTTACAATATTCACGGGCGCACATACCCTAATTGTAGTCCCAACAGGCGCCCGTCTTGGGGGCGCTGTTCCCAGATGCAGACCCTCCCTTGGCCGTACTGCCCGCCCCACCCTGGGTGGGGCGCTCTCGAAAGGGCTGGTAAGTAATAGGCAAACCGCTGGCCGTGAAGACCGTCTTACCAAACTTTGCGGGCCCCATTGTATGCTGCCACAGATCCGAGTCGATCTTGTCCCACTTTACGTCCTCGTCCGCCGCCATTCCCGCCCGGAACTCCTCGTCATACTGAACCCAGGCGTATCCCCCGTAATTGAGGTAGGCTTTCCGAATGATGTCCATATATTTGAAGAGCTCCACATCCCTTTCAGGAAAACGCTCACAATAATCGCTAGCGTAGATCAAAAACGCCGCCGTCCACTTCTCGATAGTGACCGGCACCTTAGGCCGCTTGGCCAGTTCGTCCTCCTCCTCCTTCAAGCCCTCTTTTGCTCTGATTTCCTGATGCAGCAATTTCAGCATCTCTACGTATTCCCCTGTCCAAATTTTTTCTTTAGTGGTCAACATTAAGTGGGCCCCTAACGGCTTCGCCGTCCCCATATATGGCAACTTTTTGGCCTTGTCTGCCACGACCTCCGATTTGCACGGTCCCAAATCCGTCGTCTTCTCTTCCTTCGCGGCGGTAGACGCCCCCTCTTCCCGCTGCATTACCTTCTCCCCGTCACCCTGCTCAGGACCCACCCCGACGTCCGCGACGTACACCCCTCTGTACAGCCGACCCTGTGTCTCCCCTACCCGTGCCTCCACCGCCACAGAAACAGACCCCGTGGATATCAGCCCATGTCTCTTACCTGTCTTCAACACCCTCGGCCGCTCCCGTATCTTCCTCCGTAGCGGAACTTGCTGCCTGAGGTCCTGTGACGAGGCCTGCAACGACTGGACAACATCGTTAAACGCTCCCCCCTGCTTCCCCACCATGCGCTCTCCCCGTCCTCCCGCAGCTCCCCCTCCTCCAAACTGTCTTCTTCATAATCCAGTTCCTCCGTTTCATCCAACCCTTCCTCCATCGCAGACAGGGTGCCCTCACCAACCCTTGCCTGCCCAATGCACACATCCATTGAACGCCTCACCGCTACTGGACCTGCCTGACCAAGTTGCCGCTCCTGCAGAGGAAACTTAGCGTGGGGCGCAAAACCCCTCCGCTACAGCTCCCTGCAGAAACCCCCTTGGTCACATTCCCGCCGTACATGGCGTCCTTCGCTGCTCTCCGGCCGGCCGCACTTGGCCCCGCCATCGCTTCTTCCCGGGGTCGTCGAGCCCCCCCTGGCCCACCCAGGTCCTGACGCAGCTGCTCCTCACCCTGCCACGAAAAGGCCGGAGTGCTGGTGAAATCTACCTGCCCAGAGGTACCCAAACCCTCCCGATCCCCCCAATCCCCTGCCTCTACGAGCTCCCTTTCATCCCCTTCCTCGGCGGAGTCCTCCTGTAAGCCATCGGCCACTTCCCCCCAACTAAAACCCATCTGCCATCCCACCCGAGTGTAGGTCTGGCGGGGGGATCACCCTCAAGGTTATCCGGTCGTCCTCCACCCCAAACTCCCCTTCGTCCTCACCCTCACTCCAGTCCCAAGTGTCTGGACCCCCAGCCCCCGCCCCTTCCATCAACCCATCCAAACTGCCGGTAGAAGACCCCTCCCCCACCTGCACTACATCCAAAGGGGGGCGGCTCCCCTCATGCCAACCTGCAATCTCTCCACCACCATTTTCACTTGTGCACCCCTCCTGTGAAAAGGGGGGGCACACCCCTTCTCGCGGCAACAAAAAGTCCCCTGGGGTGCTGGTGCTCTTCCCACGGCGCAAAGCCGCAACCGTGCGGCTCCGCGCCGCCCCTTTCAATACTCCGGAAAGGCTGCCCCGAACCTTGGATGCCTTCTTGCGCGCCCGTCCCATCAGGCCCCGATTATGGCCGGCCTCGGCCGCGCGCCCTTGGGGAGGCCCCCTGGCACGAGAACCAGGCCTACCAGACCGCGGGGAAGCCCTGAAGTCCGCCCCCCGAAGCGGCAATGCCCTCCCACGGCCCTTAAGGAGCGCGCCTCCCACCCTACCCCTGGACTTCCCCTCACCCCTCCTCCTTACCGCCTGCCTCTCGTCGTGCTCCCTTGCCAAAGAGCAGGCGAGCACCGCTGCCGCAACTCCACCGGAGGCCCGTCGGTGGGCACGACGGGCCTTTCACACCGTCCCGAAGCATGTCCAGTCGGCCCGCTTCACGAAGCAGCCGAAGCGTCTCCTGAACCTTCTCCGCCGCCATGCCTCAATCTCAGGTACTTCTCCCGTCCTAAGTACTCTAACACCCTCGACCTTCCCGCACCAAACACTCTAGCCGAAACTATATAATTGCCGCTAAAGCGGCAATTAAATCCAAACCTGGAGTTTTTTTATTTTTTTATTTTTATAAAACACCTGCGCTATCTAAACAGGCACAAATTCCCCTAACACCGGCCACCGTGTCGCCACCATCAAAATGGTGCCGACCCTATAAAATGGCCGTATAAATACCCCTTAAGCCATAGCCCAAAAAGCGCCCAACGGCGCCCGTGGACCATGCCACTTCCCCAAATATCCCAGGGGGAAGACCTCATTCTTCGGCGGTACCCCCCCCCGGGGCCTCCTAGTACTAGGGTACTATCAGCTGCACATTCTTAACCCCACATAATGCTACAAGTTGTTCCTGCCCCATGCAGTTTTTAGGTATGCAACTTCCGCCCAAGTCCTACCATCCCGAGCGTTTACACGAATGTAATTGCTATCTATGGTCGCCTAGCCATTGAGTTGCAATCCTCTCAACCCCAACACTGCTTCATCACAGCAGCAGCCTCACATACTCGTGTTCACGCCATAAATGCTTGTATATGCATTCTTGTCTTTATCACAGCTAGCATGGGTCGGGATATTTCTTTCAGGAAGCCAACAGACGTGAGTTTGTACACACACTTGTTATATGTCTTCCTGCACTAATTTCATCGAATTTTGCTGCATGTGGGAGACGATGGGAGCCCATGTTCTATAACTTGATCCTCTCCTCTATCCTATAAAGCAGTGGTTCTCAACCTTTTGACTTCTGTGGACCCCCACTTTATCATTACTGGAACCCGGGGACCCCCACTGACTCATGATTGGAATCCGGGGACCCCCCACTAAGTTGATACTGAAAGCTAGGGACCTAATCTATTAATAGTATTTAATTTTCTAAGCTGTCGCGGACCCCCTGAGGAGGCTTCGCAGACCCCCAGGGATCCCTGGACCACAAGTTGGGAACCACTGCTATAAAGCATTTCTCTACCCAGCACCTAGCTCCATAATAGCGGGTATGAAAAACTTGCACAGAGCGCTATACCCTCTGCATCAATCCAACAGTGTACCCATATTATCAGAGGAAAGGAATCTTAGTAGTGGACTGTACCATGCTGACTTCTGGGTGAAAACAAAAGCAGATATGGGTATCCTCTGCGCAGAGTCCAAAGGGAAGTTTAATAACTTTGTGAAAAGGACTAAGAAACCTTTGACACCAGTTTCACCGCCTTTAGACTAATATTGGATAACTCAAATAGCATGTTGAACAAGCATTGGCAAATACAATAGGTCTGGCATTGGCCGCCAGTCTTCTGGTGAATATATTTTTTGTCTTGGTTTTTGCAAAATTGTGTTTGTTAATATGCTGTGACATCATCAATCTAAAAAGAAAATGAATTATTTGCTACTAGCAAAGATTTTTTTTTGTCTCAAAGCACCACAAATTACCACAGTACTGTCTGTTACTGAATTAACTGATTTGTGTGTATATGTTCCTTGTGAAAGTCTCTGTGGCGTAACTTGCAGTGAAATCAGCCAGTGGCTGAAGTGGACTGATACATTAACCCTTAATGCATGCTGGAGTGGGTGGAAGAAACATGTGAATGACCCCAATCTAGACCAATGGGTGCAGTCTGGCTGAAACCCCTCAAAGTAGCTATTTTATACATATAATTTTAGTAAAATCAAAAGGTCTTGGCTAACACAGACCTAAAAAGTCAATCAGTCTGGCATTGGCTGCAAGCCTTTTGCGTGTGAGAACAAAAGAATGAAAATAAGAAAGACTGAAAGAACTAAAAGAACAAAAAGAAATAAAGAAAATAAGGCAGGAAAGAAAGAACAAGCGTTGGCGTAGCCAATAGGTCTTGCCTTAGGGACCTTAAAAGTGTTTAGCCCTGCATCACATTATCCTGGGTGCTGTGGAGCCAGGGGTTTAAATTTACCCTTGGTAGCAGGGCAGCTGTTTCTTTTTTTTGTTTTTTTACTTCTTAAGCATCCACCAATGGAAGACCCATTTTGGTAGGCACTGTTGACAGTTATTATGCAGTCCTAATACAGAGGTTACAGTATGAGTCAGGTGTAAAATTCCCCAGAAAAGAGCACTGTGTCCAAAGAAATTGGATTCCGAATGTGATTTCAGCGAGAAGTAATTTCATTTGGTGGCTATTCTAAAATGCAATTTATAGTTTGTAGGTGATTATGAAAGGACTTGTCCATGGGTTAACATGAACTGTGTAGCAGAAGATACTGTCCAAAGTATTTCATAACTAAGATGGGAGTGTATTTGGGCGACTTAGATTGTCACCACAAAGCCAGTTCACAAGTCAAAACACAGGTAACAATGACATACAGTACATAACAAGGGTAGGCACACACCCTTCCCTGGTTGAATTCACTCTTAAACAAGCTCTATGTGCAAGACAGGAGCAGAATCACTGCAAAATATACCTCTTCCAGTGCCAGGTCAGAGAACAATGCAATGCAAGATCTGAGAAAGCTTTTTCACATAAATAAGTGAAGGGGAAAGGAAGTAAACCATAAGGGCCTCTCATCTCTTCCTAACTTCTCTGTCACATGTACTTCACTTGTTTTATAGCACCTCTCATACCACTGTAGGGTGTCAGGGCACTTTACAGGGGACTACAAGGTGTAGGATTCACATGTCATCCACACTGGTAGGCATTTTCTAAGAGTGCTTGGTCTGGAGATGCACAAACATAGGATTCAGAACACAGCACAGTAATTAGCGATGACGTTAGCACAGTGCTTAATTTGTAAATAAAAACGTGCCGGTGCCCAAAGCCCTCCTCTTAAACATGCGGCTGCTGCAATTAAATGTGGGTACACAGAATACTGAGGCAGCATAATCCTGAAGCCATCTCGGGACTCTTCAATCGATATAAAGCCACTCTCTCCACTTCAGCTCACTCTAGCAGCTTTCTACTTTCTCCCTTTGTGACGCTTTTTAGTTTTTCCCTTCCTCCGTCTTTTCCATATGTGTCTTTTGCTCGCAGCAAATGCTTGAGGCAGAAGAATAAGCCGCGGCCTTCAAAAATAAGTGCCAGTGATCAGCACCGGAAACAACAAGCATAAATTAAGCACTGCTTTAGCAATAAGAATGTATTTCTACACAAGCAAACCATTTTTTAGCAGCATAAGGAAAATGAAAGACTAGGAAAAAAACAACTTTCTAATTTGTGCCATGCGGTTTGCATGCAGCTCTTTAATGGCAGTTCACAGCTCACTGTGCTAGACTACGATTATGAACTGCATAGTAACAAAAGAATCTCTGTGACAAAAGCAGTAACCCACTGTGCCATGCTCATAAAATACTGTTCTTTGCATGATACACATTCTTTGCAGCAGGCATATTAACCATCTGCTGTACCTCTGAGTCAAAACTGCCACTGCACAAAACTCCCATCTCTCTCCAGCAGATACATTAATCACTTGAGTTAGCTTGCCACTTTTATTTTTGCAGTACAAGGAGCTTTGCAGTGTTTAAAACTGCTCAACAAAGGAAGTAATAAATATAAAAACACGCACGCACATGTTTGTCAGAGGCCCCAGCTGGAGAAGTGCCTTCCTCCCAGCCCAGGCCTGCAGACCCCTTGGGAATATGTCACGGACCCCTGGGGGACCGCGGACCACAGGTTGGGAACCCCTGGTCTATGATGCTAACACAATAGGTATTAAACATCATTAGTATGTTGCAAGGATCTATGGGAAATGTAGTATGCGTGCCACAAGATTAGCATGAAGCATGTTGTCGGGGAATGTAAACGAGCAGTAGAAGCCACAAAAAAAAGCCGTAATTACTAAACAAGATAAGTGTGAAGCTCGTTGTTGTCGGGGAATGAAAACTAACAGCGGCAAGCCACGAAAAAAAAAAGAGTGCAACAGTAAGAGCAAAAGCCGTGTCTGAGTGCATTCAGAAAGCCAATAAACACAAGAATCTTAAACCACAAGCTGAGGCAAAAGCAAAAGGCATTTTGTACATAATGTAATCGTGCAGTTCGTCTTACTGAGTACATGATTTACAGCCATCGGCTAAGCGTGTTCGGAAAAGCTGTGACTGAGAGCGTTCGGAAAGCCAATATACATATGAATCCTAAACCACAAGCCGAGGCAAAAAGTAGTGCGTCAAAACTAACATATATGCCCGAATGTGAAGTGACCTATGTGATAGGGCCAGTCTCCAGGACGTGACCAAAAGAGCAAAAGGAGGGACAAAAGTAGACTATTCACCAAAGAAATCAAATGAATTTCAGAAGGCACACAAAGGAATCAATCAAAAGCAATGGGCGTTTTGAATGCCCACGGAGTGAAAACAGCACATCTCGAAGACAGCAAATATGCGCTGCCTACTCTCGACCTAAAAAGAAGGAAAGAAAGAAGAGAGAAAGGAAGAGGTGAAAATGAAGGAAACGGAAGGAAAGAAAGTGAAGAAAAGCAAAGGGAGAGAAGGAAAGAAGGACTGAAAGAGAGAACACAGAGAGAAGAAAGACAGAAAGAGAAAAAGAAGGAAAGGAAAGAAAAGACAAGAAAGAAAAGAAAGAAAAGAAACAAAAGAAAAAGAAGGCAAGAAAGAAGGAAAGGAGGAAACAGCAGGAAAGAACGAAGAAAAGTGAAGGGAAGAAAAAAGGAAAGAAATAAAGAGCAAAAGAAGGAAAGAGGTGAATAAAGAGCTAAAAGTAGGAAGGAAAGAAAAAGAAAAAATGGAGAACGAACAAAAGAGAGAAGGAAAGAAAGGAGAAAGATAGAAGGAAAGCAGGAATGGAAGAAGGCAGAGAAAGAAAGGAAAAAGAAAATAAAGAAGACAAAAAAAGCAAGAAAATGGAAAAAAGAGTGAAATGAAAGAAGGCAAGAAAGAAAGAAGGAGAAAGAAGGGAAGAAAGCAGGAAAGACATAAGGCAAAAAGAAGATAAAGAAAAATGGTAAACCAATTATAACTTCATAAAGAACCATTTCAAATGGACGCAATCTGGTATGCGCGAAATAGCAGCAGGAGAAAAGCAAGAACACTCCAAAAGGAATTTACAACAGCATTGGTAGGAGTTGAGATCTGATGGGATCTGAAAAAGATGGAACGTGCATTAGAAGCATCCTGCTATCACATCAGACTCTAAAAACAAACACCACACTAAAGTAATTATAAAGTAAAAATAAAAACACTGGCACTCAAGGCAACTAGCTTGTGTGCAGATGTGCTCTGTCAGAGAACAAAATGCAGTCAAAGTGACGCTAACCAGTGTCCTAGGTAGGCAGACCCCCATTCTGTATACTAAGTAGAAGGAAGCAAAATTTGAATGACACCACAACATATCAATGGATGAGGAGAGGTGGCTGCAATCCCCTATATGTATGTATATTACACATATTTGAGTAACATCAAAAGATGTTGGCTAAAAATCATCAGTCATTTATGACTTATTTTGAACTTTCCAATTAAAAATCTCATAATTTACAATATGCAAAATAGATATAAGATTGAAATTGACTTTACCATATAGTCCATTAGCAAATTCAACCAGTTCTTGGGTGCTGAACAATACCCATTTTACCAAACCTGCCTATGCCAGCTGAACAACTAACCTCCAACACTAACAAATAAGAGCAATAATATTAGCATTAGTCTTCTATTACATGCCCTGTAAGGTATTTAAGGTGAGATACTGGAAAACAGCTCCTCGAAAGACAGTGCTTGTATCCCTAGTACATGAAGGAAAAATTAGTATTTTCAACTTTAGCCCTAAAAGATTTAGGGGGGGGGTACTTAGTATCCTGTGTGCTCATATGCAGTAGAAATGTTCATATGAATCTATTTTTTGTTTGCAAAAATGTATGCTATGCAAGCTATTCTTACTACTCCAATGGCGATGGATTTTTTCCAAAAATGTATTTTATTATTTTTTAACTTGGAGAAAATAACAATCAGTAGCAATGTTTTATCGCAACTTCTCTATAGTCCCCAATTCTCTGGGGAACCATACATACTGATGAGGAAACAAATAAACAGCAAAAATGCATACAGTGGAATCGGTATGATGTTCCTGTGCGGTCTTAATAACAAGGAGAGCTCTAGGCAAGTAGGAAAGAACAAGAAGCGTCTTTGACACCTATCTGTCCAGCAGTACAAAACTCTAATGTTGATGGATAACAAACATTGAGTAGCTGAGACCCTCCAGTTCTGATCACTATGTCCTGATGCACATGCGATTGACCCATCAGAACAGTAGTCAAAGTGGGAGGGATCTGAGGCATGAAGTGCCCATACTTTTTACATTTTGGAAAACAGTTCCCTACTTTATGTGAAAAGACATTCGTCCAGGGACAGTTAATTCCAAGAGTTGAAATGCTTCAGCTGAAGTGTAAGCACTGCATATCCTGTGCTGTGAAACCGTGGGAGAGGCAGACAGCTAAAAAAGCCTTCTTCCCAAGGTGCCTGCTTCCCTGAAAGAAATGTAAATGTGTGTCACTGCTCAATCTGCAAATGTAAAGGATGCTTGGAAGCAGGAATTGGCTTTAACTGATTTATTCTTTTTGAGAGGCGTTGTAAGGGAGTAACCTGCTGAACTGTGAAATGTGTACTTTTTAAAGACAGCTATAGAAAATGCTTCCTGATTACCACATTTGTTCTTTTTGACGGGTATTGTAAGGGAGCTACCAGCTAAGGTGTAAAGTGTGTACTTTTAAAAGGCAGTTATAAACAAATTGTTACACACAGGCTGGGTATTACTAACATCTATATTTTGGAAGCACTTTTTTTATCTTAAAACTTTTTGCACATTTTGTAGCAGCCTGTCTTATACTGTGTGTGATGCAAGTTTAAAATAATGACTTGCATGTTAATTGTGCCTTTGCTCAAATATTGGGACCTTGCAGCCCAAAACATACACAAGTCACTGTTCTCCACTGCACCAACCAGGATTCAGTTCTGTGGCTCTCTGGTGCAGTGCATTAACTATTAGAGGTTTCATAATATAAAATAGTGCATTTCCCATTGATTAACATAACTTGCATTTCATTTTCATTTAATTAGTGCGTTATTATATATGTTGTTACCTAAAGGTGAAAGACCAAAAATAGTTAGAGTATTTTATTTTTAGCCATGCCTTTTACCACACCCTCACGCGTACTCACCTCATCCTTCCATTGCTCCCAGCTTAACAGTTCCCATATATTTTAAATGAAGTTTGACCACTGTGTTAAAACGACTTCTTAAGAGTCCGACATGGACCCACCAAAACTAAGGATGCACCTTTGCACAGAAGAGTAAACAGGAATGTAATTAATGGGCAAAGAGATGGGTGACTGGTCCTCTCTTTGCTGTGTTGAATCCACTGAGTAAGATCTCAGGCACAAGTCCTTCCATGTGACAATCTGTTATACTCAAGTAGCTTAGTGTAGCTATTGCAGAGGTGAAAATTGTCCCAACAGTCAACACAGTTAATATTTAGCAAAAAAAACATGTTAATTGACAAGTTGCTACTGACCTTGTCTCCTGGAACACTGTGAATGGACTGGCTCCATAAGGAAGGAGAGATTACAAAACTACAAATCTTTACAACCAGTTCACTAATTACCTCTGGTTTGTCTGGATAGCAAAGATCAGAAGATGTCCGAAACGAGAACTTGTCAGTACTGAGAGTACTAAGGTCAGACCTGCCAACCTTAAAAAATAATTCACAGTGTGAGGAGGGGCCTGGGCCTTGTACCAAGAAAGCATATGTGTGCCCCCCCCACCAAACCCCTTCTCCTAAAAACAAGCCTTCGTAAAAGCGTCCAAAAACAGAAAACGAGCTGGAAATCCACTCCTTGCAGTGTATTCAAGTTCTTTTTTTGCTGCCACTGAGTGATATCAGCTCCTCACTGGGTAACTGTGTGAAGAGAGACGATATCATATCGTGTGGCACACAGTGGCGCCATATGAGCTGGCAGGACTGCAGTGTTCAGAGCTGGCCTTTGAAATGGGCGACCTTGGGCCATGCCACATGTTGTTCCTGCAACATATAACTTTTATGTACGCATCATCCGACCCTGTCCTATCATTCCCAGCGTTTTCACGAATAGAAGGATACCGGAAGGTCATATGACAGTCTCCCCACGACCTGGCTGACGGCATCCACGAATAACTCCTTCAAAGTTGTAATCAGGCCCCTAGTCTATGTGTTTGTAGACTGCCTGTGTTCATCTTGTTGGTAAGCCGTCTCATCACTTCACAAGGATAATGGATGGCTAAACAAAATGCAGCCTTCCTATCCTAAAACAATTAAAGGGATAATGAGTGGGCGCTAATAAATGCAGGGAAGGCTGTCCACTGTGTATCTGAGATGAAGGCAGAGCCACTGGAAATATGTGGCGGGGGCAAATTATATGGCAGGGTTTACTCAATTGTGCTGCGAGAAAAGACAAATTATGCGTCGTAATGCAGCACATTTTGTGATAGTGCTGCCTCATTATTTTGACATTTTTACTTGTTAAAACTATATGGGCAAATGTTTCACATTGTTTTTTTTAAAACTGTTTTTATTAAGATTTTTCAAGGAAACATAGGGTAACAGTAATACACATCCCCTGCAATGAGGCCAACGACAATGTATAGTCACATCAGTAACTCAACGCAATATGCGGTCTCCTTAAGACATCGACTTAATGGCAGCCTCACAAGGAGGGCTTGCACATTCCGAGGGGTGAGGGCATGGTGGTGTTGTCTTTGTGCATGGGGGAAGTGCTCTTGAAACTGAGAGTAACTAGAGTAAGGTGTGAAGAATGGGCCAGGCCTGCAGAAATTAAAACAAGCCTTGAGCGGACTGTGCTTTTGGGCTCCATAGTAAGGTGCCATCCAGATCTCAGCCGCTGGATCGGGGGCATTGCAGGATGTGGCCCTTACAGGGAAGCCTGCGATACAGTGCGCGCAAAAACAAAATGTGTGCCATAGGTAGAGAGGGAGCCCTCGGTTTCTTTAAGGTGGAGTCAGGTTGCTGGCTGGTTGAGCCCACTAAGGTGGAGTAGGCAGTGGTCGAAGTGCATTAAAAAAGTATGGGAACTGTGATGCTGCATGCAACAGGGGCTTGGTGAGTGAGCATTGGGGGGGGAGGGGTGGTGAATAGTGTAGTTAAAAAAAATATTCTGTAACTTTTTCTTTTTTTTTTTTTGGTCTTTCACCTTCAAGTACCTGCATATCAAATAACTTGCAGCTTAAATGAAAAATACATATTAAAAAGTCTGGTTAATCAGTGGCCGGCACACTATTGTACGTTATGTCACCTGTATAATGCAGAGGTCAGTGTGTATCCAGAAACCCACTGAATAAAATTTTGGTTGGTGCAGTGGAGAATAGTGGCTTGTGTATTGTTAGTGCTTCGAGGGCCCAGCCTGTGGCAAAAAAAGCATTGAGAACATGTAAATAATTATGTAAAACTGGCATTAAACACGTATAAGATCTACTGCTACCAAATGTGCAAAAAGCATTTAGATGAAACAGTGCTTCCAAATATAGATTTTAGTAAAGCTCAGGCTGTGGGTAACCATTTATTTTGATATAACTGCCCTGAAAAGCGCACACTTCACTGCTCATCTGGTAACTCCCTTGCACTACCGCTGGAAAAGAATAAATCATTGTCGTCACAAAGCTTCATGTGATTCGATCAATTAAACCGGCACTGGCTTCCAAGCCAACTTTACATTTCTTTTAGGCAAGCAGGCCCTCTGGCAAGAAGGCCTGTTTATTGTTAAGCTGGCTGTCATTCACTCGGTCTCACAGTACAGGAGACTCCCTGAATGAAACTTAAGATGAAGGATTTGCACTATCGGACTTTACCGTCCTGGGACGTTTGTCTTTCCATAAAAGTGTGGGCATGTCGTGCCTCTCTGGTCCCTCCGACTTCGACCACTGGGGGGGGGGTAGGAAGCCCTTGAGCACCAGGCATGAGGTGGGAAAGGAGTATGTGGGTGATGTGAGCTGGTGAAACTGATCAAGTAAAGTGTCCCAGAGATTGGAGATAGGAATTGTGCGTAGTTGATGAGTGCAAACATTCCACCTCATTAGTACTAGGCTGAAACCAAGATACAGCAATATGCATCAGTCAATCTTTAAGAAGGGCCTTCTACTGTACACCAACGCATGTTGCTGCATTCTTGGTAACTTTTAATCCGCTTGAGCTAGAAACATTTTTTTGTTAAAATCTGCAAATTATGCAACGGATGAGGGACTATGTGGCAAGTGCGGCAAACCCATAACTTTGCAGAAAACGCTGCAGCTGTAAAATAGCATAATCCCAATGGCCCTGGGAAAAACAAGTGCACTCTCATTTGGTGCTTGGCAGAGAAGCTAACCTGTGTGCGCTTCAGGTGAGACGGGAGAGGAGTGGGAAGTAAAGGCATTGTATGAGAGTCTCACCTTCATCACTGGAGTGGAGTATTTCTGCACGGGGACAATAGCAAATTTGATTTCATCAAGGGTGCTGTATATGTTCATAAAACGCAGCCCTAGCTGTGTTGGACATGTCATCATGTACATATCTGTGGTGAAAAAGTCGCACTATGGTATTTACAGGGAGCTTTTCTGTCTGAAGAGCTTCACTGAGTAGAATACGCTTCCGTGTTAAAAATGGAACCACGCACTACCTTGCACCACAAGTGTTTAGTGTCACAGGGCTGATCTCACTCACAGATTGCATGTTTATGAAACTAGAACCCGTACCTCAACTGTTTTTTTCGCCGCCACTTTGCAAAACACTCCCATTAGTCACTGCACTATGGTTCGTCTATATGAAAAAACAGCCTCTGAGAACTCATGGGAAACAGATATCAAGAGAATTTTGTCACTATAGTATATGATATAAACTATTTTATGGATGATTGAGGTTTGAGAGTTATAGCAAAAGGACGGAGGCGGGGGGGCAGGTGTTAAAAAATAAATACATTTGAAAAAACACCTTCGAGGGGAGACACGTTCGTCTCCCCTCCGTCCTCTTTCTCATCCTGGTTGCACAGGCTCCCAGCCAATCACGACGCTCAGACTGGGAGTGGGAGCCTGTGCATGTTCTCTTCTGGGCCGTGCTATACAGCCGGGTAGAGAACTTGCTGGCCAAAAAGACATGCATTTTGTATGCACATAGCCCTCCTCGGGCCCCCTCCCTTAAGCCTAGCCTGGCCCTACAAGGAAAGATAAAATGATAATAACATAATGTACATTATTATCATTTTATTTTTCCTTTTTGGGAAAACCAGTGGGGCGACGCTCCTCCGCCTTAGCAGAGGAGCCACCCCTGGTGGTCCGGTAACCAGAAGGCTAGCAAGCTGCTTTGGACATCAGTGTCCAGATGCTTCCTCCCTCCTTTGCTCCAAAGCAACACACTATACTCAGGCGATGATAGCATTTACTGGACTGCAGTGTGTACATCTTTGGAATCACAGGACCCATTCAAATGGCAGTGGTGCAGTGTTGAGGTTACTCTGGGCACTTGTAGTCAGTGGCACTCACTTCTTGCGTCCCAAAGGGTGAGATTCGGCCCTCATTCACTCCTCAGAGATCATACCACTAAATCCCTGACATCTGGCTCTCCATATCCTGAGGGACCCAAGAGAGGGAATACCTGTAGATTGCTGTCTAGCCTGTATCATGTCTCTGACATGTGTAAGGAAGAATCACTTTCTACCTGAATCATACAACTTCTTGTAGCTCTGTACACTCCTGTACTTTAAGCAAATTGAATCAGGGGAAGAAACCTGCCTTTCCTAACACAGATAATTCTTCACAGATCAACTAACATTCACAAATGTCCTGAAGAAGACCCACCTGACACATGCACCAATCACAGAGAGTTAGATGCTCTACCTACAGCACTGGAGAAGTCCCTAGAATCTAGCAACCTAACCCTCTAATAATTGATTCACAAACTGTATGGAATTGAAGCTAGAAACATGTTCCTGTAGCAAAGCGTCTACATTTGGTAATTATTCAACTTTAATGGAATTCCCCCAAAATTCTAAGAGTACTGTAGTAAAACTATGGTAGTTTTCCAGGACCACTGAAATTACATTTATGCATGTAGAATTTCCAGCAAGTGTTACATGTTGAAAAGGTAAATTTGATTCAAATGGAATGTTTAATTTTTTGTATATTACAAGTATCTGGGTGTTCACCAAGTTTTCTAGGAGGGCCCTCTATGGAATGCCCACAACATAGTTCCTATCCCTAAATGTTCAAATGCGTAAATTTCAACAAGTTGCTGTAAGCAACATATTTGAAAATTCCATTAGTGACGGTAATATTCTGACACTCCTGATTCTGTGATTTAGGGCTGGAATTTCAGTTTAAAGAATGCCTTTACCTTTGTGTCTAAATTTAATATGGGTGCGCAAATAGCTTTGTGAATCTGGTTCTCAGCGCCTTCGTAGTTTACCCAAACACTTCGGATACACACAGTAAGCCATCCTGTGCATGGAAGTGATAGACATTGGAATTAACAATCACCAGATCATTTAACTTATTCAAACGCTATATTGAGGATTAATTGACATGTTTTGTAATTAATTCTATTGGATAGATGAGCAGGTCATTTGAGTAGACACCTCAACAGGAAAACGTTAACTCATTTTTAAGGCCTTTCAGACCATGGGATAATTTGATCTTGTAAAGTAGCTGAGCATCTCGTCCGGATGATGTCTCCTATGATATTTTGAGGTGTGATTCTCAACTGCATTAGTTAGAGCTCACTTTTAGTCCTCCACTCCTTAACTAAGTTTATTGGGGACTGTAGTGTTGGCAACCTATGTTGCTTTCAGCCTGGTACTGTCTGTGCTGGATATTTGTTATGAGACAGTGAACATATATTATCTGCTCTATTCTACGCCAAAAGAAAAAGTGACTTTTGCTTCAGGCAACGCTCTTCTGCTGCAGTATTTGAAGTCCCCCCTCGACTCTTTCTGTTCCTGTGTGTCCTCTGTGGCCTACACCTCCTTATATTGTCTGATGGAACTGTAACAGAGTAGACTGTTAACCTAGGAATTTGACCTGGAGTGGGATGGGTTGTATGGTATATTCGTAATGTGCTATCTCTTCTCCGAGCCTCAAAGTGGGTGACTGGTTTTTTAAGTCCCCATCACATCGATTAGGGTGCTTGGCAGTATTATATGCATCATACTGAGAAGAGTACACTTAACAGGATCTAGGTTCCAACATATCTTGTATAGTTTTTCTTCAATACTCTGTTATCTTAGCATAATCTTTTAAAGTGAAATGTAAGATGATGTTCTTGTCATAGTACACCATAATCAACATAAGAGATAAATAACCTCTGATTTCAAGTTGCGTTTTCCTCCCCTAACAGGATTAGTCCTCCCCGATCTGCTTTGCTCACACAAACAGGAACAAAACTACTCCAGACTGGTGGAGCCTGGCTCAAGCCAAATGTCTGGCTTCGGCGATAGACCCTCTTCCAATATTGGACCAATCCTAATGGGTCTTTATCCTTTCTCTTGCTTCCTAACACATTTTTGATTTTAAAAAAACACATGCAGCCCAAAAATCAACTTCCAAAAAGTGTATTTTATGCTGCAAAAGGGCATAGATAGATGGGGGAAATGTTGCCCTTTGCCATTATGCCACACCTACAACCTTCTAAGCAGAGGTAGGATTTTTAGATCAGGGAACCTCTGTGATCTAATTGTTTACATTGTTTTATTGCATCTTACGTCCTATAGGATTTATTGTGAAATAGGTCGCGCTTATTCAATTGTGCTATTCATATATAAAGAGTGGTTTACCTTCCTTACTTCTGAATGTATACTATGTAAAACAAAACCTGCACTGGTTGTTATAGAGTTACTGTGCACATATTCCTACTCATGTGAGCTCTTCTCTTGTCCCTTTTGAAAATATATCAGAACACTTTCGGCGAATCTGTTTCTTATGCATCTTCAGATTAAATAATCATGTGAGTTGTATATTTTAAAAGGTCAACTTTTTAAACTCAGTGGGCAGACCTAGCTCTTCATGCTTTCATTTGATGCAAACAATGAAACACGGTAAAACAGGATTTAGTGGTTAAATTATAGATTGTGTGATCTTAGACGAATGACATGCGCTCATCTGCCCCTACTGTCGCAGCAGCTATACAATATTCAATTTAGTGTATACTATACAAAACAGTTAATGGTATACGGGTCAATTCACTGTACTTTAGCCTATATTAATAAGGATCATTCAATTTACAACACAAAATTGTTTCTTTACAACTCCCAGAACAACGTCATCAGTTAACCATTTTTAAAATGTACGTTTAGCATTAGAAGAGCAGAATAGTAATTCATTTCGTGTCAATTTAACCTCATGCACTAAATTAAAACACCTGCAAATGTTAAAAAATATAAGAGCATTTTTAATGGAAAAGAGTGTTGTAATTTCACGTAAGCTGTTTTGCAATTTCCATAGTAATACCTCAGTAATTCTTTCGATATCTTGGGTAATGCATTGACTCTTAGAATCAAGGCAAGAACCCAAGGACCTTCTTGCTCTGGTGCTACTCTTAATGCAAATTCTCAAGTTTACCACCGCTGCCTGACATTTTAATATTTTCACTAATTTTGTAGGATTTTTCAATCTAACTGCTATGACTGCATAATTGTCAAAAATCTGTATGACATCTTCCTGTGATATCATCTGAGACTGGAATATTTCGCTTCATACTGGTGACATCATTGCACAATGGATGACCGGGATCTCGCTTCTGATAACCATTTGAATTTGATCAGTTGATCGGTAAGCGTTCAATTTGGCCGCATAACTGATTACAGAACCATATAACCCTTAATGCCTTTAGAAATGGGAAAATCATAGGAATAGTTTTGCTTTAACAAGCCTCCCCTTGGGCATGCCAAAACAAATACGCGTGCCAGGGATCAAACCACAAGACTAATAACTATGGATCTATATTTTGGAAAAAATGCAGTTTCTTTTTGTCCAGCATCGTCAACGGGATTATAATACCACTAATAACAATAAATTGTTACTGGAATATAATATAAGAACATTATTATACATAAATCTCTCCACACACAGACACACAAATATTTTATAGTAGATTCCACATGTAAGTGCACCATCGTTACTATTACTAGTTATTAACAGTAGCAGCATGAATGTTGAGTTTTATGATTATTAGATGTTATAACAATATAACATATATGTATATATATTTGTATGTATATACATATATGTTATGTTATATTTTTATAATTACATCTAATATAAAAATATAACATATATATGTTATAATGTTACATTTTTATAATAAAATCTAATATTTATGAAACTCAAAATGCATGCTGCTACTGATAATAACGTTGGTGCACTTAAATGTGGAGTCTCTTATAACATTTAATTCAGAAAATGCTGATTGATCACTCTGTTTTAATAAATGCTGATAATCCATGTTCAGGGATGAAAGTCAAAGTAGCAAAAATTCTGATGTTTATGGTAAATGTAAAATATCAAGCCAATCCACTTAAAAACACGTACAGTTACATTAGATTTGTTAGTAAGTGCTGGTTTACACGCTCATCACATATTTCTTTTCATGGAATGAATTTGTCAACATGTATATTGATTATAATACATGAGAGCCGGCAATCCCTGTATAAATACCCGTCTTTAATTTCTTTATGACAGGCAACTTATGATGCTCCTAGTCACCTGTAATAAAGATATGATGTAGCCACTCAACTGCAATAACTTATTAGAGTTGAGTTCTCCCTTCATAATGCATGCTGCCAGAAGCCAGGGTGAAAGGCAAGTGAGGAAGCATACTCACAGCCAGTGCTTAATGTGAGCCAGGGGTTGCAGGTGGAGCCTACCAGCACTTCTGTTTTTTTCTCAGCGCACGAAAGAGAACAAGCATTTGCAATGCAATGGGTCTCAAATTTGCTTGAGTTAGAGCTATTAGTGTTGTAAACTCCCAACCGGATTTTTCTTGCCACATAAATTGAAAATGAAAAGTAATCCAGTTTCACATAAGCGAGCCGAATCAAAGTGCCATGCCATGAACGTGAAGGAGACACACAAAAGGAAAAGAAGTTTGCTCGCAGTCAAAGTTATCGGCAGTAGTGCAATTATCCATCTAACAGGGTCGATGTCCAAGGCAGTAACCAAACCACCCCAAGGAGGGACAAACGTAAAGCATTTACCAATGATAACAAAGGATGGGTGTGAGATGGGCGTGGCTAAAAGCCCAAATAGATAACACGTCAGAAAAGCAGAACTTGTGCGCTGCTATGCTCAACCTAAAAACACAAAAGGAGGAAAGAAAGGGAAAGACAGACAAACAGTGACAGGAGAACAAAGTGAAGACTAGAAAGAACCTGCAATTGAGAAACGAATGGGCAGACAGTGCCTCATGGTGGAAGAAAGAGAACTGAGGTGGAATCAAGACTATGCAGCCTTGTTATTCAGGAATCCTGATGTTTGTCAATGCTGGCTGTGGACTTTCGAGAAAAACTTTGGGCAAGAGCACATATAATTTTACAAATTAACCAGTGGCTCTTTCTTTTTCTGCTTAACTAGATTAACAGTGATTTTCAGGAAGGAGAGATTTGTGGCAATAAGTTTATTTTTTGCATACTTTAGGAATTGAAAGAAAGATATCATCTCAGCATGTTTACACACATTCTGAGCCACGCCATTTTTTTAATATGACTTCCATTAAACTGATTAAAATACATTTTGCAACAAACGCCTACCTGCGTTTTACTGTGTTTAAGTTTACGTTTGCACTACAGATTCTACTTTTATTCTTCATATATGCAAACATCCTATATATTTAATACAGGAAAGTTAAACTCCAAGGTTATTACAATTCACTTCAGAGTTCCATGACCTTATAAAGGAAGCCTGCCTTCTGGTTCGTTGCTCTATATGTTCATGGAACTCCTCTGTGTCTTCCAATATCCTTATGAAGTACAGCATGGACTACTTTACCATATATATTATTTAGCAGCAGGTCTAATATGATTAGTAAAATGCAGTGAGAGAAGCCATCACTGCAGAAATAAGCAGGTGATAGGTTTAGTTTAAAGCAGCCTTTAATTGGTATGAGGTTGATATGAAAGCCATTGAGCTGGTTATAAAAACACCTCGCATTTAGACAATTTCATTTCTTGTTTGCACTGTAGAGAAGGTCAATTTCCATGCAAAGAGACAATTTCATTTCTTGTTTGCACCGTAGAGAAGGTCAATTTTAAGTACAAATAGGCTTTGAAAATTGTTAGATAAACTTTGTCTTCTAGGTGGGACGTGCCTCACCAGAACCTTTCGGTAAACAACTACACTGGCATGTATATTACTGGATTTTTAGTTAACTTTTTTGTGAGAGCAGATGAGACAATAAGTTAATGTTGAGGAGTTTGGAATCGTGATTGAACTACTTCCTATCCTTATTTGGGGAGAAATGACTTCCATGACAGACAAAATGGAGGTGAGTTATTAGATGTGTTCCTAATCAGAATGCCTTTGTTTTACAAGTTTTGGCAAGAAATACCTCCTCCAATAGGGTTTTGTGTGGCAACATGACAGTTAGTGCATACCCAAGTTGGGCCATCTTGATCCATTTATTTCTGTGCCATACCAAATACACACAAATGTTGAGCCTCTTGAAGTAGTCATTAAATTGCTCCTTATGTATTTGGATTTACGTTATCCTAGACAGGCTTAAGTTCAGCCTGGAAACAAGTACTTTGGCAGTTAGTTTTGCAGTTAATGACAACCTAAGATCATTGATGGACACTGTACCGCCACATTTAGATCTATCCTCAATGTTCAACACTAGGTCCTTTAGAAAAAGTTGGTTTAATTGAGTACAGCAGAAGATGTTTTGGTCCAGATAATGCCTCTTCTGATGGACTGGGGTATGACAGTCCACCCATCATTTGCTTTAGAACCTAAAAGAATGAAATGAAGAGCATCCTAAAGGTCTGCCCCGTCCTTGTTCATTTTTATCATCTACTTTCTTTTCCTGCCCAAACTGATCAGATCTTTGTTTATTCTATTGCTCTATTGCAAGGACTCTCAGATTCTCTTGCAGTTCAGCTCAACATGAAAAATGACAGTAAGAACCGTGCCTATTAAGTGTTGGTCATCCACACATCAAGAATGATGTACCCCGTGGTGGGCTGTTATACAGTGGTAGCACTGCTTTCGATTTAGCCCACTGCTCTGGTGGACTCTCCTGGCTGCAAAACACCACCTTGTGTCATATGTGAACCACGAGCAATCCATTTAAATCCAGGTGGTTAAGTCTGCTGCCTCAGAGGCATCAGATTGTTTTTTTCTGTTCTTGAATCCTGGCCCATTCCCTACGTGGAAAATCAAAACGGCATTGTGCACAGACACCCCTCCTTTGGGACCGAAGTGGTACCTTCTGAAAAGACTGTGAATGCTCTAAAACGTTGCAGTGAGAATGCTGAGACGTCACTGAAGCCTCATCTTTCTGGGCCTAACTAGACATCAAAGACTGCCCATCAGTGAGTGTCTACAGTTCAAAGCTTGGTGCACCTGCTACTCCTTGGCCACCTCGTCTGTTCTCGGTTTGTGACTGCTTACTCTCGAACCTCCTGCTCTACTCTCATTTTATGACAGCAGGCCTAAGCTTTCCCCTCTCCTCTCATTTCCTGATCTCTCACTCATGACCCCTCCTCCAATCCCTGTAACATGGTCCCTAGTTCTAGATGTGCCCTTCCACTGAGAGATGCCTTGAGTAGAAATTGAGCCATTAACTGTAAGCAACCGGCAAAATACAAATTTCCATGAATTTTTCAAACAAGTTGCAAGGACAAAGGAATAAGGATCTTGTTTCACGTTGATTCAGAGAGTAGTAACGCAACGTACTATTAAATGAACGAATGAATGTAACTATTCATTACTGGGCACAGTACCCATTGCCCAATACATAAGGTTTTCACTGCTCAATGCAGATATTAGGGGAGGAAGGAGAAGAATGTTGGGAATGCTTCTAAGTTTGAGGTTCTACCTTCTGTAAACAGAAGGATGGAGCTTTGGTTGCTCTTTTCCATGCTGGACCATTGCTTCCATGTAGCTAGAGAATTAGTTCAATATCATGAACAGATCATTTCAATTCATTCAGTCTTAAATTTTACTGTTTATTTTGCTGTAGGATTTTCAGGTTTTCTCCACTTGTATTAGCGGACCTGACAATTCCCCAAGTCCTTCAAAGTTCATCATCAAATGCATTGTGGTATTACCGCAACGACCAGTTAGTCTACACGGAACCCCTCTGCAGGCCATGATCCTCACCGCCCGTTCCGGTCACTTGTGCGTTAGCTGTGCAGTCCACGGAACTAGCAATCCCGCTACATCTACGTGAATAACTCAGTGAATAACATCTTTAGAGATTAACCACTCCTACTTCATGGAGGAAAACACTCATCCACCAACGTCCTGCCAGAAACATGGATAACTGGAAAATTTAAAACGGCCCCGTGATACCATTGAAAGAAGTCTGATTTAGGGCAATGTTAAGTGATCCTAGAAATTACATAACTTTATACATTTTTATTATGAAATGAATCAGCTTTGGTGGGAGGGAGTTATTTTGGAGGTTCATTGTGATACCTTCTAATAAACCTTGTAAAGCGAGCTGTTTCAGAATAACTTAGTCCTTAGAACTAAACCACACAGAAAGTACACATGCACATTTAATTCAGTTTTAATAAAAAATGTTGCTCATTCCAATTTATATAAATAAATCCATTCCCAATTTAGAATTATGAAATCACATAGAATTCGATATCAAATGATAAAACAAATATAAGAGCAATAGCGATCAGCTTTGCACAAAAAGTAAATAGGTAAATGTGATCACACAATTTGAGTTAAGCTCAATTTACTTAGGACGTTTAGTTAGTCTGAATCCTACTATACTGTCAAAACAAACAGGTGTCAGCCAGCGGTACATCTTAACTTCTACAGGACAAAAATATGTATCATGATACAAAAGATACCAACCAGTTGCATGTAAGATTTTCATGTATGCCAAAGAAAAAACACGTTAACAGTATGTCCTCGCAAAATGCAAATATAAGACATTGTTTTGTACTTTTCTACATAAATTATGCGGATATCCTTCAAAATAAATAATAAAGTGAAACATTGTCCATTGTGGAAGGGTGGCATAATGAAAACACAATCACCATTTCAAAAAGAAAGGTGTTCCCAACATTAATAGGTGGAAATCGAATCAGTATTTGTAACTAGAAAGGAAATAGGAGTAACTTAGTTATTTTTTAAAGAATCAGAAAATCAAAACCATAATTAACCGGTTGCTCTTGTTACATAGGAGTGAAACGTCAGACCACAATACATGGTAAATAGACCTAAAAGGTTACACTGGTGTAGAATATGTATGGTTTTATGGCAGAGATTTAAAAACACAAAGTTAGAAGCAAAAGATATTTCATACTTTAACAGATCATAAAAGACAGGTTGACCACTCACTAACGATGTGTAGATTGAAGCCAGCTATGTACCTTTCACCTGAAAACACCGGAGAAAGCTTCCACAGGGAGTTTTAAACCCGATGATAGCTGGACAGAAGCATTTACAACAGGGCCAGTTACCAAGGTAAGTGAACACCAACATTCATAAATCCAGGCAATTACACGAACAGAGATGGACGAACTGTATCATCAACAGTAAAGCCTCAGAGCTCAGCACTCACTGGTTTTTGCAATAAACATAAAACAGCGTGTTTCCGCGTCTGTGTTAATTTTTAAACTGATACAGAAAGTAGGTATTTTTAATGACTCTCCCTCCGTGCTGTCAATTACTGTTGACAAATATGTACGTAGCACGAGTGCTGGGGAGATGGAAGGAATTAAGCGGCACTCAGTGCCTGTAGATGGGCGCGCGGTGCTGTTTACAGTAAGTGTTTTTTCTATACAATCGGCATCCAAGTGTGAGTGGAATTGAATTGGTTCAATAAATGTGGGAACATATCCGCTACAAACGCTTATTTTTACAGAGCACCAAGTAAATATTGGTAAATGCGAATACAATACAAAAAATGTTGAATACCAAACAATATGTGAAAAAAGCTAAATACCAGGAAGCCGGCAGCCCCAGTTATATTTAAAGAACTGCAGAGTCAATACATGTATTTCTGAAACGCTGTGGCAGTGGGAACTGGAAATATAAATGGTTGCAGCTTTGCGGTTAGTAGTTCGGGTGTAATATGTTGGTATCAGCAGTTATGTTTTTCCAATGTGTACTGAGGGCAGAGAAGGAGTGATTAAAATGCATACAAGAGTTTGTGATGGTGCCACTGAGGGACGGGGAGGAGTGATCATGAGACACGCACGTCTGGTGATGGAGACTGAGGGGCAGGCTGGAGTGATCATGAGACATGCACTTCTGATGATGGAGACTGGAAGGAGCAGAGAGGAGTCATCATGAGACATGCAGTGCTAGTGATGGTGGGACAGAGACGAGTGATCATTACCCATGCACTGCTAGTGAATGCGGGGTAGAGATGCATGCAGTCTGATGAAGATTGAGGTGGTTGAGAGGAGTGATCATGATGCATGCAGTGCTAGTGACTTCAAAGAGCAGGGAGAAGTAAGTGATCAGAATACATGTGGCATTGGTGATGGAGACTGACTGATGAGACAAGCACGTCTGGTGACGGAGACTGTGAGGGCCAGAGAGGAGTGATCATGGGGTATGCAGTACTGGTGATGGAGACTGATGGGCAGAGAGGAGTGATCATGAGACATGCACTTCTTACGATGGAGACTGGAAGGAGCAGAGAGGAGTGATCTTGAGACCTGCAGTGCTAGTGATGGTGGGACAGGGAGGAGTGATCATTACACATGTGCCGCTAGTGAATGTGAGGTAGAGATGCATGCAGTCTGATGAAGATTGAGGTGGTACAGAGGAGTGGTTATGATGCATGCACTGAAACTGACTGAGAGAGGCAGGCAGGGATGATCGTAGGGCACAGAGTGCTGAGGACAGAGTGATCATGATGCATTTATTACTGGTACAGTGAGAGCAGAGAGTGATCATGATACAGGCACTGCTAGTGACTGTGAGGGGCGGAGAGAGTGATTATGATGCATGCACTGCTAGTGAACAAGAGAGGCAGAGAGGGATGAGTTTAGTGCTCAGAGTCCTGAGGACAGAAAGGAGTGATCATGATGCATGCACAGCTAGTTACTATGAGGGCAGATAGGAGTGATCATGATACCGGCACTGCTAGTGACTGTGAGGGGCAGAAGGAGTGATTATGATGCATGCAGTGCTAGTGAATGAGAGGGGCACACGTTTGATCGTGGTGCATAGAGTACTGAGGGCAGCGTGAAGTGATTGTGATGCATGCATTGCTAGGTACTGTGAGAGCAGAGAGGAGTGATCATGGTACATGCACTGCTGGTGACTGCGAGGGGCAGAAGGAGTGATTGTGATGCATGCAGTGCTAGTGAATGAGAGGGGCACACAGTTAATCGTGGTGCATAGAGTACTGAGGGCATCGTGAAGTGATTGTGATGCATGCATTGCTAGGTATGGCGAGAGCAGAGAGCTCTTGGTACATGCACTGCTGGTGACTGCGAGGGGCAGAAGGGGTGATTATGATGCACGCAGAGTGATGGAGACTAAGACGGTCAGAGAGGACTGATCTTAATGCATGCAATATTAGTGATGGTGTCTGTGAGGGGCTGAGATGGGTGATTATGAAGCATGCAGTTCTGGTGTCTGTGAGGGAAGAGATGAGTGATCATGATTCATGCGGTGCTAGTTACTGTGATGACCGATGAATATTCATGATTCATGTGGTGCTAGGGACAGTGAGGGCAAAGATGAGTGTTCATGATTCATGCAAAGCTGGTGACCGTGAGTACAGATGAGTGATCATGATGCATGCAGTGCTAATGACTGTGAGTGCAGAGATGAGTGATCATGATTCATGCGATGCTGGTGACTGCGAGGACAGAGCTGAGTGCTCATGATGAATGCTGGGCTGGTGACAGTGTGGGCAGAGAGGAGTGATCATGGTACATGTACTGCTGGTGACTGCGAGGGGCAGAAGGAGTGATTATGATGCACACAGTGTGATGGAGACTAAGACGGTCAGAGAGGACTGATCATAATGCATGCAATATTAGTGATGGTGTTTGTGAGGGGCAGAGAAGGGCTATTATGAAGCATGCAGTGCTGGTGCCTGTGAGGGCAGAGATGAGTGATCATGATTCATGCGGTGCTTGTGACTGTGACAGATGAGTATTCATGATTCATGTGGTGCTAAGGACAGTGAGGGCAGAGATGATGGTTCATGAGTCATGCTAAGCTGGTGACTCTGAGTACAGATGAGTGATCATGATGCATGCAGTGCTAATGACTGTGAGTGCAGAGATGAGAGATCATGATTCATGCAGTGCTGGTGCCTGTGAGGGCAGAGATGAGTGATCATGATTCATGCGGTACTAGTAACTGTGACAGATGAGTATTCATGATTCATGTGGTGCTAAGGAGAGTGAGGGCAGAGATGATGGTTCATGAGTCATGCTAAGCTGGTGACTGTGAGTACAGATGAGTGATCATGATGCATGCAGTGCTAATGACTGTGAGTGCAGAGATGAGAGATCATGATTCATGCGATGCTGGTGACTGCGAGGACAGAGCTGAGTGCTCATGATGAATGCTGGGCTGGTGACAGTGAGAGCAGAGAGGAGTGATCATGATGCATGCACTGCTAGTAATTGAGGGGGGCAGAGAGCTTTGATCTGCGTGTACAGAGTGATTAGGGCAGAAAGAAGTGATCATGATGCATGCAGATAGTGAACATGGTACAGGGACTTCTGAGGGGCAGAGGGATTGATCATGATGCATGCAGTGCTAGTGACTGTGAGGACAGATGAGTATTCATGATTCATGTGGTGCTAGGGACAGTAAGGGCAGAGAGGAGTAATCATGATGTATGTGATTATGATAAATGTGCGACTACAAGGCAGACACATGGCCCACTTAATGTGTGCCAGTCTTGGCTGCTCGGCCAAAAGCAAGTTGCCTTTTAGGATATATAGTTTCAACCTTAACCTTAACCTTGTGCATATTAGTGTAAGAGTCCCACCAGGCAAAGTGATGTTGACTGACAAGTAAGAACTTGCTGAAGGTGTCACAAGTTTTGTACAGTTGACCACACGTGACACTATCACTCAACCACACTCTTAATCACACCGTGCGGTTCAGTGAATATTCATATTTACGTCATAATGCTCCATCGGATAGGGTTGAGCTAATAATATGTTGGAAATAGCTGCTTAATGTACACAAATTGTACAGCCTGCCAGGTTTGCATGAGACACAAACAAGCGTTGGCAATGCCAATAGGTCTGGCTTATGAATGAAAGTGACTCTTGTGTCATTGATGGGTTTAGGTGGTGAATAAGTCTCTGTCACTCATCTTTGCACTTGTGCATCCATCCAGTGACTCATTCTTGCATTCCCCCTTACACAACCGTAATAAAATACACACAAGCTCCACAACATGGGAAAGATAAATTAAAAGAATACAAGTAGAAAAAAATGTGCTGTTGCCTAAATACTTTAGGCATATGCCTGAGGCAGATGTTAGTCTTGCAGAGGTATTGTGTATCTATTTGTTAATAAAAATCCAGCATGGCCACAGTCTTTCCCACAAGGCAACCATCAGGCATACTATCATAAACTTATGAATGTATACAAAATTACAATTGGCCACACAAAGTATTCTCTCTCCAAAGAGAGTCTAATAAGTAGTATTGCAGTGCATTCCCTCTATCCCCCGTGGTGTATTCAGGTCGGTCATCACCACCAAAACTCATGCATAGTATGATAATCTGAGAGATTTCATGTAACAAAATACCTGTCCACAGACTTCACACAGTGTTATGACAAGCCATTCTTAAAAATGTATTGCTTATAACATGTGCTTTTCACAATAGGTAGGGTGGGTTTACTGGCTTTGTCATATTAAACAGATCAAACCTACGGAATCTGGCAAGACTATTCAAAGTCAACGAATACACCCTATAAAATTAGCTTTACACTTTAAAAAGCACAGACCTATTCAAGTGCACATAAACTAGCAAACATCCTGCATACAGGTGCAAAACTACAAATATGTAGAAAAATAGAGCTTGCAAAACAATATAGAGCCCCTCTCAATAAGGCCTAACAAGAATCATTACAGTGAAAATCCCCAGGGTTTCTCGGAGTGGGTGGCCAACACTAATCTACTGTGGTAATCCGTGAGATTACGTATGTGACAATATACCCCTCTATAGCCTGTCAAACAATGTGAGAAAAGCAAAATGTTTTTACAGTAAATATGATAGACCAATTGCCTTTCTAATAATCTTTCATAATAAGTAGCTCACACCTTTGGCATCGGATATATTATTTCCCAGCGCACAAAAGAGGCCCATAGCTTGTCACCGTAGCCAACTCAGGCCCACTGTTTTGAGTGCAAGCTTTTCCATACGGTACCACCAGGCACACAATCATAAAATCATAAAAGTGTACAAAATGAGAGTTGTCTTAGCAAAATGCTATCTCTCCTGTGCGATCCGAACAAAGGTTGTCACAAAGCAAATCTTCTATATCCACGGTTTGTCACACGGGGTCACCAGTACCAAAACCATTGCCTACTATCCGTGTAATAAAATACCTTTCTTTAGGCTTGAATAAGTAATATCAACCCACCCTTAAATGTCCATTGAATTTAACTTGTGCTTTTCACAATAAGTATATCAAGCCTGCTGCCTTTATCGTAACATTTCATAATAAATCAAGTCTACAGCCATGATCTTGGCTAAATTACAGCTCGGTATATTCATTACAACCATAAGTACACAAACTGTGCTGATGATAATAACAGATTGAAAGAACAGAGGAGCCACGCGGAGGAGGCTCCATTACTGCCTTTATCAGTTGTGTTGATCCAGGTCAGGCACAATAGGAATGCATAAATGAGCTCTGGGCCACAAGCTACTTTTTCTATCATTCAGCCAAACACAATGCTAAGGTGTGGATACAGGCCTAGTCGCACGTTCATTTATCTGATGTGAACTCCACTGTGGGACACGTGGGGTGGGAGGGCGGAGTGAGGACCTGGGGGTCCATTGTGTAATTGGCACTGGAGTTGATTGCACTGAAAGGGATTGAGCGTCCATGTGTGTGGTTGCTCGTAATCAACAGGATCGAGGAAATATCGATGATTTTGGGAGAGGGGCGGTAGTTACTGCTGCTTACTCAATGGCAAAGCTGCCTCTGGGGGCCATTTCATAAATGTCCCCTTCATCTAGGCCTACATCAAGAGGAGGTTCCATTCTGAGACTTTTATTTTCACTTGTAACATTGGGATGATCAAAGTGTCAGCACAGAGTGTGGGGTTGATTTAAAAAGCCGGGCCTGGGTGCTGATAGCACATATGACATGTGGCCATGTGCCAGCTCTGCAATAGGAGAGAGGTCTGTGACACATTGATTCCAGTGCATTCTGGGACTTGTAGTGTTAGGCTAAGCGGTGACCAAAGTATGTCGAGGAGGGCTGCACCTGTGCCAGAGTTTTAGGGGTAACCATTGCAAGAGCTCTCACTTTCCTGTAAGTACGGCCAAGAGTCACCAAACTCACTTATCCAGCAGATAAGGGAATGACCATGCTTAACAACTGGATTTCTTGAGATGTGACAATCGTTGCAAGTATCAGTCCCATTCAGTCCACAACACTTGTGATACATCAGGCTCAAGACGAGGCGATCACGCTGTTCATGCACTTAGCGATTTTACCCACCTGGTTCTCGCACAAGTTACTTCCCAGCCTGGAACTACGAAGGCGTCATAATGCTGGACACCACGGGCATCATGTCAGCACGGCACCCACTGTACCAATATATACTGTTTACATACATTGTATGTAGCTGCATATTGTGTCTAGATATCACTATAATCGGGATAGATTAGGCGCTCCTGGACTTATGTTGGACACCACAGGCTTAGCTCAATTGAACCTGAAGTGAATAAATTGTAAACATAATCCAGGTATGGAAAATGTGTCCTTATAAAATTGACTGGCATGGTGACCCTAGACTGTAGCAGTCTGTACTCAATGAGATATATAGAGTAGCATGTATAGGAGTAAAACTGGGTTGGGTTGGCAGGGATGCCCACTGTCGCCACTCTTGAATGCCTTGGTGCAGAACCCTTGGTATGTGCCTTGTGTGAACATCACAACCATAGAGGCATCTGCTTTCCTGGATACACGCTCACAAGCTCTGCTTATGCAGGTGATACCCTGCTGTGTGTCTGCGACCCAGGCCGCAACCATAGGCCTATGCTTCAGAGGAAGTGAGATTTGTAGGTCTTTCCGGTTTGGGGATCAATTGAGACAAATCCATAATTTGTCCCCTTACTTTGGCCATGACCCCAGTGCCACTGGATTTGCCTCTTATATGGAAAACAGAATCAGTCCGATACCTGGGGGTCCAAATACATATGGACCCATTGGTTGTCTTACTCAAAAACTATGGAAGAGCCATACAGAAATGAACTGAAGCTGTAGATTGATGGGTCAAGCTCCCCCTCTCACTAGTGGGCACATAGCCCTTATCAATACGGTCGTCCTCACGAGGCTGGCTCTTATTCCTATTTCAGTATATCCCGATGTTGCCTCCCGGATTGGTATTCGCTGCGTTGCACTCTCTTCTGATTAGATTAGCCTGGGCAGGGAGACAGCCAAGGGTCAGTTGGAATGTCCTCACGTACCGTATGATATGGATGGGCTGAACAGCCCGGACCGGGAGGTTTATTATACGGCAGCACGCTGTATGCTTGATCGCAGCTGGATCCATGGTCCCCATGACACACCACATCTATTTACAGAACGGGATATCTCAAGCCCCCCCACTTTGTCATATCCAATCTTCTTTCCCCCCACACAACAATATGGCACTTTTGATTCCTTGAATGCCACAACACATGCATGGCAGAGTTTCATGACCCAGCAGGCACTTCCCCTACTATGCTCTCCACACATGAAAGTAGATTCATGCGCTTGGCTTCCACTGGGTGGAGACAAGGGTGCAGTAGACACGTTCCACAAACTAGGCATTGATACTATGGGTGACTTCTTCACTGATGGCATTATGCGCCCCTGGGACTCTTATGTGGAACACTTCACAACACTGACTCAACTTATGAAATTCTACTACTTCAGGGGCCGACAAACTCTATGGGGTATCGTGGGAGACGACCTTCCTAAGCCACCCGAAATGTAGGCTCTCCTGGCTGATACAAGAGACAGCGTATAGGAAATTGGTTACAAGGTTATATGCCTTCACCCAGGAAGCACGTAGATCTGGATAATTTAAAGCTAGACTTGACTGGCAAAGGGACCTAAGCATCTCATTAACTAACTCTCAGTGGCAATACTGCTGCTCCATGGTATGTTCCATCTCCCTGAACGTGAGACACAGACTGATCCACTTTAAATACCTCATATGGGTTTACTATACACCTGATAGACTCTTGAAATATGGACTGCGTGCTACAGCTGACTGTCCTAGATGTGGGGAGCACGGACCTGCTCTGGCATACATAGATACTGGATGGTGATATTTCTGGAATTGGAGCGTTTAGTTGGACTTAGATTGACTGCTATGTGATTGCTGGCTCGCCTCTGTTACGGCAAAGATGTGGAGAAAGGAGTCAGGCAACTGGTGGCCATGGGCCTTCTACTTGTTAAGCACAGGGTGGCAAGGAGGTGGGATCGTGGCCATTACCCACTTTAAGAGACTTGTAACATATTGTATCACCCAGACTGATACGTATAGTGAATTGACCCCTCCACAGTCTCTCCCCAAAACCTACTGGGATGCATACCAAACCTATTTGATCGGTAAGGAGACTGAGGAAGCTGTAGGAGAACAAGCGTTTACACCAGAGACAGTTGCAGCACCCACAGCCATTCATCCATCACACGGGGCCTCTGGGTGCCCTAGTTGCGGGGAAAATATATCCCATATATGTGTGTCACAGGGAATCGTGCTTGATGTAGGTTGTTCAGGTGGGGGCCATGTTTAATAAGCTTACCTACCCCTTGCGTATACCATCTGCATAACCTGCGTATGCCGCTGTATTACATCCACCTTGGTCACAGTGTCAACTAATGATGTACTAATCATGTGTATTATGTTGTATACTGTTCTTCCTTTTGTTTGAAGAACTAATGACGAAAAACTATAAATACAATTTAAAAAACTGGGTTGGGCTGATAAGTCATGTGTTTAGCTCTCATTTCATAGGCTCCAGTTTGTGACCAGACCCTAGGTTAGAGATAAAACTCAGAATTTTAACAACACAGGATAGCTGATTTTGCTGCACTTGTTTCTGTGCTTCTCAGTGTGTGTGTGTGCTGCCTGTTATAGCTGGCCTAGCTGTTTATACATAACCTTCTGTCATTTACATCATTTGGAAGCAATGTCTTCATAATACTTCCTTCAGTAGAGGTGACAATGTGGTAGAAATGGCTTCCTTGTGGCTGGTCTTGCTGTACTTTGCTTACGAGAAGGCAATGATGGAGGGCAATTTACTAGAGACAACCAGTCTTATTTCATTGTGTCGCTGTCTTATTGGGGGCCTTCGATATCCTTTCTGCAGTCCTAGCTGGAGATTGGGCCTATGAAACGCCTAAGTAACTTGCTTGGCGCGGCTAGACCTAAGCTTTTTTGGGATTTCCACGCTAGCTAATTCCTTACCAACCGCTTATTGATCTGCTTCTTTCTTGCCAGTTGGATTGTTATTAGGTCTTGGCTACAGAACTTTTCACTGTCTGTTGGTCAGACCTATTGGTTCCAATATACTTAAAGTGGGCTTTAGTTGTCCCTTGCTCATGATTTGATGGCTTTGCTGTCCATCTCACTTTGCTTCTCGTGGTTTGATGCTTTCTTCCCGGTTCAAGAATTTGTCCTATCTGGGAGCATTTTGGTCTCCCAGTGTTGTGATTAGTTGGCTTATATGCTTCCACTGCTGACCTTCCATGCACTCAGGGGACTACATTTTTCTGTTAGTTTAAGCTCTCGGTTAAGCTCATTTGCTCTGTGCCTGTGTGACCCCCCGTGTGATTCCCCTACACCTTCTTCCCCGCTGTGTTGTTTCCCCAACCCTTCTATCCTGCTCATACTTAGTAGCATCCCGTGCCCTTCCCTAACTCACCTCTTTTATTTTGTAATATTCACACTCTGCCCCTCTCATTTTGGCACTCCCTTCCTTTTCCATTTCAAGATGGCCACTCATAAGTGTAACAGGGCACACATGTGCGGAGCCCTATGAATGGATTTGTGTTATTTTCACAGACCTATTCAAAGATCTTTAAATGGATTTGTTAAAATAATACAGATGCCTTCAAAGAAGGCCGTTGTGGATAGCGTGCATCCTCGGTGGGCAATCTTAGACTGAATTTGTTATGTTTTAACAAACTCCGTTCAAAAATAGCCATCTTTGAATGCATTTGTAATATTTTACAGGCATTTCTAAGATGGCAGCCACTGATGACAGAACTTTTTTTAATAGACATCTTCTTTATATGAAGTTCACTATTAAGGCATGCATTCCTATTACCAGATGTGTATAGAAACAGCACATGGCAGAAAATGCAGGCATATACAATCACTGTAAACATCCTTCTGTAGTCTTTCATGTAAGTGTAGTAAAGTTTATGCACTAGGTAGTCACTCAACGAGGAACCTCTTATAAATTTAAAGAAAGAACTCTTGCTGAGTGGACATTTGATATGAAATTGTGGATTCTTCTTGGTGAAATATATATGCAAGTTTCCATGTTGCTGAAGATGCTCAATTTGCAAAAAAATAAACCTAATAAAAAAGGTTTACAAATATGAACATAGCAGATGTCCCAGTTGAACATATACTACTGCAAATTCACAAATGATCTGAAATCCTAGATTGGAGAAAATATTTTGAGTTGCCTTAAAGGCTCTCAGTCACATCTGTTCTAGCTGCCATGAGAAAAATAAGGGTTTCCTCTGTACTATTCTCTCTGCGTGCACAGCTGATGGTTCAAACATTTGAAGCCCTTCAATCTTCTGAAGTGAATATATCACTTACCAGTTCCACACTCTTTTTCCTGACATTTTTGTGGCTTAACTAAAGTATAAAAACAACATGGGCTAGGCTGATAGGTTTCAGGGCCAAGACCTGTTTACCTGGTCAATGCTTGTTTATTGTTGACACTGCTAACTTGCTTGCTAGTGATCACTCATGCCTCTTTGTCCCTCCTTCTTCTGTGTGTGAGCAGGGACCAGCTACTGTATAATTACTTTTTGTCCTGTTTATCTGGTCTGTAGGGGACTATTTTTTTGTTTTGTTTCCTGCTCCTGCCTAGGGAAGCTTCCCTTTTAATCTGCAGAGCATTCTTCCTCTGAGTTTTGCTGTAAATATGGCTATAAATCATGCTGTTATCTTGGCCACATTTGGTCTTTATGGGCTCTCTACACCCTCTCACATCTGCGTGGCTCCCACCCTTCCTTGGCTTGTTTTTCTTTACCAAGTGTGCTTGCCTGTGTGCTGAGAGCTTGTAATTGCTCTACCAGGGCTCCTCAATCCTTAGAGACAGTGTCCACTTCTGCTCCCTACTAGGACCTCGGGCGCAGCTCCATCAGTGCACTGTAGTTCACACACTCCAGGCCCTCAGCCATGCCAGTGCCAATAACCCCACGCACCCTGTCTGCCAGAGCACCTCAGTTCTTACAGTGAATACACACTACTGTTCCAGTACTGGGACCTTGGGTGCAGCACCATCAGTGCACCTCAGTTCACACACTTCAAGCCCTCAGCCATGTCCGTTCCAGAACAGCACACATGCCGTCTGCCAGAGCACCTCAGTCCTTACAGCCAGTACACTCTGTTGGTCTAGTACTAGGACCCGGGGCGCAGCTCTATCAGGGCACCTCAGTTCCACCCCAGCGAGGTCACTTATTTTCTTATACTGGGAACCCGCTCACATATAGTTCCATTACAGCAGCTCAGTTCTAATATTCAGTCCCACTGCCAAGCCAATACTGGACCCAAAAGAGCAAAAAACAGCTCAGCCAGTGCACCTTAAGTCCAACATCCAACACTACTGTTGATGGGAACCACTACAGCTCCGCCAGAATCCATTGATTCTAACAATCAGTGTACATTTCTTCTCAGTTCTAAGGTTCACACACACGCTCTTCAGAACTCCAAGCTTCTGTGGTTCAGAGGCAATGCCACTCCATACTGGGCCCAACTCACAGCTTCACCAGGGCAACACTCAGCAACACTGGCACGCCAATACTAGGTTCCACACATAGCTCCATTACCATACCTCACTTCTGACCTTGTGTGCATGGCTGTTACTATTCCAGCACTGCAGCCCACATACAACTCTGTCAGTGCACCTCAACCCTAACCTGCAGCGCCCCATTATTCCAATACCAAGAATTACATGGCGCTCTGTTTCTCATTCCTCACCCACTGCCTTTCTGTTAGTCTAGCACAGGCCGGGACACAGCTCTGGCTATACCCCCAATCCTGATTTGAAGCACCCCAATATTGCTGTATTGGGGTTCACATACAACTCTGCTAATGCACCTCCTGCTGTTCTGAAGTGCCCCCTGCTGTTCCACACTCTGACTTATGTTTGAGGGAGCCAATTAAATTAAATCTTAGCTGCCATCTTTATTTGGGAGGGTCTGTTTCACCTATCTCACTAAGTTCTTTCCTTTACTCTGTTTACTCTCAATGTTTTCTTTCTCCCCACTTTTCTCTTTCCAGCTCTTAAAATCCACACGTTAACAGTTTTGCTCTTTCTTTCAACTGTTTATTTCTACTCCTCTCCCTTTTTTTTATTTCCCTCTTGCTACCTTCTCTTTCAAACTAGTAAAAACGTGGTTATTTGTTTCCTTGTTTCGTTCCTTTCTTTTTTCTTCATCAGGCGTTCATTCTTTCACTATTTTTTCTCTTCCTTTCATTCTTTCTTTGTCTTTTTTATTTGCTCTTTCCTTTGACTTGGTATGCGTCCTTTCACTTGTCTTTTTTTTTTTTTGGGATCTTTCTTCCTTCCTTTTTGTGGTGTTTTTTGTATCTTTATCTGTCAATTGACGTTTTTGTGTAAATCCCTCTTTTTCCAGTGGAAGCTAGAAGTTACCTGTCGGGACCCGAAGTGTCAAAGTGGTTTACCCATTCTGTGTCTGTGGGAAATGTGTCAGTGCATTCATGCCCTGGTTCTTCCTTTGCTTGTTTCTCCCACCATCTCTCTTTTTTTTCTTTAATGTTCATTATTCTTTTTCTTTTCACACTTCTTTCATTATTTTTTCCTCTTTATCTTTTGTTGGCTACCGTCCTTACCTTTTTTCTTTTGCCTCACATGTTTGCTCTATTTCTTCTCCTAGCTGTGTTTTCATTTTCTCATTTTTTTCTTTCCCTTCTTGCTTTTATTTCTTTGCAACCCCTTCTCTTTCTTCCTTTTGTCTGTTGTATTCCTTTCCCTTCTCTTTTTCTGCCCCATCCGCTTTCTATCCTGAGGCATAGTTATCAATGGGGCAACAGGTGCAGTGGCACTGGTGCCCAGAGATCTATGGATTTCACTCAGCTCTAATTACTGCTGTTTTTTCCTACCGAAATTTCAGTCAGCCATTTTGCTTTCTTACTCCGGGGCCCATGACAACGTTACTACGCCACTTATTCGCTCCATCTTTACTTCCAACTCCCTCTTTCCTTTCACCCTCCAATCCGTCCCAATTGATATTTTTGTTAAGGTGTTTTGACCATTACACTCTAATGCCAAAAGTTTATTTCTGATAAAGGTTTATATGATAATTGTATATGTTTTAATACTTTCTCCTTATTACAATGATTACCATGATTCAGGCCAACTTAACATCCTTATCACACTGCTACTGTTTGAACACTCTTGATATGTTCGGGTAACCCTTTTTGCTTATTTCTCCTCTGTGGCTGTTTTGTGTCTTTTTTGGGGAATTGTGTTAGCCAGACAGCAACTCTGATGGTGGGGTGGTGAAAGTTGTATTTTATTGGAATTATCAGCATGGCAGATTTAAATTAGGATGTTAAATGCCAACATTTTCATTTCTGCTGCAGATAGAGGAAGAATGTAAATGGAAGTGCTTTAGTTATATGCAGGGACACCAGAATTATATGGCAGGAAAAGACAAAACTATGAGGCAGGGTTGACCAATTTATTTGGCAAGAAAAGTTCCATTATCAATTTACAATGCCAATAGCTCTAACTCAAGCAAATGCGAGACCGTGCGTCATTACGTCATGAAACTAAGTGTGATTTTCTTGGATATTTTAATAACCTGCTGTAAAATGGTGAGCACCACTTGGAGCGGTAATTAATACAAGTGTATTTAAACATACACCTAGTGGCTCAGCGGCAAATGTCAGCTGGCGGGCAAACATTGTCATAGGGAGTTTGCCAAACTTTGTAGAGCCTCCATCCACGAGCTAGCAACCTCTACGGAGGGGTCTGTCTCTTGACAACGTGACAGTGTAAACAGGGTGGGTACCGTGTGGCACACAGAGCACCATGTAATCTGACAGGCCTGAAGAGGAATCCATGAGAATACCAGGATTGCCTCAGTGACCTGGGCTGTGAACTCCATACTGAAAATGACTTTCTAGAGAATTGGACCACAGAGTTCTCCGTGCGCCTTCCCTTCACTCCCGCTGACACGCACACCATTCTGAGGCCATTGAGGGAACTCCCCAGTCAGAGGGAAGCCGTCTACCCGGCCGGCCTCCCTCATTGCACGAAGAGCAGTAGTTGTGACACACCATTCACTAATATAGAGGGAACCTTTTGAACACAGTGTGGAAATGACGCGGCCCCTTGTCTGTCCGCAGGCACTTTCAACTACCTGCGCTAATTAGTGCTGCAATATGACGACGTTAATTTCAAAATGTTACTGCAGGAAGGAGATATTGCATAACAACAGTAAATGTTGCTACCGTTTTAAAACATGTATGCGTTTTCCTTTAAATTTACAGAAGGCTAGATTGGCAAATCCGTCGTCATAGAGACCTCTTAAGATTCCCCGTGTGAGGTGTGAAAACCTCTCCCTGCCCTGTTTCTACATTCTGGTACCTGGAGTTCTGCTTTTAAACGAGACTACAGACAAGTACCATCTTTCAGAATAAAAGCACCGGGCTGAGTAAACTGCTCTCTCCTGACTTGGAACCGCGTCTGGAGCCTGGGACTTGGTAAGAGCAGCGTGTTTCTGCCTCTGCCAAGGTTCCAGGGTAGAGGCTGGCAGCAGCAGCCAGGTGTGTCCCCGTGACTCGAGAGCAGGCCGAGCAGGCTGTTGCACATTCCACAGTGCTGTGGGATCGCCAGCTCTGCTTGTTGTGTTCTGTCTCGCCTGCTGTAGTATTCTATAGGCAATAAATACTATGACATCAGCAGGCGTTGGGGATTAGTGACGTGACGAAAATGATGGCCCCCCTCTCAATGTGCTTCTAAGCCTCCCACGTATATTCATTGGCTTTAGGCTGAATGCCCCCCCTTGAAATGTTGTATCCCCCTCACCCCCGTCACGGCGGGTTCCCTCGCTGAGGGATGCTTGCTAAGGCATTGCAGGTTTCCAACTGGAGACCCACGGCCAGAGGCCAGCGACCCTGCATCTTCCCATCACATAACATTGGTGAGCTTGATGCAATGAGGGAAGTCATAAATTAAAGACTAGATAGCGAGGTGACAGAAGAATGCAGGACTTTCCTTTTTGCCCAGTCCCCTACCAACACTTGACATAGGGACGCAGGCTGCCCCTGATCTCCAGCCATGGAGCCTCATGGGCCTAGCATTATTATGGCTGTGCGTCTGACCTGGTCCCTTATGTTTTTCACCCTGGTGCTCATCGCCATTACCAGGCACGGCCTGTCCTTTAGTGCGGAGGGGCCACGCCCCCCCCCCCACCTTTTGCCCCCATGAAGAGTGCCGGTCAGGCTGAACAAAGGTCAGCCTGACAGACACTCTTCATGCTCAGGTCAGGCAGCCAGGAGCAGACATGCACGATTTGCGCAGACTCCTGGCTGCCTGACCTGAACTTTGCTGGGCAGAAGAGGTCACAGCTCCTGTGGGTGTGACCTCCTCGGCTCAGCAAAGGTGCCTCGAGGCCCTCCCCCAGGTGACGAGGGAAGCGTCACCTATTGACTTTAACCTGGGCACTTCAGGTTGAAGCACTGAAGTGCCCAGGGCGAGTGTCAATCAGTGACACCTGGTCACAGAGTGGGACGGGGTCAGCAGTCTCACTGATCCCATCCCACTCTGTGAATAAGTTGGGACTGCTGCCTTCCCTCACTGGCTGACCTAAGTTCAGCCAGTGAGGGAAGGCAGCAGTCCCAACCCTCCTGGGACCTCTGAGGCTGAAGGAATGTAAGTGTGTGTGTGATCTTTTTACTGAATGTTTGGTACGTGCCTGCATGTTTGAAAGTTGATGAGTGTTGTTAATGGATGTGCGTGTGTGTGTGTGAAAGAATGAGTGTGTGTGTGCTTCCCGCCCCCCTCCTAAAACTGCCAGCCGTCACTGGCCATTACCCTGCTCCACCCCTCTGTTGCCTCTTTTGATGAAGCATAGTTCTAGAAGTGAATTTCTACTGAACAATGCAGCCCAAAAGCCGAAACCATGAGATGAGAACCCAGACCGAGCAATGAGAGGAGAGAACAACATGATTTTGTGGGAGGGGGGACTGTGAAAGGGAGACCAAAGACCTCTAAAATTAATTATTCTCTTTAATGAGCTGATTTAGGAATGGATGAGAAGTGTGGTCCTCATGGAATGTCAAACGGAGATTGCTTAGACTTTGAGTTGTGTGTTGTAGAAAATGACTTCCTCCAGTCGCTCGTACACTCACAATACTAGGACAATTGTAAGGTTTTCGAGACACAGCTCTTTGGCAATGGTAACCCCATAAACAGGAATAACAGGAGCTAGTCACGCATTATGTTAGAGACTTACAGTCAAATTGCACATACCCTTTCATGGAAACCACAGCCACATTTTCACATATATTTTACTCTGAACCAGGTTATTGCAAGATGTTGTTTCCATGACAACAGTAATTTGTATAATGGGACAGCCCAATTCTTCATTAATGCTTAACATCATGGCCTGTTTCTGGATTCCCATTATTTTGTGAGTAATAGAACTGATGCCCATCGGGTGATGGTAAATCATTCAAGAAAACTCATTTGGATCAAGTTGGGAAATCATTACTAGAAACTAGTAACCAGAGGTACTAATATCTGGTTGCAAAATACAGGTCGCAATTTGATACCAGTATTTTTGCACCAGTAAAGTATTTTATGAACCAGTCTGTCTAGTAATTTGTCAGTTCTTGAAATTCCATATCGTAGTGGGTTGGAATCCGAGCTACCTCATGCAAATTAATGGGACAGGTTGCAAATTCCAACTCACTACAATTGGAAGCCATTGCATGTATGTTGTCCTGCTGGAGTCATCAGACCTCCATGTCGATGAGGGCTTTTTAATAAAACAAACTTCAGTTTTTAAATGCAGCTCAGTTTCCTTAAAGGAAACGGGACTGCGTTTAAAAAGGAAAGTTTTTTTTTTTTTAAATTGTTTAAGAGGAGGCAGTGATCCTCTGGTCCTCACAGACCCATTCCCTTTGCAAGAGGGTGTTGGTTAAAAATTCAGTGTTCTAAGACCAGATTTTGGTCGCAAAACAATGATGCATTGGGTACCAAGTCAGTATTTACAACATGCCCCTTCCAGACACGGAATCTGTATCCATTCGGAATACCATTTTAGGCGAAAACATTTCTGACTCCTAAAATGGGATTGATAAATATAACAAAACATTTTAACAGTCGAAAGAACCACATTTGTGTGTTTGCGACAGTTAAAATGCTTAGTAGATCCGGACACTGGTCTTCTAACTCCACAACTGACTGCTGCATGTGCTCATATTATTTCCAAAAAATAAACTGCAGTGTGCTCTCGAGCCATAATGTTAATCCTGACAGGAGGTGATGTAAAATGATATGTGGGTAGGCCATACCACTGTAGGTCAAAACAAATACATAATGCAAGGAATCCAGTTTTCTAACATTGAGGGTTTGACAATCCTGTCTTGTAGATTTAGGACACGCCTTCATGCATTTATTTGTGTATTCACCTCACTTTTTTTCTGAAGATCAATTATGCTTAATATATTTCAGTTTAAAAAAAATCAGCGCACCTTTCTGAACGAACATTTAAAAATGAAATGTTCCTATATTTGGATGAAATCTATTTTTTACAAAAATTACTTCTCCCTATTCTGTAAATCTTTCACCAATTTACTGCTGCTTGGCCGTAATTGTTGTAAAAAATAAACTTTCACCCCTGAGTCCTTTTCAGGTGTGGTTTGCATCAATTATTTTTTAAACCATCAGATGACATAAATATGATGTATCTTATGCTGAGTGATATGCCACTGTAAGGTGCACCCATGGAAGGCAGAGTCCTGTCCGTGGTATGAGGACGTAGCTGGAATGACAGCATCATTATGTTGAAAAAGGAGGGAATTTCTAAACCATTTGATGTTTATATGATTATTACCTTGCTATCTAAAACACAGAGGCGCATGAGATAGATGATTTATTTATTTCATACTTTCATAAAATAGTGCCCGTTTCTTTTCGCTAACTTTAGACCACTGAAGATTTTTTTTTATAAAGAATGAATTACATCCAACAGCAGAGTCAGGTTATGTTTGTGTGATCGGGTGAAGTGAGAACTTCGCCCAAAGTTAGTCACAGCCCTTGTTCTGAAGGGAAATAGGTAGAAAGCAGGTATGAAAATTGTGTTTTTTTTGGTCTGAAGTTTGATTTGGTTCTCTTGTTTAGGCTGAGGTAATTCTGCAGTTGGGGGCCAGGAACTCCCAAGTAACAGCTCCGTGCTTCAGCCATGTATAGGTGCAATCATTTGATTGTAATCAGTCACTGAGAGAGTTTTAGTTGGTGTTTAAATGGGGAAAGTTTCTGTAATAATTCTGGACCTTTGCCCCATTAGCCATTATGGACATTATAGAGCATTTGTCTTGATCTGATGGAGATGGTTAATCACATCTGGTTGAAACATGCTGATATTTCTGTTTTAGGAACTAAATTGGCACATGATGTCAGTTACATGGTTTCAAATTTCTGGTGATTGTTCTCTCCTTTTGTGTTTAACTCAGGATCATTAAAAATACTGCATTTACAAACTGTGCATTAAGATAATGGGAAGGCAGACCAGCAACAGAATACCCACAAAGCTCTCCAATCACTTCTATTTCTTGGCATTGACTCCCTACCCTTTCCACACCCCACGGGACTCCCACGCTCCTGCCTCTATTTTGAAGATTGCTAAATAAGTAAATTCCTCAATTTAATTTTGTTAACACTGAATTATATATGATATTTGCTTTTCGATTAAGAATATAGGATAATCCCACTGCACTATACAAATACTGTGGTTGAGAACATAAAGTTTGTGTTCCCTAAAGTAGGTAGTGCTTGTCTCAATATCAGAGAGGGATCACGAAAAGATGATTATTCTGCATACTAATGAACATTCAAGAAATAACAACACACGTCTGCATTGCAGATAACTTCTTGCTGCTCTCTACATGCTTATGGTGGGTACGGTCCAAAGTGCGGGCAAACAAAAACACCCAAATGAGGAAGTAGTGGATTGCAGCTTGAACCACCATTGAACCGTGGACCAAATCTCTTGGTTGCCCAGGTGAAGGCATTGCACGTAATAGTGAAAGATAATGACGCCTTTGTGGCAGAGTTAAGAGATATTTCCCTATCAATAAAGGCATAACAGAAAAACATCTCTGCGAAGGGGGAAGTGGACTAGACCTTTTGTTACTTTTTGTCACGGAGCCAAGTCCTGGTATACACAACATTTTGAGAAGTTCATGAGTTCATAATGTTCCACTCAGTATTCTGGAAATAAACAGTATTCCGTATATAGTGGAACCGTCCCAAAATATGAGCAACTCATCACTGGGGAAAGAGACATCTTATAGTGTGCATAAAAGAAGTGCCAGAAGAATGCTTACTGCTACTCTCATATTGTATTAAATCATTTGTGTAGTACTTAATACCCCTGTGTCGGGTGCCGAAGCACTCTTCGTATGGGTGTGTGATTGGAAGTGAGTTGTCTTTGCTTTGAGCCTGTGCAGTGTTTCCATATGTGATGGTCAGCGAGGTGCATCTTTATCATGTTATGGGACACAGCTTTGCGCTGTGATGGATGACGAAGTGTAAGAGATGGACACACATTTTCATATTGTGTTATGCTGGCACCTCTGATTTACTCTGAAGCCCCCTTTATTGAGACTGGTAGCTTCACTGTTATGTTCTTGATCAGATTTACTATGCAGTTCGCCCTCTCTGCGATGCGGAAGAGGCAAGCATTGTAGAAAAAGAGCAGGGAGGGTGTAATCAGAGATCTGACTGCATAGATTGCATGAGTCCTCCTTTACATAAATGTTACTATGAGATAGCAAAGGTATTTGTCAAGATGCATTGCATTATCATACTTTTTGTCATTATAGAATGCTAGTGTTCAGAGTATGCGACTGTTCCGGACCTGCAGGATGCACTATGTTGGAGTCCCTTGGAGCCAAGCAATTTGTGGTAGATCTCTTTGGTCTTGGCAGAACTGTCTGGTTAGTATTTAGGGGTCAGTCACGTGGGTTGGTATAGCCCGTATCTGTGCCATTCAGTTGCGTGCAAGGTTCCAAAGGTTCATTCATGATATGCCTGGCCCTTTGATGAGGGATCAGGTAGTGAACTGATATACATTATCATACAGCGATATGGATTATATTAAATTGACTAAAGTTATTGTCCTTCTCTTGCAGATAGGGATAAGAGATAGGGCAGACATTGTTAACTGTGTCTGTAAAAAGGGGGTGCATGAGTCCTTTGTTTCATTTGTCAGGTTGTCGGTCTTCGGGTGTGGAGTGGCTGCGGGTACTTCTAGTATTGATTGCACTGGCATTTCTTATGGTTAGGATGGTATACTTATTATAGTCTATCCATATGTCTACACCATTGTGAGGTTATGTTATGTGTAGCTCCAGAGTTTGGGTGTGGTTGCTCTGCTGTCTTCTTGGCATGGTGTGCTGTTTGGGACTGATCCATAGCTCTAGACCATGGTTGTATTGGTAGGATGGTTCTGGTTCTGGGCTCTATTCCAAAATCAGTGGTTGATGCAATTATCTTAATAATAATCATGTTGTCACCTGTCATCTGAGCTTTAAATGCTCATTGACACTTCTAATCTTGACTGACCATGAGTTCCAGTGCTTGGCATCTTGTACAGAGAATGCACGCCCTCCTATGGATTTCCTATTGCAAGACAGCATGATGATTCCTAGTGCTAGCCTGGAGCGGTTTCCTATCTCATTTCATTGGTTAAATGTAATTTGTAGGTATGGTGGTCCTTTCCTTCGGAGGCTCTGTGTATGATACACAGTGCCTTGAACATTGATCCCATAGCTACAGGTAGTAAGTAGAGTGCTTGCTGGACTGGCTTCACATGTTCTCTAGGATCAATGAAGAGGATGCTTTTTCTTCACTGCTGTACAATCTTGAATTTGTTTATTTTTTTATATGGTAAAGAAGGGGTGCCATGGTGTGGGCTATTGAATAAGTTGTGCTCCGAGATCACGAAAGTGAGGATAGTTTGTAGTTTTTTTGGTATTCAAGGTATGGGAAGATGTGTTGGAGTGTTGTCACTGTGTAAAGGTGCTCATTGTGAACTCCTTGGCTTGTGGTATCAGGAATGGTTCTGACCGAATTCCTAGCTTTCTTTCTTCTCTTGGTGTAGCTGGTGAGGCATCAAGTTCCTTGAAGCAAATGGCCAAAGGCTGGTGTGTTTGCCATTGTCCCGATCTCTGGCTTTACAGTGTTGAACTTTAGGTGGTTAATCATCATGCACGCACAAAGGCAATCCCCAAGTCTTCACTGTAGAGGTCTTTTGGGCCATCCATTTTTAGAATGCATCATCTGTGTAGCTATACCATGTAAGGTTGAACAAACTGTTCATTTCCAGTAAGGGCGTTTGGTAGACACTGAAGAGAAGAGATGATAAACCCCGATGGATGCATGAGTTTAAAAACGGTGGATGACTATCGGCACAGGCAACCTGCTTGCACAAAGACATGGTAATAGAAGTGCACAGATTAGTTATGTGCACAGAGTCACACCTTGAACACTGGAAGCAAACAGGCATAGATAGGTAGCAGGCACATACCAGCAATAAGAGCAGAAGTACTAGAGGGGCATAGACCCATAGTTGGCATCTATATTTGTCTACAGATATAGGCACTGCAGGGTATGCACCACTACAGAAGTTAGGCACGAAGTAGGGAGCGGTTGGGCAAAATATCACTGCTGCCACTAAATGCATAAGACCGGGCATGCATTTTTGAAGAAGATGGGATGGATTGAGAGATGCCTCCAAGACAACCCATTCAAGTTGTTTTGCAGTTGACTGTCCTTTGGTTGTGAGCTTATTGATATTGTCAGCATTTGTTTGGTGCCGCAGCTTCTCTGGAGTCAGATGTTCTCATTGTTTTGGTCTGGGATTTTATAGTTTGAAGTCAAGGTATTGTGTTTGATTCGTGGAGATTACTTTGTTTAATGTATTGTTTAGTAATGATTTGCATTGGTTAATGGGAGGAATAATATGTGTTTTAATGCGATCAGAGTGCTGTGTAATGTACTATGTCATAGGGTGTGTGTTTTGACAAGGGCTTTTCAGTTTTTGGTTCCACTGGGGTGAATGGTTGTCTTTTACCAGGCCTGAAACAATTGCATTAGCAATTGAGTAGCTTTGATAGTGTGGTACAAACATGGGGACTGTATGTTACAACCACTTTGCTAGAGTGGTCCAAGCACGTATGTTTATGTGATAACGGGAATGTCCGGCTGATGTTGCAATGCTTTGTCAGAGGAGTGGCTTTGGGGCGCACAAGATTGTCCAGAGGATCCTGCAGATAATCAGGTATTTTGAACACAAAGATCAAGAGAAGCAACATACACAAAGCGGGGTGATGCCTCGTACAAGGCATGACGTGATTCAGCGAGATGACACCTGCCAGTCAGCGCGAGGAGCTCATGCAGGCCACAGTGATTGTCATCTTTGTATTAAGAGGAGGTGGTGTGGAGGGCGACAGAACTGCATCACCAACTCCTGCCTAGGCCTAAGTGATGGCAAAACAATCTTACAGACCAGGAAGCAGGTTTCCCTCAATTCTGGAAAGGATCCTATGGTGTTTTAATGTCTTTTATTGCAGCAATGCAAACAATGTATATATGTTAACCACATAATTTCTTTTTTTTAAACCAGATTTTATTGGTTTCAATTCAATTCAATAGTACATATAAATTTTTATTCACTTAGCGTTACTATGTTTATCACAGTGTATCTTGGTCACATTTGTACATTATCTGGTTAGTGGTACTTATTTAGAATATAACATAAACTCTTGTAATAACAAAATCCAACTCCCCCCCCTCCCCCAGTCCATCCCTAACCCTTCTATGCGAGAGCCTTGATTCAGTATTGATATTTCTTCTGCAGAGTAACTAGTCACGTTTGGTTAGCACTTATGGGCCCTTGGCAGCAGTCTGAAATGTTATGGATTTCTACACATGGTCAGGAGTTTGTTTCGACCTATGACTAAGTGTTGTATACTATTATATTTTGTTGCTTATTGCATGGTCCTAGTTATTGTATATGAGGTGGGTTCTGCTGTATGAACTCTGACCTGAGTGTATCCATTGTTATTTCCCAGCCTTCTGATACTTCTGCTGTTGCCCACTTAAGTAATTCGTTTTTCCAGGTAATTACTCTTGGGCCCTTAGGGTTTTTCCAATTGCTTGCTATTTCCCTTTTAACTAGTGTTAAGGCCAGGTCTAGGAATCTACCTGAGGCTCTGTGTTTAGTTGAATGAGTAAAGGCGTGTAAGAGGTAATTATCCACAGAACATGTTGTGGCCTTATTCAGTAGTTAGGACAATTTTTGGCAAATCTCAATCCAATAGGATGCCAGTATGGGGCATTCCCAAAACATGTGAATAAACTCTGCATCTACTAATCCGCATCTTGGGCAGCTCTCAGTGGATTTATTGAAGTATTTATTAATGCGGGCAGGTGTTAAATAGGCTTGGTGTAGGATATAGAAATTGCTAAGGTTAAGTCTAGCATTCCGAGAAGCCTTGGGAAGGTTCCGCAGTATATGTCCCCATTCTACTTCTGAGATTTCACGATTGGAAGCTTTTTCCCCATTGTTGTTTAAGGTAGGGTAGAGGGTCTGTAATGTCTGCTCGTATTAAAGCATTGATATTGCCTTAGTTTTGTTATTTGGGGATGTCAGGTATGTGCATATTGCCTGTGCCGAGGGTTCAATGCCCTTCGTTCGCCAATGATTGTATATGCTGGCTTTTATGGTCCCGTATGTTAAAAGATGTTTTGCCGGAATGTCGTATTCCGCTCTGGTGGCTTCAAATGTCTTCAGTTTATTGTCCTAGAAAAGCAAGCCTACTGTAGTAATTCCGGCTTCTACCCAGTCACCCCATTCAAGTACAGTCCTCTTCTGCGTTATTGCCTGTAAAGAACTAATGGGGAGCTCCGCAGAATAGGGAGTCTTAGTTTTAATCTTACGTAAATATGTGTTCGATGGCATCTCTCGCTGTAGATACACATGTTCTGCAATAGCTCGCCATCTGGTGTTGGGTCGGAGTGTTACAAGTTGTTTTTCTTCGAAGAAGTGTTTTCGAGTCACGGGACCGAGTGACTCCTCCTTCTGTGCTCATTGCGCATGGGCGTCGACTCCATCTTCGATTGTTTTCTTTCCGCCATCGGGTTCGGATGTGTTCCTGTCGCTCCGAGTTTCGGAACGGAAAGATAGCTGAAAACGGAAGATTTTCGACGGTATCGTTGCGATCCGGTTCGAGATAAACACACACGACGACGCATTGAACATCGAAGCGCTTCGGTGCCCTTCGGGGTAGATTTCGGCACACCGTCGGGGCCTAGTCGGCCCGACCGCGTGGAGAACAACGCCGATGGAACGGACCCAGTTTCGATTCTGCCCTGAATGCCACAACAAATATCCTTATACGGACCAACACTCGGTCTGTAACCTGTGCCTGTCACCCGAGCACAGCGAAGAATCCTGTGAGGCCTGTCGGGCGTTCCGGTCCCGAAAAACTCTGCGCGACCGTCGAGCGAGAAGACTGCAGATGGCGTCCACGCCAAAGGAGCATCGACAGTTCGAGACAGAAGAGGAACAGGAGGAATCCTTTTCCATCCAGGATTCAGACTCCGACGAACTCGACAATACAAAAACTGTGAGTAAGACGTCGAGATCAGAACTTAAAAAAGGCAAAAAGGCCCAGGGGACGTCACTGCCAACCGGCCATGGCTCAACCCAAATTACCGGTGACCAACAATCGGCACCGAAAAAGGCCCATTCAGTGTCGAGATCGTCCGACTCCGGTCGAGACACCGGCACGCAGCCTCCTCGGGACCGAGAGAGTGCTAAAGAGAAGCATCGACACCGAGAGTTCGGTGTCGACACGGATCGACGCCGAGACAGTGGCGCCGAAGACCATAGGGGCCAAGATTTTTCGGCACAAAAGAAGAGGAAGGTTACCTCGGAGCCGAAAAGACAAACAACAGGGTTTTCGGAGCCGAAAAAAGCACCAACAGACCCAGTTTCAGGCTCCTATACTGAAGAGCATTCTATGTCTTCACAAATGAAAAAACACAGATTCGAACAGGAACTGCAATCCACTGAAGTGGATCACACGCAAAAGCGTATCTTTATTCAGCAGGGGACAGGGAAGATCAGTACCCTTCCACCTGTCAAAAGAAAGAGAACACTTCAGTTTATAGCACTAGAGGCTCCTCAGCAACAAACAGCAAAGAAGGTAACACCTCCTCCCTCGCCTCCACCTGTAACTCCGGCTTTGCCAACTTACACCCCGTCACATTCGCCAGCTCACACCGCCATGAGCCACGATGACCAAGATCAAGACGCGTGGGACTTGTACGATGCACCAGTGTCTGATAACAGCCCAGACACATACCCAACTAGGCCATCACCACCTGAGGACAGCACAGCCTATTCACAAGTGGTGGCTAGAGCAGCACAGTTCCATAATGTGGAACTACACTCTGAACAAGTAGAGGATGACTTTTTATTTAACACCCTCTCCTCCACCCACAGCTCCTACCAAAGCCTGCCTATGCTCCCAGGCATGCTACGCCATGCAAAGGAGATCTTCAAGGAACCAGTTAAAAGTAGGGCAGTAACGCCTAGAGTGGACTAAAAGTATAAGGCGCCTCCTACGGACCCTGTATTCATCACCTCTCAGCTGCCACCAGACTCTGTGGTGGTAGGGGCTGCCAGAAAACGGGCAAATTCACACACTTCTGGGGATGCACCTCCCCCAGATAAAGAAAGCAGAAAGTTCGATGCAGCCGGGAAGAGGGTCGCTGTCCAAGCAGCAAACCAGTGGCGCATCGCAAACTCACAAGCGCTGCTAGCGCGATACGACAGAGCCCACTGGGATGAGATGCAGCATCTCATTGAACATCTCCCAAAAGATCTACAAAAAAGAGCAAAACAGGTTGTTGAGGAGGGTCAAAACATTTCCAACAATCAAATACGCTCCACTATGGATGCAGCAGACACAGCCGCAAGGACCATTAATACTTCGGTTACCATCCGTAGGCACGCATGGCTCAGAACGTCTGGATTCAAGCCAGAAATTCAGCAGGCAGTACTTAACATGCCAGTAAACGAAAAACTTCTGTTCGGTCCGGAGGTCGACACAGCCATAGAAAAGCTCAAAAAGGACACTGACACTGCCAAGGCCATGGGCGCACTCTACTCCCCGCAGAGCAGAGGATCTTATACCACCTTCCGCAAAACACCTTTTAGAGGAGGGTTTCGGGGTCAGGCCACACAAGCTAGTACCTCACAGTCCGCACCGTCCACCTACCAGGGACAGTACAGGGGAGGCTTTCGGGGCCAGTATAGAGGAGGGCAATTCCCTAGGAATAGAGGAAGATTTCAAAGCCCCAAAACCACTACCAACAAGCAGTGACTCACACGTCACTCACCCCCCCCACACAACACCAGTGGGGGGAAGGATAAGTCAATATTACGAAGCATGGGAGGAAATAACTACAGACACATGGGTCCTAGCAATTATCCAACATGGTTATTGCATAGAATTCCTGCAATTCCCTCCAGACATACCACCAAAATCACAAAATTTATCAAAACACCATTCACAGCTTCTAGAGATAGAAGTTCAAGCACTACTGCAAAAAAATGCAATAGAATTAGTACCAAGCACACAAATAAACACAGGAGTTTATTCACTGTACTTTTTGATACCAAAAAAGGACAAAACACTGAGACCAATTCTAGACCTCAGAGTAGTAAACACATTCATCAAATCAGACCACTTTCACATGGTCACACTACAAGAAGTGTTACCATTGCTCAAAAAACACAACTACATGACAACCCTAGACCTCAAAGACGCATATTTCCATATACCAATACATCAATCACACAGAAAATATCTAAGGTTTGTATTCAAAGGAATACATTACCAATTCAAAGTATTGCCTTTTGGTTTAACAACCGCTCCAAGAGTATTCACAAAATGCCTAGCAGTAGTCGCTGCACACATCAGAAGGCAGCAAATACATGTATTCCTGTATCTAGACGACTGGCTAATCAAAACCACTTCGCTCACACAATGCTCAAACCACACAAATCAAGTCATACAAACCCTCTACAAACTAGGGTTCACCGTCAACTTTGCAAAATCCAACATTCAGCCAAGCAAAGTACAGCAATATCTAGGAGCCATAATAGACACGACAAAAGGAGTAGCAACGCCAACTCCACAAAGAATTCACAATTTCAACAGAGTCATTCAACACATGTCTCCAAATCAGACAATACAAGCAAGAACAATACTACAGCTCCTAGGCATGATGTCCTCATGCATAGCCATTGTCCCAAACGCAAGACTGCACATGAGGCCCTTACAACAGTGCCTAGCCTCACAGTGGTCTCAAGCACAGGGTCACCTTCTAGATCTGGTGTTAATAGACCGCCAAACTTACCTCTCGCTTCTATGGTGGAACAGTATAAATTTAAACAAAGGGCGGCCTTTCCAAGACCCAGTGCCACAGTACATAATAACAACAGATGCTTCCATGACAGGGTGGGGAGCACATCTCAATCAACACAACATAAGAGGACAATGGAACATACATCAAACAAAACTGCATATAAATCATCTAGAATTATTAGCAGTTTTTCAAGCACTAAAAGCTTTCCAACCAATCATAATCCACAAATACATCCTTGTCAAAACAGACAACATGACAACGATGTATTATCTAAACAAACAAGGAGGAACACATTCAACGCAGTTAAGCTTATTAGCTCAAAACATATGGAAGTGGGCAATCCACCATCAAATTCGTCTAATAGCACAGTTTATTCCAGGGATCCAGAATCAACTGGCAGACAATCTCTCTCGAGATCACCAGCAAGTCCACGAATGGGAAATCCACCCACAAATTCTAAACACCTACTTCACACTCTGGGGAACACCTCAAATAGACTTATTTGCAACAAAAGAGAACGCAAAATGCCAAAACTTCGCGTCCAGATACCCACACAAGCAATCCCAAGGCAATGCCCTATGGATGAACTGGTCAGGAATATTTGCTTACGCTTTTCCTCCTCTCCCTCTCCTTCCTTATCTAGTAAACAAATTGAGTCAAAACAAACTCAAACTCATTTTAATAGCACCAACGTGGGCAAGACAACCCTGGTACACAACACTGCTAGATCTCTCTGTAGTACCCCACATCAAACTGCCCAACAAACCAGATCTGTTAACGCAACACAACCAACAGATCAGACACCCAGATCCAGCATCGCTGAATCTAGCAATCTGGCTCCTGAAATCCTAGAATTCGGACACTTACAACTTAGCCAAGAGTGTATGGAAGTCATAAAGCAGGCCAGAAGGCCATCCACTAGACACTGCTACGCAAGTAAGTGGAAAAGATTTGTTTGTTACTGCCATCATAATCAGATACAACCACTACACGCAACTCCAAAACATATAGTAAATTACTTGCTCCATTTACAAAAAGCAAAGCTAGCCTTCTCTTCTATTAAAATACACCTTGCAGCAATATCTGCATACCTGCAGACTACCTATTCAACTTCCTTGTATAGGATACCAGTCATCAAAGCATTCATAGAAGGTCTTAAAAGAATTTTACCACCAAGAACACCACCTGTTCCTTCATGGAACCTAAACGTGGTCCTAACAAGACTCATGGGCCCACCTTTCGAACCCATGCACTCTTGCGGAATACAATTCCTAACCTGGAAAGTTGCCTTTCTCATCGCCATTACATCTCTAAGAAGAGTAAGTGAAATTCAAGCGTTCACAACACAAGAACCTTTTATACAAATACATAAAAATAAGGTCGTCCTACGACCTAATCCTAAATTTTTACCAAAAGTTATTTCACCGTTCCATCTAAATCAAACGGTAGAACTACCAGTTTTTTTCCCACAGCCAGATTCTGTGGCTGAAAGAGCACTACATACATTAGATGTCAAAAGAGCATTAATGTACTACATTGACAGAACAAAGAACATCAGAAAGACTAAACAGCTATTTATTGCATTCCAAAAACCTCATGCAGGTAACCCAATATCAAAACAAGGTATAGCCAGATGGATAGTTAAATGCATCCAAATCTGCTACCTTAAAGCAAAAAGACAACTGCCCATTACTCCCAGGGCACATTCAACAAGGAAAAAAGGTGCTTCAATGGCCTTTTTAGGAAACATCCCAATGCATGAAATATGTAAGGCAGCCACATGGTCTACGCCTCACACATTCACCAAACACTACTGTATAGATGTGCTATCCGCACAACAAGCTACAGTAGGTCAAGCTGTATTAAGAACTCTATTTCAGACAACTTCTACTCCTACAGGCTAAACCACCGCTTATGGGGAAATAACTGCTTACTAGTCTATGCAGAACATGTGTATCTACAGCGACAGATGCCATCGAACTGAAAATGTCACTTACCCAGTGTACATCTGTTCGTGGCATCAGTCGCTGAGATTCACATGTGCCCACCCACCTCCCCGGAAGCCTGTAGCAGTTCAGAAGTTACCTTCAATTTTGTACATTTGTATATATATTATTTAAACCTTTAATAGGTACATACTTACACATTTCATTGCGCGGGCACTATTACTATAGTACAACTCCTACCTCACCCTCTGCGGGGAAAACAATCGAAGATGGAGTCGACGCCCATGCGCAATGAGCACAGAAGGAGGAGTCACTCGGTCCCGTGACTCGAAAACACTTCTTCGAAGAAAAACAACTTGTAACACTCCGACCCAACACCAGATGGCGAGCTATTGCAGAACATGTGAATCTCAGCGACTGATGCCACGAACAGATGTACACTGGGTAAGTGACATTTTCATTTCCAACACTTGGTTAGTATTTTTAGTTCTGGACTGTCTTGCTTCTCGTCTCTAGGAGATCCTAAAAGTATCTCAAATAGCCTGGTCCTCTGTGGGGGGGAATTTTTTCGTATTCGGTGTTGTCAACAAACTGTTCGAGATCCAGACTGCCAGCTACTGTAATTGTGCTACAAGATAGTAGGACTCAAAATCTGGTGTTGCTAATCCCCCATCTGTCGACTGTCTTTGAAGCTTTGTCAAGGCCACTCTTTTCCTACCTTTACCTCATATAAATGAGCTTACTATTGTATTAAGTTCCCTAAAGAAGGACATAGGAATCCAAATCGGGAGAGGTGAGAAATGATATAACAATCTCGGCAGTACAATCATTTTGAGAATCGCAATTCGCCCGGTCACTGATAGTGGCAGTGTTTGCCAGAATGTCATGCAGGTTTTTATGGAAGGGATTGCGCCGCCTAGATTTCCATCAAGAATATCCCTGGCCTCATGATAAACTTTCACTCCCAGGTATGGGAGCCCCTCAGGTGTCCATCTTACCAGTCCCAGATTCAGGGGTGGTAGATGGTGGTTTGTAAGAGGGAACAAGACTGTTTTATCCCAATTTACTTTTAGGCCTGAGTGGCTTTCAAAGTTAGTTAGCATTAGTTGTGCTAGTGGTAAATCCCTTTGGATGTCGCCCAAGAAAATTAGGAGGTCGTCCGCGTACAGGGCTATATGATGTCTCTCGTTTCTGACAAGGATACCTGGTCCTCCCTGCCCTGCCCTTGCCGCAGTGGCCAGTGGTTCCATCGCCAATGCAAATAGCAGGGGGGAAGGGCGCAACCCTGTCTCAACCCGCGTTCCACTTTGTATCTGTGCGATATTATGCACCCCGTGCGGACTCTAGCTGAGGGGTCAGTATATAGTAATTTCACCCATGCTATGTATTCCGGTCCTATTCCGAGTTTGGACATAACTTTATAAAGGAAGTCCCAGTCTAAGCTATCAAAGGCTTTTTCGATATCGACTGCCAGGATACCCGGGGTCCCAGCGGTGGGTGCTACTATCCCTCATGATGGCAATTAATCTACGAATATTCCCGGCTGTATTACATCCTGGTATGAAACCTGCTTGGTCTGGGTGTATTAAAGAGGGCCTCATTGGGAGAAGTCTGGATGCCAGGGTCTTGCTAAGGATTTTATAGTCGAGGTTCAGCATAGAGAGGAGTCTATATGCTCCCACTCCTGTTGGGTCTTTGCCGGGCATAAGAAAGGGGATTATGATTGCTTCCCGAGATGATTCAGGTAGAAGGCCTTGGTCTCTGGCACATTAAAAAAAAAAATCTAGTCTGGGTGAGAGGATTCCAGCAAAGGTTTTGTAAAACTCAGCAGGGAGGCCGTCAGTTCCGGGTGATTTTCCCCCTGCTAGACTCTTCATGGCTTAGTTGATCTCTTCTAGTGTGACGTTCTCCTCTAGTGTGTCTGTGGATGTTGGTTCCTAGGGTTTCAGGTTTAGTGTTACTAAGTAGTTTTCAGTTGATTCTCTGTTTAAATTGGGTCTTTTTTGGTATAGTTTCTCATAAAAAGACAAAAACTGGGCATTAATCTGTTCTGGTTCATGCAATTGGGTCCCTGTCTTTGAGATCAGGTTCATTATGGGGGGGGGATTTTTCAGATTGCGAGACCACCCTGGCAAGTAATTTTCCCGCTTTATCTCTCTCGCCATGTACTCTTGTGAGGTAGTTTTTATGGTCAAAGCATCTAAGGCGTTTGACACAGTGTGCTACTTCTGATCTGAGAGCTTGTATTGGGGTTTGTAGTTGTGGAATTCCAGGCCTATCCTTCTCAGCCTCTCTCAGTTTAGCCTCGGCTCATTCAGTATCCCCCAGTAAGGTTCTACATATTCCTACTTTTTCGGCTATGCACTTTTCCGTTATTATTACCTTAAAAGCGTCCCATTCTATCAGAGAGTTAGATGCCGTAGTGTCATTTTCTTCAAAATATTGTAACATACACTGGCGGAGTTCGGCTCTGAAAGGAGGGTCCTCCAGTAATTCGGGCCTGAGTCTCCACATGGGTATACGGGAGGTGGAGGACCCCCATTTCAGAGATAACAGCAGGGGATTATGGTCCGATATTGTGCAAGATAAATACTCCATATTTGATATGTGTGTGTATATCTGGTGAGCATAAAAAGGAGTCTAATCGTACATGCAGTTCATGGAGGCTAGAAAAAAAGGAGTAGTCCCTGACACTAGGGTGTAGTTTACGCCAGGCATCTGTAAGGCCCCAGTTCGCTTGCCAAGTTGAGAACTGTCGCGCCGTTCTCAGTAGTGGGAAATGTGGCAGGGGAGGATGTGATCTGTCTGCATTAAAGTCGCTTACACAATTAAAATCACCCCCCATTATCACTGGTGATTATAGGTATGACGCTAGCAAGCTGGATAGTCGTGTGAAGAATTCACCTTGTTCTGTGTTGGGAACATAAACATTGATCATAGCTAGTTCTCTCCCCTCTAGTCTGCCCTTGATCGCGACAAACCTCCCCTCGGGGTTTATGAGGCTATCCGTCATTTGGAAGGGGACCCCTGCCCGGATCCAGATCAAAGTGCCCGTCGAGTATGCCGAATAGGTAGTGAAGAATGCCTGACCTCTCCATCTTCTCTGCAGGGCCTTACCCTCTGCCGCTGTTAAGTGGGTTTCCTGTAGCATGGCTATTTGAATACCCCTCCTTTGCAAGTATGACGATATCTTATATCTCTTGACCATGCCTGACCTCTCCATCTCCTCTGCAGGGCCTTACCCTCTGCCAATGTTAAGTGGGTTTCCTGTAGCATGGCTATTTGAATACCCCTCCTTTGCAAGTATGACAATATCTTATATCTCTTGACCATTGAGTGCATACCTCTGATGTTCCACGTAAGGAACTTATATGGTTTTGGTGTTGTCATAGTGGTGAGTTTGTTACTCTAACCAGGTAATGTTTCTGATGACCCTGCTTCATAGCATGCCCCTTCGTGACCTCATAGTCCCTGATCTGCTCTGCATTTTTCGTAATGGTACTCAGTGTAGAATTTAACCCCAGATGATTCTTCAACAACATAATTACCCAACTCCCCATCCCCAGGACAAAAGTCAAACCTCTCTCGCCCAAACTTGTGTAAAAACGTTAACCTGTCCAACAACGTGGGGGGTGCTCTGGGGTGGAAACCGAAGCTCAGCAAGGCAGCCCCTCCTCAACCCCCAGGAAGTAAGCATACTGGGATTTCATGTCTCTAAATTTTCATTCAGTACAAGTGTGGGATATCAGTCGGATTACTCCGCAGCCCCTCTGTTTAGTGCGGTCGCAGGTGTGGTCTCTGTATTCTGTTTACTGACGTTATGTACAAAAAGTTACAATTCCATGTTTGTAGATCAGGCTTGTACGTCAGATAATATTATCTGATGTTCCTGGGGTCACCTCCGGGCCCCTCTTGTCAGATGCGAGTGAGTGGTCTGATTCTTGTTCTGATTCCGATTGATCCATGTCGTCTTGGGATTGCTTAGGTGAGCCTTGTTCTGAACAGCTGAGGGCCGCAGCGGCCTCCACTGCTTTTTGATGATCGTTTAGAATCTCTAGTGGGGATGGACTGGTACGTCTAAAAGATTTACTGAGATTAGTCTTTCCTTTGCGGTTTAGCTGGCGCTTTTCTGGGCTGTGACTTGTCTCACCGGGTGGTTGTTTATCAATCCAGTTCCATACCTCCTCTGCCGTGTTGAAAAACGGTGTGCCTGCTGCATTCACTATTCGTAGTTTGGCTGGGAATAGTATCCCCTATTGTACCCCCATGTTGCGGAGTCTCTGTTTGACTTCCCTAAAAGAGGCTCTCTGTCTCTGTACCTCTTGGGAGAAGTCAGGGAAAATTTGGATCACTTGGTTGTCGAGTGTGCAGTCTCCTTTTTTCCTGCTTTGGGTTAGTAGGTGGTCCCTGTCTCTGTAATATAGGAGTCTGGCTATTATTGGTCTGGCAGGGGCGCCGGGTGGACGTGCAGGGACTCTGTGTGCCCTCTCTACTGCGAAGAACTGGGAAAGGCATTTGTCCGCCACGTTTTCCTTCAGCCATTTTTCTAGAAAGTCTACCATGCTGGTTCCCTCAGACCGTTCCGGAAGTCCTATGATTCTGATATTATTTCGCTGCGATCTATTTTCAGTGTCTTCAGCCCTTAATTCTAATTCCCTGATCCGTTTCTCCATCTGACGCGATATTTCGGAGTTGTCTTTTATCTCAGGCATTAGTTCCTCCATCTGTTTTTCTGTGGTGGTCACCCTCTCTGCTAGGCGGGGATGGTGGTCACTTAGTACTGAAAAGTCAGACGCAAGGGAGTCTATTTTCTCCTCGAGAGCAATTCTGGAGGCAGTGATGGCTTGCATCACGTCTTGCAGGGCAGGTTCTCCTGGCTCTCTTCCCTCCCTTGAAGGAGATTTCCTCATGTTCTCTTGTTCTGGAGGTGCCCTGGTTGGAAGATCTTTGGTGCTGTCGGTATCGCGACGTCTGCCTGTTTTGCCCATTGTGGAAGATAGCAGATGTGCTTGCTGTCAGCCGTTTACCTTTGGGTGGTCGCAGGCTACTTGTTAGAGGAAGCGCAGTTTGTCACTGATGTTAATGATTATCTATCCGCTTTTTGAATCTCTTTTGGTGTGGGAGGGCAGTGGTTACTCCAATAAGGAGATTGTGATTTGGTCCTGTGTCGAGTCGAAGATTCTGTTCCTTGTAATGAGCCAACAGCTGGTGCTTGCGAGTGTTTTTATGTCAGACTAGCGACCACTCTGGTGTTGATCTATCGCCTTTGGGCCGTAGGTTGGTTTCTTCGGTGATCTGGGTTGTCTATCTTTGCTGGGTAGCAGCTAATGTTCTGGCGCCGGGTGCTGCGGGCCCTAGAGCTCTTAGGTTCGAGGTTATGTCTCCCAGTGCCTCTCAGGTAAGGGCAGCCGGGCCGTAGGCACTGGACTATTAATGCAGCCCTCTGAATGGGACAGAGCAGGCGTCTCTGGTGGTATATCCCTAATCTCTGCTATATTACTGGGTTCCTGCCATCTCTCCTGCTGCGTTGGTCACAGGGCAGAGCCGCGCACCTCGATTTGGGCAGTTATACCTCCCAACATTCACTTCTTGTTCTCAGCTACCTTCATAGGATCTGCTGCAGAGCCTCCGTCAACCCCAGCTCAGGTCGCCGGCCGTGAGTAAGATTTTGCTGCGGGGCCCCGGAGCCCTCACCGATCACCCCCCTCCTCGGGGTGCATCTTTCATTCCAATCCCCGGGGACCGTCTCCAGTTGAGCCCAGGCTGGCCGCCCCCAGGGTGACCCCCAGTGTTTAGGCGCTGGGTGCCGATGTGCCCGGGGCCCCACGGCGCTAGGTTTCGTCTCACCTCGTTTTCCAAGTGTTGTTAATTGGGCCCGTAAGTTTCGGTCCGCCGGGTCGGCTCTCACAGGAGCTTGAGTGTGAGTCTGGGAGCCAAGACGCCCGCGACCCAGCCTCCGGTCCAGCGCCGGGTCTCTCCCCCTTCTTGTTTCGGCACTACCTCGGGCCGGGCCGCTCGCTCCGGCGCGGACAGGCCTGTCTCGCTCCATCTTCCATCCGCTCGCTCAGGGCTGCAATAACCGAAAGAGGGCCGCAAACCGGTCCTCGCACCGGTCCACAGAATCAGGCGGAGCGCTCAGCTGTTAGGATCTTTAGGGGCCCCCCACCTGTCCAGCCACTCCGCGAGACTAAGTTGCGGGGTGCCCGGCGGCCGCCATCTTGCTGTTGCAGCTTCTCTCCGTCGCCTTCCTGAGCCCGCTTGCGTCGGAGCCCAAATCAGCCGCTATCTGTGGTCTGCATCCATTTGGCGATAACTGGGGGGTTCACCGCATTTCCCACTTGAATATTGGTGGTTTTGGAGCCATTTGGGGTACTATAACCCCCAGGGTGAGGAGAGAGGGACGGGAGCTTCAGAAAGAAGCTGCGACTGCCATAACGCCAAGCCACGCCCCTCGTTACCCACATACCTGACCTTCATATATAAGAGTGCTTATGATATAAAAATTCAACTAAAAGCCTCACTTTTGTGCTTAATAACTAGTATCCGATTTAGTGGGTTATTCCACATTCAATTAGCTAAAATCAGTAACTGGTTTAGAGACTGCTGCCCTACTTGGATTCAGCTAGTCGCCAGTTTGGTGGATGCCTTTCTTCATAGGGGGCATAAGGGGCACCTCAGTTATCGAAATTACAGGTATCATGTGGTATCTTTCCGCTAATACCTTAAAATTAAGAGATAATGATCTGGTAACGTGGAATAACAAGAAGGCGCAGACTTACTGCATATTCAACACGTCTTCTCCATCACTGGGCAATTTTCTGATTGTGAGCTTCACCTGCTTGTGATGGATGGAACTCAGCCAGGCTCACCGCAGCCGCTACTTCCCGGAGTGGTGGAACCAAGAGAGTGGGAATGGGGCTTGATGGTACCTCCCTCAGGCATAGCAAGTACAAGTTGTGAAAAGTTTACTGGTCCACACCCTATTACATTTCTCATTCATCTGTCTTCTAAATGATCAGATTATTTTCAAGTCTGATAAATTGCGTTTTCCCCTCCAAGGTATTCACAATCAGGGCCTTAATGAGATATAACTAGTCACCGGGGTGTTAGATAGGAAAGACCTATACAACGCTGCCCGCAGAAGTACCAGATTTTTGCTCCTGACTTTGGAACTTGGTGACTTGGGATCGAAAGTTGACCTCAGTACTTGAACCATGCATCTCTAATGTAATGGTGTATTCCCACTTACACGCGATGGTCTTTCAACACCCCCACAGTGTACAGTGCTCACGTGCCCTACAGCTAGGTTTACGCTACACCAGTACTTTCAATGGAAATACAGAAGTTCGGGTATTCTCCCATTAAATGTATTGGAGCAGTGCTGAGAAGTGCAGGTGCTATCCCTCTCAGATTGAAGAAGTGCAGGTACACAGCACCTGTCCATTTAAAGCACTGCACAGATGCATGCGCAGCATCTTGCATGTTTTGCTATGTATTTGAGGTCTCTGAAGTCACTTTCAGTTCGATTTTAAGTTATTTACAGGTCATAGGGTTCAGGGTAAAGAGCCTTCTTTAGCAGCCTGGTCTCACGGGCTCCACTCCACATTTAATACGGATTTACCTTCATAAATCCGAGTTCCCGCAGAATCATCAAGTCTGCAGAAGTCCACACGGCCGTGGATCTGTCGAGATGCCAGAAATGTTTTAATCACCAGTTGCCGACGGCCGTGACTTTAGCCTAATCCTTGTTTATGGCAGGCTATGCGTGTTTACATATAATAAGGGCTGTCCTAGCTAGCTGCAGTCCTGAAGGCGCATAATCCAGGAACACTAGGCCACCTGCATACATAAACACCCAACAAGCCCTGGGACAGAAAACAAATTCAGCGTCCAATGCACTCAGTCAGGCCAGGGCAAAATGTGAAAAATAGGCCAGAACACTATAAACTAGAAGTTTGGGAATCAGTTCTTCTGAAGGGCTTACTTTGCCTTCACACTTGGATTCGTGACCGCAAGGTTTCCTTACCATGTGCTGCTCAAGGTTTGACGCACTCACTTGTTGTGTGTTCAAAAGACTGTGCCACATCAGGGCAGAGGACAAGAGAACACGAGGGCTTTTGCAATTCATTAACTCACTGTTCACAAATAGTTATTATTGGTTTAGTTTATTGGACCACTAGTATGGACATGATAACCCCTACAAATGTTACACCCCAGAAGATACCTCAACCGCACGCCAATGGGAGAGATGGGTTGGGGATGGTTTTACACCTCAAGTTCATGAAGCAATATGCCCCGAGACAAGGCACCACGCAGCATATCAAAAATACAGTCAATAAAGTAAAGACACAATAAGTGAATTCTAGGGCAGAATTAGTAAATTTAGAAACATTTGTTACACAAATTCAAAAAATGTGGTACAGAAATTTTATATGCAAATGCATACGGCTATTACATTGAATGCTCTCAGAAATAGAGGATCAATAAAAAAAATTGGACAGCATCCATGTTAGCTTGAGAAAGGTTTCAGAAAAGTTTCTGGCTCACCCTCAAAATTGAGGGTTTATACGGGAAATCTTCCTATAGATCATAACTAAAACTATAAAATCATCATGGTGTGAGCACAAAAAGTTATCATTTTGGAAAATCAGAGCACGGTTCTATCAAGAATGTCAATTCACCAAAATGCCAGGGCTAGCGGAAGTGACATCATTTGACCTTTACTTTCACTCATTTACACACACACACACACACACTCTCACTCAAACAGGGTCACCGCAAGCATGCACACAATATACTTTTAAAAGCATTTTTTTACTTACCTCCGTTGCCAGGGAGAGTCATATTCCAGCTAATTTAACTCCATTCATTGTTACACTAATAGTGAATAATAGAATATTATTCACTATTAGTATAATAATAATTTGACGTAAAACAAGGAATCTAAAGTCTAGCCAACATCAATAAAGACATGCCGCCCCTGTGCTCTTCACACTGATTTTGACACCTCTGAGGCCAGGGGTAGCAAAGGCATTGCCGGGGGCCACAAGGGCAAGCCACAGGTTGCAGTTGTGACCCCTGACGGCCCTTAAATAACTTCCATGGGTTCCATATTGCCTTACCATCCAAGGACTATCCCACTAGATGAATATTGATTCAACCCCTCAGTGCTAATGTTATTGGGAGATGGCAAGACAAACCAGGTACAAAACAGCGAACTGTTGTGAATGAACATAGGGCACTGAGCTAGCCAAATGGACCTTGAGTGATCACAACATTCCTGAGCCCATGTTGGAAAAGTTTCTTAGAGAACAGCAAGAACAATGTCTATGGAAATAAACAAATATGACATTGCTTGACTGTACACTGCAGAAATATTAAACAGTGAACAATCAGAGGAAGACCTCCATTTTGAACAAGATGGTGTCGAGGCCTAACTGAGGCATAAGCCAGGAAAAGAACTTTAACAAGTCATAGCAAATTTGTTTCAAAGGCAATAATATCAAATAAATGTATGGCTGTAAGTTCAAATACAAAACACATTTTGCGCAATGTTAATAATACACAATCTTATAATTGCACAAGAAGGTTCTTACTGGTTTTACAACGAGTCATCATACAAATATAATGACACTATTACTCTAATACATACATTTTTTATGACGGCTCCTCACAATTAAGAATGCAAGTGCATGATTTACTCCGCCCCACTAGAAGCTGGGGATGCACGTCATTGACTGGCACCAAATTACAAGATCCTCCTCACTAAAGTAACTGGGCCGTGTACATTACTCCATTACCTCCACATATAACTAGTGTTACTTTGATACAGAAATTGACAGTGACTATAGGGTGTATCTAGCCTGCCATTTTTCCTGTGTCCTAGAACACAAAGAGCTTCCATAGATTCCTGCACGGTCTCATGCAATCATTACTTCCATATTCCGGCCACATGCCAGCCTTTAAAACTGATATTTCATTTATAAATCACCTGCTAGCCTTCATGAGGCCTTGAAGCTGTTAGTTGTCTTTTGCTTGTCAGCATCTGATTTTAAGGCAACTATTATTCTGTGCTGCAATGTTCTAATCTGAAGTAACAGAAATAGGATTAACCTGATAGTCAAGTGACCTGTGCACAAAGGTGAGGAAAGATGGAGCACCAGTGGTCATACTGGACCATAGCAAATACTAACAAAGCTGCACAATGCTGTGTTACCTTGGTTACCTCTCTTCTAGCCATGGCACTTTAAGGCACCGAGAGCACAGGGCAGAGCTTACAGGGCCACAGTTATAGGATCTTGATGACTTTTCCGTTGTATGGGGGGGCAGAGATCCTCAAATGCAACAGTGCTCACGTTGTTCACTCTTCAGAAACGGGTAGCTAATTTAATGAGGACTTTGTCCTGACACACCAGATGATCCGCAGTCAATGAACTCTGGTTGTACACGTTGCCCATCAAAGCATCTGACTGGGCCGGTTCGACTGGGCAGGTTCAACTGCTTACTTATCCCAGCCACAGCACCAAGTTGTTCCCAAATCTCGTTCTTGTACCATGATACAGCACTTGCATTCAGCACTGCAGATTAAGCGCCTTCATGGGTCACAAGTGATTCTAACCTACAAGAATACATTCTTTTTTTACCCTATTTTTAGTTACAAATGTATAATGTCCTGATGTTACTCTTCAAAATATAAAAGCATTCAATGTATTTTCAATGGGGAGTGAAAGCAGACCATCCTCAGACTCTCTTTATGAATATGGCAGTTTTTGTCCAATGTGTGTCTCAAAACAAGATGGCCCTCATGCCAAGTTTACTGAGCAGTAGAAAGTTCACTTTTCAAAGATGGCACAGCTGCAAGGTTTATGATGTGCGATGAGCAGATTTAAGGCATGCAGTGTGCTCACAGTAGGAGAAGGTGTAGCCCAAAGCAAGATGTCCTTCATGTTGTCTGTCGGCTTTGCTTGAGGAGATGGAACAAGATGTGAGAAGCGTATGGAGGAGTGTCCGCAGGGGGAGTGCGGAGCGCAGAGCCTGGTATCTGGAGCTGAGGGTTCGAGAAGGAAACCTCAAACCAATCTCATACCAGCTCCACACACCATTGGGGGCTGGCGAGAGCCACAGAAGCAGCTGGAGGTGCTTGTGCCATGGGCGTGTCAACACTGCCCCCCCTTACTTCGCCCCGTCCTGCCTTCATTGTCATGCATTGGTCTTGACGCTCTTCTCTTTTCCCGCTCAGCACCTGACTTACCGGCAGCCGAGGCCACTGGTGAGTTTGGGATGGAGTCTTTTGGTTGGGGAGTAGGGTGCAGTAGGTGTGTGATCTACCTCTATGTCTGGAGAGCAGAGGGCATAGGGCAGGTGCGCTTCCTCCCATAAGGTATGCTAGGCAGGTGGCCCTGTGCTGCCCACCTTCCTCACCTAATGATAATAAGGATAACTAATGCAGACAAAATGTAGAAAGCTTATAAGCCTAGAAGTATTGGAAAGTGGAATACCAAAACTGCTTAAGATCACACACAAAGGCCACACCATTTATAAAGGGGGTTAAAGGGAGTTAGAGATATCATAATGTTAGCAATTAGCTACTGACAGTTTTTAAACAAGTCCCCGGGAGAATGAGAATGAGAACACGCATCTCACTACTATTACAGGCGCACAGTAGAGCTCACAAACAGATGAGGAAACAAAAACATGCTGAAAGTGTAAGCAGACAACCAAGTGCACAAAGACAGCAATCTGTGGGGAGCATGATTACGAGCAACAGGTCCTGTAAGAGGCCTTGAGTGAAGAGTCAGAAGAATCTTCAATGCCACAAATGTCGTCGAGGACATTGGGGGATACTCTTTTACAATTCCCAAATCCTCTTTGTTGGAAATTGGGTTATTGGTTGGGGGGGGGGTGTGAACCCTTACTCAAGCAGCAACCACAATTCTTGGTAGGGTGAGCCACAAGTGTCACAAAATGAACCCTTTTGTAGCTGGCAGAAAAGCAGTCAGGTTTAACTTACAGACAATGTGTAAAGTATTTATGCAGCACACAAGCAGTAATAGTGAAAACACAACACACAAGCAGTAATAGTGAAAACACAACACAAGGAAAATCTCACACCAATTTAGAAAAATCGAGTATATTTTAATAAATTGACACCAAAATGACAAAAATCCAATTAGTAGAACCGGAGTTAAGACTTTTTAAAGTTTAAGGTAAAAACTAACACCTGAAAGATCAAAGTGGCAATCGCAGACATTTAGTCGTGCGAGACCGGGTCAAAGTTGAAAAATATGGCCGATAGTGATGCAGCATTTTTCGGATTCAAGAAGTGGATTGGGTCTGGTCGGTGCTTACCTTTGAACTTAGAATAAATTTTGTAGAACATATTCTGAGAAGGTAAAGGTCAGGGGGCAAGACTGCCGATAGTGTCAGAGAGGGAATGTCATTTTTGGGAAGCTGCCCGACGAAACCGCAGTGAAGATTTCTTCATTCGCACTTAGTCACTTTTTTGGAAGTCAAAAATCTCCAACAGGACGCGGCTCGAGGCTGAAGCAGAGTTCCACAATGCTGGATACTCCTTTGGCGAAGGACCGCTTAATAGGATTTGTGGCTGCAGAGAAGAATATAGCAAAGTCAAGCCGACCTGTGATGCTCCTTTGGTGGATAGACAAGCAAGTTGATCCTAGTCTCCTCAGTTCTCAGATGAATTTTTAGCCAACAATTTCCCAAGTTTTGGATTTTGGCTATCTGGGCACTTGTAGCACCACCACCAAGGCCTTTGGACTGGAGGGGTACCACTTACGGGGCTAGGACTTAATCAGGCTGGTCCTTGTGCCGATTCAAGATGGTTGGTGCCTTTCTGTCCCTGAAGCTCTGATCAGGAGGCCAGCCAACTAGCCCTTGGAGTCACTCTGGTAGCTTTGGGTTCAGCAGTCAAACAGGGCCGAAACAGCAGGGCAGGCCTCTGAGGGTTCAAGGCAGGCTTCAGGTAGCAGAGCAGTCCTTCAAGGTGGAGCAAAGGAGTCTTCATAAGTACACAGCAGGCCACAGCAGCAGGCTGTCCTCTGAAATTCCTTCCGCAGGTCCAGTAAGTGAAGTGAAGAGTAGAACTGAAGGTCCTATTTTAATACCTTGTGAATCCTTTGAAGTAGGAGAAGTTTCTGGAGCACTCCCTTCGAAGTCCTTGACGTTTCCTGACTCCCCTAACCTGGCTCCAAGCTGGCTGCATGAACAGTGCAGTAGAGAAGTCCTTTGTGTGAAGGCAGGGCACAGCCTATTGAGTTAAAGGTGGGGCTGTGTCCAGCCCTGTCCCTCACCCTGGCAGTTAATGCCCATCCAGGCACCCCTAATCCCTTTATTGTGTGGATGTCTGGAAGGAATAAACTAAGTCCAAATGTCAGCTATACCTACTCATGTGACCAAGGAAGAGGCTGCAGGCATGAAATAGGGCAGAAAAATAACAACCTTCTAAAAGTCAAACGCAATATAGTTCACCTTAACTGACGCTAGTTAACAACTCCTTTTTAATGCAGTGGTGGTTTAAAAAGTTGTAGAGTTGCCACAATTGGTTTAGTGCTCCAAAGTCTATGAGATGTTTATGTTAAAAAGTTGTTTAATGAAAAATATAAAAATAAAAGATGCTGCAATGCTTTTTGAGTTTTTTTTACCACTAAATCAAATGAGTTGTTGAATAGCGTCAGTTAAAGGGAACTTTATCGTGTTTGATTTTACAGTGGCCTAAACTTACTGACAAAAAACTGGCCCAACCCCTTGGTAATCAACTTTCTGAAAGTGGCATTTTCGAAATTGTAACTTAAAATCAGACTTTACCATTAAAGAGGATTTTTAATTACACTTCTCAGACACCAAACATGAATGGTTACCTGTTTCCTATCAAAACTTAGCACTTGTTAAATGTAATAAGGGAACCCAGTGTTATCCCATGGGAGAGGTAGATCTCACAGTAGCGATAAACAAATTCAGAACTTTTTCACTACCAGGACATGTAAAACTTAAAAGTACATATCCAACCTCTTAATTACAAGGCACCATATTGTATGGGCTACCTAGAGACTATCTTCAGTGTGATGGATATGCAATAAAAGGAGAATTTAAGGGTTGGCCATCACACTGAAGGTAGTCTCTAGGTAGCCCAACAAGTACCTCGGTTTCAGGGTATCACCCCTCATCAGCCAAGCTAGCTTGAATCCAATGGCGCAGTGAGCACGGGATTCCGTCCATCATCTGTTCTTTTTGCAGTTGTCACCCTAAGTGAGGTGGATATGCCTAGACGTGGGTCCCATGCTCACTGCGCTACTGGATTCAAGCTAGCCTGGCTGATGAGGGTTGATACCCTGAAACCGGCCTTAGGATGCTTGTTTCTGGTCTAGAAAGGACCTGACCTGCCAGTTCGGGCTGGACTGTTTCCATGGGTAGCAGGGTCAAGACTGAATTGTATATGGCTGGTTCCAAACTGGGGTGGCGTGGTGGGCCAAAAAACGATGGGTTAAACCCAGATCTCTGTGACTGGGGGTGAATGTTTGCATTGTGCAGCATTCCGTTTATCATATGTTCTTTTTGCAAGTCTATTAGTAGCATTTAATTTGCAGGCCCTGAGTATATGCTATACCATTTTAGTAGGGACTTATAAATAAATTAAATATGCCAATCAGGGTAAGCCAATTTTTCCACGTTTTGGGGAGGGAACACAAGCACTTGAATAATGGTTAACAGTGGTATAGTTCCCAGGTTACTAAAACCAAGAAGACTGAATTAAAAAAATAGGAGTGGTGAAGGTAAAACATTTGAGGGTGACCTTGCAGAGAGTGCTAAGCCCAACACCCTTCTCCAGCAGTAATTATCAATGAAAGACTGATGGAGAGATCACAATTAAGCGCAGCTGTGCAATAGGATGGGCATATTCCTGACACCAGGCCCTTAACTGCTGTAGTTTCTCCAAAGGTGGATGAAAAATGCCTAAAAGCCAGCTCCAAGACAGCATCACAAAACAAAACTCAGAAAGGCAACCATGATGTCAATAACCCTCCCGGACAAGTGCCCAAATCCTAAAAGGGGTAGACTCAAATCATGAAGCAGTGAGCAGGAAATTGCCTGTATGCAAAACAGAGTATAAGTCGTCATCAGTTAAGGATACTGAGACGCCCCAACTCAGGTCCCGTCATTGTCAAGAAAGAACAAAGAGAGACAAAAGAAGTTAAATAAAAGGATGACTGAGAAATTGCTCTTAAGAAACCAAAAGCAGGATGTTTGAACCTCATCAAAATGTTTTGCTTTTTTTGTGACGAAGGAAACAGATGTACATGATAAAAGGGGGATTTTAGAAAAGAAAAGCCACGACGAGGCCCTGGCCTCTGAAGTGCTCAATAAAACGCCCGATAAAGCCCATTCTGACAAGTCACCTGTGTGGACGTAATATAGGGATCGCCAGGGGTCGCAGCTGCGACCCCCGGCCTGCCCTTTGCGACCCCTGGCATCAGAGGTGTCAAATTCAGCACCAGGAACACAGTGACAGCTCGTGCTCATGGACGTCAGTTGGGGCTCCACTCGCTTTGTTTTCTGTAAATTTTTTATTGAACTGATAGTAAATAATAAAATTGTATTCCCTATTAGTGTAATAAAAATGGAGTACAATTAGCTGGATTGGCAACTGAGGTAAGTTTAAAAAAAAAAAAGCTTTAGGTGTATTTTGTGTGCGTGTTTGAGGGTGAGTGTGTTTATGTGCGAGAGAGAGTGGATGTAGGTGTGAATTTGTATGCATGTGTAAGTATGTGTGAGTGAAAGTGGCGGTCAAAGGGCATGTGATGTCACTCCCGCTACCCCTGGTGTTTCAGTGAATTGACATCCACGGTCACCTGACATGATGACGTCCTCCCCTAAAGTTGACCCGGTATTTGCACTCCCGCAGGCCCCGGAGCCCCTTCCCACTGTCCCCACCGACAAGGAGGTAGTTTGTACCCAAAAAACTTGTGGGAAAGTCCCTGAAGATGATCTGGATGGAAAATCCGAGCGGGTATTGGGTATGAATAGAGACAATATGCACGTGTGAACAGTAAAGCCAAAGAGCCCTGATGGGACAGTCAGAGACCTGGCACACGAGCCAAAGTTAGTGGTTATGATCACACTGAGACGGTCCAAACATACTAAGCTGTTGACTAACAACCATCAGAGCTACACAGGTAATCAACCAATACTTTTACCCGAAGTCAAGCCTGGTGTTTCCACGATGCGAATGGCATTGTCCATTAACAACATGATAGTAAAACCCATAAGGCAAAAAATAAAATCACCTTTCTTCCTGATTATGTCTCCGATGGGAAATGGAATCTTCTAAATAGAGGGACCATTTTCAAACTCTGCCCTACTCTTCCTGGCCTGGAACGTCTTAGCTTTAGGGATATTGAATTGGTTGCTTTCACTTCTCCTGGTACGGGTGAAGTCAACGAGCGATCAGAAGTTTCTCTCACCAACCCGATGATAGTACAAGTATTGGAGGAAAATCAGACACAACTAGCAAGGTGGAGCGTTACATTAGTGATGCCTTTCGAGGTGAAACGCCCACATGCATGACTCGTCTCATAGGCTGGCCACCCCAGGCTATATATGGATATCAATTGTGAGTTTCCATCAAAGAAGCACCTTTCAATATATTGCCCTCGCCAGCGAATGACCACACCATGCTGGTGTATACCCTGGCTGTACAAAGTAACCGTTGGCCTACGTTGCATCTCATTGACTCTCCGTGCAAACTAGAATGGATCAGATGGTCTCCAGAGGTCCAGGGTAGCCTAACTGACCTGGTGGAGCATTGTTTGGTAAAATACTAAGCCAAGGATATCCGGGATTCAGGCAGCTCTATGCTAAGGACGACCCTAATAGCACAAACTCTACATGGACAGCCGAGGCGTTGGCATAACTCCGGAGCACAGTCAATCAGACTGACCAGCTTGGAGAGTAAATAAGCCACCTGAAAAAAACTGAACAAGGCTTTGAGGTCCAGTGTCTCAGCAAAAGGTTTAATCTGTTCATTAAAGATAAAATCCAATCGTTAGGAACCCTACAGGAGAAGGTTACGGGTTAAAAATAAGAGATAGAAATCAAAAGGGCAAAATTGCATTAAACTGTAAGCGCTAAAGAATTCAGGAAGTTCTGGCATCTAATAATGACGTCAGCTGACAAGCGCCAGTCACCTGCAGCTAACATCGCACCAGCCTGTTGGGTGAAATAAATTGAGAAACTCAACTTCTACAACAGCCTTATGAGCCATGCATTTGGCAGTTTGAGCGACGATGCAAATTATTTATTTATCCCGATGGCTGTGAAGTCTGGTGGGAAGGCAGTCAGACTTCTGTGGTCCAATGGCCCCGCAATGCCCAAACGGTATTCCGGCCTCTGTTTTTAAACATACACCTGAGTAGTGAGTTAAACCCCGTCTCCTTTATGTAACTTGCATCTCTGGGCAGCTTTGCTCCTGATAGCTGAATGGGCTGTTTGTTAGTCCCAATCTATAAAAAGGATGAGCTCAAAATACAGTAGGACTATAGGCTGATTGCTGTTTCGACTGTGGAAGTAAAATGTTAAGCCAGAATTCTAACTCAGGAGTTGGAGAACAGAGCCATAGAAAGACTGACAATCCCTTACTTCCAAACACACTTTCAAAGAAAGACAAGTTAGTATGTTTAACACACATAGGGGGTCATTCTGACCCTGGCGGTCCGAGACCGCCAGGGCAAAAATGACGAAAGCACCGCCAACAAGCTGGCGGTGCTTTCTTCCCTATTCTGACCGCGGCGGTACCGCACCGCCGGGGCCAGCGGTTTCCCGCCGTTTATGCCCCGGCGCTGATAATCCGCCAGGGCAGCGCTGCAAGCAGCGCTGCCCTGGGGATTATGACCCCCTTACCGCCAGCCTGTTCCTGGCGGTTTGCACCGCCAGGAAGAGGCTGGTGGTAAGGGGTGTCCTGGGGCCCCTGGGGGCCCCTGCACTGCCCATGCCACTGGCATGGGCAGTGCAGGGGCCCCCTAACAGGGCCCCGGCCAGCTTTTCACTGTCTGCATGGCAGACAGTGAAAAGCGCGACGTGTGCAACTGCACCCGTCGCACAGCCGCAACACCGCCAGCTCCATTAGGAGCCGGCTCCTGTGTTGCGGCCTCATTCCCGCCGGCCCAGCGGGAATGTCGGAATGGGGGCCGCGTGAGTGCGGCCGCATTGGCGGCCGCATGGCGGTTTCCGCTTGGCGGGCGGAGGTAGCCGCCCGCCAAGGTCGGAATGACCCCCATAATCTACAAGTTCTTTGTGAAAAAGGACAAACAACTGTATGCAACTTTCATCGATTTTACTGCCGCCTTTGACAAATTAGACAAATGGGATATTCCATCACCTCTGCTAGATGCTATAATTGCACCTTTTTGAAACCAATGGGTTGAACTCAAGCTTGACACAAGATGGGTAACGTCAGGAGAGATTCCCACCAATAAAAGGTTAAAATAAGGGTGCATTTCTGTCACCTTCTTATTTAATCGTCCAGCAACATAGTCAAGTACAACTTCGACTGAAGGCGCTGAAGGATAAATTTCATGGGAGTTGGGTGGTTAACCTGCATGACCCCCAGTTGCTGCCAATGTACTTATCTCAGCCCCTCACTGAGGGTTAGAAAAAACAACCAATAAGGATAAGATTAGGGCTGATCCCTCCAAAAACGGACAGGCATGGCAGGAGCGGCAGTGATATGGACAGATTGTGCAGACTCTATCATATGGGGCCTGAATCGATCATTCATATGATGTACATTTGCAAAAAGCTGTTACCCCTGGAACATTTTGGCAAACTTTTGGTCCCTGAATATGCGCACCTGCAATGAGGCAGTTGAATGCAACTTAAAGGGGGAATCCACCTAGTTATACGCCCATTTCCTGACATTTTAAAAACCAGTCATTATAGCCCTTTAGGATGTGCCAGAGAGTTCGAGCTCTTTGGGAGCTTTATAATTGCCCCTGACCCTGATACTCCAGAAAAAGGTTTAAAACAGGGGAATGGGTAGGGGCTCTAAGCTCCTGTACCCCGCAGCAGGTGTCTGCGCCATCTGATCAGTCAGATAGCCCCCCTGGCACAGGGTCTGCACTCACAGCTCCTCAACTAGTATCTTTTTTTAAAGCAGTTCCACTCGCCTATGGTATCACTTCACAGTTTATGATTAGTAAATTGCAGCCTCCTGCGCAGAATTGCAAGTACAGGTCTTTAAAAAGGTTTAACAGTTTTATGTGGGCTCTCCCCTCCCATGTTTGGTCCTGCATTGAAATAACTGCAGGTTAAACTTGCACTTTTAAAGCTTAATTGTGGGAGTGAGAGGTGTCTCCTTTTCTCTTTTTTATAGCTTGAACTAGGCCTTTCTCGTTATCACCAGTGGGACGACGGGAGAGAGCAGGATAGTTTCAAAGTTCACACTCAGGACCTGTGGGAGGAATTCAAGTTCTTCATATTGACAGCACTGCACTTTATGGCTAACAGGCGCTATCAGCACATCTATCTATAGCCATCATAACTCTTGCCAATGAGGAAGTGATTGTTTATAACAATTTGCAGTGTCCTTCGTAGGGCTGCTTTGCTTCAGTCCAACTCCCTCCCGCATCACTCAACCACCTTCCCATGCCTCCCGTCGCCAAAGAGGGCCTGCGGCGCATTGTGGCGTTTCTAGGAGCCACTCCCGAGGTGTTTGTCTGCGCACGTCTTTTAACGTGACGTTTGTGGGGAACCTGCGGGCCTGGAGGCTGGCTAAACGTGCAACATAGAATCGACAGTAGGCCCAGGGAGTGCCCTGGCCACTCTTGCGTCTCAAATAGTATTATGGACGTGTTTGTCTAGCCTGTTTATCTGTCATGGCGCAGAACAACGCGCCGGGGTTCGGCCGATTACACAGTACATTAAACAGAACAAACCTCGCAAGAAGCAGCTCTCAGTTACTGAAGCTAGGAATGAGGAAACTGGGCACTTTACTGAAATCCCTCCCCGTGGCACGCGCGCCCACTGGAAGGGCAAAGTTCCCCGTGTGATAAGAGCGCCCCTCGGGCGCCTGCAAGCGGCCCGATCCCGAGTGTGAAAACTGGTTCGGGAAGCAGTATCGGGTTACTGGCGTTCGTGACTTTGGAATTTGGATATTCAGGAGCTGGTCACTGCGCATTTTGTGAAACATCTTCAGAACTTGGAAATGTGCTTTCCTGAAGCCTCTATAACTCCCCTCAATATAGGTGAAACGCGCCAGTCTGCATGCTTTGATTACGGTCTGCACCGCCAGCTCTTCGGCAATTTGTCGCTTTCAGCTAAAACCACGTTTTTCAGTGCCTCATACATATAATATTTTGTCTCATTAAGCAATTTGAGCCATCACAATGGCTGTCTCTCAACGGCTGAGAAACAATCCCAATTCTGCCCTCTCCCATGGAAGTCAAGTTGACACTCACAGGGGCAGCAACAGCCTAGTAGAAGCACCCAAGTACTGCTGCATTCGCAGAGTTTACCCTTTATTCCGAAATTAGGACATGAAGATGCCTTTTGGGGCTGTGCAAGTGTTTTTACATTTGGCCTACTGTTCTTTGGAAACAACCGAGTAGTCTTTTGATGTTTCTGTCCCTATTTAGAATCAGAACTTATCTCTGGGGCCTGTGCAACTATTTACCACTGATGGCCTGCTGCCTTTGCTTGTCTGCAGTAAGGTGCATTGTAGCATATCCTGAAGGTGACACTGGCCACGAGCACGTGGTACACTGCTCTGCAAGACCTGTTTTTTTCCTCCAGTTCTTTAAAAAAACACAAACGGTGGGCTTTAACACTGCCCAGAGGAATGCTTCTATCTCACCTCCTGTTACAGTCTGTTTGTTGCATCATTTCATCTTTTAGGTAGTACTTGCATAGCAGTGCTTCGGAAACTGTTTTGCGCCTAAAAAAATGATATAAACCCCTACACTTTAAATTATTAATCTTATAAATGCATCGTGCACTGAAAGTAACCGGTTTGCTTTTCTTTTTGGCACTGCAGCAGCCTTTTTAAATGGTTTAGTCGTGATTCTTAAGTGCAAGCCACACCCCGTGGGCTTTGCCAATGCTCGATTGCTGTCTTTCAAGAGCTTTTCCTGTAAGGTTGGAAGAAATTAACAGAAGTTCCTAATTAGTTAACTATAATGGATGACATCTATAATCCAACCCTGTTACCAAAGTGAAGGAAATTGGGAGATTTCCAGACCACCTGCTGCCTTGGAGAGGCTGTAAGGCTTGAGGCAGCCCTAGCACACCTGCTCTTCTAGAGAAATGCAAAATACACTCCTCCGCCTGGCACACATGGGTTGGTTGGGTACTTCAGAGGTAAGCTAGATGTGATGGTATCAAGTTGCTTTGAGAGATCAAGAGAGCTGGTAAGGAGCCAGTTGCACTCCAGTTTTGTTTGACATTTTTCAACCTCTGTGTCACCCGTACTGGCCTTCAGCGGGACTTACCTGCCTATAAATATCTTGATTTCCTAGAGAGCGGATGACTCCTGCTGTCCTGACCAGAAAACGCAAACGTGCCAGAAAAGAGCAGTTAATAAATCAACCAGACCAGTGTTGGAACAGAACCAAAAGTCGGCACTAGAGGAAACCTTTCCTTTCCTGGTTCATGCTCATGTCTGACACTGTGTCAGTTCGCTTCTGTTGTGGATCTTTTCATGTGCCGCTCTAATCTGCCATGATTGTGAGAGGCTCCAGCCACAGAACTCACACAGGGTACAGTTCCCACTCTGATTTTTTTCATTCCTCACGAAGGCAAACAAATGCAAACAATTTTTGTTCCTGCTGTTGGATGAGTCTTCCCTTCTATATCACCTGAGGCCTCAACCAACAGTTACTTAGGGCCAGATGTAGGAAACATTTTGCATGGCGCAAACTGCGGAAATCGCAGTTTTCGCAATGCAAAATGCTCATCGCGATGCTCATTCACATTTTGCGAGTTGGTACCGACTCGCAAAATGTGAATGTGACTAGCGAATATGAAGGGGTGTCCCCTTCCTATTTGCGACTCGCACCGCAATGCTAAATTGCTTTGTGACCGCGAACGCGGTCGCAAAGCAATTCGCAGTTACCACCAGTGTCACACTGGTGGTAACCCATTCGCAAAAGGGAAGGGGTCCCCATGGGACCCCTTCCCCTTTGTGAATGTCGCTATAAATGTTCTTTCAGAGCAGGCAGTGGTCCAATGGACCACTGCCTACTCTGAAAAAACGAAACCAAATGGTTTCGTTTTTTTTTTTGTATTGCAACTCGTTTTCCTTTAAGGAAAACTGGCTGCAATACAAAACAAAACTGCTTTATTTAAAAAGCAGTCACAGACATGGAGGTCTGCTGTCTCCAGCAGGCCACCATCCCTGTGAGTGCATGGACTCTCTATGGATCCGCAAAATGCGACCCACCTCATTAATATTGATGAGGTGGGTCTTTGCGACCCCATAGCGATTCGCAGACGGTGTCTGAGACACCGTTCTACATCCGAATTTGCAATCCGAAAATTGTGAGTCACAATGACTCGCAATTTCCGAATTGCAAATGCGGAAATTGCTACATCTGGCCCTTAGTCTCAACAACATGGGCCTGGATCGTTTTGAGCCCAAACTTAGTTTAGTTTAGAGGATTTATAACGTGCATGGATACCCAATGGCCACCCAGCGCTAAAGAAGAACAAAGCAGACTGTGGGGACACCTGATTAAACCCTAAACAACCAGGTTTTCTAATTCTTGCGAAAGGAGAGTTAATGACTGATTTGACCAAGCCCCAGTGGGAGGGTTTTCAAAAGTTTTGCTGCTTTATGAGCCATGGATCTTCCGCCCCACCATGCTCTCTTAACCATAGGGATATTCATCAAGGAGGCCGGAGAAGATCTGAGGGTCTGGGTATAATGAGAGGCTATGGGGCTCAAAAGAGCAGCACCCCTTTTGTGAAGTGCTCTATGCTTAATGCAGAGTGCCTTAAAATGTATACATTGTTCCACTGGCAATCAATGGAGGGCAGCTATGGAAAGTTTAGCCCATTGATGTCTTGGAAGGTTCATAAGGAGACGAGCAGTGGCATTATGTACATCATGAAGTCTCTTCAGCACATACTGGGGTGAACTGAAGTAAAGAGCATTCCCATAGTCAAAACACAAGATTATGAGAGCTTGAACAATAATCTTTTTGGCTAAAAAAGGGAGGGAGCTTTAGTAGTCTGAAACAGGTGGCAGCAAGCTTTTTTGATTGATGGTCCATGGTGAGGCAGGAGTCCAACCACACCCCCAGACTCTTTATTGCTTATTTTTTGAGGAGATAAAGTTTAAGCCCTTCAGGGATTGGAGGAAGGGATCTATGTTGAAGATTATTTCCTAATAACATCACATCTGTATTTTCTTCATTTAGTTTTAGTTCGCAGTCGGCCATCCATCTGGCTACCGTTTGAAGACAGGGTGTTAGTTGGGATTGATCCAAGTTCGTGTTTTAGGAGGATGAGATCACCATTGTGGTGCTGTCGGCATAAGAAACCAACAACAGACCTTAAGAATCTACAATCTCTGCCGGTGGGTACATACAGAGATTAAAAAGTGCGGGGCTCAGGAAAGATCCCTGAGGCACCCCACAGTTAAGGCGTAGGCTGTCGGAGAGGCATGATCGATCAAGAACTTGGAAAGTGCGATTCTCCAGAAAGGTCGACAGCCATTTTAGAGCTCAGCCATTGATACCAGCATTAGAAATTCTTTGTATCAGAATGGTCCGGTCTACTGTATCAAAGGCTGAACTGAGATCCAAAATAATGGTGGCAGCAGAGCCTCCTCAATCAAGAAGGTGCCTTAGGTGTTCCACCACTGCAAACAAAGCAGTTTTAGTACTATGTTGGTGTCTGAAGCCCATTTGAGTAGGATGTAAGATCTCATGGCCAACTCAACAGCATGTCACTCAGACCTCCACATCAAGGAACACATTGCTAGAAAAAAAAACTAGGGACTTGATACCAACTCTCTCTTCTAAAGAAAGTAAAAATGTTTCTTCTAGGAAGCAACTTCACAACTGCTGTCTTTTCATGCTCTCTTAGTCTCATTTGGATGGATGTGGTAGGTCTCCTACACTCCACATTGACTGTAAAGAAGAGCATTCAACATACTGCATTCAACATACTGCAGAACACCTTACCATGAGCCTTAAGGCACAAGACCAAATTATCCCATCTCTCAATTCCATCATTGCCAGCATTTCCACATCCGACCAGCTCACCAACTCTGAAGAAGAGAAGGAGAAGAAGAGAAATAAAAAAAACATTGGCAAAGCCAATATATCTGATATGGGCTGCAGAGCTATAGATTTTGCAACTTTTTGTTTACCTTGTTTCAGTTTAATATTACTTTGTGGTTCTGAAAAAGCCCAAAGTTTGGACCAGTAAAGTCATGGTAACGTATAACAGAAAGCATTCTAAGATGGCAGTCTGCGCATGCAGAAATGAGTGACTCATGGGCAGCCATCGTTCAGTGGGTTTTGTATTAAAATATGCCAAACATCAAGGATGGTTACTGATGTGTCTGCGTCCATGCACTGTCTTGCATGTCCATTACATGCTAATTTAGCACATTTGTCATCTTTGCACCAGTTGCCTTAATAATCCCCATGTTGTGCTGCTAGTTCATTTAGACTTTTTAGGTTTCATTATCCGTTAGGTTTTTTGAGGACCGCCTGTACCTTCACTTGCATAACCACAAGTAGAGGCGTATCCAAGCCCGTTATTTCTAGCTTTATCTGTTGGCTGATGAGGATTCCCTGCTCCTGATGGTAGAACCCCAATAGCTTGCTCTTGTGGCAGAGATCACCCCCACAAAGCCTATTCTGTTCCATGTCTATGCTCTTTCTCTGTAGTCAGACAGTGCTTCTGAGGCTCTAGGAGACAGAGGCAGACACAAACTGCTCTAAGTTACGTGGACATCTTGACGTGCACTTTGAAGCTAGTCCTTGGCTGTTTGGTGACAAAAGTAGATAGATACAGGACACTCAGATTGTAGGAGCTGTTACTTTGCAAACATGTGCTTTGGTCTGTACTGCCTAACATTTGCATGAATTATCTTGACTGTGACCCATTCACTGAAACCATGAACATGTAGATTTGTGTGTTAGAACCTAACTCGATGGGGAGCAGAAGGAGGCTGAAATCTGATTACTCATATTTAATGTCGAATACGACGTGGCTAATTTTCGAACCATTTACTGTGGCTGTGAAATGGTAAGGGGTTCACTATCTTAACACTAGTCCTCCAAATGTATTTGGCCATCCCCCCAACTGTTCTGGAAGCAGTGTGAAGCAGTGATTCTCTGGAACGGGCCAGTGTGAAGCTTATGTTCTACAAGTGAGAAATCTCTTCTGCTTCCCTGTTTGCACTCTGAATGTCAAGCCCAGTGAGTTTTACCATATTGTGGAATCGCTTCTGTGGAGCCGTGAGGCTTCTCTGCTGCGTACTTTTAAAAATGTGTTTATTTGTGCTTCCATTTTAAACTTTTAATTGGATGCTGCTCTCAATATCCTTGCGATAACAACAGTGTCTGCAATATATTCACAGTCATTATGATATTCCTAATTTGTAAAACACCCTTTTGCCATTCCCTGTGTCCCTCTTTCAGCCTTTGTGGCCTTACCAGGATGTATGATGTCTTCACATTCTGCATAATATGCAAACATTCATTTAATTTCGCCTGATTTACAGTCTTCATGACTTCAAGTCTGCAAAGTGTCCCATAGCTGCACAAAATTCATGGTATGACATTCCATCACACAATATTGCGCCCACCATGTTGGAAAGGCATCTTTGAGTGTGTAAAAAAGCCATTGAACATAAGTTATTGTCCTAGTGCCTATGAAATCCATAAATATCTGAATGTTCTGTCTTGTCTTATGTGATGTCACACAGCATTGCATTGCAGTTCTGTGAGCCACCCTTAAAATGTCTTCTCTTTTTTGTTTGCAGGTTTTCTTTCTTTGGCATGGTGGGACCGTCATTTCGGCACAAAGTAAGTCTTCTTTTCCGCAATGGTTACTAAACCTGAATTATAAGGGAGGTCTGTGTATTACAAGCGTTTCAATCTAGGTTTTTTTTTTTCAAAGTTCGTGATGGCTCTGGGCAACCCCGAAAGCTGCAAATTTGAGTCATTGATTGTGGGCTACTGGAGGGGAATTGATTTTTAAGGTTGTGTTTAGAGTTTCTGCTTAGAAACCTTTAGTTTGGCGGTGGTGAATCAATCTTTGTGGTCTTTGGCTTACATCAGCTTGGAGGCCTCTAGTTAAGTGGATCTGAGCTGATCTGGGTAAGATCTTGCTTGCAGGACAGCTGTGCTTTGAGGCCAGGGTTACAGAGCTTGCTTGGAGGTCTGTGGCTTAGTAGAGGATAGCTGAGATGTGAGGGCACGAGCCCTGCTTGAAAGGCAGTGGTCTGTGGAGGAGAGCTGATCTTTCAGGGTATGCATAGAAGTCCCTCGTCAAAGTATTTCTATTAGTGGGTGAGAGCTGATGTTTGAGACCATTAGTCAGAATCTTGCTTAGAATCCCGTAGATGAGGGCAGGATCACTAAAGAGATCATGTTTGTAACCACCAGTTACGCAAACGAGAGCTGATCTCCAATGATCTAAGCAAAGATCTTTCTTAGCAGCTGGGGTTTGATTGCAGCGGCAGAGTGCTGACCCTTGAGGGCACATAGGTAGGGATCGTGTCTTGATTTTTGTGGCTTGGTAGAGGGGAGCAGAGTTTTGGGGTAATGATAGAGATCTTAGGTAAAGGCCTTTAAATGAGTGGATGAGAGCGGGCGTTTAAGACCATTAGTCTAATTTTTGCTGGAAGCCTGTAAATGATTGTAGGGTCACCGAACTTCAAGAACATGGGTAGAGATCCTTCTTGTAAGCAGCAGGAAACAGTGATCCTAGAGGATGAAGATAGCAGTTGGGAAGCTTGTCGCCTTTGCAAAACCTCATCTGCAGGTGAAATCTACTGCCCAAAAAGTTCTGGAGTGAGATCACTTATACAAAAGTGTTTTTGCACATTTCTGTTCATTCTTGTTTTTTCTTCCACTCTACCAATTTATTATTCACCTGTTTTTTTTTTTAATACTTTGACGATTTTGTGAATTTAGTATAACTAGCGAAGTTTTACACAGATTACTTAAACCACTGTATAGATTGGGAATAATCCACATCCGATTTTGTTTTGTAATGAGTGGAACCTTGCACACTGATTCTCTGACTCTTAAGATGTTCTCAGTGACAGTATATATGCCCTTGTTAAATGTGCAGCAGTATGTCACTGTTGGTTAGGTGGTGATTTGCAAACATGTTAATAATGAACGAATATATTTGAGATTTGTGTTAGTTACAAATGATGCATGGCCATTTGTATAGCTCAAAACCATGTTAACCTGAAAGAGCTTCGTACCCTGTCTCAGTGTTCCCCACCTTCCTAGTGCTCATTTGATCTGCCTTAGAAGGATGGAAGGCTGAGCCCACTGGTGGTGTACAGGGTGCATGCACGTCTCTGTAGCTGGAGCGTTACCTGGGTGGGCACCCTTGTACTGTCAATCCTTTATTGATATACCCCATCTGTACCAGGGCTGGACAGGCCTTTAATTCCACTGGGCATTTCCCTGGTGGGCTGGAGCCCTTGGAAGCTAGATTTGAGAGCCAGAGCAGCTCTGGGTGCCAATGTCACTTTCCCCAGAGGAGATGAAGGGAGCAGGGCTGGTTTGAGAATGTTTGCCATGGCTGCTTTTGTTTCCCATGTCTGGCTCTGATCTGGACTACTATAAAAAGTCAGGTTGCGTTTTGGAGATATGTTCTCTGAAATTAAAACGGTATGTGTTGTACTTCCCGCCGATGCATCAACCTAGCTCTTCGTCACAGGAGCGGAAGGTTCCTCCAGGTCCCTTCCTCTTGTAGAAGTTGTCCAGAAGGGGCTAAAGTCTTGGGACCCAGTACGCTAGCCTTTGGCCAGCAGAATACTTTGTGTGAGGATGTCATTTGGGTGTAAACTGCTCTCCAGAATAGAATGTTTCAAGTTTCCCACATTCTCATAGTTTTATGCTACGTGCATTTGTATAGCGCATTCACACTATTTGTGCGGCCTCAAAGCGCTTTTGGATTCTGAGCACCCTTTTGCTCTGGAACCCTCGTTGATAAAAGACAAAGTGACCTTTTCGACACTACATATGGTTGTGTTTTGTATTGTTTAGAAGCAAATCATGAAATAGTAACCTGGAATACTGGAGTTTATGAATGTATCGGTCAACCATGGTTTATATTACAGCCGTTCCCGATCTGTGCGCCGCGGCACCCCGGTGCACTGTCAAAACTATCCAGGGGTGCCGCAAACAGGTGCGCTCTGGTGGGTAGACGGTGCAAACATCTCATGGCCACTGAACACCCGACTGCAGAGTTAATCCAGTACTCCATATACCAAAGATGACACCATAAAACCGAAAGCAGACACGTAAGAAATAATAACCCTGTACAGCAGCGCCTCACACTACCCAAGACGACCATTCACAGCCAGGGGGGCAGTTCATTTTTTCCCCTGTTTTTCTATAGTGTAACACCTAATTCATTGAGCGTATAGCACTACTTTTACACTAGGGGGCATCAGTGCACTTTATAGAAACAGAGGCCCGGATCTCTGATAAATATATAAAACCATCAATGAAAAGTAACAATGCCAGAGTTGGTAATTTCTATGTTTACTTGACTTTACAAATCCTCAGGGAGAAGATTCCGGGTGAGGGGCAGGGGGAGCCTAGGAGCAGTTTAAAAAATGTTCTGTTCAGGGTAGAGGGGGGTTTATTATCACTTTTTGCCAAAGAACTTCGTTTGCATCTGAGAGATTTTTAATTTCCTTGCTCGAGTTGGTTTAAGGCATGTAATCATCAGAAGTGACTTTATTCATGCACTAGCAAGGAAATCTGTTGGAATTAGCCGAAGAGTGAGGCTTTCAGGGGAGCAGTACGGACTTCACTGGGGGCGTAATATGTACTTTCATAGAAGGGAAAGTAAATAAAAAAGGCAAGGGATTCATTCCAGGACAAAAATGGTACTAAAGACTTCAATTTGTAATTCGTAGACTCTTTCTTTATTGAATTTTTGCTGGTATTCTCAGGCAATAAGGATGATTTTAGAGATTTTCATCCATTGTCTTAATATTGGGTAGTACGTGGCAGTAAGGATGTCAGCAAAGGAGGCAGTTTTCATATATAATTGTCATCCTCATAATGGTGACTGGAAACACGGACTCCTCCATCATGAACCCCACGGGCTCGATACACAAACTGAACAATGCTGAAATAGTATAGAGCCATGCTGGACTCCTCAGGTGACCATCACAAGGTAGGAGGAGGCATTTCCCATACTGAACAATGCTGAAATAGTATAGAGCCATGCTGGACTTCTCAGGTGACCATCACAAGGTAGGAGGAGGAGGCATTTCCCATTCTAACCAGCTAAACAGACTAAGAACCATACCTTTGGGTCCCAGGCGAATCGTGAGTGTTTCAATGAGACTCAGATGATCAAATGTCTCATAGTTGAGCCTGTGGCCAGATTGGTGACTTTTCCATATGATCCCGCTGTCCCAACTTGAGGATGTTCGGGCCTGGGGTTGGCAATTGTTTGAATGGGAAAATGGAGACCACATGGTTTGAATGAGCTAAACTCATGTGTTGGGAATAACATTAAAAGCTACCAACATGAAGTGTTAAAATATTTTGCCACTCTGGACTGATGGTCCCTCCTAATGATTTTGTCAGACTGGCGTAGCCTTGAGGTCCTGACTCTAGGATTACATCTATGATTAAAATACCTTTATCAGCTTCATCCCAATTATTTTCAGGGAGAAAAATGGAAGTACTCCAGAGGCTTGGGTTACATCCACCCACCCTCCAAAAAAAGTAAGATAATGGGATGGGGAGCCGTGGCCAACAGCCAATAGGTCAAGGGAGCTGCGGGTCGAACAAATTCAGAAACCACTGAATTATAACTAGGCTGAACATGAATAGCTGTGCGGTCATGACCTTTTTCAGATGCATTGTGTTACGGGTAGACCTACATTTATAATAGCAAAGTCCAATCTGGGAACAGGTAAATGTCAAAGGTGGGAGATTCATGATTTCACATATAAGGGCTTGTTTGTTCCCTGGACCCATTTATGGTGCCAGTGCCTCTAAACAGGAGGGCATTTTGGATGTGTGATCTAGGTGGATACATTCAAGATAAAACAGTGATTCAGATTGGAAGCCCATTACATAGTTCTTTGTTATTCTGCAAATCTGGCATGGCGCCAGCTGCCCTGGACGTTTGTTGGAAACCTCTGGCTAACTGGGTGCCATGTGTACCCACTCTCTTAGGCAGGCAGTCCCAGCTTCTTACTAGAGCCACACACACTTTCCTTGCCATTGTTGTTTTAAAAATATATCTTGGCCCCTGACCCTTAATCACATACAAGCCATTCTAATACACTGTAGAAAGAGACTATATGCATGAAGAGAGGAGCTCAGTGAATAGGGTGTTGGTCATATAAGCAAAAAACTGTGTTTCAATCCCAGCTTCAATATTGAAGGAAATTGCTCGATTGATCCTTGTCAAATCACTTTATCAACATGTGTTTCTGTTTATCTACGAATCTGAGAGTGCTTTGAAACAAGCTGAGCCCATCTTTAAGCACCTTCTTTTCTGAATAGCATGGTGGTATTCTGTTTTCCCATTCAGAAATCTGATGGTCATTTGGAAGCAAGATTTTTAATTTCAAATATGGATTGCTTATTTACAAACCCAAATATACATCCAGATATCCAGTCACATAGTCTGAATCTCGATGACTCACTTTTACTTTTCAATTCCATTCGCTCAGTAAGTTAGCTTTTCTGAAGTTCACCTTGAAAGTGCCTGCTTCAGATATCCAACGCCTTAAGCACTGCCTAGATATGATCCAGACCTGGATGTCCAGCCGCTATCTGAAGCTCAATCCAACCAAGACAGAAGTGCTCTCATTTGGCAAGAATAAACAAGAAACAGTACAAATGTGTTTCACTGAGATGAATCTTGACAATTTGAAATCCAAACGTTCGATGAATGCCAAGTCACTTGGATTTACCCTGGACACCAACCGCACCCTCAAGAAACACATTGCCAAAAAACAAAGGTTTCCTGGTACTCTCTTGTCTAAATAAAGTGAAACTGTTTATTCCAGATGACGTCAGAACTGCTGTTCAAGCCCCCAACACTATGTTCCATGGAATCCCAGAGACTCAACACTGGTACCTCTTAAGGGCATCCATATCTTATCCAAGACCCGAAAAAAATATGATCGCATCAACCCTATCTTGCTGGAAATCCATTGTCTTCCCTTGCCAGTCTGCACAATGTTCAAAACCAGCTGTATCATTTACAAAGCCATCCTGACCAGCAGCCGTTTATCTTGTGAACAAGCTCACCAATGATGGTGGTTCTCAGCACACCTGCGGCCAGGACACCATCAAAAGGTAGACTGAGGTATTTTCCATATATGCAGCCAGGGTCGGGCAGAGCATCTCTGTATCCATGTCCCACCACTGCACCAGTTTAGGAAAACGTTGAAGACATCTTTAAAGAACACTGCATCACAATGTATTTAGAGTCCACAAACCAGTTACCTCTCCTTTCACTAGCTGACTCTATGCTTGCCTTTACCCTCTAGTTCGCTCCCCAGCCTGTTGGCTAGGCTTGCGCTATAGAAATACCGCATCCATATCTAGCAGGTTAAAAAAAGTTCTGAAATTCAATTAACCAATCGGAATCGTTTTTGTCTACATCTGAAACATTGGTTTCCTCATATCATCTAAATGGGGTAACTTTAACATTTGGGCCAGCGGGTTTGATACCAACGTCGCCACTCCTCTGCACGTGCTCCCATAACTGTCGGGTGTTATTGGCTGCATTGGATTCCACATTAAATACAAATATGACTGTGAGGAAACTCGCAGAATAATGAAAGCCTGACTTCTAAATAGATAATGTTTTCGAAATATTTCTGAAGTAAATGACATTTTTCTTAATAATCAGGTTATCGGTTTTAAACCCTTTCGTAATGACTGAAATGTTTTTTATTTATAGGAAGGTCGTCGAAATGCCGAAAACAAAATAAAAACTGATGAATTGAAAAAGTTACAACAGAAGAATGTTGTTTCCCTTCTTTGGTGCGAGCGATTCACTGCCATAAGTTAGTCTTTGGGTTGCAGCTGCCCTCTAGTGGCCATGTTGAAAACTGTGCCTTAACACTTGAAGTGTGAACACTGGGGCGCCTTCCTTGACGCCACCAGGATGGCATCATTATTTTTCGCACTCATTATTCAGTTTTGCTCTGGTAATTGGAATGAGAGTCCGTCTTCCCCTCGGTAGCATGCACGTTGTACCTTGGCTCCGCATTCTGGCCCATTACTCTCCTGCAGGCAGCTGTCGAAGTGCGTTAGGGAGGTATGGGGGCTGTGATCGTGCGCGCCATGGGGGAGAGGTGGGCGAGCTTACAGAACCACAGGGAGACCCGAGTCAGAACCGAGCGGAGCCGAGCGTCTGTCTCGGATCTCAAAAACCCGTTAACGAGCCGAGCCCTGGAAATGTTTGCCATGTAAATCATACAACAAACATGTCAAATATGATAAAGAAATAACATTCTCTTGAATTTTAACACGTGAAGCATTGATGTTAATACATTACATTTAAGTCTGTTAAATCTAACACAATAGGTTTTTGTACAACTGGTATTCTGAACTCACCTATATGAAAGTGCTTTCATATGCATTAATAAAGAAAAAAGAGTTTTGGTGAAGTAAAATATTTGCTTAAAATCACACAATTTAAGCAGGGAAGCATCAATTGTTTCTACTGTTTATAGAAATGGAGAGATTAAATGGTTTGCCCAAAATCACAGAATGCTGAGCTAATGCTGAGACTCGAACTGGTATTCGAGTCTCAGCAAAGTTGGAGTCTCTCCAAAGTTGGCAGCCCTGGCCCTAACACCATTTCCTGGGTAGAGGGAAGGAGGCAGGCAGAAGCCAGATGAAAGCTCACCTCATTATGGGATTGAGATTCTAACAGAACCTCGAGCTGAGCCTAGCTTCAGGCTAGAGCCTGGTTCAAGATTTCAGTGGTCTGCCCAAATATAGAACAGCAATATAATGTCTAAAAAGTCAGTGGTATTAGCTGTCTAACCTTACTTTCATCATTTTGAGAGGCCTGCTGCATGCCATCGATGTACTGGCCCTGAAGGAAGCCGTCCTGAGAAAGTGGAGAGATCTTGCAAAGGTATTGCAGAAGGGTAGGGTTTCTTCATGTATGTTAGTGAGTTTATGAGATCTAGTAAGGAATGAGAAAGTAGGGTGGAATAACCCTGGGTGGCATTGGGTAGAATAATCAGTAGGAACCAATGAGTATTGCTGTAAGCCCTCCTTAGAGTCTTTACGGGTTAACCTTGTATTAGGCAGGGGACAGCCAGACAGCCAGTTAAATACCCATTGGAGCTGTGCAGCTAAATAATAGCATTCTGAGTATAGACAAAATAATCCACCCGCTGTCAGGGATAGCTGTAGAGTGGAAAAAGCTACCTGCTGGCACCCCAGCCCCCAAATCAGATGTGGAACATGTTGAGGTATCTGAAGAAGGAACAAGGGCTGAGTAGGTGAAGGTTTACAAAATAATGCAATAACTGGTGTAGAACCACTATCTTCACAAGTGCCACGTGGCCCATCACTGAAAGTGGAAGAGAAGACTAAAAAGGAAACTGGGCTTGGAGAGACCGAGTCGCTTTGCCCAGATTTCCATCGTGCAAATTAGTGGGGTAATGGTGGATATTAATCCCTTGGTATTGAAAAGTAACTGATTCACTGTTCAGTCTGGGCTCTAATTGTATATAAAGGGGAAAACACTACCATATGTTAAAGAAACACTTCTTACATTATAAAACCATTATAATGTTCTTATATTTTGCTTGTGTAATTTACATCCCAAATATTTTGATGAATCTGCATGTACTTTCCCACTTAGGTGTGAGCTACATCACTAGTTCATCCTTGGCTCAGCTGCAGAACCATTTTAAGACATGGGCAGAGTGGGCAATTGCCCAGTACAACTTTTCAAAGGGCCTGGCCCCTGCTCACAATTCACAACCATGAATAGAAGACATTTGTACCAGCAGAGTTTGGCAGGGTGGGTGCTTCTTGTTCAACCAGGGGCTTAGCTTCAAGGGGCTGTTAGGGGTGTTACACCCCCCCCCTAATAAATGTATTTGCTGCTAAATAGTTGGGTACATGTGCTTTCAGTTGGGTATGGTGAGGTAGGTGTCTGTTGAATTTCAACAGTCATTTTTACATTTACACAGAAAATACGCACACACATTTTCTTTCCCTCTCCGTTTTGAAAGTCTTTAACAAGGTTGATTATGTCACAAAATACTTATTTTTTCTGCTAATCCTCATTCGTCCCATTAGCCTCTCTCATGCACCCTGTTTGTCATATTATTTATTTTAACATTATATGCCAGCACCATTGTTGGGAAATCTGAAGCTCACCCCCGATCTTACTGACCAACCTACGCCCCTGTGTTCAACCACATGACAATGCCTCTTCTGTTTCTCTCCTCTCTGCTGAGTCAAATCCTCAAGTGCACAATACTTTTCGATATGGAGGGCTCATCTTGACTGATTTTAGAAATTGTTCCACCTTGTACTTCTCATCCTTATTTGTCTGGTTCTTAGCAACAGGCCTTTGCCTCATTTGCTGTGGATCTCCCATCTGATCTTGATTTCATACTGCTGTTAAATTCTGTTTGTCTGGTATTCTACACTCACAGTTCCGTGCTAAATGTAGAATTCTGGAAGCACGCCCTAGTGCTGTGAGATACAAACAAGTTGTGGGTACCTCACATCCTAACATTATGTGGAAGACTGTTTCCCACACCATTTTCTGTGCCTCATTCGTCTTTTTTATGTTCAACATTGACCGGAGGTTAAAGTGTGAGACAGGTGATTTTCTTCCGCTTGTCTAAACTAGCAGATTTCACTTCACTTAGTTTCCCAAACTGTTTGCCATAGGTTTTAAAATGTTTGGAAGCATAATAAAAATGTTCCTGTTGCTTTCTGTCCAGGAATGTTTGGGTAAATCTGAATAGAGGTGATGCCCATGACACCATGCACAGGGCATTAATTTACTATTGAACAAGTACATAACATGCCACCTGAACGTAGCATTCCTAGAGGCAATCACATAAAGACCATAGTGAATAAGTAGTGCTATGTAGAAAATAATAAATAAATACATTGATAAAATAGTGGGGTGTGGCCTCTTTCTGGATGTATCTATAAAACTGACCTTTTGCCCTAGGTTTTTGTCCTGAATTGCAACACTTTGCCCTGATTTTTTGTCTTGAATTTTGCCCTTTGTCCTGGTTTTTATTTACAGTGCTGTCCAGAATGTGCCCCCATGTCAGGTGGTCACCAAAGCCCATCACAGAGACATGGTACTAAAAGACTGGGTCTCACTTGGCACTACCCAGTCCGTGATGAATTGCCCTCAGCTGAGAGGCAACACACAAACACCAGGGGTGAGAGATTTTCTCCATCGAAGACCTGATCATTTTAAAGGAGATGTACATTAGGGGGGGACGGTATTTACATAACACTTGGCATTTCTCCTGGCATGGCCCTGAGGTGTGGGATTAAATGACAGGTTAGTGCAGCAGAGTGGCACGGACTCTCTAAATCACAGAGACTGGTATGGAGGATCTTCCAAAAGCCAGAGGAAGAACCCCTGAAATGGCTCACCCAGATTGCGCACTTGGCAGCTATTAATGAGCCATATCCTAGCTGGCCTCAGCGAATGTGCTGACCTTTTCCTGGTACTGACACTGGTGCACATTCAGTAGTGCCAGCATTTGGTGTATGCCCTGGTATTTTAATTTCCAGCTAAGCCCAACACAAATGCCTCACTTAAGGAAAGGGTTATCAGCACCCCTTTTGTGTCAGTACTCACCTCGCTGGGAGCTAGCTGGAGCCGAATATCTTGATGCCAAGAAAGAAAGACAACCAGCTTGTTATTTCACAAGTTTTCATGAGTTAAACTATGATCCGGGGGCAAGTGTTTGAGCATATAAGCTGTGCATGTAAGAAATATGAATGCACTGAAAGAATGTTAGATACATCTGAATTCAAGGTTTGTAACTTGTGACCTACATGCCACTCCAGCCTTTCTGCAGTAAAAGTAGCAAGCTATCTCCGCTTAACACAAACCTGTGACCGGCTTGTTACACAATGTGCCTTGTAGTAAGATATTACCCTTCTATTGTATTTATTATGTCAAAACTGTATGTAGACAGCATACAGATCTCTTCAGCAAGTGCAATGATCACTTGATTTACCCCTCCTCATATTATACTACAGTACAACACCTGTTGGGTACTCAAAGATCTCTACAGCAGGTGTCTTAACTGCCTATCTTATAGCAGTTCAAAGGAAGAACTAATCAACACCCCTTGCTAACATGGTTCTTGGAATTACTAAAAGTGTTAATTCCTCCTCATCTCATTGTCTAGGTCTACACCGTTAAGCCACAGGAATGAGGGCAGTGTACTTCCACTGTCCGGGAAGCTATCTTCACCCCATCGCATGCCATGCTACACACGGGGACATCCAAATGGATGCACCTTCACTTTTGTAATTAATACTGTGGAAAAAGACATTTAGGGTGAACATCAGAAAATAGCTGCTCCAGCATTTTCAAAACTTCCTTTTCAGTGTTTGTATTTTTGATCGCATTTAGTCTCATATGTTGCTAGGATTATGAGGTTCCTTCTGCTTTTGAGCCCAGCATAAACCTCTCAATATTTTTCAATTTGTGCATCCAGTCCTTGAGCTGATCATCTGTTCTTCCCAAAGCAGTGGCATTTCAGGGGATGGACAGGTCATCCGACACTAGTGTTTATCAAAAGCACCAAATATAGTACTACTTTACATGCAAATATTGTTGTTTCTTTCTACAGATTTGCTTCCTCAGAGTTCATGCAATCAGAAAAAAATCTCCAGTGTATTCCTGTAAATACTGACCTTGAATTCAAATGTCCAGGTGCTGCTGCTTCTTTTTTCTTCCACATGAACCTCCCTATTCCATCCTCTGCATGTCTCCTCTCTTTCAGCACAGTCAATTCACATGCACATTAGATCTAATCCCTGTTATATTTCTTAAAATTGCCCACATCTTAATTACAAAGATCTCCACCTCTCTTTTAAAAGTCATACACCTGCAACCTAACAGTACCTAATCTCCTGTGCTCATCTATTAATACCACCAATGATTTGCATGAATTCACATACCTCCACCCATTTAAGATCACACCTAACTCCTATTAATGTAATCTGTCACATAGAAGCAAATTGGCCTTTAAGGCTGGAATGTCATTACACTGTGTTAATGCCTGTGGACAGGCCTTTTATTACATGGAATGCCACAGGTTACTGTGGTGAACAAATATGTTGGGCTTGGGTACTTCGTTTGTCAAACCATGGAGGTAAAAGATCCAAAGTGTGATAACATTTACAACACCCTCTTGGGAAGCCTAGCAGGAGTAGTTGCCAGGTCCTTGTAGTTTAAAAGAATGTAACAAGCTTTACATACATATACATAAAAGGTTTTCGGGTCAATCCTTTTCTGTCTGAGTGTCATTCACATTCAGCTTCTCCCCATGAGAGCTTACTGCATGGAGCATTGTGTTATCTCATTTTCACCATTGATTCTATTCCCATCAGAGTAGCAGCATTTTGTTTTATCGACTGTGCATATCGGCATGAAAATGAGTGTGCCTGTGTCTTTGGATATTGGCCACTCCTTAAGTTATCCATTTTTCCTTTTTAATACTGCTCCTCTCATTTCCTTCCTTCTCTCTCTCAGTTTGTTTAGTGTCCTGAAGTTCCCCCAGCTCACTTGCCAATCATTTAATCTGGATTAGTGTGCTGCATCCAGTGTGGTCACCAAATTAAACATTGCAGGCCATCTTGGAATGGTTTTATCCATGATGTGTCATTGTTTTACCGTTTCAAGATGGCAACCATGTTTATAAGCATTTAGCCCTATTCTCAAAGGTAGATTTACATGCGTAGATTTACTCATGTTTAAATTTACTCTTTCGCCTAGGTGTTAATCTGCACTTTTTTGCTATTCAGATTTTCTAAGTGTGGATTTACACCTAAGATTTACATATCTCCCATGTCTGAAACCTGCAGCTGCAGACTTCTAAAGCTGAATTTATAAGTGTAAAGTTTCTACTCATAATGTTTCACTCATGGTCGAAGCTCTCCAACCACTGTGGCACTATGGTATAGCACAGGGCAAAATAATAAACTTAAAAAATTACAAATATTTTAATGTAAAATTAAAATAATTATTAACTTAGAACTAAATAAAATGTATCAGCACATTAGATCATCACATAAAATTGTCATTAGACATTTTAATAAGTTAAACATATTAATGTAGTGTATAATATTTTTTAACCAAAATGAAAAATAATTCTGCCATCATTAGCATTTTAATATTTAATATATTTAGGCAAATATTATTTTTAAAATATCATAGTTTTTATTTAAAGTGTAATCTTGTAAAAAAAAAAGTAAACTTTTTTAATTATATAATTTTATTTTGTTTATAAAATGTATATTCTACTTTGCACTCAATATAACATTTTAACACTGAAAACTACTATATATGTTTATAATGTATATATTTGTTATACATTTTATTCCAAAAAATATTTTAACATTATTTCCCATGGGATCTTAGTTTAACTCTCTGCCTCCATTATATTCTACTAGAGCATGTTTCACTCCCTGTGAGTGCCATGTGTGGTACCTGGCTTACTCCAAATTTTGGGGGAAGTAGATTTACCACTATTTTGGGGCTTTTTGAGTTGTAGTAACTTTAGAAGTGCAGTTTGTGAATAGCAACAATCATAATATTATTTTTTTGTGGGTAGGTGTTTGTTTTAGCATGTCTGTTCCTAGACCTCTTCTTACCCATCCCTAAACTCATCTTGTAAATACTCCCCACCCGCACATTTACTGTGGAGCAAAGTAATTTAGTGCTCCATTAGTTTATATTTAAATTATACTCAATGTGTTCAGTGTATTAATCTGTATGCCTTATATTAACCAAATGTAGTAGGGGGCTATATATACCTTAATGGGAGTCACCTGTATATTTAGTTGAGCTGTAACCAATGTATTCACATTAACGAGAACAACTTATATATTCTTGAAATATATTTCAGTGCCGGTTTACTCATGCTAACTGTACTACCTCGGCAGCCATGTTGATTTAAAATTGCCAAAACTGGTAATCAGGGCTAAGTAAGATCAATTTCATGTTTATTAAATGCTTTGCAAGTTTCTTGTTCTTTCCCCTTTTCCCTTTGCAGGTGTCTTATCATGCCCTTTGTTAGCTGGAATAGGCTTATTGTTATTCTACTGAACTGATAGATAGCTGAAACAAAAATAGAACTTGGCTTAATAAATGGAGACCGTGATGGTCAGAGAGATCCTTCTGTACCAGGCAGACTGCACCGGTGTTACACCCAAGGTCACACAGATGTTTGCTTCTTTTTGTATCGCTGGGAAACCAGAGAGTTTACCTGCTTCCAGAGAGCATTGCTTGCTGATTGGTCCATTTGATGGGAACTGATATGAAGAGGCTTCCAAAACATTCTTTCTTGTATTAATTGTTTCATAGACCCTGTCCTGACTTCGTTGAGAGAAAACCTATTCTCAAAATCTGCCGATTTCTGCTGCCCGAGCGTTTAGCTTCATGCTTGATCACTCATACTTTTTCCCCTGAACTTTAAACTTGGTTCTTCTGATGCTGACACCTTCCGTGTAGAAACCCTCTTGTTAATTTTGATGCTTTATTTAAGTTAGGGAAGCCCCTTTATTAGATCTGCCTATGTGATATTTTGTCTGCTGTATGTGGTTATATTTAGCATTTTCTTCCTTATATTGGGATAGCACGACCGTATTAATATGTATGCTATTACAATATATTTGCTACAATATTTCTGTTCAATTTAACTCATAATCTGAACTGAGTTACTACTAAAACCCTTAAAGTGCACAACATCCTTTCTGTCATTTCAGTGGAGCAACATTGGTTTCACTGCGATTTAAATGTATTGTCAATGCTAGTTCCATCTTTTTGCTTCGTCGATAATCAAAGGTCTATATGAACAAATTAAAAGAAATTTATAAAGCGCAACTGCTGCTTCAAAAGGAGTGTCCTGGCACTAAAAATAAACCACGGAAGGTGAGAGAAATTCTAAGGTTCACAGAATAGGAAAGTCTTCATTTGGGCTTTCAACAGGCTTCACCAGGAGTGTTATGCAGATGCAGTGGTAAAGAATTCCAGATGGCAAGTGCAAGAAAAGAGAAAGTTCTACTGCTAGTTCTAACGCTGCGCACCTTAGGGGCATAAAGCAGGTTATGGTTTACTGAGTAAAATGCCTTAGAAGGAAAATATCTTTGTAACCTGATCTGAATATGAGATGGGCCGTTCTGAAAAAAATAAAAACCTCTGTGCATGATCAAAAGGGTTTTAAACTTCATTCTGGATCTGATTGATAGCCAGTGAAGTGATTTTAGGCCTGATCAGATGGAATGTTTTTTTAGGACTATTCAAGACAGAGAGCAGCGTTCTGAACACAATGAGACCGCGTATGCAGGTCTTGAGAGATTCCTAAGTGAAGAAATTAGCATAATCTAGTCCAGGTGTAATCCTCTCCTGAGTGACTAAAGGGAGATATTTTAGAAGCTTTTTCAGAGATGTCAACAACCCAAAGCAAGTAGCAACTATGGCACCTACTTGATGTTTGAAGGATAAAGTCGAATCCAGCAAAACCCCAAGATTCCTAGCAACTGTTGAAGGTGTACACACTTGCCCCAGCTTAGAAAGCCAGAGTATTGAAGAGTCTGGATTTAAGTTTTATCAGCATTAAGCAGCTGTTTTACTGCTGTTGCAGGCTAGATGTACAACAGCCCTGAACGTCACTGGCCACAGAATCATCAAGCTGTTGAAAGGCCAGCATAAGTTGAGTATCGTCTGCATGTGATACAGTGCTCAACCAATATTTTTGCACCTCAGGGGCCAAATAGATGTTAAATAGAGTAGGGCTCAATGCTGAACCCTGCGGGACACCACAACCCGTAGATCTGACCTGAGAGGTGAAAGGTGAGGTGAGACCTGATGACCAGTGGGGGATTCTATTTGATGGTTACTCTAGGACAGTGGTTCCCAAACATTTTCGACCCCCAGCTCTCTTGACTTTTTGGCTGTTGGCCACGGCTCCCCATCGTGGGCAGATATAAGCCCGGCCTCTGGAGTACTTCCATTTTTCTCCCTGAAAATAATTGGGATGAAGCCGATGAATATATTTTAATCATAGATGTAATCCTAGAGTCTGAACCTCAAAGCTACCCCAGTCTGACAACATCATGAGGAGCGACCATTAGTCCAAGATGACAAAATATGTTAACACTTCATGTTGGTAGCTTTTAATCCTATTCCTAACGCCATGTGTTTAGCTCCCTAAGACTGTGAGGTCTCCATTTTCCCTTTCAAACAGTTGCCAAGCCCATCCCAGTACATCCCCAATTTGGGCACAACCATATATTGTGGAAAAAAGTCACCAGTTTAGCCACAGACTCAACTTTGAGACAGTTGATCCCCTGAGCCTCATTAAAATCCTCAGGGGTCACCTGGGACCCAAAGGTATGGTTCTTAGTTTGTTTAGCTGGTTAGAATGGGAAATGCCTCCTCCTACCTTGTAATGGTCACCTGAGGAGTCCAGCATGACTCTATACTATTTCAGCATTGTTCAGTTTGTGTATGGAGCCCGTGGGGTTCATGGTGGAGGAGTCCGTATTTCCAGTCACCATTATGAGGATGACAATTATATATGAAAACTGCCTCCTTTGCTAACGTCCTTACTGCCACACACTACCCAATAATAAAAAATGGATGAAAATCACTAAATTCATCCTCATTGCCTGAGATTACCTGCAAAGATTCAATAAAGAATGAGTCAACGAATTACAAATTGAAGTCTTTGCTACCATGTTTGTCCCAGAAGAATCTACTGTGAAGTCTGTACTATTCCCTTGAAAGCTTCACTCTTCGGCTAATTCCAACAGATTTCCTTGCTAGAGCATGAATAAAGTCACTTCTAATGATGACATGCCTTAAACTAACTCGAGCAATAAAATTAAAAATCTCTCAGAAGCAAAGACGTTTTTTGGCAAAAAGTGATAATAAACCCCCCTCTACCCTGAACAGAACATTTTTTAAACTACACCCAGGCTCTCCCTGCCCCTCACCCGGAACCCTCTCCCTGAGGATTTGTAAAGTCAAGTAAACATAGAAATTACCAACTCTGGAATTGTTACTTTTCTTTGATTGTTTTATATATTTATCAGAGAGCCGGGCCTCTGTTTCTATAAAGTGCACTGATGCCCCCTAGTGTAATACTAGTGCCATACACTCAGGGAATTAGGGGCCAGATGTAGGAAGAAATGGGTTTGCGACTCGCAGATTGCGAGTCGGAGCGACTCGCAATTTGTGAGTTGCAAACCCATATGCAGAATGGTGTCCCAGACACCATCTGCGAATTGCAAGGGGGTCACAAAGACCCACCTCATTAATATTAATGAGGTGGGTCGCAATTTGCGACCCCCTTGCGATTCCCTACACTCACAGGGATGGTGGCCAGCTGGAAACAGCAGACCTCCATGTCTGTGACTGCTTTGTTAATAAAGCAGTTTTTTTTTGTGTGGAATTGCAGCCCGTTTTCCTTAAAGGAAATCAAGTTGCATACACTCGAGAAAATGAAACCATTTGGTTTCATTTTTTCAGAGTAGGCCACTGCCTGCTCTGAAAAAATATTTTTAGAGCGATTCACAAAGGGGAAGGGGTCCCATAGGGACCCCTTCCCTTTTGCGAATGGGTTAGCACCCACTTCACATGGGTGCTAACTGAGAATTGCTTTGAGACCGCGTTTGTGGTCACAAAGCAATTCTGCATCGCGATGCGAATCGCAAATAGGAAGGGAACACCCCTTCCTAATTGCGAGTTGCATTCCCATTTTGCGAGTCGGTAACCAAGTTACTGACTCGCAAAATGGGAATGTGCATCGCAATGCGCGTTTTGCATGGCGCAAACTGCGAATTTCGCAGTTTGCCCCATGCAAAACGTTTTGTACATCTGGCCCTAGGTGTTACATTATAGAAAAGCAGGGGGAAAAAGAAACTGCCCCCGGCTATGAATTATCGTCTTGCGTAGTGTGAGGTGCTGCTGTACAGGGTTATTATTTCATCTGTGTCTGCTGTTGGGTTTTTAGAGTACTGGATTAGCTCTGCAGTGGGGTCCCTCACTGGGTGTTCAGAGGCCATGAGATGCTTGCACCATCTACCCCAAGTGCACACCTGTTTGCAGCACCCCTGGCTAGTTCTAGCAGTGCACTGGAGCGCCACGGCGCACAGATTGGAAACCACTGCACTAGGAAATTAAGATTCAAGGATCCCTCCCACATCAACTAGAAGTGATCAACTTAACATGTGGGCGCTCTCTCTGCAGGAAAGATAGGGGAGGTGGACGTTTCCACCTGTCCGTTGATGAATTGCATTTTGTAAAAAGTAAGTATTACTACCTTACATGCAACAAAATGCATTTTTTAACCAGGCCCTTTATGGTGTCCTTCTTTGACCATCGGTGAAGCACTGGAGATGGCTGGGCAGTGTGATAGTCACAGCGCGGTCTATCTTAGCATGGCATTGTGCATAGCATATCATTGTTCTAGACCTTCTTAGTTCTTTATACAACTTCTGTCTAATAACTGTCCCGTTGATTTAGAAAAGACATAACTACTTGTTTGCTGCCTCGGACCTGCACCTGCTGTTGAAGCCCTCAGTGCCTATGCCTATCAGATATTGTGCCGGCTATACCGTCGTTGGGGAAATCCTGTGGCAAGTCCTGTTCCTTGTAGCCCTCAGTGAACACGCTTCACGAGTGGAGAACACTTTAGCTCTCTAAATCCACTCATGCACCAGGACCTAGCTGAGGAAGTGAACATCAGATCCACGCACTCTGTGCCCAGATCTTGAAGCAAGCCCTGCTTTATCAGAATGGCATTGTGAAGATTGTGGAGATGAGCGTGGTGCGTCTACAGGCTAGAATATGTATGGGAAGACGAAAGTGACCAAACTTGGCACGCCCATGGCACTTACCTTCAGCATCTGGATGGGCATCGGAATGCAGATTGTGATAACTGCAGCGGTTGTGTCCTCCTCATCTTTCTCTGATGCGACACACTGATTCATTAGTGCCTGAAACTCGGTTGTGCTGGATGCTGAGGTCGTGGCTGAAATGTCTTTTGGTTTGCATGGTTTTTGTAACAGTTTTTGGTAGAACATAAAATAGTCACACCCAGCGATGATCTGAGAATATAGGGCTTCTTCGAAGTCCAATTTGAAATGTTTGATTCGTTCTTTAAGTCTTTTAAGTAAAGAATCAGTCGTCCACCCTGGCTTTTGCATCGTGTGCATAATCACCGTTTGTTTTAAGTGTAAGTAAGACACAAGACTGTCCTTTAGTATTATCCTTGCATTCTTCAAACTGAAACATGTCTCTTGTAGCTGGGCAAACATAGGGCATCAAGTGGCAAAGAAGGCAAATCTTGTTATCAATAGGCAAAGTACCAGTGTCCCAAAGTCCTTGATCTACCTACAGCAAGTGAGTCATAAATTGTTGATGTCGGAGAGACTGAAATGTGGTGGAGGGCGAAGGGACAGCGAGTCAGGCGATGCCTTGAAGGAAATGGTGTTTTCTGGTGGCTGAATGAATGCAGGCATTGACACACCTGCCACCGACTCAGCATACCTCTTCTCCGAGGAGGAAGACATGTTCGAAAGTCACATGCAGGGCAGGCGCAAGCCATGCCCTACAGCAGCTGATCTAGTAAAAAACGGAGTAATTGGCTATCTAGCATAGTATTGATGATTTAGAAAGGAGATGGAACAGGCTTGATAATTATTTCAAATAAAGCAAATTTTTCAGATGCATACTGAATGATCAGTATTGCATAACACCCAGCAGTTTCCCTTAGAATGGTTACAGTCGAGCATGCCTATACATTACCCTGCAAATTGTCTCTTTTGCTCTCAAACATTGATGTTAATGAGATTTACATAAAGTTTGTGATTTAGTTTCATTAAAAAAATAAGCTCCTTCTGAAATTAGAGCTTGGAGCCCACGGTCCATACTATCTGATCAACTCCCCTCCTTTTAAAAATGTAATAAAAGCAGCCAGTCCCTCTCCAGGGCTTGACCTCCTGTGCAGTTTGAAAAAGTACATTTGGAAAAACTAGATCATTAAGTTTCCAGACACACTATATGCAAACAACCCAGTGACGTTTAAGCCGTAGCTAAAGCTTTTTCATCATTAGAGTGTAGGAGGACCATAGAGTAGGTGTTGGGTATGTGGTTAGCATCAGCTTTTATAGGTCTGGCTGTAGCCAAGACCTTAAGATTTTACTAAAAGTCTTTGCATACTCTGCTTACTTAAAGGGGCTTTCTGCCAACTCTCTTCGTCCATTGGTCTGTTGTTGTGTCGTCCACATTTGGCTTCTGCCCCTGCAGCACACAGTATAATGGGGCAATTGGTCAGCCTACTGCAGCCACTGGTTAACTTCACTTTGAGTGATTGCATTTTGCTCTTTCACAGTGAGCACCTCCGCACACAAGGTAGTTCCCTTCAGTGCCAGTGTTTTTGCTTTTCTTTATATTGACTTTAGCATTGCCTTTGTGTGCAGAGCCTGAGGTAAAAGCAGTACGTTTCTATCAGCTGTGAGCACAGGCCACATTCCACACGTTATCAGTCCCTGTCTACTTCCAGTGCTGTTGTGAGTTCCTTTTGGGGTGTCTTCTCTTCATCTGACTGCTGTATTGCAAAGCATAACAGATTGTGTTCATTTGAAACTGTTCTTTATTGAGTTACTTCTTTTTACTATGCATGCAGTATACAGATGAAAGTGTCGGCAATATACATGAGAATACATACGAGGACAATTCTTCTGAACACAGTTATTCTGAACCCAATTTCACCAATGGTTGATTAATAATTTTTGCCCAGGAAAAAAATCAGCCTTCATCATGTTTAATTTGCAGCACTTGAAACACCTTTTATATTTCCTTCTTTCATTCTTTCTGTCATTATTCCTTCTTTGTTTCTTTCTTGCTTTTTTCTCTCTGGCCGTTCTTTCCTCCTGTCCTTTCTTCCTTTAAATCATCTTTCTTCTTTACTTTCTTTTTTCAGTCTTTTTCTTGTTTCTTTCTTCTCTTTTTCATTCTTTGCTTTCTTTCTTTCTTGTTTTCTTTCTCCCTTTCTTTCTTTCATTCTTTCCTTCCTTTTTTCTTTCTTTCCTTTCATTGTTCTTTCCTCCTTTCTTTGTCTTTTTTCTTCTTCCTTCTCCCTAGCTTTGTTTTTTCTTTCTTCTCCTTTTCGTTCTCATTCTATTTTTCTTTCTATCCTCCTTTCTTTCTCTTTTCCCTCTTTCTTTGTTTTGTTCCTTATTTCTTGCTTGCCCTCTTTCCTTTCTTTTCCTTTCTGTCCTTACTTCTTCCGTTACTTTCTATTAGTCTTTCTCTACTTCTTTGTTTCATTGTTCCCTTCTTAGCTTCTTTCGCAAATTCAAGAGGCTGCCACCCAGATAATGATCATCTTTGTAGGTCTGTGTCAGCCAAGACCTTTTGATTTGACTAAAATCATGAGTTTCAGGGGTTTTCAGCCACACTTCGTCCGTTTGTCTGTGTTTGTGTCATTCACATTTTTCTCCAACCCACTCTAGCATGCACCAAGAGGCAATGCATCAGCTCACTTCAGGCATTGGCTGACTTCACTGTGAGTTGCGGCATGCTTCCCTTTCACAGTGAGCACATTCACACACTAAGTAGTTCCCTTCAGTGCCAGGAAATACTATGGTAATGTGTGTTTTTGAGAGCAAAACATTTTTGCCTAAGTCAAAGGTGTCTTTTTTTAGATTGAGAAATAGCCAGCAGCTTCCCGAACAGTAATGTTTTGCAGGAACCACAACAAAAAAAAAAATTGCCAAAAGACTCTCTTGCCCTTACTACCCTCCCAGGTCCCCTGCCCAGCCATCCCATTTGTGACTAATAATTAGTCATGTGCTTCATTCTGGGACAGAAGAGCTCATGGGAATGCACTCTAATAACAATGACATTTGTTTCCACAGGTACAACACAAAGTAGTGAAAACACCACAGCTACTTGTAAGTCTTTTTCTTTTGTTCATTTACTTTTTATCTTTCATTGCTTGAAAATGTTACATAGATAATAGTCCCCACTGATGACTATGGGTCTTACAAAGCAAGTGGTAAACTATTTGATACTTACCAGTAATCTCATTATTCTGATTCTTATGCATTTTCACCCTGGTTTTGGAGCACTGTTTTTCCTATGTGAAAGAAATGAAATTAAACTTCTCTGCCCCCAGGTGTGCCTGTAAAGGAGCACCTCTGCCCATAACATTCCTATGATGGCCACCAAAGCAGCCCAACAGACCATGATCACACAGGAAGGGCGGGTGCTAATTTACAAAAGAATTAGGAGGTACAGTGTGCACAGTGAGAATTTTATGGCCATATGTATCATTATCTGGATAGCGATTTACCTAATTGCGATTTTCTGCGAATTGCAATTAGGTAATCACTATTTGAATATATGAAAGTCCAAGAGTTTCATTTAGCGATTCCCAACGGCTCACAAATCAACCTACCCCATTAATATTCATGAGGTAGGTCGCAATTTGCGACCCATTGTGAATGGCTACAATCACAGGGATGATGGCCTGCTGGACTCAGCAGACCACCAAGTCTGTGATTGCTTTTAAATAAAGCAATCTTTTTTTGTTTTTTTTTTTAAATGCAGCCCGTTTTCCTTAAGGGAAAACGGGATGCGTTTAAAAAAGAAAAATGAAAAGTTTTTGTTTAGTTTTTTAAGAGTACGCAGGTTTGTCATGAGACTTTTCAGGTTGTTGTGGTTTTCTTTGTGGTTTTCAGTGGGACCACTGCCTGATCGTAAAAAAAATTTTTCGCATGCATTCACAAAGGGGAAGGGCGCTCTTGAGGACCCCTTCCCATTTGCGAATGGGTTTCCACCTACTTGAAGTAGGTGGTAAAATGTGAATGTTGTGCGACCGCATTTCGGTCACAAAACATTCCTACATACCTCTGCGATTCGGTATTAGTAAGGGATGCCCTTGACATCCCTGGGTGAGAACACCCCTAATCTCTCCTGTAGGAGTGGGAGGAGTCATGGACAAGAATCCCATATGAGAAGGCCATGAGTCAGCCAAGAGGAATAACCTAGCAAAGAAACCACAACAACCTGAAAAGTCTCATGACAAACCTGGGTAGTCACACTACTCCAAGTGTCAAAGCATTCAGAAGTCAACATAAAACAGGGGTATCGGGCAGAATGAGATAAACTAAAGAAGACACTGCCAGCAATCTCTGGCACCAAGTCCAACCTGGAATGAGACAAACAAACCCATGGAAAAGCAAGAAGGCACATGAAAACCTAAACAAAACAGGGCAGAGGCACCACCCTGTGGCAATAGCTCAGCCTCTGTACCAAAGACTGCAAAATGATGTGTAGGAGTGGAGCAAACTACCTCAAAACCCAAGCCCAAAATGAAGGGGTGGGGCATACCAGATCTTCGAGAACCCCCCCCAGTAGGGCAGTGAGAGGACACAACATCAACAAGCTCCATGCCCTCCAAGAAGTCACTGGTGACTTTCAACAGAGAATTAATCTGTGCATCTGCCCACATGAGCACTCCGTTTACTAGCCCAGTACTAAACACCAAAAAGAAAAAAGGGAGACTAAAAGACCAACTTGAAGAACATTTTTTTAGATAAGGAGGGAATCTTTAGCATATAGCTGCGGGCCAAGGAAGCCTAAGGTTTGTAAATTGATGGAAATGCCAACCCAAGTCTACCACCGAACAGTCCTTATGGACCAGTATCCCAACAACTCCCATAGGGACAGAGAAGATGATCACAGAGTTGACTAGGAGTCAAAGCAACTACCTTATAAGCACCCTTACAACACAGGGGCAAGAACATATGAACTCTCCCACCCCCTCGAAAAACAAAAGGAGAAGGACTAGCTGGGAACTGTTAACACACTGCTGACTCCAACACAGTCCCAGATAAATAAGTAGGACACAGTACAGCATGCTACAAAGTGCCACACCAAAGAAAAGGGATGTCCAAGAGCAAAAAGGCAGAAGAATGAGGCACAATACCCTTCATTATAAAATCTGAATGCCATGAACAAAAGGGAAGAGGGGAAGACCAGGCAACCGACCCAGTCATAGACTAGTCCAGGGCACGTATGTGTCAGATACCAAAATAGAGCGGGAGAAGGCCAAGTTCTGCCAGCATCCCATGGAAGGAGCTTTCTTCTAAACCTGGGATGGAGTCATGGACAGGCAGGTCAAACGATGGAGCAGGAACCACTTAGCCGCCAACAAGTCCAGACTGGAGACAGTGGCACACACTCACCTAACAAGAAGCCACAAAATAGGGGACACATCCCATAAGCCCCAGTCTCAGTAGAGAGTACAAGAGAAAGCCCAAAATCAGGCTTCATCCCAGCAAAAGAGGGTGTACACTCGCCTAACCCCAAGCAAAGGGAACACACGATGGAGGGTTGAAACCCAAACTGGTGTGTGTGCGTCTGACCTTATTTGGTTTCTTATCTTTAATTTATAAGGGGACTTGTTAGAAGTTTGATGGACCTTTTGTCTACGCCTAGAGTAAATCCCACCACAAGTTACAAATTCAATACAACCCATCAAACAATATCAATCAGAAACTTTATTAACCTTTGGAGTCAGTAATCTTACACACCATGACCCCTTTGGCCATGAATAACCACACCTTTATGCAAAAGTGAGAAAGTTTATTTCCCTATATTAACAATGCTAATATCACGTAACTTAGTCTCAAAATCAAATGATATACTCTAGAGTTACAGTACGAATCAATAGGAAGAACAATAGAAATAGCATACATCTAGATTCAGAAACTGAGTAACAGCAATTATTTATTAATAGCCCTTATTAGCATTTTAGGGTCATCCCTCACTAACCTTCTGATTATAATAGCACTTGTTTGGACTTCATGCAAAACAATTTTAGTCAACACCAATTTGGAAAAACATCTACCTATGGCTCTATCAAAATATCGGTTGGTACCTAGAAACAAAAGACAAATTACGTCAGCATAATAACATTTTGTTACACCGTTCCTCAGTATGGATCAGCAAGCTGCGATTATCTTTGTCAATTGGACATCTGTTTGGTCAGTATCAGCAATGGGCCATGGAAGGGAATGGTTCCGAAACCAGGGACTCTTACACTATCTGAGCGATTTGAAAGCAATGTCTAAGGATCAGTATTCAGCATCGGAAGTTTAAGCAATAAAGTTAAAGATAGAAATAAAGTCCTCAGGAGTTGTTCGGCTCCTCAGACAAACAAGCTCCTCTCAGGAGGATATCAAGGTGGGAAAAGCCTTTCTCTTCTCAGTGCAGTCGGGCTAAGTTAACATTATCTAAAACACTTCTCACAATGCCATTGGTCAAATAATTGTATGGTTACTTTTAATCCACTGAAGATAGAACTTCAGGTTTTAGATATAACTAAACTGTTTTTCACATGTCGATGAGTGGCTCCTCTTCTCCTGTTCCCTTCGTCAGGTTGGTCAGGTATCAATTTTGTATCACTCCGTTCTCCATTCAGTGCATCCATTGTTAGCTCCTGGGAACATCGCTTTCTCACACACTAAACTTTATAAAGTAACAATAACTAATACAGCATTTCTTGCAACCGGTTCTCATGGGAAAATAAAACATCTGCTAATGTATGGTCAACTCAGTGGAAAAGAACAATTTGCGTATTAATTTCTTAAAGCGAGCATTTCTCACAGCGTTATCCTAACAGTGCAGTTTAATATAAGGCTGTGCAAGCTAGGCCCAAGACCTTGCTAACTTTAAGGCCTACAATTTATAAAGCAAATACATAATACGTAATCATTAATATAACACTACTACATTAATTTAAAAATGAGCATATAAATGTATTTTAATAAGCAATTAATAAGGACACTTCATGATTACTGATGATCAGTCAAGTAGGTGAATTTTCAAAGTTGTGCATTATTTTCTATACTAAGTTAAATTCTATGCAGATTCATAATTCAAATACATAAATATTTATTAGTAAGAATTCAGTGTTCACACTGGTGAGGTAGAGGGATTACTATCTAGCAACAGAGGCAAAGTCTATATGAAACTCAGCATCAGTTCCAAAGCCAGCAGGAAGCCAGTGAAGGGCAGGCCAAACACAATAGAGGACCACGCTCTCAACATGCTCAGCAAGGAGGTTGGAGCACACAACAGTCTACCCAAAGGGCACAGGATAGGGAGACAGAGCAACAGCCCAGAAGCGACTAGCTCAGCAAAGAAGAGAGTGGGAGGCTCAAACCAGGTTATCTCCCCACATCCTCAGGCAAAGGAGTCTCCAGTGGCATACCCGAAATGATACACCTCAGTTTCTATCCCAGCAGGACACAGAGGGCCATACCCTATCCTTCTGGCCATTAGATCGGGGAATCCATGTCCATCACAGGAGACCGGGTGCAACACCCAGAAGTGCAACCACAAACCTAAACCAGTCCACCAGAAAAGTGGGGGGGCACAGAGTGCCAGCAGAACCCAGTCAGCTTAAACAGGAAAACAGTCCAGAACAGAAACAATCTACCAGCTTCAAGAAAAAAAAGGCTCAAAGGAGAAGGTGTGAAAGCATTTTTTCTAGGTAGGCAGCAGGGCGCGTAGCTCCAGAGTGTGTACGCACCTCATGATGTAAGCAATGGGACAAGGCAGTGACAAGGTGGTAATGTACTGATATTCTGAGGCTTGATTTTGTTTTTACAAGGTGATTGGAGAGCTTTGCATTTTCAACTCTGAGCATTCTTATTCTGTAAGATTATGACTTAAACAGGATAGCAGTGCAGTTTAGTGACACCAGAATGGCTGCACAGCTGGTAAGTTTTCAGTTTGCTTTTGTGTGACATATCTGTATTTGCAGTGTCCCTATGAGTGACATTTCAATATCTCAGGTGTGACACTTTGAGTGACGCTTTATCGTGAGGGGAACAGAGCAGTTACTCTCATGTAACTACATTAGTTATAGAAATTCCTTTTGTGCAATGTAATAGGCTAGAATGGACTTTAAAACATTTGTGGCACTCTTGAAGCGCTTATGCATGGTGTTAAATGAACAACGCTCTGAAGCAGAGAGCATCACTCCGGCTTGTGTGGTTAGGCTATACCACCTGAATGAGTTACCTACAAGCAGTGAGTCCATGAGCTCATCTCAGCTAGAGGGCTCGACCACCCGGCTCCTGTGTAACACAGGGAGCCCACGGATGCACAGCCAGTCCTGCGGGTGCCCATGTACTCTTCCCTGTGTATTTCAACCAAACCTGTTCTTGTCATTGCATACATGGCTGCTGTCACTAGTGTTGCCCCATGCACTCCTAAATGCCCCTGCAGAAATATGCAAGTGTGGATGAATGGATTCTATTTTGCGTATCACCGTAGAAAGAAGCAAATACCAGCAAGGCAGCTCAGAGGAGCAAGTCTGGACAGTCAGGCTCCCAGTAGTCCGAGTGCATTCAGAAACACAGGTTTCAAAAATCTGTTAACCAAGGGTAACGAAACAAGGGAGTAAGTTGAGCATGTAGGCCTCTGGCCTTTAGAGATGGGTAGGAAAGAAAGAGGAGTCCAGCATGAGTAACAGCATAAGGACAAGAAAGAGAATCAGAGTAATAACCAAAGTGAAATGAGAAGACAAGAGGCAGAACAATGCACAGCTGACACAGATGAAATTAGGTGGCCAGAGGTAAAGGTAATTATGGCAGAGGTATAAACATTTTCAAAATAGAGTACAGTGGGGTTGTGTTGTTACTTGCCTTCTGGGTGCCCCCTTCACCGACCTGCAGTCACCCTGAGGTTAATAGGTCACTCCATGTCCCATTGTTGGGATTTCCTTTTACAAACATTTGTAGCTTAGTCCACATAGTTTAATTGCTGAGGATTATGAGTCCAATTAGCACAATGCACGTAGTTGTTGAAATACATCTTCTGAAAGGATCCACTACTTCTGTGCTGGATACAGGCCAGTCAGAGAGCACAGTAGAAAGTTTCATGTTCAGGTTTGGCCCAGAAATGAGGCACCTCATCTTTCAGTCTCCTCTGAGTCTCAGATTTGTTGTAAATTTATTTCACAGCTTAGTCTTTTGACTTGGGAAGACGTTTCCTTCTCAGTTATTTTAACAGTGGGCACTTTTCCCAGACTCTTGAGAGTTAGATCATTATAGACTGGTTGGCTGCTGCTTTTGCAGATTTCTTACTTGTATCCTAATCATGTTCCAAAAGCCTTGTGCAACCATGTCAGTTCCTTGAAGTTAGCCATGACCCTTATCGGGAGTCAGTGAATGTCCCTCAGAACAGGAGCGATGCGAGGCATGGACCAGAGTGAAGTGTCCATCATATGGAAAGCTGGAGAAGGCGATTTATAGATTGTTCTGTAGTAAGATCAGTAGGCCTGGGATAGTCAGCTGTATGTCAGGACCATTTGCCTGATCTTTTCCTGATGTGCAATGTTCATAAGACCCTAGTTACAGAGCTGAATTGTGGTTCCTCAGTAGAATGATGTGTAAAATAAATAGTACACTCATGAAATGTATAAACTTTATTAACATTTTGCTTCTCCCAAATGTGTGGCATTTTTTTGCTCTCAGGAGACTGCTTTGAGCAGAAATTGTCTTACTGAGACACATTTCTGATCGACCTTTGTAACGGTATCTCTTTTGGATTTTTTATGCAAGTCACGCCCTGCTGTGAAACTTACACACAACATTTCTCAAAATACATTTCTCGCTGCATGTGAAAATTCAGGTAATTTTCAAAAAACGTTAAAAAAATATTTCGAGTTTTCACACACTTGTAGAAATAATTTGGCTGAGCATGAACACCAGCAGGACTGAGGTGTTGACAGGCTGTGGTATGGACAAACTCTGCAGTTACCTCCTTTCAGAATGACAAGATGGGTATCTGCTCTTGGCGTTTTACATTGGTGAGAAAATTTAGCTTAAAAATCCCTGGCAATCTGGCCCTGGTAGCTCAGATTAAGATATATTCTGCATCTTATATTTTAAGAATAGTATTTTGAAACACATTTTAAGAAGGAAGGAAACAGTTTGCTGTACAGGCCTTCACCACCTCACATCTGGGATGATAATGCTCTGTGCTTGAGTCTTTGGTAGCTCAGGTAGTGTCTAAAAAATGCAGAAGCATGTCTTTGCTGATTTCTTTTACATTTCCAAGGGGGATCCTAATTACAGCAATGTGACAGGAACTAGCGTAACCACTCGGATGCTTGATCATTCCTAGAGAGTCTCCTCTCCCACTGCACCCTCTTTTCATGAGGCCTGACATTGTGTCTCCGCTTCTCCTACTTCTGCATCATGCACTGTAAAAGCCCCATCGTGCACAGCACTCCATTGCTTTTTCTCCTGGCTGGTGCTATGTAGATCACATACATACATTTATAATACCATCATTGGCTTCCAGTTGAAGAGAGAATGTAGTTTACGGTTCTTTGCCTGGATTTTCAGGCTCTGCAGATTCACCAGCCTCCGCAACTCTGATCCAACCTGAGGACCCACGAAGCAGAACACAACCTCAGCTGCATCTTGATCAACACGCGCTCCATCCACAGGCACGCCATCGAACTCTGGAACCTCAACGACACAACATCCCCGGAAGCCACCTTCCTCACGGAAACCTGGCTAAACCCCTCCTCGGCACACAACATCACCATCCCTGACGGCTACAAGATCCCCCGCACAGACCGCATGAACTGACCTGGCGGAGGCATCACCATCGTCCACAAAGAGTCTCTGCGCCTCTTCACCAACACTGAAGACACCATGACCAACATAGAACTCCTCCACTGCCAAATTGGAAATAACTGAAACACCACACTGTGAGGCACCCTCATCTACAGGCCGCCTAGCCCCTGCCCCCGTTCTGTGACACCATTGCCGACCTCGTCACTACCCACGCGCTTGCTTCCAAGGACTGCATCCTCCTCGGGGACCTCAACTTCCACCTGGAAAACCCCAATGACAACAACTCCACCACGCTGCTCGAAAACCTTGCCAACCTTGGACTCGAGCAACTCATCACTTCACCCACCCACTCCTCCAGACACACCACAACCACATTTCTGTCAGCCACACCACCGAACTCCAATGGACGGACCACCGCTGCATCCACTTCACCTTCAGCAAACCACCCGACCGACACCTCGCTCACCAAACCCTCTGCAGGAGCTGGAACAAGATCACCAAGGACCAGCTATCCACCAGCCTCAATAATTCACACACACCCCCAAGACGACCTCGATGTGAACACAGCTGCCCTAGACCACAACACAAGTGGATCTCAGACTGCGCCAATACCTTAGCCCCATCAACAAACCCTCCAACAGACGCACAGCAACGAAAGCCAATTGGTTCACCCTCGCCCTCAAGGAATCCAAACAAAACTGCAAAAGCCTCGAAAGAAAATGGCGCACCGACAGGACCCCCACCAACCACAAAGCTTTCAAAAAAGCCATAAACATCCACCACCAACTCATCAGGACCACCAAGAGAAACACCTTCCAGGAACGCATTAACAACAATGTACACAACAGCAAAGAGCTCTTTGCGATCATCAGTGAACTGACCAACCCCGGAGCAAACTCCAAGGACATCCCCCCTCCCAAGAACTCTGCAACAACATCTCCACCTACTTCTACTGCAAGATCCCAGACATCGATGACAGTTTCCCGGCTCAGGACTACCCCACGCCCACTACCGTCAAACCCACCACCGAAGCATCTCCGGACCCCCGCCACCTACTTTGTTGATCCAACATCTCTGATGAAGAAACCCTCAACATCATAAACTCCATCCCCTCCGGCTCACCCTCTGACCCCTGCCCACTCTACATCTTCAACAAAGCAGGCAGCACCATCGCTCCCAAACTCCGGCACATCATCGACCGCTCCTTTGAAACCGCCACCTTCCCAGACATTTGGAAACACGCCGAAATCAACCCCTTATTGAAGAAGGCCACCGCAAACTCAGATGACCTCAAGAACTTCCGATCCATCTCTCTGCTCCCCTTCCCAGTGAAAGTCATCGAAAAAGCTGTCAACAGACATCAACACCCTGGACCCTTCACAGTCGGGCTTTTGGAGCAACCACAGCACCGAGACCGCCCTCCTCGCCGCCACGGATGACATTCGCATCCTCCTAGACAGGGGTGAGACCGCAGCTCTCATCCTCCTTGACCTGTCCGCCGCCTTCGACACCATCTCCCACCACACTCTATGGACTCATCTCCATGACGCTGGCATCCACAACAGGGCACTAGAATGGATCACCTCCTTCCTCACTGACAGGACCCAGAAGGTCCGACTCCCTCCCTTCTACTCAGAGGCCACCAAGATCAACTGCGGTGCCCCGCAAGGCTCCTCTCTGAGCCCCATTCTCTTCAACCTCTACATGGCACCACTAGCAATCAATGCCAGACACCATGCGCTCAACATCGTCTCATTCTCCAACGACACACAGCTAATCATCTCCCTCACCAACGACCCGCACACAGCCAAAACCAACCTCTACAACGGAATGAAGGCAGTCGCCGCCTGGAAGAAGGATAGCTGTCTCAAGCTAAATCCCGACAAAACTGAAATCCTCGTCATCTGCAACAACCACTCTGCCTGGGACAACTCATGGTGGCCCACTGCCCTCGGAAGCACTCCGGTCCCTACCGACCACGCCCGTAACCTCGGCTCCATCCTGGATTCAGCACTCTCAATGAACCGTCAAGTCAGCGCAGTCTCCTCTGCCTGCTTCCACACCATGCCCATGCTTCAGAAAATCTTCAAATGGATCCCAACCGAATTCAGAAGCACAGTCACCCAGGCCCTCATCAGCAGCCGCCTAGACTACGGCAACGCACTCTACGCCAGAACCACCACCAAGGTACGGAAAAGACTGCAACGCATCCAGAACGCCTCCGCCCGTCTCATCTAGAACGCCCCCAGACACAGCCATACCTCTGCCTTACTGAGAGACCTGCACTGGCTCCCAATAGACAAGAGAATAACATTCAAGCTTCTCACGCACGCCTACAAAGCCCTTCACGACGTCGGACCAGAATACCTCAACCGCAGACTCCACTTCTACACGTCCACCAGACAGCTCCGCTCCACCGACCTTGCCCTCGCCGCCATCCCACTCATCTGGAAGACCACAGCTGGAGGAAGATCGTTCTCATACGTCGCCGCAAGACCTGGAACTCCCTCCCCATCCACCTCAGAAGATCTCCCACCCTCTCGCAATTCAGGAAATACCTCAAAACATGGCTCTTCGACTGATCCCCAACAGATCCTCGACGACTGTTCCCTTGCTACCCCTCCCCCCCCAGTGCCTTGAGACCCTAGCGGGTGACTAGTCACGCTCTACAAATCTGCTGATTGATTGATTGTAAATGTTGCCATTGCAGGCTTTCTTTGTGGTCTGAACGTCCAGGCCACTGCTTAGGTTGTTTGACTTCAGCTGTCACACCAGTGTACTATTATGCATCCTCACTGTGACAGATTCAGTTTCACCCCTCTTGTGACCGATTTTACAAGCAAGTTTCCTAGTAATCCCTGGGCTTCTCAGCGCTAAGAAGAGTGTCACAAAGCTGCTCTAGCCAAGACAACACTTTGTATATAAAGCAGAGACGAATTGTTTGGAGCCTTAAGGACAGAAGCTTTTTTCGTAGCAGGAGAGACTGGAGATAGTGCTATTTCAAACATGAATCAGTGTAAATCACACTGACTTAGAAAATAGCTGCCAGAGTGAACGGCATCGAATAACTATGCAAGAAAGTAAACGTAAAACACACTTTTATAGAGTCGAACATCGGGCTCTAATTGGATGAAATAACTTTGGAGAGGTTTTGACTCAAAGGTGCAATGGGCCACGATGGTTTATGTGAGAGCCGGCAGGGCTTGCTTCAAAATGTAAATACTCCAGCTGCAGCCTCTTACGCACGTTTCCCATGTGGACGTGCCTACCTGCACTACCGCCCACAGCACCATCTTTTCAGACATATTTTTACTGAGTCCCTCAATTATCAGCCCTGAAATGAGTGTGAGGAGCGAGGATGCTCTGACGTGAACTCTTAACTACCTCGGTCCCGGGTGGCTTGCAATGCGTTTAATATTTTATGGAGGAAATCCACGTTAATGGTTCAGGAGCAGAGCGCATGGGAAAGAGGTGGAGTGGAGAATTATTGCTCTATTTGAAGTTTTACACACTGAAGACTGGTCCCTTTGGTAACCTGGATTTGCTAAGTTTGCAGTTGCCTTGCGCCTTAGTGACGTTCTCTGCTTTCTTCCACAGACCAAAAATCGCACAAGTCAAATTTTCATCCATAGGCTTCTTGGTAAAACCAGAGCTTGAAGGCCACTCTTGACAGTGCCCGCTCTCCCTCCGTTTTATGATGTGATGGAAGCAACTTCCCTGCACAGTTTTTATAATATGCTTTTGGACGGTGCTGAAATGGAAAAATAGAAGTGCAGGTACTCTGTGCCAGAGTACCTGCTTGTTTCTGAGAAGTGCCGGTACTCTCCAATTAAAAGTATTACATTTTTCTTGAGAAGTGCAGGTACTCTGTCTCTCAAAATGAAAAAAAACTGCCGGTTCTCAGTACCGGACAGCACCGGCCAATTTAAAGCACTGCTTTTGGATAAACATAATGCAGCTTAGAGTTTCCGAGCACATGCTTTGTAAACTGCACACGAACATATCAGCCCTAACCGCAGCCTTGTGCATGAATCTGCTTTCCCTCTTCACGGGGGTGGCGGCTACGAGTGAGCGGGTAGTGGGGTATCTTTTCGCCATAAAAGGCATCTCCGGTTGAAATTGCGGCAGCGTAGATTGTGCTTCTTAGCCCCAAATACCGGCATCACCCCTTCCATATGTCCCCAATAATTCAGATTGCAGTAAGAGTTCACAATGTGATGCCCTTCAAAATAATATTTTCTTGGTGTTTTTCCCCACAGTTGCAACAGAGGCAAGCACCGCAATTCCCACAACTGTTCGTAAGTGCTTTCTTTTTATTTTTGGGTTTATGCATTATTTTGCTTTCTTTCTTTTACAAATGTTTCACAGGATTAGACGCTATATGGATGGCTTTGACTGAGGCCTTTCTAGGCAGAGGCACTGGTTAATGTACTGAGTAATCTAATTCCTCCTTAATATCATTGTATCCACATGCTGGAGGCAGATGCTATGCTACCCCCTAAATGAAAAAAATAAACTTCTCTCTCCAGGTGTACCTTTAAAGGAGCACCTTTTGGTCAGTGCACAATTTGAGCCGGTGGTTGCCGGTTCAGGGCACCGGCATTTTTTTTTTTTAGGGCCGGTAGTTATTTATCTGCATCAGGGAATTACTGCGAGCGAAAGACACATATATCCCATACGAAGGAAGAGAAAGACAAAAATTGCAAAGCTAAACTAATCCATAGACAATTCAAAGTCTCAATAAATATTCAATTTACAGTCAAGGTAGTACATAGTCCCCCAGATATTCATGTACAAAGGTTTGGCTCCTAGTTCTGCTGCCAAAGCAACTTGGAGTCTTGCAAAAGGAATCCGACTCCACAGTACCTTCAACAGCAGACAAGGCAAAAGCATCCCCCTGACTTCCAAAACTGGGATCACTAACAACAAAATTACTATGTTGATCGCCAGCATAGAGCCACCAACTATATGAATCTGACATGTGAACTTGCTCATTATAAGAACCGTTTTGGAGCTTAGCCGCATATCCGTATCACCAGTTACTATTCTCCACCATTATGGAATATTTAGAGACTTGGTACTGGAATACCTTCCAGAGATCCCTTTCTTAGAATCTGGAGGTCTTTTAATTCACACAATGACCCCACCTGGAAATCAACATCTTTCACTGTCCTCAGATTATCATACCTCAACTTAGATTTGTCCTGGTATCCTCCACTCTGGCATGTCTCCTTCATGTCAGGCATTCTGTCCACAAACTGTGCTTTCTGCAGAACCCTAGTAGGAGCCAACTCACTTGAACACTGTATAACCCTCAGCATTATGAAAGGAGCCACACCAGTGGTAGAATGAGGAGTGTTCTGGTAACTCCTTAGCCACTCAGAGACCTTGTCAAGAAACCTGGACCCACAAGCCGTTGCCAACTGTATGGTGTCTTTCAACATACTGTTAACCCTTTCTACCGTACAATTACCTTGGGGACTATACAGCTATGGTCAAATGTTTGTTCCCACAACACAATAAAAATGTATTCATGAAATCTAAACTGCACTCCATTTTCAGTCACCAAATACTTGGCTATGCCTTCTCTACTGAGAAGTGATTTAAAAAAATCTATGACAATCTGTGTGTTGGATTCTTTAAGAAATTTGCATTCCACCCATTTGGAATGATAATCGACCAAGACTAATGCATGTCTGAAGTTTTCCTGTAAATTGTACAGAGGCCCAATATAGTCTAAACCTAATTTCTGCAAGGGCAACTGGGAATTTCACAAACGACAAAGGAATTTTAGTAGTGCTGAAACACTTGCCTGCCTGTCTACAAAAGCACAACTAGCAACAAACATGTCAACTTCCATGTCCATTGCTGGCCAGCAGTAATAATCTCAAAGCCTCCCTATAATTCCAAGCCTGGCTAACATGTCTATTGTGAGCAAATTCTATTAAACAACCTCTCAGCACTGCAGGCGGGATCAACTGGTTTCCCCTAATAATCAAAACCCTTTCAATGGATAGTTCACTCCTAACCTTGGAAAATGATGCAGTTTGTTTATCCATTTTGTTTTCTCTCAGCCATCCGTTGGCCATGAACTGTTTTAACAAAGTCTGGCTATCATAATTCTGAGAACAGTTCTGCGAGCCATGAAGATTCATGACTTTTCCCGAAATAATCACTTTCAGTCAATCCCACCATACATTCCATATCATCCACATTTTGGTCAGTAGGTGTGTTTACCATAGTCATCTGACAAGCCTTGGGCTAGCTTAAATAAAACTCCTTTCAGTTAGCAAATGCACCTAGGGTCTATGATCTGTAAAAAGAGAAAATGTCCTACTCTGCAAATAAGTGCAAACGTGATTGATGGCCTCTCTGCATGCAACTGCCTTTCTCTCCATGGCACTGTATGTGTTTTTCAGTTTAGATTATCTTCTGGAGGCAAACTCCGTGGTGTGCTCTTCACCTTCCACAATTTGACTCAAAACTGCCCCAAACCTACACCACTGACATCCACTGTAATGATGGAATTATCATTATCTTCAGAAACCTGTAAAGCAGGGGCATCAATGATCAAGGTCTTCAACGATCTGAACACCTCTTCTTCATCAGGGTCCCACACAAATTTTACACCACCCCTCAACAATTTCCTCAAGAGTTCAGCCTGAAATGCAAACTTTACAACACATCTAGAACAGTATTGGCACGTCCCCAGAAGAAAAACGTACTTGGCCCTTATCTGTTGAAGAAGAGCTGTTTTGTATGGCCTCTACCAGGTCAGACTTTGGCTTTGTACCCTCACCAGAAATGCAATGACCGAAGTACTCAATCTCTTTCACTATAAATGGACACTTCTCTCATTTCACTGTAGCACCATGAACCTGTAATTTCCTTAACACTTCATTTAACACTTGTGAATGTTTCTCCTCACTGTCAGAAATTACCACAACATCTTCCTGATTTGCAAACATGTTTTCATAGAACTAAACATTTGACATCTCAATTTCTGAAAAAAAACAATGCTGCCAAAGCTAAGCCAAATGGCATGCGAAGGAATCTAAATGCCCCAAAATGAGTATTGAAGGCTGTTAGGGACTGAGAGTATTGACTGAGCTCTACTTAATGGTGGGCAGCTCTCAAGTCAAGGGTGAAAAGAACCCTTGCATTACCAAGGTGATGCAATGTTTCCTGTATCTGGGCATGGGAAAACAATCCAACAAAATATTCTCATTCAATGATCTAAGGTTCATACCTAATCACAACTCTCCTGTCTTAGCCACAACAGTGGGAAAGATCCAGTGAGGTGAGTTAACTGGTTCTATAACCCTTTCAGAACAAAGTTTGTCCAAGTGATCTTTCAACTGGGTTCTAAAGCCCAAAGGGACACTCCTCATCTCATGAATTACTGAAATAACATCCGGTTTCAAAATGATTTATATTAAAACCCAGTTAATTGTTAAATAGTAAATCATATTTACTGAGCAATAACTCCAATTAAACTGCAGGAAAATCTTGAGTGTTGACCAGTGGTATCGGACAAATCATGCCTGGTCTCAGTATCAGTCCAAATGATCCCTGGTCTCTGCATTCAAGAATGTTGTGACCTTTTTTTTGCAATATATCCATTTGTGAAAAGTATTCTGTCTTTGTGTGTTACATCTTCCAAAAAAGCACACCTTGTCTATAGTGAAAGCTCCAAAAGCTAATGTACGGACAATAGGAGGTGTGAGGAGCACCTGCCTCCATTCTTTGAAGTAGAATTAATCTGTGTCAGTAGTAATTGGTGATCCAGAATCTACTGCGACCTCAACAACTATATCACCAATTCTGATGCAGCAAACAGGATCAGCACCTTTTTTGATATATCCAGAAGCATCCACCTGTTAACTGATAAAACCACTGTGCTAGTAGGACTATTTAATTCCTCTGCGCCTTGAGAATAATTTATTTGATGATAACCAACTCAATTTTTGGGGTAGCCCTATGCGCTTTTGCAAATTGCCCACTTTCCTTGCATTGAAGACTGGTTTTGCCCATCTCAAACTATGCATGTGACCTATAATTAAAAGTGGGTTTTTTAAATAATAGAGTTCACATTTTCAGTTCCAGACACATGTATAAACCTCCCAAACTCTTTAGATGCCATTCTATTCCTTTGGCAATCTTCAGCATTTCCTTCAAGGTGGGATTAATACAGCAACGTAATTTGTACTTTGTTCTCCTATCAAAGGAGGCAAGCAAACATTATTTGGCCTTCTGAGCCCAAACAATTATACAGTATAGCTTTTTCCCTTACTGGGTGAAACTTAGTGCCACCTATAACACCAACAGAGACCTGGGAAGCTAGCAAAAGCACAAGTATAATCCACAGCAGAAACAAACTTCCAGCAGCATGGAAAAATGCTCAAATATGACTTAAATGATAAGGTTGAACGTTACAGGGGCAAATGAAGCAGACGAGAAAATGAAAGATAAAAGTGATTTATTCCATATCGTAGGAGGAACTACCTACAACATCTCCCAGTGGCTGCTCCAGGCTTCAACCAATCTCTATCATGAGCCTAGAACGCCACCAAGAGATGTCACCAGTAACATTCTAAGCTAAAAGAAGCACAGCCACAAAATAATAAAGCCTCTAACACAGAGCTCCAATCCAGAGACGACCAGAACAAGTAAATAACTCCCAATGAGGGAGACGATATGAGGGTACCAGATAAGGGTGTGTACCTTTATCATGCACCGAGGGGTAGAAGTAAATAATTTTTTTCATTTAGGCTCGAAGAAGGGATGCCTGTCTCCAGGGTATGAACACACCTCATGGTATAAGCTGTACATTGTTATTCTGTAAGATTGTATCTTGGATCAAGATGGCATTGGACTGCTCTTTAGTGATATTTGATTGCCTAATACCATTATGAACATTTTCACAGCCTTATTTCTCACAGCAAGGGGGACCCTATATTTGGGCAGCCAGGTCACTGTAACATTTTGCCTTGCCTGTAATAGGCCCTGGGCAATTGTCAGTGCCTTAGGGAGAGCCTCCCTAAGGTTTGTAGTAAGTAATTAGGCATCTGTAATGCATTGTTTCATACACTGGCACCGGATTCAGGCCACTCTGAAGAGAGGAGCCATAAAGCACATTACAAAAGATGTGTCTTTGGGTTTCTTTCCACAGCTTAACCACCTAACTTGTAGGCCTCCCCTCCTTATTTTATCTTATTAACAGTGGGCACCTGGAGAGCCAGATCTTAATCCACCGGCTAGTTGATGTGGTTTAATATGTTTTTTCATGTATTGTGGGCATTTCCAAAAAAAGCCTTAAGCACCCATGTTAGTATCTTTAATTTAACTTGGAGTCTGACTGGGCTCGAATAAATGTCCTTCAGGAAAGGGGAGATGTGATGTCTGGGATGGAAGTAAGTGTCCCTTATTTATAAATCAGGAGATGCTTGGCTATAAGTTGTTCCTCTGTAGGAATGGTGGCACTGGATGAAAGTCAGACATATATCATATGTGGTTGCCTGTCCTCTGCCTGACGCACTGTCTTTATAACAATGGATATAATAATGGCATAGAGTTATGAACTAAAATCTGATTTCCCAGCGGTATGGAACCATCTTGTTACCTTAACTATAGAATAACATGTGTTTCCTATTCAATCATAATGGGAAAGGCAAATTAGAAATACTTACTCTGAACCAAAGATGACTGTGATCCCATCTTAAAGAGACAGAGGGGCTGCCAGCTATTTTGTAGTAACTGGAGGGTAGAGATGAGCTGGGCGCTTGACCATCAAGCATTGTGTGGAATTGGCCAAAGTCAAATCAGAAGATATCTTGACAGACCCTTGGATGAGAAATCTTGACAGACCTTTGGATGTCATAGGTCAGTAGGACAGGGACAGTCAACCAGCCAGTGCCCTGGAGGCATTTTCGAGAATACAGCCACTGGGAAAATCTTCCATTGTCCCCCCAAGACAGCTGCCTCAGGAAGTCTGATGATTTTATCTCCATATCATGTTCATGAACTTGTTCTAAGAAGTACAAAGCTGCACATAATGGTTTCTGAAATAGTTCTTGATCCAGGGCACATCTGTGCGTTTGATTTCAGCTCCCCAGATTGATTGCAAATCGCTCAACTGGATGATAGAGGAAAATCGAATATCAGTTCAACGCACCAATATGTTCAACAGGGGAACTGCTGCAGCAGAGGACTATATAACTTCCAGAGATATAGTAGATGTATCCACGAGTGGTAACATCAGCATCACTGCATTGGAACCTGGATGTCGGTATAATGTCTCTCTTTATTCATCCAGCTACGAGGTCTGCAGCATTCTCCTCTATACACGTGAGTATGGGCTGATCCTTCCAACATGGTTTCTTTGGTACCCATTTATTGTTGATTCGCAATGCGCAGAAAGTAACAAGAACAATCAGCTGGTGTATGAGACAGAGGTGGCTTCAAATCCCTTTTCCCCATTCCTAAACCCCACAAGGATAGATAGGAAAAAAACAATTTACAATATGGGTTGTTTAGATTGTATGTAACTCTTACACTACCATCTAAGGGCATTGTATAAAGTGAAGGGAAAGATTATTTGAATGAAAACGTTATTTTCAGACTATTTTCGTATCTACCTGTGGCACTTGCAGACCTTACTTCTCCATCTGTATTCAGGCTTTCCCCTCACTAGTGAGTCATGCACTGCTGCAGCAGACTGTTTCGGCCTGTTGAGATTTTGATTGTGTCTTCATCAGGGCTGACATTACGCCTGTGTTTGATCAGCAAATGCTGTGGTTTAAGCCTCTCCTTTTTCAGTCACTCTGAATGTTATAAATATAGAGATCTGAAGGATGCTGCATGTCTGAAATGTATTGACACCCGCATGGAATTAAGCTGTTGGGGATGGAATTCCAGAATCATGTGTTGTAAGTGTTATGGGCTCAACCCAAAAATGAATGAAGAACTAAATGTAGTAATAAAGAGGATAAGTGACAGATTGCTCAAAATGTCATGCATTGAACATGCAGCTCGGATGAGGATAGGAGATTAAGGTGGTGTGTCATGCCTGTGGGTGCTTTTATCCTTAAATCCAGAACAAGAATCAGAACAGGAATTGAGCCAAGAAATGCTGGCCTGAGGGCTTTTAGCAGGAATGTCACATGAAGAACATTTACATGCACAGGAGGTGTTTCTCATCCACAAGGGGTTCCTTAACTAGATTATCTCAGACTGATGTCCTGTTTTAGATTCTACCATGGGGCATCGAATTACTTTTGTTTCCATTATGACTGCATAAGAGAATGGACAGATTTCCTGTGTATTTATTCCCCTCATTAAAAAACTGTATGCAGACTTTGTACCACAAGATGGACCATGGCCTATCTCTATGGCATATTTTCCTCACTCCCACATTGTACTGTGCCTTCCTGTAACAACCTCCTTGCCTGCTTGTGAAATAAGTGCATCAAATATTGTACAGTTGTAGACAATACACCTTCTCTTATCCTCGGAGGAGTGTTCAAGAGAATATTTCTGGGTACTAGAGTTGATAGGGAATTTTAGAGATTTGCTACAATTGATGCACAGACATAAGGCACTGAATTGCATACACTCTCATATGACTATAGCCAGGTTTTTCTTAGGATTACTGATATATCATATCCTTGGCCTATAGTGGTATTAATAATTTCCTGTCAGTGAAACCCATTGTGAATAATGTTCCACCAAACTGCAGGCAAATGGCTCCACTGCTAAAGCAAACAAAATAGGAGAATGCCTATGCCCCAAGCCTGGTGCTCCATGTTATATCTATTGCATTAGATACCAGCTCGTTAACACAGAGACAGGCAGAAAGGTTGGTGTAGAGCAGCTTTATCAGATCAAGGAAGCATGCCTGTTCTGTGAAGTACAGCAAATTAAAAGTCCTACTCCTAGGAGTTAAATGCTTTAGTTGCATCCAGCAGCACAGCCACCGCCTCGAGGTCTGGGTTTAACTAATGCATCAAAACAAAGACCATGCTCAAGTAATGCAACGTAGATCTATCTGGCATATAGCCAGACTAGTCAGGTAGCACCAGATTGGTCACCATCGAAGGCATTCTGTTAGCGAGGATTTTAGCAAGCATCTTCGCATCCGTATTGATTAGTGATAATGACCTGTCTGAGTCACTCTTTTGAGGTGGCTTGTCTGGTTCAGGAGAACAACGAGGATGGTTACCCTTAGAGAGGGTTAAGTATCATCTTTTCACAGGCCTCACTAAAGAGTGACAGAAAGTGTGGAGCCAATATTGAGATTCAAGTTTTCATAGAATTCAGATGGTAGTCCTTCTCCACCTAATGCCATACTGCCACGATTGCCCTGCAGCGCCCTCAGCACCTCTACTACCGTAACGGGTTGTGAATTTTTAGTGCCCAGTATCGTGTGTTCATTTTAACACCTTGCTTCGGCACATGTATTTTAGCTTAGGCCTGCAGCCTGTGCCATTTTATCTAGTTACATGATTCATTTCATTTATTTATTTTAGCATTGCTTGCTTTTAGCAGGGATGTTTTTTCTCATCAGCTGTTATTCTGCGCAAGGGTTGTTATTATTTTCCTTCCCCAGGATTTCACTGTGTACCTCTGCCCATGGTTGCCCAAGGCTGTACATTATAATATATCTAGTATTGCTGCCACAAGAGTCCGCAGCCAACCTTAAAATTTAGAAACATTAGCATATCAGGCCTGTTCCTCAGAATACAGCACATTTTGTTATAAAATCATCACACAGGCCAAAGAGAGTTAGTGAGGTCATTCAAGCCAGAGGAGCAATCCTCTCCTGTGTGCCACCTCATTGCCACTTTGCTGACCTTAGCCCTCTCTCTACAGCTAACCGAGGAGACGATGGGCAGGCCCCAGCTTTCAAGTATTGGGGCGGGTGTTACTTCCATGGACTTGTACAGGCAGAGAAGGGCTATTGCTGCTATGCTCTCATGTAGATGCTAGTCGTGTAGATAGGAATCTTTAGGCATATGTTAGTTCCAATATGTAGGGATTGGTTATCTACTTTTCACTTATGGTAAAAATTCTAACTGCGCTATGTTTCATCTTCCTAATATTCTCAACAGTCATAGATTGTAGTCTTTTCAATAAATGTATTGAAAACTGTCCTACATCTTTTGTCTGCCTATGTGTGTTTGTGATACCTGTGCTAACGAGAGAAAGGGGCAGGATCTGGCAACCACAACTTTCCTGAGAAGTCAGAGTGTCATACATCAGGGATAGTCTGGGGGCCAGACCAACTGTTGGAAAATGGCCCTCTTTGAAGGGGTAACCCCAAACCTTTTGCCTTTCTCTTCTTTTTCTGACCCCGTGTTTGTTGGCTTTAAGATTCTGGGCACTGTACCACTGCTAACCAGTGCTAAAGTGCATGTTCTCTCTCCCTAAAACCTGGGACATAGTAAATGAACAGAGCAGCCATTTTAAATGCATGTGCTGGACACTGGTCAGTACAAGTTTCACAGCTACACGATGGCCACTTTGAGTCCTTGGTTGTTTAGTATCAAACAACTCAGAAGGATAAATCCAAACTGGTACCAGTATTGGATTTATAGCAAAATGTACCCAGGGGCCACCTTAGAGGTGACCCCTGCAAAAGCTAACTAGCCCTGGCATGGTTGCTGGCCGGTCACAACCGGTCTGCCACCATCAGACATGATTCTGGAACCCTGGGGTGATATCCTTTGCTCTCCGGGTTCAGAAAACAAAGCACTTCCTGGGAAGAAGTGTTACACCTCCTCCCCTAGGAATGTGTACAGCCCTGCCTGTGAGCTTCAAAGGGCTTGCCACCTTTGAAACTCAACCCCCAGCCCTGCTGCTAGCAGCAGATGGCTGCCCCCTTTGCAAACCCCCACTTTTGGTGGGAGCAACGGCGGAAAAATGCACAAAGAACAGAAGGAGTGGCCACCCCCAGCCTGCACCACCCTAAGATGTTGAAGCGAGGTGACCCCTCAATTTAATTTTCCTCCATCTCGCATGGTAGGAAAATAGCCTATCAGGAATAGGGAACTGACCTCTCCCCACAGGAAGTGGTCACATAGTGGGTGTAGCCTCCCTAAGGCAGATGACCTATTGGTCACTACTAGGAACTCTCCTAAACGCCCACTAAATGCAGTATTTAGTAGACACCCTTAGACCTGCAGATCAGATTCCATGGACACAAGAAGGCCAGCAACAAAGAAGACCTAAGACTCAAGAGTAGAAGTTCTGCTGGTCAAAGAGAAAGTTGCCAAACCCTGCCTGCTGTACCCAGGACTCGAAAATCGCTGCTGAGGGGTTGACTGGACATAGAATGGACTCTGCAAAACCGAAGAGGACCTCCACCCTTCTGAAAACTGCCAAGGACCTCCCTCCCGAGTGAAGGCATCAATCACTCCCTGCAACAAAGAAGCAAAGACCAGTGAAGTCCAGTTCACTGACCGGTTGCTGACGAAGGAACCGGACACAGCAGCCAGAGCTAATACCACTCGACAGACGTGGAGGACAAATCCTGCAAGTATGGCAAGTTTGGTGGCACTGCCTCCTTCAGTGGCTGAACTGTGCAATAGTCAGTGTTCTGGACCCCCAACGTCAAACACCAAGAAGAAAAGTCTCCTCAGGACTCTCTGCGGACCAGAGCAAGCACCAGTTGAGGGACGTCAGGACGCATAAGAACCACCCACCAGAGTGGCCCTGTTGACCTGCAATACACCCTCAAAGTGACCTACCTCCTGCTTCCAAAGGCACCTTTGCACACAGTGCTTGGCTCACCTATCTGCTGTGCACCCGGCCTCCCTGGCCCCTACACCGGAGAACCAGCTATTCTCTAACACTCCCCCGCCCCTTGCAACCTCTAAACCCCAAGGTGACCCACCGGCCTCATCTTGAAGTCCACCTGTGCAGTGCTTTTCCAAGTGGTCCCCCTCTGTGGCCCTGTGCCAGCTCCAAAGAATTTCAGCAGCTGCTCCTGCCAGAAGGAGGAGCTGCCCAAACTTCTCCGGCTGGTCCACTGGACATCTCTACGACCTCGACCTAAAAACAGAAGGAGATATTGGTAAACACATTGCCTGATTTTATATGCATGTTTAAAGTTATCTCCCACTGATGGTGCGTAATTACGCACAGAAACAAGACATTTCATTTTCTAAACTTTGAAAAATCATAACTTAAAAAGTACTTACCCAATTTTGATTATCTTGGTCTTAAATTTTTTTATAAAAATCTGAAGTATTTTTGTAAATTGGTCCTGAGTTATTTTTTTGGGTGTATGTCCACATTTATCTATACTGTGAGTACAACAAATGCTTAGCGCTTCTCCAAGACTGACCTAAGTGCTCGACCAAGCGACCATAAAAATTAGAGCATTCTGTGGTCTAGTTTTTATCTCTGTAAACCAGGGTGGGGTTGATTGGACTCTCTGCCCTCTATATACAGAGCCAACCTCCTACACTGTGAAAGCCTCGGCTGACGGCAAGCCTTCACCAAAAGCATATTCTGCTAAATATTCCTACTACCTAAGTTCCAAAACATTGCATTTGCAACAGTTCCAGGGGTGGGTGATCGTGTGACCCCAAACCAAGACCAGAGATTAAATCTCATCAAAGAAGCGTATGAGGGTGTTGCTTCTGCCAATGCTGGTGTGGTGGCTACCATCTACCTATTGCAAAAATCACTATTGATGGCCAGGTCTATGCATAAAGATCAAACAGTGGTGGTCAGTGTCAACTGGCGGTCTTTTCTGAACAGAGGCGGAAGGCTGAGGCGGAAATCCACCCACCAGATAATGACACAAAAACACAGAACCGACACAAACCAGCCACAACAACAATTCCGCCAGACCCAACGGAGGTGAAAAACTCTCGACCCACCACCCTCCCCGCTACTTCAGCAATACACCACCCTCCAAATTATGGACCACAAATCACCACAGCGGACACTCAACGGCGGTCAGCCATTGTCGGTGCACACCGCCGCGGCAGAATTAACAGAAGCTAACATTGAAAAACCCACACCTGACACATATACACACCCGCCAACAGCATCATAAAACACCCGACCACAACCCACAATCCTTTGCAAACACAAAAATACTGCTATACCTTGCCAGCAAAAGACAATACAAGAACTACACACACAAACCACAGCCACCTAGTCACCTTTCACGCGTCACACAGCATACCCAAACACCTATCACACTCTGTACAACACACACACTACATCCACCACACAAAAGGCAGGTTCCCACAGAAGAATTCCTGTTTCACAGATGAGGAGTTGCGGGTGGTGGTGGAGGAAATCGTCAGAGTAGAGCCACAGCTGTTCGGTGCACAGGTCCAGCAGATACCTATTGCCAGTAAGATGGAGCTATGTCGGAGGATTGGAAACAGGGTGAACTCCGTGGGAACATATCCACTCACAAGGGATGCCATTCGCAAGAGGTGAAACAACCTACGGGGGAAGGTGCATGCAGAAGCCGCCAGGCACCAAGATGCCATCAGGAAGATTGGCAGTGGACCCCCACCTCCTCCTTCACGGTTGACAGCATAGGAGGAGAAAGTCTTGGCAATCCTGCATCCTGAGGGCCTCACTGGAGGGGCTGGACACTGGTAAGTCACCATTACTATCCTACCACTACCGATATCTGCATGGCATGTCACCCCCTCACCCTGACTCCCTTCTCTCCACTCCATCCCATACGGTGAACCACGCCCATAACCACCCTCAATGGTGTACCCCTGCATGCCCTACCCACTGCTAGCACACACCTCCCAGCTCTGCATGCACACATAACAGTAATGCTTGTGCAGCATGTAGTACTACCAATAACACAATCCATCAGCATACACTAACCAAAGGTGGGAGGACTACACAACCCATAGGGAAAGCTAGAAATGCTGAATATGTGACAGACAATGAACATGAACAATGAACAACTCTTTCACATGTCCACAGGTTCACCAGCCAATGTCAGAGACGAGCATGTGCCACAGCAGCCTAGTCCCCCACCAAAAGATGCCCTCAGGGATGACAGCAACTCTGGATGTCTTGATCTTGATGATTTCCCTGGCCCATCTGGCACCACTGGTAAGTCGGCTTCCACATCCCACACCCAGTCCACCACAGGGCTCCCCCAATCTGACACCAACACCACAGCAGCCACCCAACGTCCCCAAACCTCCGTCCCCAGGACACGTTGATCACTTGTGTGCCCATCTCTACAGGGACCCGGGTCAACATCACACAGGCAAGACGATGAAGGCACTGGTGTAAGTGGGAGTGGGCACACCGTTTAGGGGATACAGGCACAGGGGGCCAGGCCCAGTGGGAGGTTACCTGTGTGCCAGGGGGAGGCCTACCCCAGGGAACCGACTGCCCAGGAGGCACTCACACATGTCCTGGGGGACTACCAACAATCCCAGGACAGGATGGGTCAGGTGATTACCATTTTGCAGGAGAGCCAGCAGCTACACCAGGAGGTCATGCAGCAGTTGCAGGCCCTAAATGCCAACATGTCCACCATTGCAGGGGTGCTGGGTGACATGGCCAACATGATGCGTGAGTACACAGCACACTAGCGTGCCCCTTCCACTAGCCAGTCAACTCACCAGCCAACAACATCTGCTGCAGCCAGTGGACAGGACGACCTGCCACATCACTCACAGGCCACCAGCACCCCACCCCCTGCAGAAGGTGAGCCACCTGCAAATGTTCCCTGCGACCCAGATAGACACCAGAGACTGTTGCCAAGACACAAACCACCACAAGGAAATGAGCCCCTCCTGAATGTCTCCCTTGTGTGGCACTGAGACACCTTGTTCACTTTGGACTGCCATTGCTCCTTTTTCCTATGGCCCCATGGATACTGGACCTGTGCAACAAACCAACTGGGCCACTACACTGAAGTTTACGTCTACCATCACCCCACTCTATTGCACAATCCCATCCTTTTTTGTTGCTTTAATAAACACCCTTGAAGCTTCTGTGCTTTATCATAAAACAATATGCAATGTCTTAAAATGCATTATCCAGTGCAAATGTCCAGTAATGTGTGAATCCATCCAACTAATGTGTGTAAGCAGTCTGTAGTCATCACATCAGTACACAGTTGTGCCCACACCAACATCTGCAAAAAGGGAAAGCATAAGTGACAGTCAATTGAGAAGTAAAGGTAGTGGTTGGCACAACACAGCAGCCACACAGCACTGAATTGTAATGGAGGTATGAACAGGAGTACAGTCTTACCTGAGTGTCAGTGGAAGTACTGCTGTATCATATGTGTCCTGTTGTCCACATACTCCTCCTCCTCCTCCACCTCATCACCATCATCACTGTCTTCAGTGTCCTCTGCTGCCACAGGTGTATTGTCTCCTCCCTCCTCCTGCAGGTAGGGATCCACCAGTTACATGGAGGCACCGGAACCTTGCTTTCAGTAGGCCATGTGTATGTTCAATAACCCTCCTGGTACGGCCATGTGCTTCAATGTACCAAATGTCTGCCCCTGTCATCGGATGCCCCACTTGTTTCAACAGCCAGGAAAGGTTTGGGTAGCCGGAGTCACCTGGAAGTAGTGAGGGACACACATTACTCCTGTGGCACAGAGTACAACTTCAGGTGGCATACAGTGACATACATTTGGTAAATACTCAAGCTCACCTATGAGCCACACTCTGTGCCTCTGTAATCGTGCCATCACCTGTGGGACGCTGCTATTCCTCAACACATAGGCATCATCTACAGATCCAGGAAACTTGGCAGTGACGTGGGAGATGTATTGATCAGCAAGGCACTCCAGCTGGACATTTATTGAGTGGTAACTCTTCCTATTCCTGTAGACCTGGTCATTTGTCCTGGGAGGGACCAAGGCAATATGGGTTTCGTCAGTGGCCCCAATCACATGTGGTATGTGTCCATTGACGTAGAATCCAGCCTTCACAGTGGGCAGATCTTCACTCTATGGGAATGAGATGGAGCTGCTCATGTGTTTTAGCAAGGCAGCCAATACTCTTCCAAGCACATTCGAAAACATTGGCTGTGACATTCCTGCAGCCAAGCCCAAAGTCACCGGGAAGGAACCACTTGCCAGGAAGTGGAGCACAGATAGTACCTGTACTGCAGGGGGTATTGCTACAGATAGCAGGAATCAGATCTGGCTCCAATTGTTGACCCAGTTCAGTAATTGTGGCCCTGTCCAGAAGATAGGTCATAATGATGTGGCATTCCTCCAGTATAGCCAAGTCCACTAAGGGTCTGTACACGGGTTCTTGCCATTTCCTCCACAGTGGTAGGTATCTAGGTAAACCAAACATGAGATGTGTGTGACTACAGGAAGTATAGACACACAATATCACAATACACAGAGCATGTATGTATATAGCAGATTGAAATTGTCTTGGTGTGTGCCATCGGTATCTGTGACACACATTATATTGTCCACCATGAGTTCCAGCAGTAGGATTTTACAGCTGCCTGTCCTGTGTGCAGGGACAGGTGGAAGTGACCTCACACCGCCTTCGTTTGGCGTCATGGCGGAAGGCGGTCTGCACCACCGTGCAACTCCTCATTGGTTAACATGGAGGTCTATGGTGCACAGGAACCAGTGATGATCAACCCCGGCGGTGACGGTGTTCAGCGCCGCACACGTGACCAACATTTTCTCTGTCCCACTTCTCTTGATTCCTGATTCTCTACAGGTCAACACCTCCGCTGCATGTGCTGATGTGTCCTGTGTCTGGAACCCGTAATGGCCCATGCTACAGGGAGAAGGGCCCCGGCCTTCACATCGGAGGAGTTGGAGAAGCTTGTGGATGGGGTCCTACACTTGATGGGCAGTTGTATGACTCTCCAGACCAACAGGTGAGTACCTTATGGGTACGTTAGATGCAGCATGGCTGTATGAAGATGTATGTGTGTGCTGGCAGTGTGTCATTTGTGGAGTTTATTTTTGCTGCATGCAATGTGTATGCAGTATGTAAGCCATTTCTATTACATAATGGAGTGTTGAGTTCCTGGTGTCCATTCGTCTGTGTTCCCTATGCAGGTCAGTGTCCATCAGAAGAAGGGGTTGTAGTGTGCCATCACCAAGGACGTGCAGACCCTGGGGGTCCATAGACGACAGAGCACCCACTGCAGGAAACGGTGGGAGGGCCTGAGATGCTGGGCCCGGAAGACCTCAGAGGCCCAGCTGGGGATGGCCTCCCAACGAGGGAGGGGTGCCCGTCGGACCCTGACCCCCCTAATGGCCTGCAAACTTGCGGTGGCCAATCCTGAGTTGGATGGGAGCTTGAGGGCAGCACAGCAGCCACAAGGGGGTGAGTACACACTGTGTGGTATTCTTTTTTGTTGCCTGCCATGGTGTTTGGGTTCAAGGTTCTAGTAAGTGGATGTCCCAATGTGCTGCTTTAGCTAATCTTTTGGAGTCCTGCTTAGCAATGTAGGGTGGTATGTACATTTGGTAATGGCAAGTAGCTGGCATACCATGGCAGACATGGCTTGGTGAGTCCCAGTAGGGGTGCAGATGGTAGTGTTTGGGTTTATTTCTGCTGTTGTTCCCAAGTAATGGTTTGTCATTGTGGTTCATACTGCACAGTGTTAGTCTCAGTGAGTGACTGTGATGTGTATGCCATATGTGCTGTTGTTGCTGTGATTGACCCTGTGCTTCCTTTCTTTCTCCCCAATCCTCTCCCCTTTTCTCATCCTGCCCTTGTCTGCATTAGCATCATCTGGCAAAGGAGCAGGGGCACTGGTGAGTGGGGGAGCTGCAGCCCATGGGACCCAGGAGGCAGAGTTCACCCACGCCAAAGGGACCAGTGGGTTGGAGGGCGAGGGGAGCACCACAGGGAGACAGGAGCTACGACATCGGACTCACATTCCTCCTCCGATGGATGCTCCCTGGTGGTGGCGGACCCCTCTGGGACCACCCCAGCTACTGCATCTTCTGCCACCCCCGTACCAGTTCCGCCCTCCTAGTAACCCCCCACCCAGTTGCTCGTGCCTACTCACCCAGGAGTGTGGGCATCCCCTTCACCCAAGGAACCTCAGGCCCTGCCCCAGTCAGCCCTGCTGCCCTCACTGCCCTCACTATTGGCTTCCTGAGGTCCATCTCTGTAGGGCAGTCAACCATAGTCAATGCCATCCATTGTAGGTCCTTAAATCCAGATAATGCAGACAAATACATCTTAGTTGCTGTAGATTCATGTTACAGATTTCTGTGGGCAAGGCCACAATGATCGGCTGACGCTCGAACTGTTATTAACAATTTGCAAGTCTTTATTGGGAAATATGCTATTGAATCATTTCACTCAGTCCAGAGCCTTGCTTTTTCCTCCAGGGCATTCAGGTACACCATGGCAACAATGGATGGTCGACTGCATTTTTTGTCTCCCTATCATCCTGAGGGAAATTTGGTTGTGGAATGGAAAACCAAGACTTAAATCAGTCCTTAACAGCAAGAGTATTAGGTTCTGGTTGTGGTTGGCAGAAACCCTTTTGCCTTAGATGAACGTGTGGCTGTTTTACAGGAAACACAACAATTCAGTGATGAAAATTCATCTACATATGCCCCAACCTTCGAAATGAGGGATTTGTAAACAACATCTTCTGGCTGGATTCCTAAAGTTGGGGAGCTACTGAGTGAAAAATTGCTGTAAAGAAGGAGTTTGGCTCAACATATCGAGCACCGTTTCCATTTTTGGGAATACAAGGTACCAGAACTATCGTTCTGCCTGAATCTAAAGAAGACTACTTTGTTTTATTTGACAACATCAAATTGCACCATATGGCCAATCCTGCACAGTAGACTAAGAGGATTCCTACGTAGTTGCCTTGCCTCTCTCACTACCCCATGGGATATACCTCTTCAAGCACTGAATAGTGCTTCAACACTAAACAATGCTACAGCTGTCTTCCCGAGCTTCAGGAGGGCGGAGAATGAACTTTTGTTAATTCCTTTCACCACTTCATCAACAAGAAATGTCTAAGATGTAGATCTATACTATTCCAATACAACACAAATGGATGATATTGTTTATTATGATCCACCAACATTGGGTACATCTTCCAGTTCTGAACCAGCTCCAGTTTTTGCACCAGCTACTTCTGGTTACTTTGCTGACATTGACGACTTTTCTTCAAATTCTTCAGCATCAGCAACTGCACCTGTATCAAGAGCACGTAAGCTTCTAAGTGGCTTAAAAACAATTATTTGGTTCTCCCATGGTACTATCTGTGGGTACTGCGGACACTGTTTGCCTTCCTGTTTCGGAATCTTTTTGTCATTGTTTTCTTTTTGCTGATACATGGTCACTATCTTCCTGAACTCTCTGCTGTTGAACTGGTGGATGAGGTTTTAACACCTTATCTTTCATCACATAAGGTCCAAAGAGACTTGTCCCTTGGAATAAAGTACCATATGACATCCTTGACCTTACTGAAGTTATTCAAATTCCATATGTTTTCAAAGTGAATGATGTTACTACAGTGGGGTGGTTTCTGATGACTGGGGTGTAAAAACAGTTGATTCCATGCTTTCTGAGCTTCAATATTACAATGTATTTGAGAGTGAAGATATTTACAACAGGAAATTATGGGGAAATGTTCTGTTATCACCATTACAGGCATTATGTTCTGAACTGAGCCGGTACCCCAAGATTAGTTTATATTTACAAACAATAGGAATATTTTCCATCTCCACCAGTGGGGAGTTCTAAAACATACATAGACAAGTTTGCATCTTTCACTGGGCTTGATGTTAAGAATGCTGGGTCATATTATTATAAATTACTTCGCTTTAAATCGAGGAAAATATTGCTAACCGACACCAAATTGATTTATTCAGATTCCTTTGCTTCCCAGCTGACGGTTAAAGGCTATGAGTTTTGGAAAAAATATATTGATTTAAAGAGTGTGTGGGGACCATGAGATTGGCAAATATAGGATAGAGAAGCTTTATTTAGAGCCTGCCTCATTTCTTTACAAATTATATTTTTGAATGACACCGTCCAGCAAATAACTTGCCTTGGCTTAGCAAAAATAAAAGAACTGAAAGCGCCCAGTTTTCCCACCTTTGCAAAATTTGACAATAGGCTAAAGCTTTTAAATGTCACTGAACAACAGCTCAATAGTTTGGTTCAAAATGGTACCTTTAATTCATCACTTTCATGTCCCGACGGTTGGTTATTGTGGCCAGTGGGCAAAAATGGTTGTCATGCTCGTTTTGTAAGCTCCACACAGGGTTTTAGAGTGTGCTGACCAGACCCTTGTTACGTCACTGCACAACACACAGGTATTGCCACAACATACAGTGCAGGCAAACTGTGCCAACAGTAGTCACACTCTTCTACATTAACAGCTGTAAAAGGACACCTTCGTTTCCTTTTAGAAGATGTAGACTTACAAGATTTCTTGTTAGATCTTAGAAAGCCACGCTCAGAATTCTTTTTACATGCCATAAATAATGAGACTTGGAAGCTTTTGGAAATGGAAGTAGCATCACCGGTTCAGCAGATTGATAAGGAAAACATGGAGAAGCTCTAGCTGTTGTTGATAATGTCATCTGCAATTGACATTGTTCCAAATTACATGTCACTTTTACACCGTGGACAGACACAGCTTAGGTCCATTATGCATCTGGGTTGGACGATGCAAGTTCTCAAAAGTGGCCACGTGTCCTGGTTAACTCCAGGAGTTATTTGCTGCATTTAATTTGACATGGCAGCAACATGTAATAGCTGAGAAGAGGTGAGTTACATCATGCTTAACATCAAAAATTTAGAAAAGTTGCCTTTTACTGTATTGGAAATTCCATCACAAGTATGGTTAATACATGCAGTGATTAATCTGCCCATTTCAATATTCCAATTCACATTGTGTTTAAAAAACTTTCCTGTAGGCAGATTTGAGCGGTTAGGAGACAGTTACATCTACAAGGTGTGGGAGTTACCTTTCGATTACAAATGTCTGAACAGTGAGACAGAGGTCTTAATGGAAGCAAATGCGAGACTCCTGTTAGTCACTCTCTGATTTGTAAACAGGTGTTCTTGTATGGCACATGCAATGCGGCCATGGCAAACTTGGCTTGCTATCTGAAGGGTACTCCTGTTGCTATGATTCGCCCAGGGTTTCAAGTACTTTTGAATGGAAGTTATTTAATGCTGAGTGATGAAGGCTGCTGTGGTATAAAACCTGGAATTGCCTATAGATTTCGGTTATCCAAGTTGTAACTTGTTGCAGCAATGTGTTATTCCCCCCAAGCATGAGATAAAAGTAGCAGAATTCTGGCCTCACATCGCTACTTCAAATGTAAATTTTGACAAGCTGAGCGGACTGAAGGCTCTTTTGTTTCAAAAACATGTGGCTCTGACATCAGCCCAAGAGAGCTATCAACTCCAAGTAGCAAGGTCATCTGCAGAGATACAGATCCTAATAAATACCAACTTTCCCAAACATTTTGGAGAATAGGTGAGCAGGACTTTTAATACATCTAATACTACTGGGATTGTGCACTTTTTAAGGCTGTTCATTCTGAATTCGTTAGCACTTTTCAGACTGTGTTTGGAGTTATACCTTCAGCCATCTGCTCACTTTTTTCAAGTGTCTTTGGTGGATTCCCAATAAATGTGGCACTAATTGGCGGTATTCTGCTGTTGCTGTTTTTGATTTGCAATGTCTGCCCCATCTCGACAAAGCGGAGTAATGGAGCTCCCACCAGCCTATCTGTGTTATGATCGCATGATGCAGTATTTCAGGGCTTCACTGTTGGAGGAACTGGAATTTAATTGGGCACTGTCATTGCGACCAGTTCTAGATTGTGTGCAGCTAATTTTCCATTGCTTGTGGTGCTTCTTTGAATTCCCACTGAAGGTGTGTCTTGCTGTGCAACCTATACCTTCTTTGGACACAGATCTGTTAATGTTCTCGATGAGGGTTCATTCACACACTTACCCATTGGTATTGCGGTTGTTACTCTAGGCATCCTATGAGCCGCCCCTTGAAGAGGTCATGGCTCCTTGCACCTCTACATCTGGCACTGCACAGATTGCTGCCTCCTCGGCCGTACCTATGGCTGAGGCACCTGCATATGTGTGCTCTGAGGATCTTACTTCTAACAAGCTGGTATCCAATCACCTGCCACAGTGAGGTCCTTCCTGGTTTCTGACGACACAGAGATCTCCTGCAGGATCATGACTATTGCCGAATTATACCTTTGGCATTTTTTGGTTTAAATTCTAAATTGTTCTTTTAAATTTGAACTGCCTTTCGTCCTGGCTTGCTTTTCAACTTTGAGATTTTCATATCTTTTATGTACATTTTATGCTTTTAGTATTTTAGGTCTGAGTGTAGTTTATTTTAAGTCATAGGGCTTGCACTCTTGTCCCAACAATGGCGAGGGTTTTGTTGGTTCATTTTAGCGCCTTGCTTGGGCACACGTATTTTAGCATAGGCCTGTGGCCTGTGCCTTTTTATGTAGTTACATGATTAATTTCATTTATTCATTGTACAATGGCTTGCTTTTAGCGGGGATGTTTTCATTTTCTAATCAGCTGCTATTCTGCAAAAATGTTCTTCCATTCCTTGAACAACATTTCACTATATACATTTACCCAAGGCTGTACATGATAATCTATCAAGTATTGCGCCACAAGAGTGCACAGCCAACCTCAATAATTAGACACATTACCACATCAGGCCTGTTTCTCAGAGCACAACATGTTTTGTTATAAAAACATCACATAGGCTAAAGAAGGCTGACCACTTTGCTGACCTCCGCCCGGTCTCTACAGTTAACCGAGGAGAAGACGGGCAGACCCCTGTTCAGGTATGGGGGCGGGTGTTCCTGCCATGGACTAGTATGGGCCCGAGAAGAGCTATTACTGCTATGCTCTCATGTAGATGCTAGATGTGTGGGTAGGAATCTTTAGGCATATGTTTGTTCTAATATGCTGGGATTGTTTATCTATTTTTCACTTATGGTAACAGTTCTAAGTGTGCTATGTTTCATCTTTCTAATAATCGCAGCTCATATCTTTTTTATCATAGATAGCAGTTTTTTCAATAAATGAATTGAAAACTGTCCTGCATCTTTTGTGTGTGTGGGCCCTATGCTAACAAAAGAAAGGAGCAGGATCTGCCGACCACGACTTCCCTGAGGAGTCAAAGTGTCATGGGTCAGTCTGCCACAAATCATCATTACTTTCAAGGTTTGGGTGAGGTGCTGCTAGCTAGCTAAAAGGGTTAGGCCGGCAGCTACCAGGCGGTGCGGGATTAACTCAGTCCCCTATACGTGGCAGTGCTGCTGCCCAAAACCAGCATGGTAAGAGTCCTACAACACCATCACTAAGTGTGGTGGGGGTTAGTCGTCATCATGTAATACTCTCACAATACCCCAAAGATGATCCTTGGATTCACACTAATAAATCCTTAGCTTAGTCCTGGTAGTGTGGCAAAAGGCAATCAGGCTTTAATAGAGGAACATGTGTTAAGCATTTCAGAGCACCAACATCGACGATAAGTAATGGACATGACTCAAGAGAAATCTGACACCAATTTATAAAAGTAGAGCTTATTTTTATCTTATTTTAGACACCAAAACAAATGGAATTGCATTAGTACAATCAGAGTTATAGATTTTAGTAGCAATATAAAATCAGTGCAAGAAATGGCCATTGAAAACTTAACATTGCGGTCAATTGTGTTGCGCGAAAGACTTGGGAGCGAGAACTGGGGGATCCCATAGAGGGCACGGATTGGGCTATGGCTCTGTCGCTGGTGCTCATAGTCTCATGCAATAATAGGTTTAAGCTTCTACATTTCAATTTAGTGCACCGTACGTATATTACACCTGATCGTCTCAACAAGATTGACCAAACAAGAGAGGCCGGGTGTCCTAGATGTGGTACAATAAGCGCCTCCTTTTTACACTTGGCTTGGTCCTGCAGGCACGTGCAGTGGTTTTGGCGGGAGTTGGTTGGTAGGGTGGAAGTGGTCACAGGTTTTGGACTCGAAGCAACCCCCTTGACATGCCTCTTAGGTGTGGCAAGGAGACCAACGGGAAGGCACATCCCATACAGACTAACACAACTAGTTTTAGTACTGGCTAAGCGTAGGGTGGCCTTAAGCTGGATGAGTGCCAAGAGGCCATCAATTAATTGCTGGATACGAGACATACTGGAATGGGGAAGTGTAGAAGAACAACATATGCGGATAACACGTAGGGAGGAGGGGGCACTAACTGACTTGATTGCATGGGGAACGCTATTGGAACGTTTCACTGGTATGGAGGATTTAAGCTCTGAATGGAGCACTGATGACGATGATTGACTAATGGAATGTATATGTTGGATTTAATGGTGACAACAACCGTGGTGATGTTGCAACTCTTGTACCTATAGTGTATACAAGGATTGGTTACATGAGGATGTTAGCTAGTAGGGGAGGCTAAGGGGAAGTACTACTGCAGTGGTTGCTGTTGATGTATATTTCTGACTGTATATGTACTCTGTCCTCAAAGAAGATATGTATGATGTCTCGCATCGATATGCAATGTATTGTTTTTTGTTGGTTCTGCATTCTAAAATCAATAAAAACAGAGTTATCAAAAAAAAACATTGCAGTCAATGAGAAAAACCACTAGTGACAATCTGCCACTTCAAGGTCGAGTTACGTGAAACCCTTGTAGGGGTATAGTGGTGCGGACCTAAGACTAGGCCACGACAGGTAATTAAGGTTTTCCTGGCCCGTGGAGTCCAGGTGAAGCGTCATCCTAGGTGTCTGTGGAGCAGAACGAGACCCGCGCTGGTGCTGATTTTACTGCTTACACGATACTGCAGGTAACAAGATGCAAAAATTCAGCAGGGGCTGAATTACTGGACTGGCAACCAACAAGCCGTAGCAGCGGTAATTACAACAAAAAGCTTTGGGAACTTAACAGGCTCTGGGGGAGTGACATAGTGGCCTGAAACTTCGGGGCAGGTGAGACTACCACTCCCATAAGGCACTGGACCACCTGGATTTGGGTGATCTTATGGAGGTCCCGATGGCTGGTGTATCTTTGGATCCTGCAAGCATTTTTACCTGCAGTTATCAGGGGACTAGTGTCACTAGTCCATGGGAGACTGAGGGTGCTTCTGGCATCCACATGGGTCCCTCTGGTTGGAAGTGCCAAGTTTGAGCCAAAGACAAGGGTCTTTCACACAGTTCCAAGTCTGTTGCAAAAGGAACAGAGTATCACTCTTTTGCTTTGTTGCAGTGGACAAAGTCCTGTTGTCGGGACATGGTTCTCTGCTTGGTCCATCCTTGAAGTCAGTTGTTCAGATCAGAGGTTCTGATGTCAGGGGGTCCCTTAAATCCTAGATTTAGGGGATTAGGTGTGTGGAGGCTAGTGGCCAATGGGCAGCTACCTTCTGCAGCTAATCTTCCCCTGAGGTGACCACATCTGCTGGAGTGGATCACCTTTTACTACCCATAGACCTCTATTCTGCCACTCCTAACATGGCAGAAAACTAAATTTAGTGTACAGTCCCGGCTGCTCACTCTGGAAGTGTGGCTAGTCTTTAGGGGGGTGTACACTACATTACATAACTACATTTTCACCTGTCCATAAGGAGATGTGCCTGGGGTAGGGGAGGACTGTGTCGTTCTCTGGGGGTCAGCATTGATGCCTGTCAGGGGTGGTGAAGCCATTGGAGCTCACCTGCCCTGAAGTGCTAATTTACTATCCCTGCTGGAGGTGGAAGGTGTGATCTCCTTCCTGTTTCATGCTTTGTCTCTGACTCCTGGGAGCGTTCACACTACCTGGCACCCTGTCTTGGTGGCAGCAGGCGCAAGAAAGCACAGGCTGACCAGCCAGAGCACAATGACTTTGGGGCAACCAGGTGGCTAACCTCTAAGGTGCCACTTGGGCACATGACAGCTGTTCCTCTACATCAGATTTGTGTCAGGAAGAGAAGGCACGTTGTTTGACACCAAACATGACATATCTAGGCATTACCATAATGGAGCTAGCGACTTGGGTCTGCCTGGGTGCAAGTCCCATGTTATCTTATGGACCGTCTATCACTGATAGTGTACTTTGATGATAAAGACATTTTAGAGACACATAAGCTTGTGCTTGCATGGCTACACCTTCCATATAATGCACCCTGCCTCCTGGGCTGAAGAGGCCTTCCTTAGGGGTGTCTGACATATATGAAAGGCAGTGCATTGGACTGTGCCAAACATGGAGAGGGCACAGTTGAATTTGAGCAGTTTGCACTGCTCCTGCAGTCTGTAATGGCACACCTGCTGTCAGTGGTTTGCTTGTGTCCACTCAGGGTGGACAACCAGTGCTTCAAGCCCTGGTAACTCATTTAACACCCAAGTCCTGGGTACCCCTGGTACCATATACTAGGGACTTATAAGGGTGCTAAAGTACTTGCCAGTTGGGGATACCAATTCACGTTTACCAATTTAGGGAGAGAGCACTTTCACTGGGACCTGGTTAGTAGGTTTCAGTGCACTGTCAGAGTTGAAACCCAGTATCTTGTAGTCCAAATGGGAGCAAAAAGTGTGGGGGGGACATCTGCAAAGAGCCCGGTTTTCTTACAGCCTCCAATTCCTGTATCTAACATTCTGACTGGCACAGATGTACTCTAAATGTCCTTCGTATACTTCCCTGCTTTGATATTCAGAATCCAATAATAATCATCTTGAAGGACTCCCACAATATACCCTCACTATACACTGTTCCACTATTCCTCCTGTTATATTGTAGGATTTATTCTCCGAGTTGCTTGCGCAAGGCCACGTATGATAGTGTATCTGTTCGCAATCTCCTGGCAAATGGAAGGGGGGGGATCTGTCTGGAATTCCCAGGTTCAGGTAAACAGGGCAGTGGTCTGAGGGCATGTTAGCTAGATGTTGAACATTAGTATTTGGTGGACTGCTAAAAATTGGATTATGTATTGATGATGTAAATATTCCCTCATAGGCTACAGGGAGTTTGTCTCAATACATTCTCTAGCTTGTAAGACTGAGTATCTCACCTAATGCTACCACTGTTGCCCTTTCACGCCCCCTTGCAGATCTGGACCCCTCAAGTGCAGTGTTTAGGGTCATGTTGAAATCACCACCCTCTAGGATACCTTGTGGGGACATTGCGCACATCTTGTTCCATATATTGACAAAGAAACCTGGGTTGTCTGTATTCAGACCATACATGTTTGCTAGTGTTATATGTTTTCCCCATATGCTGCACATAGCGATACAATTTTTCCTGCTGGTCAGCCACAGATTATAGGGAACTGAAGTTGGTTCCCTTTTTGATCAGAATAGTAACTCCTCGTGAGTAAGAAGACTAGGTGGATGCATAGGGGTACATCGCTGATTATCCTCACTATTGTCACCAGAGTTTCTTTTGTCATGTGCGTTTCTTGCAGCATGGCAATCTCAGTGCCTTGTCTATGGAGGTATGCTAGTATCTGGTGCAGCTTGCAAAAATGTATTCAGTTGTCTTATGCTCTATGTAAGGACCCACATCAATCTAATAACAATGGGGGCCCATCATAAGGTTGTGTAAAGCTTCTCTACCGGGGAATAGATGTATTCTCATCATGCATGTGTCTTGCATTGTGCATCTACTTAGGTGAGTCACTGTATGTGCATTTCCCAAACTACTTTGCGTCAAAGATTGTAACCTACCTCATCCCACACTAGCAACCCAACTCTGCCAGTGGCTATTTAGATAGCACCCCCTGTCTCCCCACCTTCACCATTTCAGTTTTTGTCTCCAAAAACCAAGCATTCAAACAGTTAGCAATCAGCTATCAACAACTTTGGGCATTTGGGAATATCCAGGAGGGATCTCCATGAGTGACTGATGTACTTTTCCACTCAATAACACGAATGGTTGGAAGGGCATAGAAATTGCAGCCTCTTATTATTTATATTGTGCCGTAGACTTACGGATAGCTTTCTTATGGGCAAAAATGTGGCAGCATGAAAAAGCATTGCAGAAGTAACACAACCATGAGCTACCCTCTACCAACGGGCTGCACCATAAAATACGGATGGAGGCCCACAAGTGGCCTCAAGACTAGTTGTGATGCATATTCTTAAAGTGGCAGTTTATGGTATTTCTTATTCCAAGTCTTTCGTTGAGGTCGGGGTAGCTGGGTCATCAGCATTCCAGGTACAGAAAATTGTGTCCATATCCCTAAAGTTGAGCAGGCGGGCTATTATGGAGCATGCTGGTGCTCCTGGCTGTGGCTCTGCTTCAAGCACAAGAGGAGAGAGAGGTTGCCTGCCCCAAACATAGATACAAGCTTTTCCTACGCCTCTATTCTTCCTATGTTAATTAGTATGCAGAGGTTGTGCAGTGTCAAGGGCATATTTTCAGATCTACTTTCTTGGCTTTGATGAGATTTAAAACTTTCTCCATGTTTAAAAACGTATATGTGCTGTTCCATGGATGCCAACCTGTTCTCCTGATTGTCTATTTTGGAGTTCATAAGCTTCTTTTTGGTGGTGAGTGACTCAATCTTGCTATCTATGGAAGTCAAGCTGTGTTGCTTTAAGTGGCAACCTCACATCTTGGTCTTTCTCCTGTTCTGATAAGCACAAAGCATCCAACTTGGTACCTGAGTAGTTGGAGTCCACTACCTTCTGCATACAGGGGGATTCAGACCTCAGCTTTGATAGTTTTTTTGTCTTGTTTGCCCATTATGCCTTTGCACTATGCCCACCAGGTAGCTCAAGTGCTACGGATATGTAAGGGCAGTTCTCAAAAAATATTGTTTGGCTTTACCAAACCAAAACAGTGTTAACTATAGAGAACTGCTGACCAGTAACCCACATTCCATACATCCCAGCAGAGCAGCAGAAGTACCTTACACTGTAATGCTGAGAAGAAACACAAAGACACAACACTTTTGAGGACAGACAGCAGCACCCTAATAACTGAATTAAAAAAATTGGAGCAGGACCCCTGGTAATTCTCACTTCATAAGACCTTGCATGTTATTGTTCCGTCAGCGTGCTAACTTGCATGAACTGAACCTTTGCAAAGCAAGAAAGAGCAACAGAAAAACAATAGTTAACAAGGATGATAATGCTTAAAAATAAGAAATCATGACTACAAGTACAATGGAGATGACCTGTGCGCGAAGCAGATCCATGGAGAAATATCAACCCATGCCCGAAAAAGCACAACTCAGCAACTGCATTTGTCAACCAAGCCAACTTAACTGAAAGGTAGATGTTTTGCCATCTAGGCTATTCATGCCTCAAGGTCTATAGGCCTGACAACTGCTTCAGGCTAGTGTGTACCTGAATATCGAACCAACAATATTGGTAGAGCTGAATATTGTCACAAAATATTGGGAAAAAATACTGATAGGTAGGTGAGTCTAGATTTTCTATACCTAACTGCACAGCCATGTACCTACACAGTACATATATCTTCAAGGTATGTAGTTGAGGATTTAGGAATAGTAAATCTATTCTTCCTTATATCGTTCAATATTCTTGTACAATGATATTGTTGGTGTGAATATTCGTTATTTCAACCCTTCAGGCTGTAAAATGAAATGGCAGCTAGATGAGCAGGCTGGCAGGGAAATGATCGAGGCAGCTAATCACACGCATGCAAGGTAGGTTCTGAACTAAACACTTGCACTACCACCTCAGTCCTCAGAATAACCCTCAAAGCAGGAAAGAAGCCTCCAGAGTAAAGTGTACTAGGGTTCGTCCGTACATCTCATTGGTGTAGTATAGAAAACCGACAGGGTGTGTTGATAGGAATGGCGCTCACAATTCTTCCACCCCAATATTTGAAGTTCTAAAAGTGTCTACACTGTGCTCCTGGAAGGAGGACCCACCCTACTCCCCCACAAAATTCCAAAAGGAAAACGTCTATAGACAGTCCAAGGCACTTGTGGTAAATGAATAAGACCGTAGTCCATAACTCTATGTTCAGTAGATCGCTTGTTTTTATTGGATGCATTCTTCAATTTCAGTCAGTCCAGTTCGTCCAGCCAACACGTGTTTCATCATGCAAACAATACTCTGCTTCTGGTGTGCTCATGATGGCGGCCCTGTGTCCCTGTTATTGGAGTTTGGATTGCGATAACAAATGAAATACGTTTGAGGAGTGCTTAGAATTAATGTGTATAAGGATACTACTTCACATTGGATAACTATGAGGATGTGGTGCAAAATATGGCAACAATGGGTCCTAAAAACCTTTAAATAGCCTTGAAAAAGTAAAAGCGAGTATTGTTCGCATGACGAAACACGTGTTGGCTGGACGAACTGGACTGATTGAAATTGAAGAATACATCCAATAAAAACAAGTGGATCTACTGAACATAGAGAGACGGACTACAGTCTTATTCATTTAACACAAGTGCCTTGGACTGTTTATTGACATCTCATTGGTTTAGGCCTGTGCTCAAGGCAACATGGCCACCCGCAAAGGATCTGCAAAATGTACAGGGAGAGTATTTCTTCTCTCCTGAGGATAAAAATATCTGAAGATTGCAAGCAACTTCAAACCAAAAAGAAGGTAAGAATGTTATATGGTTCCTCCAACTATAACAGGACTGTGTATTAGACCAACACAAACATCACAGTAGAGGGACTCAGGCCCTCATTAGGACCTTGGCGGTCGGTGCTATAGTGGCGGTAGTACCGCCAACAAGCTGGCGGTAGTACCGCCATCAAGCTGGCGGTAGTACTGCCAACAAGCTGGCGGTAGTACCGCCAACAGACTGGCGGTACATACCGCCATATTATGACATTGGCGGTTTGGCAAAAGCCAAACTGCCAATGTAACACACCGACCACCGGGCTGGAGACTACAGTCTGCAGCCCGGCGGCCATCACTAGGCCGCCCACCGTAATATGATCCCGCCCACCGCCATGGTTTCCGTGGCTTCTTTATCACCACCAAAACTATGGCGGTACGTGCCAGGGAATACCTTCCCTGGCACTGATAGGGGTCTCCCACCACCCTCTCACCAAAGTCTTCCCCCACCCTCCCACTCCTCCTTCCGTCCCCTCAACATAAACACACATACACACACACAAATACACATGCATACACACACGCATACCTACATTCACCCACGCATGCATACATCCATACACACACACACACTGACATACATACAAGCACACACGCATTCACATATCACAACATACATGCACACTCACATTCATCCATGCGCACATGCATTACACACTCCCCACACCTGCATGCACGCACACAGACAGAAACACACACACACACACAACACCCTCCCACCCCCCTCTCCTGTCGTAGCACCTGACTTACCTGCATGCAGGGGGTCCTCCGGCAGGAGACAGGACGCTGCGCTGCTGCCAGCAGCATTGTCAGCCAGCGGAACACTGCCAGGCCGTATCATGTGTCATGATACAGTCGGCGGCGTTCTGCTGGCGTGGCGCTGCTTCTGGCAGCAGCGCTGCCATCCGCCGTCATGGCCGTACCCAGAATTCTGCCAGCCTTCTGCCGGAATTCTGGCTATGGTCATAGTATGGTGGGCGGTCTTTTGCCGGCCGGTCGTCGTCATGGCGGTAGGTGGCATTTACTGTCATTATAATGAGGGCCCTAGTCCACATATCTCATGAGTAAGTGTTGGTGGGTTTTGGCTATCTCACAGTACCACATCCAACCCCTAAACTGACCAAGGTAAAGATGTTATTGGCAACTAACACTCTGATTCCCAATGAATCAGTGAAAACAGTTCTAACTCTTTTATTTGGTCACACATGCATGCCCAAGTTGAACACAAGAAAAATACAAGAAAGCCTTTTCAAACATTTATTGAAATGATCGTATTCTTGCCAAGAAAGCATGAGCTGTGATTATTAGAAAGATGAAACATACCACTGTAATCAGCATTATTAGAATGGTAAATAGTATGAACAATTCAACCATGTTAATTTGCGTACTCATATCTGTATCTACTACTACACTAAAGAGAGCATAGCAGGAGTACCTTTCTGCCAGGTCAGTTGGGATAGTGCAACCGCCATACTTTGGTGTTAACTGTCAGGAAGCCACTACACATTATCCTCTTTGGCAGGATGGAGGTTTGAGTCAGCAGGGCTGCATCGCATTCACAGCTTGCAAACGTTCCATTACAAATCCCAGCGTGAACGTACTCCCCTCACTGAGCCTCAGCATGGAAGCTGTTTATATAACAAGGTATTGTTCTTATCGCACTGTGGCAGAGGCACTGACCACCTAATTTGCTTTTGTCTGTCTAAAATGAAGTGTCTCTTAATTAACACAGGAAGAAAGGAAAAGAATGTTCTCTAAATGTATAATCCCGGAAGTAAGTGTACAGACTACTGGAGTCAGTGCCTATCAGAGATGCACATACAGCACATTCACACAACAGCAATAAAAGTGTGGAAAAAGTCACCATGAGAAAGAGATGTCAACTTTTGCATCTAAAATGGAGGCTAAACACTGGCCATGAAACAAGAGGTGACAAAAAAACATGGGGGGGGGTGTTGTCCCACATGCCCAGCCCTGCAGGGTGACCAGTAAGGTCAGCTAAAGTGTTCTCTTGAAAGGTCAAATTGTAAAAAAGCATAAACGTGCTGAAGTGGGGGAGTTGGTGAAACCATGCGACAGTTTATACACAGCTCATCAGGTGCACATGTGAAACAGTTAGTTTAATAATGTATGAAGTGAAACTGTGAAATAAGAGGAATGCTCTAACTGCAAAATGAAAGTGCGAAACTGTGAAAATGCTAATACTGCAAGTATATACAACTGACAAAAGCAGTGAACTCGGTTCCTCTTATTTCTTTGTAGCTCGTGCATATTAAGAAAGTACAAACTACAAACGCATTTTTCTTTAATGCTAAATTAAAACTAGGCAAGGCGAAAAGTTATGAATTTGTTGCTTATTTTAAGAGAATTCCCGCGGATGCATGCTTTCCGATGTGATTCCCCTGTACCATAAATTACATTTTTATGCTCCTTGTTTTGCTACTGCAGGCCCCGCCCCTGTGTCCATCATCAACGTGTCCGGCGTGACCACTGACAGCCTGAATGTGACACTGAATCCTCCAAATGGGACTTGTGTGGACACCTATACTTATAACGTCAGTGTCAGCGGAGGAGCTGCCAAGTTTTACAGCAACAGAAGCGTTGCTGTGACAGGACTGCAGCCTGGGCAGAGCTACACAATCACAGTGTACAGTCTAACGCCTACTCCAGTACAGTCTTCGCAAAAGGACTTTGTGATTGGGACACGTAAGTGATGTGTAACCCCCCCCCCCCCCCCCCCCCTCCTCACTGCAGTCACACGTACACGTCCACACTCGCCAGCATGCAAGCAGGTGTGTGTGTATGTACACACACACAGACTTGCGCATCGGTACGACACCCTCCTCCGCTCCTATGATGCACACAGAACAAGACCCATCGACTGCCATCTCCCTCTCCCGTCTTCAGTTTCGCCCTTCGCCCTTCGCCCTAGTTGTCTCTCGTTATTGCTCCAGTTCTGTCACTCGCCCCATCTTGTCCTTTAATCGTTTACCGCTGTCTCCCCCAGTTCCGCTCCGTCTTCTCCCCTTTTTTCTTCATCCCTGGGATACCTCCGATTTCTCTTCCGCTCACAACTTTCCCCTGTCGCTCTTACTCTGTGACTCATCTCTGTTTCTGTCTCTTTTTCGTTGCCTACACCAGTGCTTAATTTGAAAAAGGACTGTCGCTTTCCAAAGTTCTACCAAGAACCCCGCGGCCGGAGTTACTATATGTCAGTGCGCCGAATACCAAGGCTACATAATCCTCAATCCACCTAAGGCCGCTTTGATCAACCACTAGTCTCCCCCTTTCCCTTTATCACACCCTTGCTGCTTCCTCCTCTCTACCTTTGGGGCGTGTTTCTGTCTTTTCTCTCTCTCTCGTTCTTTCCCCTTTGTGTGTTTTTCTTTCACTTTCTCTCGGAAAATGTCTGATCAGGAAATACAAGTGCTGGTTGTCAATAATGAGTGCCACTGGGCCCCACCGGCAACCACCAGCTCAAATTAAGCACTGCCTACCCTCATCTTGATGTCGTCACCTGTTTCCCTCCGGTCCCCCCTTTCTTCGGTCCTACCTTCGATCTGTCCCACTACTCTTTCTCGCTCCCTTGATCTGCCTCCATTTCTATCGTTCTTTCTCTGTCCTACAGACTGTGACTCACTGTCTCTGTGAATAATTCACAGACCTGTTCAAAGACATGAAAAATGTGCAAAGTGGAAACACATCTGCACATATTTACATACCTGTACTGTATATATTGTCCTCCGGGTAGCGCCCAATTAGCAAAATGTCAATTTTCACAGCCCCAGTGCAACAGCTGGCTGAACAAGAAGGAGTGCTGGAGACCTGAGAGACGAGGGACCCCGCACTGAGAAATTTGTGACTTCCTGCTGCAACCTAGGGCGGTGTCCTTGTCTGAAGAGCAGTTATATTTGTACCCTGCAGGCCTTTGAGTGTACATCTGGATGCTTGAACAGTTCTCAGTTTGTGGCATTACCACTGTTTTCGAGTCATGGGCTTTTAATCAGTACACACGTCTATTAATCTAATAGAAGTAAACCAAGACCGCAATGTTGTTCACGTTCCTTGCCTGCTATTGACTTAATTGAAAGGGGGCTAGCAAACCAGTGAGCTTCAGATGTGTAGACATCTGGGAAGTGAGGATTGGCTGTGTAAATGTAGCGTGTAAAAGTCACTCTTGGCACACTGATGATAAATCCTTCTCCTTTGTGCATGAGTTGCTGCTCTCGCAGCATGATTTTGCTCGGGTGAGTCTGTCTTCACCTTCCGTTTGCATTCTTGTCTATTTCTGACCCTGCATGTAAATTTTTTAGTCCATGACCAATCCCTACTTGGAGGATGGAGTGGGAAAAGAAAGGACATTGTCAAAAGAGCAGCCAAGCTGCCTGTGGCAATGAGTTAGTCTTGCTAAGGTGCCACATGTCCATGGACTGCTGTAAAGGATGGGAAGTTATCAGCTAAACCACACCCCTTGCCACACTTGCTGGCTCATAGAACCTAGTAAAGTAGGGTCAGAGTAACTTTCCAGAGGAAGGAGTCAAGGAGCCTGAGGTTTATCTACCTTGAGAAAGGGTGAATTTGTCTTGCTGTTCCTGGAGCACAACATCTGCCAAGATGTTAGCTCTTTCTTGTACCACCGTACTAGAGGTGGAACTAATATAGAGAGTACCCCATTTTGTGAAGGTAGGACTGCTTCACTCTGGGGGTTGGTCTCAGGTTATATTGTGTTGTATCCTTGGATAATATCCCTGACTTGATTGTCTAATTCCCTGAGTTAATTTAGTAACCATTCTCGAGTTTATTACTTTTGTCCAATTTATTATTTTTATTTCAGATTCTATTTTTGTAGGCTCGTAGTTTATTGACTCTTCAGATAGCTGAGCATAGCCTCAACACCCTGGTAAATGTGAATGGTCTGTGGTTGGACCTTGGCTGTGATCCTCAACTCACTTTTAATTATGAGGCTTAGGCCTAACTACGTGGCGTTGCTGCTTATGACCTTGTTTCTCATCTCTCCTGCTGATGATCTCGATGGGATCCAGCTGGATGAGGCCTGGCTGTGGTTCTCCATTCTTGGTGCTGGTTAGAAGGATCTTGTCTGGCTACAGCGCTCTGTTCATGGTACTGGAAGAAAGGATCAGGTCTCTCATTGGATCTCTGGTTTGGAGGATGGCGCTTAGCTGTGGGTCTCTGCATTGACATCTGATCGGAAGCAAATGATCTGGCTGCGATTCTCTGCTCTCTCTCTCTCTGATGTTGGACATGGGCACAATAAATAATGTCAGGCCCTGTCTCTTGGTTCTCATTGCGGGTAACCAAGAGGAAGGCATACTGTTTTTTGTACTCTACTGATATAATTGGCTAACTTGGAGATCTCCTTGAATGTGACAGAGATTTGATCTGCCCACCCATCCTTTACTTCATGATTGTGGTCCTCCTAAGTTTGCCTTTCGGCATCAGCTCTGGTCAGTTGATGATAGTGTGGCTCTTTCAGTGCTTGTAATGGGTTGCTGAACTTCACTGTTTAATTTGAGTCTTACTAAAACAGTTATGACTTGTGTGGTTGTCATAGCAGCCGGACATATTAAAAAGGATATCTGCCTATTGCGCTCTGATGTAAAAAAAAAAAAAAAATTGTGTCATTGCTTCAATTTCTTTCAAATTGAGAGATTTGTTTCAGACAAAAGCAAGTGTTTTTACTTATTATAAGTCATTTTGCAAACCTAGGTCATCTCCATCCTCCTTCTAACATCCTCTTGCTTCTTTTGTTCCAGTGCTCACACCGGTCAGTGCATTCAAAGTAATTGCTAAAAACCAGACTTGCATATTACCAGCCAGTACCTGAAGTCATAAAACTGTCATAATTTTAAAAGCAAAATATTTCCTTTATTGATCAAGCACAAACATTTATAGATTTCATATTGTATTAATTTAATACAGTATACCACATTACTATTGCAAGCATATTTTTAGTCACGTATCACTCATTTTTCGTTTTTTGTTAGCCATGTTTAAAAAAAACATGTTAACAATTGTTTTGACTATTTCTGTTTTCTGACAATATGCTAATGAATGAAAGATGGATTTTCCCCAATGTAGTGTATTGTATTATAATATTTTTTTAACACTTACTACCTTTATGTGAGGTACTGAAGAACATGCCTGCATGAGTAGCATGTTACACCATGTAAGGTGTGTGGTTGGAAACGAGTTGTGTTTTATTTTTGATCCTGAGCAAGTTTGAAGCTATCCTACAAGCAGTCCTGGACATAAAAACCACCTTGGAGCTTAAGATGGATGCAGAGGCGGTGGATCTTGGGTTGCTACAAAAGGACCATTAAAAGCTGGAGGAACACATGGCGGCCGGTGAATCCACGCTTGGGACAATGCATCCCACAATCCAAGCAATGCAGGCTCAACTGAAGATACTCCAAGAGGAGATGCACTACCTGAAAGTTATAGCCGATAATGCTGATGGACGTTCCCGGAGAAACAATGTGCAGATAGGGGGTCTCCCTGAATGAGTGGAGGGGCCAAGTATGGATGTACACCCCGAAGACTCGCTAACGTATACAGTACTGGCAGGCAAACAATCAACTTTTTTTTCCATTGAGAGGGCTCAAAGGGTCCCGAATCGACCACCTCCTCTGGGGGCACCCCCTCATTCGATAGTGACGTAGCTTCTAAACTACAAGGACAGAGATCATATACAATTCTCGCGCAGTAATGAGCTGTGGCTTGTTGAAAACTGCACCATACACATTTTCCCTGATTATACAATGTAAGTCCAGTGATGGAGAGAGTTTTTTATGGAAGTTAAACAGCTTATGCCACATTAACTTATGTTATTCATTAATGTTTCCAACGAAGCTGCAAGTACTGGATGGCGAAACCACCAGATACTTCACCACTCCTTCGGAAGCCTGGACCTGGTTGGAATCCAGTCTGCGCAACGGGAATGCTATAGGGTGACACAGCAGTCCAGCCCGTAACAGGCAATTGGCAGTCTTGAGACATGGCCCTTACCTCACATCTATGACTGCCGATAACATAATACAATGCCCCAACCTGCCCATGAGTTGCTGAGGCTACCAGAAAAAAGGTCAGGTCATACTGCTTGGCAGAAAGACAACAAATGACCATGCAAATGTGGGACTTGAAAGAGGGAAATTACTCCCATAGATTTTAGAGGGGGAGACACAAGAGGGGATACACGGACTCACACCAGCAGACATGGACACCCTCCCTCTGTATCCAAGATGAACAAGTTTAACGCACAGTTGTTTTGTGAATATATCATTTCGGGTTAAGTTTAGCAGCTTCTGCTAGGGCTGGGGAGTTGGGGATTGTTTATGTTGTGAGCCAGAATTGTCTGTTGTACTATGCACTGTGAGTGGTTAGCAGGGAGAGTGGAGTGTGGGGTAGTGAGATAACGGAGCTGCGCTTCGAAAATTCCTGGTAAACATGGCGGTGGTTAGTAGAGATACTACCTCACAGCACACACTCATAACCTTGAATGTCACAAGTATGGTCAATCCAATGAAATGTTACAGGGTACTGTTTTATTTTAAGAGGTATCATGTACACTTCGCATAATAGCCATTGAGCTAGTGGAGCTACGGAAGCGCTGATGGGGGATTGCGATAGGCACTAGTTATGCAGGGTACTCCAGGGGAGTTCTGCTCTGGGTGGCTCATGGGGTCACATCTAGTAAGGAGGACCCAGAGGGCAGGCATGAAGTGGTTGAGGGGGTGTAGTAGGGCAGCCCTTCTCCCTTGTAGCTATATATGCACCTAACACTGGAATAGCTAGGTTCCAGTCTACTCTGATTCTGGACCTATTAGTGAGTACACAGCCACCATGCGGTGGGAGAGGGGACTTTAGTTGCGTGCCATATGCTCAGTTCTCCACTGTCCCCTTAATAGGTGCCAAGCCCCAGTGGCTGCAATGGGCCTCCATAAAGGGGTGCGGGGCATGAGGGTGATTGACCAGTGGCGCTCCTTAAACCCTGAGGCCTAAGAATACTCTTTTTACTCAGTTCTTCATGCACTGCACAAAAGAATGGACTTTTTTAATCGCATCTTGGAAATGGATGATAAAGTGATCGATGCAGGATACATAGGCCAAACTTTATCATATCATTGTCCACTCAAGCTGATCTTTAATTGGGGCCGCTCACGGCTGTGGTTGCCTATGTGGCGTCTACAGCTGGAGTAGCTTAACAACAGTGTCCCTCTCCAGGAACACATAGAGAGATACTTCAATGAAAACGAGGGCCCACAGAAGGGGGCAAGGCGAGGCACTTATAGGCTTGGCTGTTGTCAGGGTCACTGGAATTATATGAATGTGTGGCGATTTTCGCATAATTTCAGATTTGCCGCATTTGCCATATAATCCATCTACTGCATAATCTGCAGGTTTTAACAAAAACAAATTTAGTTTCTAGCTCAAACAGTTCAAAAGTTACTGAAAATACAGCATACGTGTTTCCGCGCAGGGGAAGGCCTTTTGCAGAGTTACATTTGTGTTGCTATATTTGGGTGTTAAACTGGTACTTATGACGTCCAACAATGCCCAGTCAACGTTGGCAAGTTTCAAAATGTCAAAATAAGGAAGTAATACTATCACAAATTGAGCCGCAGTATGCTGTATAATTTGCCTTTTCTTGCTGCATAATTTACAAATCCCTGCCACATAATCCCAGTGGCCAAAGCTATTGTGCTGTGACAAACTAATCGCACCAGTAGGGGCAATCCGCGACTGAGATGCGGACATAGAGGATACATGGGCAGAAATCAATGCAGTATGTGATTCTTTGTATGTGGCTCTATAGGTTCCCCCCACACCCAGGCGGAGGACTACACCAGGCTGCACAAATTCTTAGACAGAGTTACACTCCCTACCATCAATGCATCCCAATGGATAGAACTCGAAGAACCGATAATGGTCCAAGAGATCAAACCAGCCATACAGTAGATATCAGGGGGCAAAGCGCCAGGGCTAGGCGGGCTCTCGTAGAGTTTTATGTAACCTACACACCTGGACTGGCTCCCATGCTGTTAACAATCTACTTGTTACACAGCACGTGACATGCACCTGGGTAGCGCAGCAGTCGCACGCGCGCTGATCGGCAAGGATGCGGTAAACCTGCTTCCCTTCACTTACCTCAGCTTCATGTCTTCCAGACAGGCGAATTCACGCACCCCCTTTAAAAGTCACATACTGCTAAGAAGCTGCGCTTGACTTCAAGCTGTTTCTGGATGCTCTGCCTGCCTCTCATGGAGTGTTTCCAGCTCGCGGGAGGGAGAAGGGTGAGGGGGAGTCAAGGGGGGACGTGACCAAAAATAAAAAAACATACCTGTTTGGCCGTGCCACCTTCGAACCGCTCCTCAATCTCAATCCAACCCACCCCACTACAATCCAAACCACTCACCTGAATCCACTCTAATGCACCACACTACAATCCTCTCAACCCATCCCACTCAAATCTGCCCCACTGCAATCCAAAACAATATGCCCCACTCCAATATAAAACGATAAACCCCACTCTAATCTACCCCACTGCAATCCAAAAGAATCTGCACCGCTCCATCCTAATCTGCCCTACTCCAATCCAAATTAATTTGCCCCACTCTAATCCAAACCAATCTGCCTCACTCCAATCCAAAACAATCTGCCCCACCGCCAATCCAAAACAATCTGACCCACTCCAACCCAAGACAATCTCCCCCACTCCAGTTCAGAACAATCTGCTGCTCTCTAATGTTCCCCATGCCAATCCAAGACAATCTGCCCCACTCTAATCCAAAACAATCTGCCCCACTCTAATCCAAAACAATCTGCCCCACTCCAATAAAAACTATCTACCCACTCCAATCCAAAACAACCCTCTCCCCCTCCAATCCAAAACATTCCGGCCCACCTTAATCCAAAACAATTCGACCCACTCCATTCCAAAACAATGTGCTCCTCTCCAATTCATAACAATGTGCCTCTCTCCAATAAAAACAGTCTGCACCACTTCAGTCCAATACAATCTGCCCCACTCAAATCCAATACAATCTGCCCCACTCTAATTCAAAACTGTCTGCCCCACTCCAGTCTAAAATAATCTGCCCCACAACTATCTGCCCCACTTTAATCCAAAGCAATCTGTCCCACTCCAAAACAATCCGCTACACTACAATCCAAAACAATCTATCCAACTAAAATCTGCCCCATTCCCATCCAAACCAATCTGCCCCACTCCAAACTGTCATACTCCAATTCAAATAAAACTGCCCCATTCCAATCCAAAGCCATCTTCTTCACTCCAGTCGACTCTACTCCAGTTTGCCTCACTCCAGTCCTAAACAATCTGCCCCACTCAAATCAAATACAATCTGCCCCACTCTAATCCAAAACTGTCTGCCCCACTCCAGTCTAAAATAATCTGCCCCACTCTAATCCAAAGCAATCTGTCCCACTCCAAAACAATCCGCTACACTACAATCCAAAACAATCTATCCAACTAAAATCTGCCCCACTCCCATCCAAACCAATCTGCCCCACTCCAAACTGTCACACTCCAATTCAAATAAAACTGCCCCATTCCAATCCAAAACCATCTTCTTCACTCCAGTCGACTCTACTCCAGTTTGCCTCACTCCAGTCCAAAACAACCTGCCCCATTCAAATCTGCCCTCAATCCAATCCAAAACATTCTGCCCCACTCTAATCTAAAACACCCTGCCCCCCTCCACCCTAAACCACTGCAGTCCAAAACAATCTGCCCCACAAAAATTTGCCTGACTCCAATCTTTACAGTCTGCCCCACTCCAATATTCCCACTCCAATTTGCCCCACTCCAATCCAAAAGAATCTGCCCAAATTCAATCTTCTCCACTTCAGCGTGACCCACTCCAATACTGAACAAGCTGCCCCACTCCAATCTGTCCCAATTCAATCTGCCCACTCCAGTCCACAGCACTCTAATCCACCCCACTCTAATCCAGTCCACCTCACTCTAATCCAGTCCACCTCACGCCAATACAGTCTGCCCACTCCACCCCAATTCACTCCAATCCACTCCATTCTCATCCGCCACAATCTACCCCACTCCAGTCCAAAACAATCTGCCATACTCCAAACTAAAATAATCTGTCTCACTCCAAAACAATAAACCTCACTCGAAAACAATCTGTCCCACTCCAAACAATCTGTCCCACTCCAATCCAAAACAATCTTCCCACTCCAATCCAAAAAACTGCCCCACTCGAATCCAGAACAATCTGCCCCACTCCAATCCAAAGCAATCTGCCTCTCTCCAATCTGCGCACTCCAGTCCAAAACAATCTGCCATACTCCAAACTAAAAGAATCTGTCTCACTCCAAAACAATAAACCCCACTCCAAACAATCTGTCCCACTCCAAACAATCTGTCCCACTCCAAACAATCTGTCCCACTCCAATCCAAAACAATCTTCCCACTCCAATCCAAAAAACTGCCCCACTCGAATCCAGAACAATCTGCCCCACTCCAATCCAAAGCAATCTGCCTCTCTCCAATCTGCGCACTCCAGTCCAGAACAATCTGCTCCACTCGATTCTGCCCCACTCCAATCCACCTCACCTCACCTCACCCCAATTCACCTCACTCCAGTCCACCACTATCCACCCCACTCCAATCCATCCCATTTCCATTCCAGTCCTCCCCATACCAATCCAATCCAATTTACCCCACTACAGTCCACCCCAATCTACCCCACTCAATCCACCCCTTTCCATCCCACTCATTCCAATACACCCACACCAATCCAGACTATCCCACTCCAATCCAATTCACCTCACACCAGCCCAGTACACTCACCCCAATCCCCCAATCCACCCCACTGTAATCAAATCCACCACATTTCACCTCACTCCAATCCACCCATCCCACTCCAGTACAATACAACCCACCACACTACAGTCCAATCCACCCCACCCCACACCATTCCAATCCACCCCAGTCCAGTCTACACCACCCCAGTCCACCCCACACCAATCCAACCCAACCCACCCCACTCCAGTCCGCCGCACTTCAGTGCAATACTTCCCACTCCAGTGTAGCCCATCCCACTGAAATCCAACCTACCTCGTTCCGATCTAACACACCCCACTCCAGTCCTATCCAACCCACCCACTCAAATCTATTCCACCCCATTCCAATCGAATCCACCCCAGTCCACCCTAACGCAACCCACCCACTCCAATTCACCCACCCGACTACAACCAGTTCACACTCCAAGCCGATTCGCGTTAATCCAACCCCAACCCAATCCAAAATGTCCACCCCATTCTAATCCAAACCACCACACTCCAACCCAAACCACCCTACACCAGTCCAATTCAATCAATTCAATCAAATCCACTCCACCACAATCCTCCCCACTCATATCCACCCACTCCAATACAATCCAACCCACTGCACTCCAATCAACTCACTCCATTCCATCCCACTCCAGACCACACCATTACAGTCCAATCTAAATCCAATCAACCCCACTCCAATAGAATCTCCCTAATCCAATACTCCCCACCCAAATTCACCTCACCCCACTTCCATTCACCCCAATTCATTCCACTCCATCCAGTTCACGCTATCCAGTCCACCCCACTCTTATCCACCCCACTCCATTCCACCCCCCTCCAGTTAGTCCACCCCACCTCACTCCTATCCAATAAATCCAATCCACCCCATTCCAGTTCAGTCTAATCCATTCCACTCCAGTTCACCCCACTCTAATCCAGTCCACCCCACCCCAGTCCAATCACTCCAATTCAACCCCAAACTAATCTAATCCACTCTACTCCACTCCAATCCAACCCAGTCTATCCTCGAAAGTTGGAGGGGCTCCATTGTAGTACCTATATAAAAAAAGGAAAGGAGATCCTCTGCTGTGAACTACAGAATGATAGCACTATTGGACATTGAAAGGAAGTGCTATGCAAGGCTGCTGTATGAAGACTTGGAAACCTGGGTACCTGACAAAAAACTGATCTCTTGGTTTCAGACCATCTTTCAAAGGCACAGTCAAATTGAAAATAATCGCCTGACCTTAGCTTGCCTAATTGGTGAAGCGATGCTTTCTAAGTCCTTACTACTTAATGCAGCATTTATTGGTTTCACAAATGCTTTTGACAACATCCCAAGAGGCTGGGTATGGGCATAGCTAAGGAAATGGTGACACCATCACACCCCCGAAGGCAATAGAATCGTTATACAGTGGCACATGGGTATGGGTCAAATTATCAGCTAACTGGGCAACTTCAAAGAAAATTCACACAAAAAAGGCCTGAAATAGGGTTACATTTTTGCCCCCCCTGCTCTTTAATCTGTACATGACAGATTTGGAAAGTCCCCTGGGATCTGTCCGCTCTATTGGGTGAAGCAAAAAATATAAATTTTACAATATGCTATTGACATTATGGTACATGATAACACCCAAATTGGTCTTCGTAGATCGCTTGTAGTTCTGCAAAATGAACGACATCACCATCAGCTTAAAAAAGAAAAAAAACAATGTTTTTTGCAAACATCTGATAAAAAGGGGTGTCTGGTTCATTGGAGGGTCAAGACTCGAAAGAATAACACGTTTTAAATACTGTGGTGTCACGCTTGAAGAAAGAGGGGGCAGGAAAGCCCAGGTAGGCTAATTGGCATTGATGGCGAAACACCTAACAACTCAAGAGAAGCCTTGCATGTCAAAATACCAATCCCCTACTCACGGTTGTGGCAACTAAGCTGATGCTCACAATCACATATGGCACCAGGGTGTTCAAGGATAATCTCTGAGTGGCTAGATAAACAGCAGTGTATTTGCTACCGCTGTTTATTTGCACTCCCAGATTCTACTATCAAATCCCAAATAAGGCTGGAATTTAAACTACTAAATCAGGATCTGGTATTGCGGGTCAAATTTGTTTCATCGTGTCAAACCCTGAAAATAGCCACAGTTGGCACAATGAAACATTTGCTCTGGAAAAAAATTCAAGAATCTGGCTCCATATGGGCAGCTAGTGGCCTCTTCTATTAAGGTCTTAAGAGTGGAAGACATACAAAATTACACCACTGGGAGCGATTGCAAAACTACTAATGAAATAAATAAAGATAATCTCATGGGATTAGGATTTTGAGGAGCTAAAAACTAGGTTTCACTGTTGCTTGGCCGTGAATCTTTATACATCAGGCTCCTGACTACTTTAGCACGCATCTTTGAAACCATGTAAGTACACCCTCGTGAGGATGCGCTTTGGCCTTGTTCCCTTAAGGTGCTATTGGTTTGGTCATAAGGAGGGGGACGATGATGTACAGTGCAGATGGTGTGGTGCATCAGAAGAGTCCCTAGTACATGTGGTCTGCACTTGTGAAGCCCTAAAACCACTGAGGCATTACTGGCTCCAATCAATATTTCATATTTTAAAAGTGAGGACCTGCTGGGCAGCCTTCCTAACCTCCTTAAAAGGAGAATCATGACAGCTATTTGGGTTCTTTATAAAATATATGATGGCAGCAAATTGCAATTTAAAATTAATATGATGACCATATTTTTTATTCACAGGTCACACTAACTTGCCCAGGCCGCACCTCATTGTCACAGAGTACCTTGGACTGTCAGAGTATAAACTGAAAGGAGCAACCGAAAACATCCTCAAAGGCCCTCACACTGGTGGGATACTGAATATAGAGCACTTTGATCTTCAGGGCCATATTTCATTGTCAGGGAGCCCTTTAGTCGGTTATATGACGGAACACCGAATTTTAAACTACTACTAACCTTAAGAACGAGGTCGGAACACCGACCTCGTCTTTACTACTAATGATTTTACCACGAATGCCTTTACAACGATATTTCGTTGTAAAGGCATTCCTGATAAAATCATTAGCAATAGGCACCATTCACCCTACATCCCTCACCCCACCCCCCCAACCCCACCCTAAAACCCCGACCCCCCACCTCCTCCCCAAAACCAAAAACGCCCCACCCCCCAGCCCCACCCTAAAACCTAAAACCCCCGACCCCCCACCCCCTCTCCAAAACCAAAAACGCCCCACCCCCCCAACCCCACCCCAAAACCTAAATGCCCCGACCCCCCACCCCCTCCCCAAAACCAAAAACGCCCCACTTACCTGAGTCGTCACCTTGTCATCTGCGTCGTCCTCCTCAGCCGACTCCCTTGTTTGTACCTTAACCATGCATGTTCGTTGTTCAGGACATGCGTGGTTAAGGCACAAAATAACGAAGTCGTGGTTAAAGAAAGCGTTGTTCCTCTTTCGTTAACCAGGACTTCGTTATAAAAAATTCGGCATTAAGGATGTTTCCCCCTTTAGTCGACTACCAGAATGAGGAACTATAAAGCATTTTTTGCCCTAAGCAGTTTCAATTGTCCGCCGCCGGAGGCTTTCACGCATAAGGCCCTGAGTGATGACTCTTATATTGGTGACTAATTAAGTAGTGAGGACCTAATTTTTTCAAATCACATCTCAGCAGCACGGCACAAGCATAGGATGGTGCTTGTTCCTGGAAGCACTTTTAAGTTATAAATTCCGTGAGAATCGCATACGGCCATAAGGAACCCTTTATTAAAGTATTGTTCGAAGTGAAATTTCAGTACTCTATGACAAAACCTGATGCTTAACTCAAAATTAGTTCTTCTTTATACTGTATTTTATCACCTTTCGCGAAGTGTAACTTGAAATTATCTCTCTTTTATGAAATACTGTATTTTATTCTTTCCATCCTGTTACGTACTGTTGATGGCCTAAAAGGTAATTACTAAATGGAACTTTTATATTTTATAAATATGCTGTCTTTTAATCTCGCTCTACACTTGCTATTCATGGTTTCATGTAATCATTTTAATTAATTGAACATCAATTAAATTCAAATACACCACAATCTGGTCCACCTCACCCAATTTCAATTCACCCCATCCACTCAATCTATCCCACTTTATCCAAATCCAATCCACTTCACTCTACTCAAATCCAGTCCAGCCCACTACCTCAATCCACTCCAACCCACTCCACCCTGTTCCTCCCCACTCTTGTTCACTTTACACCACTCCACTCTACAACATTCTCTGCCACTGAATCACTGAACTCTACTCGACTCTATAGCACTCTAATCCTCCTACTCGACTCTACAACACTGTACTCAAACAAATCGACTGAACAACACTATTCCCCAAATCCAATCTACGACACTCCACTCCACTAACTTTTAGCCAGCCACACTGGTGTACAACTTGGCAAGAGCATATTGTGAAGCCAATAGCTCTTGGGTAGGCAAGATCTATTGGCTTTGCCAGTGCTTGTTTTTCTATTCTGACAGCCTGAGCCTAGTCAGTTAGCTTTACCAATGCTAGAAAGACACTATAACATACACTCTCCATTCCCCGGCACGTATATGACGACATGAGGCCCATCCTTTACACAAACGCACTTGCATACACTCCTATACTGTAAGTAAGAGTTACCTACATCTGATTGTCTGGGTGTGTGTGTGTGTGTGTGTGTGTGTGTGCGCGTGTGTTCACTGTTGTCTTTTTTGTGTTGTTTTGCATGTGCAGGGATGTCTGTATGTGGGATGTTTTGTCAGCATATGTGCATGTAAACTGAATTTACATCACTTTGTGTGTGAATCGTGCTCTACATGCACTTTGCAAATGTCAGAGCTATTGTCTTTTTCATTGATTCTTTAGTCTATGTGGTGCTGAGACACTAGATTTTAAACATTTCCTTAGTATACAGACCCCTCCTTTTTCCTACATTCCAATTCTTTCTTTACAGTGGTTTACATAGCAGTCCTAACTTATAAATCAATACTAAAAGGAATTAACATATATACCAACTTCCAAAGAGCCCTAGAAATTCACAATTTTGCTACATCTTTCATTTTCTCGCACACTGGAATCTACTGGACTTTGCTTTGTTTCTTAATTTAAAATTCACTTCGACCCCAAATTCTCAATTTTTGACCGATAATAATGAAGCTGTTAGTCCTTAAACCTGTGCATAATGCGGGGTTTTAAGTATCATTTGCACAGTTTGTGGTTAGCGGGTTCCTAAACATCTATGAATTGACTGGATGTCCCCAAATTAAGGTGAGAAGAAATCCCCATCAACCGGTGTAAAATTTTCTTCGTTATTTGGTTTCAGAGCCCTCACCGGTCAGCAACTTCACTATAGCGAGCAGAAACGAGACCTCCCTAACCCTGCAGTGGACGGTGCCCAGAGATCAGAACCAGTCCAGCTACAAGTATATGGTGGTGGTGGGAAGCCTAAAAAATGTAACCGTTCCTTCAAAAGTTTCTGGTGGAGATAAGCAGACGGAAGTCATACCAGACCTCAAACCAGGGGTCTCGAATAACCTCAGCATTTACAGCATCACAGCAAATGACTTCAGGAGCGTCGCCGTGACCATCAATGACGCAACCACAAGTAAGTGCAAGGTTTTAAATTCCGTTTGGGGGAGGGCTTGATGGTCTGCTTTGTACTAAATCACTCTTAACTGAAGTGTGTCAGCACCTCCTCTACTGACTGTTTTGTTGCTTTGTGGGCAGTGTATAAGAGCACATTAAGGCCCTCTTTATAACCCTGGCGGTCGGTGACCGCCAGGGCTATAGTGGCGTTCGTACCGCCAACAGGCTGGCGGTACAGGACACCATATTTTGACTACAGCAGTACCGCCGCAGTAACACCGCCGGGACCAGCGGTATACCGCCATGGCGGTCCCAGCAGTCGTAATCCGCCAGGGCAGCCTGTCCATGTCGGTAGACACTGCCATGGAAAGGCTGGCGGTAAGGGGACTCGGGGTACCCTGAAGGCCCCTGCACTGCCCATGCACTTGGCATGGGCAGTGCAGGGGCCCCCAGGCATAGCCCCGTCACGCATTTCACTGCCCGAATTTTGAGCAGTGAAATGCGCGACGGGTGCTACTGCACCCGCTGCACATCAGCATTGCCGCCGGCTCTATTACGAGCCAGCAACAATGTTGATGTGACTTTTCTGCTGGGCCAGCGGACGGTAACACTGTTACCATCCGCTGGCCCAGCGGAGAAGTCGTAATAGGGAGCCAGACATACCGCCAGCACTGGCGGTATTCTGGCTCCCACAGCCTCAGCGGTCTTTTGGAAAGACCGCTGAGGTTGTAATGAGGGCCTAAGTGTCCCTTAATGTGATAGTATTGCACTTTACAGAGGTGGGAGGCTTTTCTTTTAATGGAGCAGTACAACAATCTCAGCACTTTATCTACACCCTTCACGATAATCTCCTACTAGTTTTAATCTCAGTTGTCATTAATATAAGGAGGCAAAGAGAATTTCTCAGCAGCGCTGCAGTTCTTTGAAAAGGGGCATTACCTCCGCTTCTCAGCAGGTTGTTGTAATTTAATGCAGGTGTTTCAGCAGTTCTCAGCAGTTGTCATTTTAATGCATTTGCTCCAGCACTACACAGCAGGTTGCTGTCATTTTAATGCAGCGATCAAGCACTTTTCAGCAGGCTGCTCTAATTTTTATGCAGTGGTTCTTCCACTTCTCAGCAGGTTGCTGTAATTTTACTGCTTTCTCAACAGGGTCCTGTCATTTTAATGCAGGTTTCTTAGCACTTCCCATAAGGTTACTCAGCTATCACGTTTAATGTAAGTGTTCTAACACCTCAGCTCTACTCTCTATGAAGCAGTACTCACCTCTCAGCAGAGCGCTTACTTGAACTTTATATGGGATGACATAACACGGCTTCTTAAGTTGTCCAGCTGTCATTTTAATGCAAATGTTCCAGCACTTCTGAGCAGGTTACTGTCATTCAAATGAAAGTAGTCCAGCAGTTCCCAGCTGGTTTCTGTCATTTTAATGCAGTGTTTTTTGCACTTCTCAGAAGGTTGATGTCATTTTAATGCAAGTATTCCAGCACTTCTCAACAGGTTGCTTGCTGTCATTTTATTTCAATGGTTCTTACACTTCTCAGCAGGGTGCTGTCATTTTAATGCAAGGTTCTTAGCACTGCTCAGTGGGATCCTGTCATTTTGTTGCTACGGTTCTTGCGCTTCTCATAAGGTTACTCAACTATCGTTTTAATGTAAGTGTTCCATCCATCAGCTCTGCTCTACTCTCTTATGAAGCAGTTCTGACTTCTCACCAGACTTGTGCAATGTATGGGAGAACATAAGGACAATTCAACAGTGCTGTTCAGCTTGAGTTATAATTGAAGAAGATGGTTACCTCACAGCATGTAACTGGATTCGTGTCCTGTTTTGTATGGGATAGTGTCAACACTTATGCCAAGAGAGCTGCAGTACCTTCGAATGAACAGTAACAGCACTTTATAGCAAGCCTTCTTTTATGCTGCAGAACCATAGCGTATCTACAGAGATAGTTTACTTTATTGGCCTGCATGGAAGGTTTGTTGGGGGGTGCGACTGGTACGGCCGCACTGGGCCTTACCTGGAGGGGGAGCTCTGACCTCAGGGGAGGGGGTGCTGTGTTTAGCAATAACTTACAATTTAAAAGCACCTGAAGCAAAGTTCCATGTGCGTCCAGCTGTTAGACAATAATAACAATGTCAATATAGCTCTTGTGATTAATGTTCCTGCTAAAGAGAGAAATCAGAGTTTTGTTCAATGGCCATAAAGTAGCACAGAGAGTTAATACACCTGCTGCAAAGAACAGACCTATATTTTATGTGGAAAGCTGAGTGGATTAGTAAAGACAGACCTTACCAGCACTTTAAAACAAATGAAATGTATGTGAGGGAGGGGCTATGGAGAGGTGAGGGGCATTTTTGCCGGGTGTAGTGCGGGAATTCAAGGAGGAGGTCATGAGGGGTGGGGGGGCACCAAAAAAGATTGTCGCACAGGGCGCCACCAGTGCTAAAGCTGGCCCTCTCGGCCAGCTACGGCATGTTTCTCCCAGCAGCGGCACCATACTTTATCACTGAGCAATACTATTATTTCTCAGCAGTGCTGTTTTACTTTTCAGAAAGTGTTCATTGCTCAAGAGGGGTTGTTTTATGGTCACAAACTCACACTGTATCTACTCTACGAGTAGCTTTAGATGTTTATTAGGACACGATTTCCATTTTCAGACACAGTGGATGCTGTCATTTGTATGGATAGTACAGGAAGCTGCTGTCCCACCCATGCTCTTCACCAGTGCTGCTGTGCTGTTAATAGGATAGAGTCTCTCCGCTACAGTGCTGTTTTAGTTTTTTATATGCTGTTGGCATTGTGCGGAATCTCTGTCGCATTATAGCACCAGAACGTAAGTGCATTCCTCTGCACCTGACCTTTACCCGCCTAAGAGAGTTAACTGAGTGTGGGAAGAAGAAGGAACAGCATGTGAACATGTTTGGTATGAATATCTTGCTGTTCGATGCCCTCCGGTGGTCATATCGACTCGAGTAGGCATGGACACAAGCTCTAGGATCCCATGTGTCAATCTTCCTATTCGGTCACTGAAAAGAACTGGAGGCCGTGCACCAAAGGTAATGTCAATACGTTTAATGATAACATGCGACCGGGAGGCAGACTAACAGCAACTGCTGTCTCCATCGTTCCACATTCGAACCCCAGCGTAATGTTCTGTAGCACAAGGCAGCTTGCATGTTTCAATGAAAAACATTACACATCCCTTCCCCTCATTATTTTACAATGAACAAGTAACAAAATGTTAAAATGAACACCCATTTCTGCAATGGAATTCTCCTAATAAATATGACAATACAGAACAATGACTTTGCAAAATCTTTCTTACATTTCAGAATCTTCTAATCTCTTGGGCAACCTTATTATTGCCTTGTCTCGCAGATGTGGAATACGTCTTCCAGAAGAATAGATTTGGAGGGAACACCTGCAATCACTTTTTGATCAGTACACTTCAAAATTTTCACCACTTTGCTAGTGATTTCCATCACTTAACAACATAAAATATATACACCTTCACAACTTTCCAAAACTCAGAAAATCTGGATTCACACTTGTTGACCCGACCCCCTTCAAAACACGAACCCAATCACCAACCACGTAATCACCTTCCACATTTTCCCTTTACTTTCTTTCTTTCCACCTCCTTCAAAAATACAGCCCTGTGCTTTCTTCCTCTCATTACTTCAAATGGAAATTTACCAGTCACACTCTGAGGCATTGTGAGGTATGACCAGATAAGATCCTTAACAGCTTTATGCCAAACCACCCCATTGCTCATTGCCAACTGCAGACTATCCTTCAAAGTTCTGTCCCACCTCTCAACTAGTCCATTGCTCTGGGAATAGTAAACTGATGTTTTTATGTCTTCAATGTCATACATTTTCAAAAAGTCAGTCATGACACTTGATACCAATTGTACCCCATTATGAGACACAATAGCTTCAAAAATCAATTAAAAACTCTATCACCTTTCCAACTGTGACACTTTCAACAAACTTTAGTACTGACCATCTTAAAAAATAATCGACCACCACTAGAGCATACTTAGGTATCTTACCCAAAGCATACAATGGTCCCATAACATTATTGGCTATTTTCTTTCAAGGTCTGTCGAACTTGTTCGACTCTATGGAAGGCTTTTTCACAACCTTCTGAGATTTGTCACTCCACGCACACAAAACTAATTCTCTGATATGATGATCTACATCTCTAGCCATGCCACGCCACCAGTACTCTGACCTGATGCGCCTCTTGGTCGCGCTCATGCCCAAATGGCCTTCATGAGCAAGGTTCATCACTTGTTCACTCAGTGTAACAGGAACCACCAATTGTTCCCCTCTCATCACTATGCTACCCACCATAGATAACTCTACACTTACTTGACTTCCATGGAAGCAACTCCCCTTGATGGCCACCCTTCTCGCATATATTTCATAACCTACTGAAAATTAGAATCTCCCTGCGTTTCCATTACCCACTCGTCCTGAGGATTTTTACCTTCAGTAATACTACCCACATCCATGTCCACAGCAGCTATTAACTCCTCAGGTTCCTCAATCTCCTCCACATCATCGTTTACAGGCAGTCTGGAGAAACAATCTGCTAATACATTTTTCTTCCCTGGCACATATTCTAGAACATAACTATACTCCAACCTTCTCATCATCCAGCGGGTTATTTAGGGGTGGCCCTACAGGCACCCTTGGTAGAAAAAACATCAATCAAGGGTTGATGATCTGTTCTTATTATAAAATATGTTCCCCAGACATAATTCCTAAAATAGTTAACACTCCACTAACAAGCAAGGGCTTCTCTTTCTATGATGGAATAGTTTTTCTCTGCTTCTTTCAGAGCTTTGGATGCATATGCAATGGTTACTTCCTTGCCCTCCCTTCTTTGTAACAGCACTGTGCCTAGACCAACAGAACTAGCATCCGTGTTAATGATGGTTTGATCCTTGGTGTCAAATGGTTTAAGTGCAGGCGAAGAAGCTATAAGTCTTTTCAGTTCCCTAAATTCCATCTCACACTCTTCATTCCACACAAATCGCTCTTTTTTGCACATCAGTTTTCTCATACACTTAGTTTTGTCTGCAAACATTCGGATGAATTTCAAATAATGCTCAGCTAAACCCAAAAATTATCTGAGCTGATCTTTGTTGCTTAGAGAGGGTGCATTTTCAATAGCCAACACCTATTTCAATTTTGGAGGGATACCATTTTGGTCTATCCAATGACCCAAGTATTCCACCCCAGGTACCCTGATCTTACACTTCTCTGGTTTGATGGTCAACCCGCTCTCCCTCAAAATATCAAGAACTTTTCTCATAGCATGATTGTGGTCACCCTGGTTTTTCCTGAACACCAAAATGTCGTCCTGGAAATACGTCACACATGGAACATCCTTAAACAAGTGATGCATGGCCCTCTGGAAAAGGGCAAATGCTGAAGCCAAACCAAAAGGCATACGCTTAAATCTAAAAGCACCTTCTGGAGTAATGAAAGATGTTTGCACCCAAGACCCAGGATGTAGTACTATCGGATGATAAGCAGATGACAAATCCAATGTAGAAAACACGTTAGCCCCCTTCAATGTAGTCAACATTTCACCAATATTTGGCAAAGGATGCCTATCTACCCAGAAGGCTGAGTTAAGATCGCAGAGTTCCACACACAAGCGTAACTCCCCATTGCTTTTTTTTCACAATAACCGCAGGAGCTAGCCAATCAGATGCCTCAATCTCTTCAATTACACCTTGTTCACACAATTTTGTTAATTCCTTACGCATCGGTTCTCTCATTCAAAGAGGAACGGGGCGAGGCCTGTGAGCTTTGGGAACAGCACCTTGTTTCAGTATAATTTTGTGCATAAATCCTTTCAGTTTTCTCAACTCCTTCCTAAATACCTGTGGATATTCTTCCACAAAAGCAGATTTCTGCACAGTACTCACTTTTGTGCATGCCATCAGGACTTGTTCAGGATGATTAGGATCCAAACGTATTCCAAGATTTCTTTGCTGTGGCCAACCTAAAAAACTGGTACCATCTTCCACAAAATACACTTTGGATGTCACACCCACACCCTGGAACTCCAACTTGGCTTCCATGTAAACCACCAAATCTGTGGGCTTATTTTCATAGGGTACCAAATGCACATCAAGAGGCTTGATTTCACGTTAAGGAAATCTTGACATGTACTCTTTCCCAGTCAAAGTGTATTGTGCCCCCGAATCAGCCATCACTCCACATCAACACCATCAATACTGATGACACATCCACATTTACACTTCCAACATCTAAAATTTGCAAAATAAATTGTTGACCAACTTCTTCATCATTGTCACATCCCACAGAATTGATCACCCTCTTAGCTTTCTTTAACCCAAATTGTCTCCACTTGCATACTCTTGCAAAGTGTCCTTTAGCTTTACACCTCCTGCAGATTTGACCAGTTGCAGGACAACATGAGTCAGTCGCTATATGCCCATTTAAACCACACTTGAAACAAGTCAAGTCGCTTTTCTCTTCTATCTTTGCAGATGTATTGGGTTGCTCCGTTTTTTTAATTTTTGACACCATCAAAATGAACGGAACTCCCTTTTCCTGTCAGAGTTGACAACTCTTTTAAACCGTCATCTGTTATTTCTGCTCTTTTCATTATGTCTACTGCCATTTGTAGGGTTCATTTTTCTGTGTTTAATAGCTTTTCCTGTATTTTTTTTATTGTGAACTTTCAAAGCTAGCTGGTCCCTTAACATTTCATCCTGAAAATGTTTGTAATTACATGACAATGCCAAAGCTCTCAACCCAGCTACATAACGTCCCACAGATTTACCAGTAATTGACATCTTTTCAAAAATGTAATCCGCTCTACTACCACATCCTTTTTTCCCCCCAAAATTTGCATCCAATTCTTCTATGGCAAAATCATATTCATCTCTGTTTTCCATGTCTTCGTCCTGAGGATCTGGTAAGTATTTTAAAATGCGCCTGCCTTCAGCTCCCAAACAATGTTTTAGCATTGAAAGTTTCCTAGATGTCGTGAAAATATCACTACCCACAGCCAGGACATAAGCTTCAAATCCTTCTTTCCAATCCTCCCAGGCCATAAGTTGTTCACCTGGGGAATTAAAGAAAAACACTGGAGTCACAAAACCTTCCATAGTGAAATCATTTTATAAGGAATAATGTCGGCAAGGTAATATTAATGATTGTAAAATGCAGTTGTTATTAATTATTACTTTTTTTTATATATAAAGTCGTGCCTGTCGCTGAGGTTTGCCCCAGTATGGTTGAAACACGCTGACCAGAATCCAGAAGTTCCTAAGGTAGGCATGCCGAGATTTGCAGCAAAGTATGCTTGAAACGTACTGAACCAGAATCCAGAAGTTGCTAAGCAACGTAGTTTCAATGCGAGACATGCTCGAGACAAGGTTCATTAGTTGCTGGGCAACGTAGCTCAGGATTTCAACAAGATGCGCTGCCGTTGGCAGTATTTGTTGCTGAGCAATGTGGTGCCGGACTTCCTTGAGACACGCTGACATTAGAAGTCGCTCGAGACGGCCAACAGGCACCCCTCTTTCTGCTCAAATTCACCTTTCCTCCCTGTGGACGTACGCCAGTACTGATCGAACCATGGTCAGAGAATAAGCCCAACGGCAAGGTATCGCAGCCGAACAGCGTGAACCTCACCCGCAAACCTCAGGAAAATGCTGCTTGCTTCAACACCGGAACAACTGCCAACCCATCCAGCCGTCTCTTCTCCCGGTCACAAAGCCCCTCGTCGTCCCAGTGAAAAGAACTGCAGGCCGTGCACCAAAGGTAATGTGAATAAGTTTAATGGTAATGCAACTGGGAGGTAGACTAACAACAACTGCCGTCTCCACTGTTCCACGTTCAAACCCCAGCGTAATGCTCTGTAGCACGAGGCAGCTTACACGTTCAATGCCAAACATTACAGTCACTAATCCCACTATTTAGTAGCCCAGGAGATGGCTGTGTATGAAATAAAATAATGTTGTTGTTTGGGATTTGCCTAGACTGACAGCCCCAAAGAGATGAGGACACTAGTAGCAATGGTTCATTTTTCATGAAAGCAATTGCACACTCCTTGTGCCATGTCTCTCTTCAAGGTGATTCAGTTTGTGGGTTCTCTCTGTTTGTGCTTGTTTCCCCTAAGGTAACAGCATAGACACAGGAGCTCCAAAGGAGAACTGATGTCAGAGAAAACCAGCACAAACGTTATGCACATTTATGCATGCTGTGGTCTCGAACTCGAAAGTGTTAGCTTTGCCAGTGCTTGTCAATATTAGATTGGGGCATTAGTTTGCCATTTATTGACTGCTAAAACACAGCTGATTTCGAAGGGCTTTTTTTGTCTGTTTGCACTTTTCGTCGTCAAACCGGTGAATACCACAGCTCTCTATATACCTTTTCCACATTTTGGAGTTAGCTGGTGTCTTTGTACCTGTCTAAAGAAGGTACAATGTTCCCTTCCTGTGCTGGATCCATGGCCGCATATTGAGTGCTTCAAATATACAGGCTGTATTCTGTGTTAAACTAATCCGTTTTATTTTGCTCGGATCCCTCGCCTTGCTACCCATGGTCTATGAAGAGTTACTATTAGAGCGTATGTTCATCAAAGCGTCTTGGAGAGTAAAACCTACTCACAGCTGCATCTTAAACAAGGAACAATATAATGTAACTAGGATTTCAAAGCTTTCCTGAGCAAAAGTATATCAGAAACTATAAATTATGGGGCCTTCTGATGAACATCAGTTTAGAAATGACAATCATTATATCTGTACACAGGGATTACAGTTTGTGTAAGAAACAAAAGTAAGGGGGAGAGTACTGAGTTTTTTAAGGTAGAAAAAGGAGTGAGTCAGGGTTGTATCCTGGACCTGTTTTTATTCTCTTTATATATTAATAACGTTGGGGAACACTTGGTGGATAAAGCACATCATCTGCCTCAGGTAGGGTCCCGACTACTGCCAGTTGTGTTTATTGCGGATGACACAGTTTTGATGGCCCGTACAGGAATGCTCTGCAGTCTCTGCTTGATCACTTTGTGAGGTTTATGAGATCTGGGCCTGTATAAATCAAGGTAAATCTTTTAAAATTGTCTTGGGGGCAGACAAGAAAAATACAGATACACATTTTCTTAAAGGAAAGAAGATGCCTAACACTGAATCCTTTTCTTATTTAGGTTTTTTATTTAATTGCCATAATAATTGGAATTCATTAGTAACAGTGAGTAGTATGTAATTTGAAAGGAACATAGACGCTGTCTTTAGATTTGCGATAAATATAGGTTCCAAACCATTGAATCTTATGGCCTCTATATAGAAGTGTAAATGTGCAGCAGGTGTAATTTATGGGGCAGGATTATGGGGATGGACAGATGTGAAGTCTTCAAAATATAGATAATAAAGGTTTTAGACGGATGCTGGCATTGCCACCTCGTAGCGCTCACTTTATATGCCATGAAGAACTAGGCACACCTTACCTGGAGGATAGGATCCATCTTGCACCTCTACTGCTGTGGCAAGTAGTATGGAGTTAGCCTGCAGCCTCTCTGAATAGGTTAATTATTCGGGACTGGTAGACCTCAGATGGGGCAGATACAATTCCTTGGCTAAAATACATCAGGATTATACTTGGGGAAATTGCTAAGGGTAACTGTTTCCTGATTTCAGAACCAATCCTCGAAGTGAGCAAGTGGGATTTAAAACTACATTTGCTCCATCTGGTTATGAGGGAGAGAGGGGGAGTAGAATAAAAAAAAAGTAAGCATATCTATCCAAGGTTTTAGCGTGATCATTTTAATTTGCTACATTCTCTGTGATCGTACTGTCACAATGCAGGTGAGGTTTTACACAGGTTTTTAACTATTTATGTTCGGGACATACATACTATATGAGTGACTGTATGTTATAGATTTTTATATTATAATGGCTCATGTATTTTGAGGTTATACTGTCATGATATAGTTTGTTTTCCTGTGATCATGTATGCACTTTTATGGTTCTGTGAAACCGAAGAAAGTATTATTGGTTTGGATTGGATATTAAAATCAGAATGGAGAGCAAATGAAGGAGAGATCAGTGAGAAGGCTCTGTCCCCAGATTTGCAAGATTATTAATTCGGGATAGTGAAGTAGAAGGTGTGAGCTAACTGCAAGAATCAAGCATAGAAAGAAAATGTCTTCATTAAAAAAAATCTGGAACTCGTTGGTAGACTACCCTAAGGATAATGATCATAGATTTAAAAATGACCCTACCTTTTTAGATAGTCAGTGGAGCTGGCGAAAGGTGGGTGCAATGCATGCTTTTTAGAGGTGTTAGTGATTCAGCTAGCTGCCACATTTTACACCAGCTGAAGCTGACGAAGCAGGGTGTGTGGGACAGCTAAGTAACTGGCCTTCCCATAGTCAAAGCTTGACTTAATCAAAGTTTTCAGAGTAGCAAGATGATTAACTTGAGCAATGACTGCTTATAGTACTTTTACCAATTTTAGGTGCAGAAAACAAGTTTTTGCAACATGATTCACCTGGGTTTTAAAGCTAGTTTGGGATTAATCAAGACTAAGTTGCGGAGTACTGCTGAGGGTGAAGGACAGCAGATCATAATTTCAGATCATAGCAGAGAAATAGCCCTCATTGGTTACCAGCAACAGCGCATTTTTCAGGGTTTCATTTAATTACATTTGACCCTCTCTAAAGCCCTAATTATAGATGCTTTGAACGAGGCACAAGCTGAATTGCTAGCAGGTTAAGGTAACTGTTGTGTCCTGACTCCTGGTGCCCTTCAAAGTGCATGTGCCGTGCACATGTCCATATTATTTGCTAAGTTACTACAGTGTGCATTATTCTGTAGGCCCATTGGCAAGAAGAGATTCCAGTGGGGGAACAGGGGACCACAGTCGGTTTGGGACTGACCAAGAAGGAACATCTGCTTTTAGTAGCATGTGGAACAAAGAACTTAAGATGAAATCAATATTTGTGATCTTAAGGAAGAAACCTACTGACCTATGCCTATCAGTGTCCTGATTACTTCTGGTTGCAAAAGCCACTTTTGATTCTGTTAAAAGCAGGAAAAGATCATCAACTAATAAAATTAATATAACCGTAATTTCACACCTTGGGACATTTTAACACTGAATCGCATGTGTATTTTTACCATAATCAATGGTATTCATTTTCTTGACTTCAGAAGAATGAGTGTTTGTGGATTCCTGAGATTTGAACCTGGTACTGAGGTCAAAAGCAGATTATTGGAGTATTGGAGTGGATACATTAGTCCACAGTGTCAGCAGAACCCCCAGCTTCAAAATGGTGATCTATTAATTAAGAGAATTGTAGTAATCTAAATGTTTGAGTTGTCAGACTCTCCTTTTTGCATATCTATGTGAATGATTACCAGCAATGCTGAAATTGCAATCCCTAGTTTATAGCCATTGTGCAATTATAACTTTGTGTGTTTTAGAGAAGGGGCCCAAATTCACACTCAGCTCAAAGGTTAAGCAGATGTTTGGTTGTAATTTCCAAATTAGAATATCACCTGCATCATTGATATCTACCAGACCATTAGCATCTCCGGAGCAATTAAACCTGGAGCCATTGGTAATTCCTGGGGTATGGGAATATCCAGTGGTGAATATAAGATTTTTTCGAGCATAACATGCAGGAAGCAAAGTTTCCGCTATGATACCCTGAGTTTTACCAGTCTACTTCTGCTTGAAATAGGTGCTATGCCTGGCTGACAAAGTCTGGACTAGCAGTGTTCCCGCAAATTTTGTAAATTCCTTTGTGAATTATGAGCCACTCAAGTTGCATAAACTACAACTCTGGTGTAGTTCTACAGGGTGTGCTTTCCCACCCACGGGTGACACGGCTGAACTTGGTTCAGTGCACCAGTGATGAATGTGACAGGTTATTGTAGCCTCCATAATACTATTCGATGTATTACTGAAAAAGAAGTATAGCTTTTGGGTTACTACCAATCCCCAGAAAGGGATGAGGGACAGTGTAATAACAGTAACAAACCTATTTTGTTATTCACAGTATCACAAACATGCACTGCACTAAGAAGAATGAACACTTTTAAGTAAAACGCATTTATTACTACGGGAATAACCTATTTCTCAGTACGTCTAAAACAACACTGTATATTTTAAAAACAGCAAGAAAGCATGTTATAAATAACAAGAATAAAATGAACATTTCTAGCATGGTTAAAATGTAATCTAGAACACCCTAATGTTTACTTTTATGTGCAAAACTAAGATATCATGGAAGGCAGAGCAATTTGCGGTCTAGAGTTTCTTAGGAAGAAGAGAGATTCTACACACCTTTTTGACAACAAAGGCTTCCTTCATCAGCAGAATTATGAAGACCGTATTGTTTGCAAAGGGCAAACACACGCTGCAATAATGGTCTTTCCCTGGGACCTGTCTTTATTGGCTTCAGATGAAATGTAGCGTCCATGAAGTGGTTGGCAGTAGGTGACACCGTCAGGCAGAATCTCGTACGATAATCTGCACGATGGATCTCTCTTGACAAGTGGTCAAGTGGCAGTACTTATATGTTGAATCTTATCAGAAGTTGGAATTTCTGACGTAAGTTTACGAATGTCTGACATAGATTATGTGCATCAAGGGTCCCAGACGTTTCCTTATGAACATATGAGGTAAAAGACATCAATTCGGAATACACTATTTTGGCTATAAATCTGTATTTGTTCATATTTAACCTGGGTATGATAAAATGTAGACACTTGTGCCAGACTAGTGTGTCATCAAGTGTTATATTTGTCATTATTCGAATGGCTTGACACTTTCACTGTTCAGATGAAATCTGTGTCAAATAGCAGACATGACAATTATTAGGCTTAAATCAGGAAAGATGGTCACTTCCATTGTCTAAGATGAAAAAATGGCGACCTCTGTTATCTAAGATGAAGTCGGAGCCTACATAAAACGGAGTTGGAACTTTGGGACTTTACCCTATCCCCGGATTGTATGTTTGAAAGTGATGTCATAGGGGGAGTATCTAACTAGTAAGGATTTATTTTATGTGGGGGGAAATCTGTGCTCTCAAGTTTTTAGGATCTAAAACTACCTAGAATAGAATATACACCTAATCAAACTATGTATGTGGAATAAGCAAAGGCAGTCAACATATCGTACATGTAAATGGCGCATAAAAAGGCAATCAACCTATCATCTATCTAAATGGCAAAAAAAACAAAACACATATATATATATATATATATACATATATATATATATATATTTATATTTATTTATATATATATATATATATATATATATATGTTCGATGGCATGTGTAGCTGCAGATACACATGCTGTGCATTATCCTGCCATCTAGTGTTGGTCTCGTAGTGTTACAAGTTGTTTTTCTTCGAAGAAGTCTTTTCGAGTCACAATACCAAGGGACTCTTCCCTTTCGGCTCCATTGCGCATGGGCGTCGACTCCATCTTAGATTGTTTTCTTTCCGCTATCCGGTTCGGACGTGTTTCTCTTCGCTCCGTATTTCGAATCGGGAAAGTTAGCTTAGTATCGAGAAATTTGACGGTATTGTTTTGCGCTCGGTACCGGTTTAGTGTTAGGACATCGACACCGATTGTAGAAGCGCTCAGGCAGCCCTTCGGGGCTTCCACTCTTCAGCGGGGCCTGGTCAGCCCGACCCTGTCCATCATCGAAACTCATGGACCGGACCCCCTTCCGCTTCTGCCCGAATTGCCACGCCAAGTATCCTTACACAGACCAACACTCGGTCTGTAATCTGTGTCTATCACCGGAACACAGGGAGGATACTTGCGAGGCCTGTCGGGCATTTCGATTGAAGAAGACCCTACGCAATCGAAGAGCCAGAAGACTTCAGATGGCGTCGACACCGGCCGAACAAATCGGCGTCGAGGAAGAGGAGGAAATCTCCATTCAAGAATCGGACTCAGACGACTCCGAAAGTGAGCAGCCGAAGGCACAGCAAAAAACTGTGAGTAAACCTGCCCCGGCCAAGCTTCACTCCAAAATTATAAAGGCCAAGGGGATGCCACCGCCAAATGGCTTAACCCGAAAACACGGTGACCAACCATCGGCACCGAAAATGGCCTCCCAACAGCCGAAGACATCCGACTCCGGTCGAGATACCGTCTCCGAACCATCTCGACACCGAGAAGGTGGCACGCCCAAAGTTAAAAAGGTTTCCTCGGAGCCGAAAAAGACTGGCCCGGAACCCTCGGTGCCGAAAAAGGAAGCCTCGGAGCCAAAATCAGGCTCCTACACAGAGGAGCATGGACTTTCCTGCCAAATTCAAGGGCACAGATTTGAGCAGGAATTAAGTGTGGGAGAGCCAGACCAGACTCAAAGGAGGCTGCACGTCCAGAAAGAGACTGGTAAAATTCAAACTCTTCCTCCAATAAAAAGAAAAAGAAAACTAGCATTCCAAGAGTCGGAAATGCAGCCAAAGGCTAAGGTGGCTAGAGACAGAACACCACCACCAAAGTTTTCGCCACAGCCTTCTCCACTGCACTCACCTCAGCTGTCCCCGGTAACAACACCCCCAATGCAGTCACCAACACACACAGGATGACCCGGATGCATGGGACTTATATGATGCACCGGTCTCTGACAACAGTCCCGATTGTTATCCGGCAAGGCCATCACCACCTGAGGACAGCACCGCATATATGCAGGTGTTATCAAGAGCAGCTACTTTCCATAATGTAGCAGTGCATGCGGAGCCGATAGAAGATGACTTCTTATTCAACACTTTGGCATCCACTCACAGCTCGTATCAAAGTTTGCCAATGCTCCCAGGCATGCTCAAGCTTGCCAAACAGGTGTTCCAGGACCCAGTAAAAGGCAGAGCTATCAAGCCTAGGGTGGAGAAGAAATATAAACCTCCCCCAACGGACCCTGTGTTCATAACACAGCAACTGACACCAGATTCGGTAGTCGTGGGAGCAGCCAGGAAGAGGGCAAACTCCCAATCAACTGGAGACGCACCACCGCCCGACAAGGAAAGTCAGAAGTTCGATGCTGCGGGCAAACGAGTAGCAGCACAGGCAGCCAATCAATGGCGGATTGCCAATTCACAGGCTCTACTGGCTCGCTACGACAGGGCACACTGGGACGAGATGCAACATATAATTCAGCACTTGCCCAAGTAACACCTAAAGCGTGCCCAACAGGTTGTTGAGGAAGGACAGGCGATTTCCAACAACCAGATAAGGACTGCTCTGGACTCGGCAGACACAGCAGCACGGACAGTGAACACTGCGGTAACCATTCGCAGGCATGCATGGTTACGGAGCTTGGATTTTAAACCAGAAATCCAGGAGGCTGTGCTAAATATGCTGTTTAACCAAGAACAATTGTTTGGGCCGGAGGTGGACACGGCAATCGAAAAGTTCAAAAAGGACACAGACACGGCTAAAGCCATGGGCGCGCTCTACTCCCCACAAAGCAGGGGCACTTTTAGAAGACCACAGTTTAGAGGGGGGTTTTGTTCCCAAACCACAGAGCCTTCCACATCACAAGCCAGACCCACCTATCAGGGGCAGTACCAAAGAGGAGGGTTTCGAGGGTCATACAGGGGCGGACAGTTCCCAAAAGCAAGGGGAAAATACCAAAGCCCCAAAACACCCCAAGCCAAACAGTGACTTCAATGTCACAAACCCCCAACACTCAACAACAGTGGGGGGGGAGACTTACCGCATACTACCAAAACTGGACAAACATATCTACGGACGCATGGGTCCTAGCATTATCCAACATGGTTATTGCATAGAATTCATAAAATTCCCACCAGATGTGCCCCCAAGAGCACACAATATGTCCAAACAACACTTAGACCTGTTACAGCTAGAAGTCCAAGCACTGTTACAAAAACAAGCAATAGAACTAGTACCCAACCATCAAAAAGGAACAGGGGTCTACTCCCTGTACTTCCTAATTCCAAAAAAAGACAAAATGTTGAGACCCATATTAGACCTCAGAACACTGAATCTCTACATCAAATCAGATCACTTCCACATGGTAACACTTCAAGACGTGATTCCCTTGCTCAAAAAACAAGACTACATGGCAACGTTAGATCTGAAGGATGCATATTTCCACATACCCATACATCCTTCTCACAGGAAATACTTAAGGTTTGCAATACAGGGCGTGCATTACCGATTCAAGGTATTACCATTCGGGATAACAGCCCCAAGGGTATTCACAAAATGCCTTGCAGTAGTAGCCGGTCGTATAAGGAGACAGCACATGCACGTATTCCCATACTTAGACGATTGGTTAATAAAAACCAACACTCAACAACAGTGTCTGCTTCACACACAATACGTTATAGAAACTCTACACAAACTAGGGTTCTCTATAAATTACCAAAAATCACATCTACAACCATCCCAAATACAACAATACTTGGGAGCAACACTCGATACACAAAAGGCGATGGCCACTCCAAGTCCACAAAGAATACAAGCCTTCCAAAATATAATATTAAACATACAACCAAACCAACACCACCAAGTAAGGTTTGTAATGAAACTTCTAGGCATGTTGTCTTCATGCATAGCCATTGTCCCAAACGCAAGACTACACATGTGGCCCTTACAACAGTGCCTAGCAACACAATGGACACAAGCACAGGGTCAACTCCAAGATCTAGTGTTGATAGACCGCCAGACACAATTCTCGCTTCAATGGTGGAACCCTATAAACCAAGGGCGGCCATTCCAAGACCCAGTGCCTCAATACGTGATCACAACAGATGCTTCCATGATTGGGTGGGGAGCACACCTCAACCAGCACAGTATACAGGGACAATGGGACGTTCAACAAAAACAACTGCACATAAATCATTTAGAACTGTTGGCAGTGTTTCTAGCATTGAAAGCATTTCAACCACTGATAGCCCACAAACACATTCTTGTCAAAACAGACAACATGACGACAATGTATTACCTCAACAAGCAAGGAGGGACACACTCGTCACAACTGTGTCTCTTAGCACAAAAGATTTGGCATTGGGCAATTCACAATCACATTCGCCTAATAGCACAATACATCCCAGGGATTCAAAACCAGTTAGCCGACAATCTCAGTTGAGATCATCAACAAACACACGAATGGGAAATTCATCCCCAGATCCTACAAGATTACTTTCTACGCTGGGGAACACCAAAAATAGACCTATTTGCAACAAAAGTAAACGCAAAATGCCAAAACTTTACGTCCAGGTACCCACACCCTCTGTCCAAGGGCAATGCGTTATGGATGAGTTGGTCAGGGATATTTGCTTACGCTTTTCCCCCTCTCCCACTCCTTCCTTATCTGCTAAACAAACTGAGTCAAAACAGACTCAAACTAATACTCATAGCACCAACCTGGGCTCGCCAACCGTGGTACACAACACTGCTGGACCTATCAGTGGTACCTCATGTCAAATTACCAAACAGACCAGATCTGTTAACTCAACACAAACAACAGATCAGACACCCGAATCCAGCATCGCTCAATCTAGCAATCTGACTCCTGAAGTCTTAGAATTTGGACACTTAGACCTTACACAAGAATGTATGGAGGTCATTAACCAAGCTAGGAAACCTATTACAAGACATTGTTATGCAAACAAATGGAAAAGATTTGTTTACTACTGCCACAATAATCAAATTCAACCACTACATGCTTCTGTAAAAAACATTGTACGTTACTTATTACACTTACAAAAATCTAACCTAGCATTCTCTTCCATTAAAATTCAACTCACAGCAATATCTGCCTATCTGCAGATTAAACATTCAACATCGCTCTTTCGAATCCCAGTCATTAAAGCATTTATGGAAGGATTGAAAAGAATCATACCCCCGAGAACACCGCCAGTACCTTTGTGGAACCTCAATATCGTATTAACACGACTCATGGAACCACCATTTGAGCCCATGCACTCTTGTGAAATGCAATACTTAACTTGGAAGGTAGCCTTTACTATACAAGAACCCTTTATACAAATACATAAACATAAAGTGGTTCTCCGTACAAATCCGAAATTTTTACCGAAAGTTATATCACCATTCCACCTAAACCAAACAGTGGAACTCCCAGTCTTTTTTCCACAACCAGACTCAATAGCAGAAAGAGCCTTGCATACGTTAGACATCAAAAGAGCCCTAATGTATTACATTGACAGAACAAAACAGTTTCGCAAAACAAAACAATTATTTGTAGCCTTCCAAAAACCTCATGCAGGGAATCCTATATCCAAGCAAGGCATTGCCAGATGGATAGTGAAATGTATTCAAACCTGCTATATTAAAGCAAAAAGGGATCTACCTATTACACCAAAGGCGCATTCCACTAGGAAAAAAGGCACCACAATGGCTTTTTTAGGGAATATACTTATGACAGAAATTTGTAAGGCAGCCACATGGTCTACGCCTCATACATTCACAAAACATTACTGTGTAGATGTGTTAACACCACAAGCCACAGTAGGACATGCTGTATTACGAACATTATTTCAAACAACTTCAACTCCTACAGGCTAAGCCACCGCTTTTGGGGAGATTACTGCTTACTAGTCTATGCACGGCATGTGTATCTGCAGCTACACATGCCATCGAACGGAAAATGTCACTTACCCAGTGTACATCTGTTTGTGGCATGAGACGCTGCAGATTCATATGCGACCTCCCCGGGAGCCTGTAGCCGTTATAAGTTGAATGAAACTTGTAAATTTGTAAAATTGTAAATAAATACTATTCTTATACACATTATGTACATACATACTTACTCCATTGCATGGGCACATTTACTATATACACAACTCCTACCTCACCCTCTGCGGGGAAAACAATCTAAGATGGAGTCGACGCTCATGCGCAATGGAGCCGAAAGGGAGGAGTCCCTCGGTCTCGTGACTCGAAAAGACTTCTTCGAAGAAAAACAACTTGTAACACTCCGAGTCCAACACTAGATGGCAGGATAATGCACAGCATGTGACTCTGCAGCGTCTCATGTCACGAACAGATGTACACTGGGTAAGTGAAATTTTCCATATATATATATATATATATATGGTTTTGCATCATTTAAAATAATATATATTGTAATCTATCTGAAATATTTTATGCATGTTGGTGATGAAACATACCAATGACGATATGAACGAGGCCAGATTAAAAAGTATACGATCTAAAAAGCAAAACAAAGCACACATTAAAGAGTTTATAAAAAAGAAAAAGTGTTTTTCAGTTCATAGTTTATATAGGCTTTTTTGGTATATATGCTGTTGGTGGACCTACATTTTTGAGTCGGTAACTCATCAGAGGACATGTCGACACTGTCAGGGCTCACACGCAGCATACTTTTGATCTTTATGAAAACCATGCAGAGTGTGTTCCTAGTTAACAATCTGTGTATCCCCTGGACCAGCAATTGCTTCCTCATCTGAGGCACTCAACTGTAGTTGCAACTCCTGTCCAGGGGGCTCAACAGATAACAGCAAGTCAAGCTACTCATCAAGAGTGGCAACGAAAGTACCAGTGGTGATGTTTCTCTGTCCAAGTAGCATTTTGTAGAAGGGACAGATGCACTGCTCGGCATTTTCTCTGGTGCTCATGTAGAGACTGAATGATTGTTCCCATACCTAGATAAGCAAATGTGGGGTCAATCAATCAGTATTTATAAAGCGCGGCTACTCACCTGTGAAGGTCTCAAGGCGCTGGGGGGCCTCATCCGAAGAGCCACGTCTTGAGGCTCTTCCTGAAGATGGTGAGCGACGGGCTTTGCCTGAGGTGCAGGGGGAGGTTGTTCCAGCTCTTCGCTGCAGTGTAGGTGTGTTCCAGCTGTAAGTCCAGGATAATTTCACTCAGACAGCTTATGCACCACGGCATAGGCTTTACATGTGTAGCATCCATTTTGTGGAGTGTGAGCATCCAGTGCTCCCTGAATATAGATAGTCAAGTAACTCCCATATATCGTTGTAGAGTCACTCTGCAGCTTTTTTCAGCTGGATACATGTACTCCATGTTGTTGATTTTCTTGTTAGAACAGGAGAAAAGTGCCAATACCACAGCCGCTTCGCAGTGTGATGATTGGAAATCCTTCAAAAAGACTGGAGAACAAAGAGAAAAAAAGTGATGGGATCAGTCCAAATACTAATCAATACAGTCACCAGACCAGATCCAATATTATTAAAAAGATGCACAACATTAGTTGTCAAAGACAAATTAAATATTGTTTGTACAATATCTGCAAAGTGTGTTGGGTATTGTGTTTGTAATAGTCTCCGAATTTCTGAAGCAGTTCTGGCTGCCTGCAGGTTATAATTTTTAACCACTGAAATCAAAGGGGCTTCTATTTGTAACAGAACAGACTAGCTTGATAGATTGTCAAAACGCATAGATTTCATGTTTATACCAAGCCAAGGAATGTTTATAATGATATTTCGAGTTGGCGGGTACAAGGTCCTTCTAGAACACTGAATTGTTTCTGAAACCGTTATCAGGTATGGCTGGCCGGGTTCCAACCCACAGCACGTAACATTTGTTAGAAATAAATGAGAACCATTATTCAAGAGTTCATGATATGTGGGAATGGATGCAATGGGGGAACGGATAAAACATGGCCCTGGCATCAAAGTGCTACACATTCCATGTCATGATATTCTGGCACACAGAAGCAAGAGTCCAAGGGGAATTCTGCAATTTGCTGTACTAATAAACACATGGTCATCTTCATTTTCATTAAAACAGATGCGGGGAAAAACAACATTTCCATGAATGGAACAATTGTAAATTGTGCATAGTTTCATATCAGCCAATAGATTTATATGTTTGCCAGTTGTGAAACTGAAATGTTGTAATGGCAAGTAAATAACACTGTGTATTAACCAACGGGTGGAGTATTACTGAGTGTAAATGGTGCATCTTCAACTTGTTCTATACACAATAGTGTATATGTAAATTCTTTCTTGGCCATTGTCTTTTGAGTGAGTGTCAAATTATAAGGTTCAAACATGGCTGTTTTATTAAGAAGTTGCCAAGGCACGAAACCAGATCTGAGCATTTTTAGTGCTCGTTTGTTATTGTATAATTGCTCTTAGCTTGAGCTTGTCGGCGCTGTAATAAACCCTGGTCTCCTTTTATGAGGTCTAAGCCTGAGGACAGAATGAGTACATTCTTTTGGACAGCGTGTGCATTCCATTGTTGATAACTTTAAAAAACATTCGCAAGTTTTCTTGATCTATTTGCCTAATTCTTTCTGCAAATTCTTTCTCTGTGTGTATTTATTTAGTTCATTATACACACCATATATTCCTCTGGCAAGGAATCTCTTATTTCTTTTAGGTCATGGCCCCAGTTCTTTTACCACTGAAAAACTATAATGTTCTAGCCATTGTTACCTATACTATATGTGGTAACTACTACAGGTGTTTGTTTATTATACCTTGGATCTGGATGATTAATTTCAGGTCCAGGAGTTTCGATAAGAAAACGCTGCATGCAGGTGTCAGAATTGTAGGGCCATGAGGCTAAACCTTCAATATAAAATTGGGTTGAATTATATGTTCCATTTTGTATCATACCATTAATATCTGATTCAGACATGTTCATTTGGAATTGCCAATTATTGAACACAGTCAAATTGGCTTTTGGTAGAGAAAGTCTCTTGAAGTCCTTCATTGTTCTGAATACCAGAGACAGGTAGTCTGTTGGATATTTTAATTTGGAAAGATAATTTCTTTCTGTGTTGCACTGGCCTGGCATCAGGCTTATTCGACTTGGGTCTGCCAAATGTGGTTCCCCAAATACTTTTTTATCAACATTTGCTTTCTAATACTCGTATCACTGAATAGCCAGGTTTGACTAAACTCAGTAGAGTAAAAGAGCTTGTCTGTAGTGACTAGATTATCTGGAAGCTTTTGTGGCTTCTGTATAAAATAGAAGGCTGAAGGATGTGATCTGTCAGCGCTCTGAAAGTAAGGGAATTTCTTTAAAAATTAGAATGACCCTCAGGAGGCGTAATCACACAATGTTCCCACTGTGTGTTTGTGAATTTCTCTAGGATAGCTAGTCCTATCTATGAAACAATGTGCATACTGGTGTTAACAATACATTCCTTTGTAATTAGTTGAATTCAAGTAAGGATATTCATTATTCAATGTAGCATACTCCTGTAAATTGAACATCACTCTTTTAACAGTCTCAGTCATCTGAAATAGAACAGAGTAGTCAAATATAATTAATTAAACCCTTCATCACATAAGACAGTCACAGTGTCTCCATACTACCTATAATCTAAAGTGGAACTTTTTCCCATGCTATGCCCTCAGGAAAAGGATAAGCTATAATGTTCACAGCACAGAGACCCGTTTGGGCTCTGTGGGATGAGAAGAGTGGCTGTAGTTTATGAACCACATGTGAGGCAATTGTTCTTGCAGGGATGAAATGTCTATTAAGTAGCAGTAAAATGGCGAGTGTTGTTAACAACCACAAGATGAAAAGAAAAGTACCCAAAATGATTCGGGCATAGGACCACGGAGGAATCAAATACCTGTCACAAAAACAATGACAAGCATTAAGCAGTCTCTGGAGTTGAGTGATTGTAGAAGAGGTTGCAAAATCTCCTGTGAAATATCCAGAGTAATTTTCAATGTCAAGATGCTTGCCCACCTACAGTTAAAGTTGGTTCAGTGCACCAGCAATGAATGTGGAAGACAGGTTATTGTAGCCCCACAGAACACTATTTAGTGTATTATTGAAATAGAAGGTATTGCTTTTGGGTTGCTAGCAATCCCCAGGAGGGGATTAAGGACAATGAAACCTTAAGTAAACAGTATTTATCACTACAAGAATAACCTGTTTCTCCGTACATCTAGAACAACTAAACGGAATATTATAGAAACAGCAAGAAACACTGCTCTAAGTGGAATGTACCAAGGGGCCACAGGTATAGCTTTAAGAAGCTTTTATTGGAGTTGACTCCAGGTTAGTAAAGTTACTCTCAAAGTCGGGGGTGGCCAGCAAGGTGGCCAAGCGGCAGTGCTAAACGCCAGCTCCCAGCCCGAATTAATCATTCTACCCCATCCTTCTGCCCCAGAGCCCCAGCAGGGGCTGTGACCTCATCCTTGCAACAGGGTACATGTGGAAGTAGCTCCATTGGCCACCAAAGCTGCCTGAAGCTGAGTGGTCATCGCCTGCAGTCCCCTTCTGGCCTGCTGTCTGACCCCTGAGAGAGCACCCGGTGCTGAGTCCAGGGGGCGAGCAAGCCCCACTCCTGGCGAATCTGCAGAGTAGAGGAGAGACAGAGACCTGTGTCTCAACAGCTGGCAACCACCCTCCGTGTTGATACACTACTCTTGGAGTGCTGTGTGTGTGTACCCGGTAGATTGGGTGCTGTTCTGGGGGAGTGAGCGGGATACTGGGGGACCGCTGGCCCAGACACCAGACTATTGGCGTGATCGACAGTAAGTGAGCCAGAGCAGTTAGGTGTTACACAAATCCCTCCCAACCCTAGATTGATCCGCCCAACTGCTTTAACTTTGCCTGCGCAGCGGGTTGCGGGCTCTGCTGTGCATGTGCCGGCCCGTCCTCTGGACCTAGGCTCTGGAGGCCCACCAGAGACTATTGGGACACGTAAGACACTATTGGGGAGCTTGGATACACAGACTGGCTAATATCGAAGGGAACTGGTGGCTGGCAGCAGTGGATCGTGTGCATCCAATGCAACCTTCCCTGTGAGCCAGAGAGAGGAACTCCTGCCGCTGCCAGAGCTCCGTGAGATTTGAGGGTGGGTGCTACAGATTGGCCATAAGTGGGATCCAGTCTGTTGGTGACCTGGAAGTCTGAGGACCATACAGGTACTGGAAGGGGCGGCTCAGGTGACAAGCGTACTGGACGGCTGGCACGGAGGGCGCCAGTAGACTTGCTAGGGTGACGAATCTGCCAGTCGCACCTGATGCCTGTGATCTTTGTGATGACACAGGTTGGCTGGGCTTAACACACACCATGGGCAAAGACAGGTCACCTAGTGGTGTGCAGCAAATGAAGATAGAGCAATTTACTGGCCCAGGTGCAGGTGGAAGTCCTCCAGTGGATGGCGGCAAGAGACCACAGGACTCAGGAGAACCAACGGGTACCCAGATCCGGCAGTTATTGAGGCGCTGGGCTTGGCCGCACAGGCGAAGATCGAAGCCATGACAATGGACGTCAATCTACTTCAAACAGATCTCCGCAAGGTGGCCGAGAGGTCAGTGGAAACAGAGCAGCAGGTGTCAAAACTGCAGGAAGAAATGACTGCATTTGAAGCAACAGTAATCACACTCAAAGCCCAATTGCACAAATTGGAAGCAAGAGCGGAGGACGTGGAGGGACGATCCTGCAGGTGCAATTTGAATTTTGTTGGATTCCCAGAGGGAGCCAAGGGGAGTGTTCCACAGTCATTCCTTGAACGCTGGATCAAGACAGCACTACCAGCTGTGAAGCTATGCGAATTCAGGAGCAGCCATAGCACCAAAACTGCTCTCCTCGCCGACATGGATGACATCTGTATCCTACTGGACCACAGAGAAACAGCTGCCCTCATCCTCCTCGACCTCTCACTTGCCTTCGACACCGTCTCCCGCACCATCTTATGCACCAGACTACACGATGCAGGCATCCGCGACAAGTCTTTTGGGTGGATCTGCTCCTTCCTCCCCGGAAGGACCCAGATAGTCAGACTCCCACCATTCATCTCAGAACCAACAGAAACCAGCTCGGGAGTCCCCCACCCTCTTTGATATCTACATGGCGCAGCCCGCCAAGATCTTCAGACACCACGGCCTCAACATCGACTCCTTCGGCTACAACACAAAGCTAATTCTGTCCATTACCGATGATCTATCAACAGCCAAGAGAAACTCCCATAACGGAATGAGAGCAGTCGCTGACTGGATGAAAGACAGCTGCCTCAAGCTCAACTCAGACAAGACAGAGATCCTCATCCTGGGCTGCACACCCACTGCCTAGGATGCCTCCTGGTGGCCAACTGCCCTTGGAATCGCGCCTGCCCCCACCGCCCATGCATGCTACCTTGGCATCATTCTCGACTCCTTGCTGTCCATGGCCCTCCGAGTCAACGCCATCTCATTGTTATGCTTCCACACACTTCACCTGTTTCGGAAGATCTTCAAGTGGATCCTCATCGCAAAAAGAAGAACGGTCACCCATGCACTCATCAGCAGCAAACTTGACTATAGCAACGCACTGTATGCCGGCATCACAAAGAAACTTCAAACAAGACTCCAGAGAATACAGAATGCAGCGGCAGCCAGACTCATCCTAGCTATCCCCCGCCACATCTCCGCCCACCTAAGAAACTTGTACTTGCTCCCCATCAACAAATGTATCACCTTCAGAAACTCCTGACACACACTTACAAGGCCCTGCACAACACCGGACCAGCCTACCTCAACCACCGCCTATCCTTCTATGCCCCCTTCCAGACAACTCAGCTCTGCTCAACTGGCCGTCTCCGCCACCCCTAGAATCAGGAAGGACCCAGCCGGAGGTAGATCCTTCTCCTACCTCGCCACGCAGACCTGGAACATGCTGCAACTCCACCTCAGGCATTCCCCCACTCTGAATCCATTCAAGAAGGATCTCAAGACCTGGCTCTTTGACAGTTCATCGCCCCCTCATCAGCACCTTGAGGCCCCAGGGGTGTTAAGTTGCGCTATACAAATAATTGATTGATTGATTGAAGCTATCACAGATATTTATGATAGAAACTGTACACAGGTCCATGGTCCCACCCCTGGCCCAGGGGATACCCCCCAGAACTGTCATAATAAAGATTCGTAATTACAGAGAGTGGGACGCCATTCTGCAGGAGGAGTGTAAACAAGGGGACCTGACCTTCAAGAACCACACCATACACATCTTTCTGGACAATAGTAGAGGCGTTCAACTGCAAAAGGAATACTTTAGTGGCATCAAACAAAAAGTGAAAGCCATAGGTCTTACTTATATGCTACTCTACTCTACAAAGCTGAAGGTGATCCATGATGAACAGGTGCACTTCTTTCGATCACTGAAGGATGCATGGGATTGGTTGAAGATCAGAGGGAACGACGGGTTCCCAGCTACATCAGGATGCGCCCACGATGAAGCCCCTGAAGGAAGGGGGACCACACCAAGAAGGAAAAATAGACACAGGAAACACTCAGGTGTGAGAGCAAAGGTGGTGGTGCAACCCGATGGCACTTTGAAATTAGAACTGCAGCATCAGGAGAGGGTGGAGACGACGGCACTGGTAGAGACAGTCACCTCTGTGACATTCTCCAGCACTGAATCGGGCCTAGTTAACAAAACTCAGATGCCTGAGACTGAAAATGACTTGGCCTAGTGGGGGATGCCACATGCTGGGAATCGGATAAGGTACAACACTTAACAGGTGACAGATATGTCGAGTGGATTCCCCCAGCATTGGATGTGTGGCAGAAAAGGTACTGTGTGGGATTGCTTGTGTGGGGACCCCACCAATGGAGAGACTGACAACATTGACCAATGGTGGAGACCCAGCCATGGGCCTTTTCAGAAAGAGGGACCGAGGCAGCATCTGTGGAGTGCTTTAGGCATTACTGTGGGCCACCCCTCTCTTCTCTCACATCCCTTTTTCTTTTCCCTCCCTTTCTCCCTATTTCTCATCTCCCCTTCCTCGTTTGTTGTTCATGGTGTGCTTGGTTAGAGTTGAGAAGTGTGTGAATGAACCCGCAGAGTTACCTCAAGTTTTGAACTGTCTCAGGCCACCATTGGTCTGTCGGGCTTCACTTTGACCAAGTATCACTGACAGGAAACATAGGGTAGGTCTCAATACACACTGACATAGCTGTAGTTTATAGTGGGTGGGGGTAGACGTATGGTTGGGGCACTAGTTACATTTTGAGATGTTTACCTGAGGAGGGAGGTGGGTTTGCAGTTGAGGGCTAATGTTTATTTTTATGCAGTGTATGTCGAACTGGTACCCCGGTGGGTGGGTGGAGGGACCGGGTGGGGGTGAGGTAGAGGACCAGCCGGACACAAAATGACTCACGATGAGTGAACCTATAGGCTTGCTCACGTAGAGTGGGAGGGGATTGAACTTGTTTGTCAAAAATTACAAGACTCATACTTACCTGCGGCAGGTGGGGGGTCCACTTTGTGCTGCTGAAGGAGACACACTTAATAGATGGTGAAGCCCAAAAACTGCAGCGGAAATGGAAAGGGTGGCTTTACTCCTCCACATATTCCTCTTATGACAGGGGAGTATCTATCTGGGTAGGCCCTGGGGTCCCATTTCAACTGCATGTACATGTTGCAGCTACTACCTTTATGTGGGCGTGGGCGTGCCCATCATTTGGGATGGGGATTTAAATTTTGTTTTAGATGGTCAGTAAGGCACCCAGTAAACCTCGCATGGTAGTGAGCTTAAAGGAGACCATGACTAGGCTGCAAATTGTGGATATCTGGAGGGACCTCCATCCCACAACCAGAGAGTTCACTTGCTACACTCCCATGCACAGGGCCCATAGCCAGCTAGACCGCTTTCTCCTTACGGATGGTGCTTTAAACAGTCTGAATGCGAGTTATCAAGTGTGCTGTTTGTCAGATCACGCCCCCCTACTGCTAGAGTGTGGGGTGTGGAAACACAGACCATACACTCCACTCAGGCACCTGAGGCCTGAATCACTAAGTGACCCGGAATATAAAGTGGACATGCTAGGGGTCTGCAGGGTTACTTTGATACGAACTGTAACATCGCTGGGTTTCGCGGGACAGAATAGGAGGTATTAAAGGTCGTCATCAGGGCGAGAGCCTCAGCAAGACCTATGGAACCAGAAGGAAACTGGAGCAGGGATTGATGGGGGGGGAGGAGCTCCTTACTAGATTGCAGTGACGGGAGGCGGGCGGATGGGGGGATATGCAGTGCTGGCGTAAGTGCACAGACGTGTTACCGCCATCTGAGACAGACAGTCATGTTCGTAGAGATTACAGACAAATGGCTCCACTGGGAGTTGGGCCGATCTGGGCCTGGCTGCTCAAATGCGAGAAGCCACTTCCACTGATTCTTTCCCTCAACCGGCCAGACAGTGGAGTGGCGGTGTGGCAATCGGCAGTAACTTTACTATTGAGGGATCATCTGGCAGCAGTGTATGTGGTTCCAGGGTGCACTGGTACCCAAAAGGTGGAGAATTTTCTGTGGGGGTTCGAGATCCCCCAAAAGATGGCAGCCCAAGCCAAGGGGCTTGGTGAAGACATACAGTTGGAGGAACTACAGGAAGCCCTTCGGGGAATGTCCCGGACCTGATGGTCTCCTGATTGAATACTTTCAGGCATACTCCACTTACCTACTCCCCTGCTTGCTGGAGACCCTCTACAACGGGCGCCAATGGAGTCCTGCCAGTCCACATGAGGGAAGCCCTGATAATTATGCTTTTAAATCCAGGCAGGGACTTAGCTTACACCAGCTCCTACTGCCCATTGTCTATGTTCATTGTAGACATTAAAATACTCACGAAAGTGCATGCAGTGTACCTGGACCACCTAGTCACACAATTAGAGCATAGGAGAGCAGTGCGGCTTCATGCCAGGTTGAGACACCCACATGAACCTGCAGAGGCTCTCCCACGTCATGCACGAGACCCGGGGTAAGGTGATGTATGCAGCACTGCTTGCCTTGGATATTAAAAAGGCATTCAACACCCTATCATGAGAATATCTCTGGGAAGTGCTGAGTCAGATGTGTGTGGGCCTGGGATTTTTGACCTGGATCCAATTTTTGTACACAGCCCCCAGGGTGAGGGTGCGCACTGGCCAGATGGTTCATGAAGCATTTGCTGTAGAGAGGGGCACCAGGCAGGGTTGCCCACTGCCCTAACTCCCATTTGCATTCGCCATGGAGTCACTGGGTATATGCCTGAGGGCAGAACTCGAAGATTAGGGGGTGCAAGTGGGTGACTTGACACACATGGTATCAATGTATGCAGATGATACTCTGCTATATGTCCCTGACCCAGAGCCCTCGGTGCCTTGTCTGTTGTGACTCATGATTGAGTTTGGGAGAGTGTCCGGACTACATGTCAACAACCACAAGACTGTACTTTTCCCTCTGGTGTCCCTAGTTGATGTAGCGGAAGCTGCCCTTTCCGACGTGGGACTGCCCTGGGAGACCAGAAGGTTTCATTATTTGGGGATTCAGATAAGATACAACGGCCACCAACAATACAAACTCAAAATGGGGAGAGTGATGGACGGCCTCGCAGCCTCTATCTGTTTTTGGAGCACACTCCCGCTGTCAGTCATGTACAGTGTGGCATTAAGCAAGATAGTCCTGCTGCCCCGGTGCCTCTATGCTATGCATAATTCGTTCTGCCTGCTGCTGTCCTCATTATTTTGGAGGCTAGACAGACTCTTATTTCTTTGGTATGGGCGGGGAAGAGGAGTAGGGTCCCTCTAGAGGTCCTAAAATCGGACCTTGCCGAGAGAGGCCTGGGCCTCTCAGATCTCCAGTTGTATTACCTGGTGGATCTGCTCCAGTATTCAGCTCAGTCGGTGAGGATGGCCGCAATTGGTTAAAGGTGATGTTGGAGAGTTCAGTAGCCATGGGAGATCTTCCCAAGTTGCTCATGTGTGGCCACCTGCTCCCAGCTGGCAACCCCTTTGTGGTCTCTCGGGTCGTTCAGACATGGAAAAGAGCTGTCATTCTGGTTCTGAGGTGAGCACCCTATGTCAGGCTTCTTCCTGTTTGGTGGCTGCACCCGTTTGCACACATAAATGCTTCCATGGATGTATCGAGATGGGTGGAGGGTGGCTGCCAGAGCGCAGAAGGTCTACAACACCTTTATGTCACTGGAGGAGGTCGGGGTACACTTCGGTGTGGGCCCGGAGCACTTTTTGCAATATGCAGACGGCACGTTGCCATTCACTGGGCCAATCAGATCCCTCGGGCACTGGGTAAATGGAAGGCTGATTTGTTGGAGTGGTCTGTGGCTGAAGAGTGTAGGCTTCGGAAGGTACGAACAGATGAAAATGCGCAACGAGACCTGGAGATTTGGGGCACAATTGTAGACTTGCTGGGCGGGTAGGGAGTGGCGGTGGCAGACAACCCTGGCTCGAGAGTACATGATGTAATTGCTGTGGCTCTGGATGTGCATGTGGCGGGAGATGACCCGGGACCCCCCCAAACCAAGCCCCCCCCCGAGATGCTGAGATATGGCAGCACCTAGCTCCTGTGTGTGAGTGTTGAGGGTCTCCCTTTCCCCACCCCCCACATACTGAATTTACCCCACCCCCTCCGCTGAGAGACTGGATACATCACCCCCGGACTCCCAAAGTGGGTCAGGGTACTTTTATTATGATTACCTCAATGCTGCAGTTTGTTCAGTAACTTACATGTTTAATTTAGGGTTTTACCATATGCAGCAATGTTTGAGTATACTATTATAAGTAATGTGCCAATTGCTTATTCAAAATGCGAATAAACAAATGTAAAAAGAAAAAGGTTACTGTCAAATTCTTTCACTTAATGGCTTCCCCCAGTCTTGGACTTCCTTTGCTGGTCTTTAGGCTGTATCTGAGGCTCGTTCCTCTTATCTCAGCTTGGGTACTAGGAGTGGAGACTATCTGGGAAAAAATCATATGAACAGGTTTAATAAAGACTATAAAGCGCTTTTCGACCATCACCACTTACCCCTTGAGTGTTCGGGTATACCTTCCTTCCCCCACCGTGTTGGTTTTCCATCACCATTTATTCTGGTTTTCCTCTAGGGTGCTTCTCCCACGACCCCCCTCCTGTTACCTCCACCTCCACAAGTACATGAACCCAAAAGCCTGCACTTGCCTGTGGCCATGACTCATCCCCAGGGCTGTGGTACCCTGGGCATCCTTTTCCCTCTCCGGGCTTGCACATAGTGGGTTGCAGCTCTTGGAGTTTGCCGATGCTCCTGTTACAATCACCTCCACTGTTTCTGGTTGGCATCTCTGTCTCCCTTACGGGCTTGGTCTTCTTTCTTCACGTGGTCAGGTGCTGTTCATATCCTGCTGGCATCTTCTCTGTCCTCTGACCCTCACATTCCCAAACTGGTTCCGTCGCAAGCAACTTATGTTTCACCGTCCTCGCTTTTCTTTCCGCAGCTGTGTGGTGCTTCTAGGCGAGCCGCCTCTAGAGCTAGTAGAATGTTGCCCTCTGAGTAGCTGGGATCCTGCTAGCGCCTTGGTACAATTCCTGCTCGACTACTGGAACTTCTCACAAACACGTTACAAATAGCAAGAGTAAAATTAACATTTCTAACATGGGTAAAATCTAATCTAGAAACAAACACCCTAATGTCTTCTTCTGTGCGCTACACTAAGAGAGCATGGAAGGCTGAGCAACTTGCAGTCCAGAGTTTCTTAGAGAGAAGAGACACACTCTGTGTCTTGTTGACAGCAAAGGCTGCTTTATCAGTGGAGGCGTGAAGACAATGTTCCTGCAAAGGGCAAACACACGCTGCAGTAGCAGTCTTCCTCCGGGACTCAGCTTTTTTGGCTTCAGCATGAGCAAAGTGTGCTGGCAGTAGGTGAAAAATTCTGACTCAGATCAGAATTTCTCAGTGTTTGATGATTGCCATCTGTACCAAAGGGGGACAAGAGGAGTGGAGTGGACAGACTCTAATGATGCAGAATTATAACCATACATCACCCTGACCGTTAATAATGAGAACTTAAACCCACAGTAAACCCTGTCCTTATCATCTGCATTGAAAGACAAGATCTAATGACCAGATCATGCACAGAGGAAGGCATTGGAGAAACATGCCCTAACACATACAGAAATACACTGTGACGTGACCGTAGGCAGTGTGTCCAGGGACCAACATGAGATGTTCTCCAGCCATGATTGACATATTACTGAGCCAACGTCATTCACTGCGCATTAAAAGGATCACTAGTCCAATTATCAGACCACAGAAGCCACACCATTCTAGGCTGAGTAAAGGGATCGTGCCACTCTTTGTGAAAGTACTGCCTCCACTAAGAGCACATGAACTTCCTCCCAGGAGTCCAACCATGATGTCCAAATCACACGCCCTAATTCGCTTATAAACGACATCACTGGAAAGCAGCACAAGAATTATTCACACAACAGAATCCTCAACTTTTTACATGGACTGGTCATGGCACCAGGGATAGTCTTTGTGGTGCTCTGGATGTCATTGGCTGTGATGCTGTAAATGCTGATGTCATATGGTGACTTTTGAGTAAGGTTTTTAATGGTCTTTGTCTGCTGACTTCCACCAGACACAACAGGCTTAAAGGTTGCATTTTATACCTGTACTTGCCCTGATAAGTCTCATTCGGCACCGTCCACTGCAGGATCAGCGAGGTCTCACTTCTATTGAATATGCTGAATTTTGTGACTGGTGATAGCACTGAAACAGAATAAAGAAAACAAAGTTACATTGGTTTATGTGAAATTTTCTTGCTAGTTTACACACAACAAAAAGAGAAGTATGTGAGCAGTGTTACAAAAGCTGTAAAGGCACAGGTCAAAGCTGCTTTAGTAAGTCTCATCTACCAATGAATGTCAGTAGGCCAATGACAAAGCCTACTCCAGTCCTTACACCAACTACAGGAATGATGGATACAGTGTGAAATCTAACCTACAAAATCTGGAAAATCAAGGCATACATACTTATTAATTGGTGTCAGGGTAGAAAGGTATGTAACTCGAAATATGGATAGAAAACATTGGACTTTTTGGAGCTATTTAATATTAGCTTACATAGACTCGCAGTGTGAGTGATGTAAAGCCCCTAATGTCCAACTCCATTTTATGTGGGCCTTGATTCCATCTCAGATAACGCAGGTCGCCATCTTTTCTTCCTTAGCCAATGGAAGTCACCATCTTTCCTGCTTAATGCAGAATCATTGTCATGTCTGCTATTTGATGCAGATGTCGTCTGACCTATTCTTTCTAAGAACTGTGAAAGTGTCAAGTTATTCAAAAAATTAAAGATATAACACCTGATGCAAAGTTAGCCTGGGGAAAGTGTCTACTTTTCACTTTTTCAAGGTTAAGTAAAAACAAAAACAGACATATAGCTGAGATAGTGTAGTCTGAATTGACATCGTTTGACCTTATATCTTCATAAGTAAACATCTAGGACACACGCCTTGAGGCATATAATCTTATATCAGACATTCTTAAACTTAAGTCAGAAATTCCAGTTTCTGATAGGATATAGTATATAAGGACTATCACTTGACCACTTGTCAGGAGAGGTCCTTCGCCCAGATTAATGCCTAAAGAGACAGTGTCTAAAGATTCTCATCTGCTGACTCCCAATGTTATGCTAGGTGTCCCTGAGGATTCCTTCAGGGCAGCTTATAAATTCTCACTCATGCGGCCATATCAAGCTCTGAGCTTCATTGCTTCACCACTTCTAAGGAGGGCCCCTGATCACCTGCTTGCTTTCTGGGTCTCTCCACACTATCCTTCGATGTCAATTGCATGAGTTATTTTACAGATCCAGGCACACAGTCACGGGCTACTTTTTCAACCTCCTTAAAACCTGGCAGTGTGTTATCCATTGTAGTTTTGTTTGTGGTTCACGCTCTTTCGCAGTCACGATAACACAGATACAAGCTTATTTGGGAGCCGAGCTTCAACACACACCAAATTTGTGTTTTCTGCACCAGCACGCTCCTTTTTTTCCAACTTTACTCAGGACAGAGGTGCCCAACCCTGGTGCTCTTCATACCACTTCACAACATGGCAGACTCTAAGGATCATAAAGATAAAGACAGTTAGAGTACTCTGAAAAGGTCCAAGCAAGAGCCACTGACTCCTGAGTCCCTGATTAAAGTTAAGGCTGATCATGCATCCACATTTGAATCCATTCTGAAAAAGTTAAACACAGTACAGTGCTAAGGCCAAAAAGGACCTATTACAAGTCAAGGTTGCATGTATTATCAAAGATCTCAAAAACCTAAACTTCAGACTCACTAATGCAGAGTATGAGCGGTGCTGCCGAAGACCACAACAACCTCCATACAAAGCTGCTCAGGAAGTCTGATGCATTAATTGCCACCCTAAAACACAGTGTCAACAATTTAGAAAGTTACAAGAATCCATGGTCTACTGAAGGGCTCCAATGATGGAGCTCAATCAAAAAAAGTATTCTTGGAAATAGGGATCCAAGTGCCCCTGAACATCAGCTTTGCGAGTGAGTATGTACTGGAGCATGCTCTTTGTGTTCCATCTTTCAAACCACGACCTTTGATTTTCAAACCTTTGAGACACCAACACACTTTGAACCTGTTGTTGCCCACATGAAGAAGGTCAAATCGGTTACATGGCAAGATGCTAGACTCTCCATCTCACAGTACTTTGCTAGAGATACAGTCATCAGAAGGAAATGTTTTCCTGCGGTCAGTAAGAAAATATTTAAATTCTCCTTCATCGGTCACTCCAAATTGAAGATTGTTTTTAAGGGCCAAACTATGACCTTCATTGCACTTGCTCACTGGGAAGACATTCCTAGAGAGTATATCTGAAACCCAAATGAAGCATGATTCCAGTCCTCCTCAAACCTGTTCCTGAGCTTTCTGAAGCATGTTCAGATGCCTTTGTGATCCAAGTTACTGCTTTATTGCCACACTCTGACAAATACTGTGCTGGGCTTCTTTTGTAGAGCTATCTTTTTCACACTATCACAGCTCTTCCCTATTTGGGACCATATAGGTTTCCCATCTAGTTGAGTGGACCAGTACCTTAGCTCTACTATCATGCTTTTTCTAGTTCTCCTTTGCACTCTGTTTTCCCAATGCTGGTGACATATGATGTGGTTTGAATATTCTACCTAGTTCACAATACGGTGATCCCTAGGGACACGTCTCCTTCTATTGTTCCTATAATTTGGTTCATTTTGCCTTTACATGTCAGGTTTCCATGTCCTCCCAATGTTTTCCAAACATTATGATGTGGCTTGAGGGTGTTACATGATGTATTTGATCTGGTTTCGACGGTGTTTGATCGTTGATACTCTACTGTACTGGATGTCAGACATTATGATCTGTATGCATATCAGAATTATATACATTGCGTACATTATGGTGTGTCTTTTTGCTGTGACTTGATTTTTTTGTGAAGTAGTTTGGCCTTGTGTTATTCATTCCACTCGTTGTTAAGTATTATGTTCTGCTTAGTTACCATAATATGCTTTACTATAGTACACTTCTAGTGGCCGATGTTCACTTGTAGATTCATATATTCAGTTTGTATTGACATTAGATAACATCACATTTGAGCCTAAACTACTGTTTTTATTTTGACATTACTGTTAGCTTGCATGTTTTTGTTCACGTCCTCTCCTAATGATCTACATTTACATCATATAGCTGTATCCCTACTGTGATATTTTACCATACTTGGCTCATCTTCCCAGTTCTCATTTCTATATTCTTGCTGGTTTATTGCTTTCATGGAACACTGGGGGAGGGGTGTCCCCTTGCATAGACCTCTGGGACTCCCCCAATCAATGATATAGGGTGGTGTTTCATTTTTGGTTTTATTTTCCAGCCTGTTTTTATTTTTCCTATTATGTTTTTTTCTCATGCTTCCTGCTCTCCTTCTGTATGTGTTTTATGTTGCGCTGCTTCTTATTGCTCTCTTACTGGGTTCCCCGGTGTCCTTCTATTCTATTATGTACCCCTCTCACCAAGTGGCTTATTGCCTGCGTCACCCACACTTTTCAGCTCATTCAGACTCCTCACCAATATTCATTATCAGACCTAATGGTACGGTTCATTGATATTCTGCTGTAGCCTCCTTGAAAGTAACCTTGCTTAATACCAAGAGCCTTAACCCTCCAGTGAAACAAAATAAAAATTCTGACTACTACGAGAACCTTAAAGGTGACATAGTTTTACTTCAAGAAACCAAATATAACAAATATAATCCTGTTTATAGATATAATCCTTTTCCTCATCTGGAAAAACTTGGGCGTATCCATCATTGCCTAGCAACATAATAATGAAGGATGATGGCAAGTCATTAGACTTCAATGCTGACCATATGAGGTCTACCCTATAAACATATATGCCCCGACAGAGATGATCCTCAATTTTGGACTGCAATAAACTTTAAACGTGCCCTACTCCCATCTGCTTCCCATTATCCTAACTTACCAATGGACATAATTCTAGACAGACAATTTACTTTTTAGTACACCTCCCCCCCCCTCCACCGGGGCTCAAAAATCCATGTTTAATCTCTGCTCTTCACACAACTTTACAGATGTTTGGCATTTGCATAATCCTATAGACTTCACTTTCTCTCCACTACACATTAGTTTCTCAAGGTTCAATGATCTATTGTGCATGTAGATGTTTCCCTGCTTCCAGAGACCGTTTCTGCGTTCATTGAAACCATAGTGGTCTTTGATCATGCAGACGTCACCATAATATTATATATTATACCCCTTCCAATCAAAACCCACTCATGGCGCATGAACAGCAAAATTGTAGGAAGTGGCTCCGATATGCATGAATTACAACGATCATTTTTTTATTTTTTCCTCTTTATTGAGGAAAACTTTAATTTCGGCTCTTCTCCAGTAATGCTCTGGGACACCTTAAAATGCTCAACTCTTGGGTCAGTTAATGAGCCGCATGGCTAAGAGAGAAAAGCCATAAAACGCTCCCCTGTCTAATGTAATCAAACACAAAACTGCAATACAGACTTTGCAAAGATTCTACACTCTTGGGTCACATTAAGGTCTCCAATACGAATATACCACAATCATTTGTAAATGTGCACATCTTTGGGTACACACCCAGAAGGCAAAAATCGTTTTTATTTACATAAAGCAGAAAAGTCCTTTGCAGCTTATTTGAAATTCACGAGTCACAACAATCTCCTTTCCAGCATAAAAGATTCTAACTGGGCAATGAAAACAACAAAATATGTTTCTTTGGAATCCTGTCTTGATATGATAAAAACAACGCAGTTGAAAACGGGCTCTAAATCTGACCCACTCCCCTTAAACAGACCAATGGAAAGACAGGAGATTTTGGATTATCTTCTTCAATTATGTTACCACTGGAAAAGATCCTTAATTACTTTACCGTATCTGGCAAGGTGTCAGGTACTGCTGCAGAAGCTAAGCTACCATTGTGTTTATTCTGTAGAGGGGTAAAAACCATGTATTACCTTAAAAGTATAGGCCAAAACCATGGAAGCAAAAACCTATGCCAAGGTCCTAGCTAAACGTTTGGAACCATATATCACTGAGTTAATTCATGTCTCTCAGTACAGTTTCAGTAAGGACAAGTTTGTGAGCAATAATACTTGTACCTTCTGCCACATCACTGAAAAACTCTTGCTCTTGGAATCAACAGTGGTTGCAATAGCCGTAGACTCTGAAAAGACCTTTGATAAGGTTACTTGTCCACACCTGGAAGTTGTGCTTCACCAATGTGATCTTAGCAATTCCTTTCTAATAATGATTATGGCCCTGTCTGCAACCTTTCATCCAGAATCAAGAGTAGTGGTTCCATCTCAGACTCCTTTACCCTCCCAACAAGACACTCCTGAAGGCTGCCTGCTGAATCTTCTTTTATTTAGTGTGCCAATAGATCCTCTCCTTCCATAATCAAACAACTCTTCTGATATCAAAGGCTCTAGCTTTAATAATTCATGCCTTTCAAAACTGCAGCTTACGTCAATAATATTTTGACTTTCACTGAAGAAGCTGACTCTGCTGTCTCTGCCATTCTGAACATTATCCACAACTTTTCTATATTTTGAGGATACTCCTTAAACATAGATAATGCTGAGGTTCTCTCCCCCTCTCAACCACCCATGCCTCGCATGGCTGCCCCAGGGCTTCCCAGTACAAAGAGGAGGTCTACTGACCGTAGGAGGAATGGCTAAAGAGAAAGAAAATTATTGGGGAAAAACCCTGGCCTTAAGCTTTTTCCTAAAGCTAGTTTCCTCCTCTATCTGCGTTAACTGATGGGGCATAGAGTTCCAAAGTTTGGGAGCCAGATAGGAGAAGGATCTGCCTCCCCATCTTGATCATCTGACTTTCGGAATATTCAGTAGCTGCTGGTGAGATGATCCTAAAGATCTGGATGGACCATAGGAGGGAAGGTGGTTTCTGATCCTCATAGGGCCCTTGTTATGAATGGCTTTATGCGCCAAGCATAAAGCTTTAAACTTGACTCTGACATCGACCGGGAACCAGTGAAGGCTCCTTAAGGCCTTCCTCACTGATTCTCAGCTGGGTATTTTAAGAAGTAATCTGGCTGCTGTGTTTTGGACCATCTGAAGTTTTTTCAAGACTTATTTTGGAGAGCCTAGGAACAGCGAATTCCCATAGTCCAGTCGAGAGAACTAAGGATTACATCACTGTTCTTTTAGAGTTTTCTAGAATAAGATCCATAATTTTCCGGATTGTTCGGAGTAGCCCAGTAAGGCAGCTCCAAGTTTTAAGCCTGGATCTCCAGTGCTAGGGACTGATCCAGCCACATTCCCAGACTTTTTATTGTGGGACTGGGGGCAGAGGAAGGTCCATTACATCTGGGCCAGTTGGTCAAAGGCCGGAGGGAAGGGTTATTTCCCACAAACATTAACTCTGTCTTTTCCCAATGTAATTTTAAACAACAACTAGCCATCCAATCATCCACTTTATCCAGACAGGGAGCTGAGAGGTGATTTTCCAGGTTGAAGACATTTGCAAAAGAAACCACTGATTGAGTGTTGCCCGCATACGAGACTAGGGAAAGCCAAAATTATTGTACAGTGTTGGCGAGCGGACGCATGTAGATGTTACACATGGTGGAACTCAATTAGGAGCCTTGAGGGACCCCGCATTTGGAGGGCAGGATGTCTGAGAAACACATATTTTCCATTATTTGGAAAGTTCGGTTTTCCAAAAAAGGATAACACCCACTCGAAGGCTTTATCTTGAATCCCCACTTCTCTGAGCCTTCCTACCAGGGTTGTATGGCCTACAATGTCAATGTCAAACTCTGTGCTTAGGTCTAGGAGAAGGATGGCTGCAGAACCTCCCTAGTCAAGTAAGCTTTGAAGTTACTCTGTCACTACTAGGAGTGCTGATTCTGTGCTATGCTGTGCACAGAAGACCATTTGAGTGGGATGTAACAGGTGGTTATGTTCTAGGAAGCCTGACAGTGTGTGATTGACATGCTTTTCCAGTAATTTCCCTATCCCTGGTAGCAAGGAGATAGGCCGGTAATTGCCAGGTATGGCTGGATCAAGGTGGGCCTTCTTCATCAGAGGTCTTATCAATGCATGTTTTCATTTATTTGGGACTGTCCAGTCCTTAATGACAGATCCATCAAAGTGAATATGGAGAAGAGTAGCGCTTGGAGACCCTAGATAGCATATTCAAAGGAACAGGATCTGGGGGAGAACCCGATTTGACTTTGCTGATCAATGCTGAGGTAGTCTCCTCATTTACTTCTGGAAAGTATTATAGGGCAGGTGAGACGAGTGTGGGCGTGGTGTAATCTGTTTTTTCAATAGGAGCCACTACATTAGCTGCCAGTGATTCATCAATATCTGTGACTTTCTTTTGTAAGAAAGCTGCCTGTTCATTGCAGCAAGTCTGTGAGGATGGTGGTAGAATATTGCCCTGTTCAGTGACCATCAGAAATTTGACAATCCTAAACAACTCCCTAGGAGAGTGGGATGCCTGGCTGATCTTTTCCTCGTAGAACAGAGCTTGGGCTTTGTTAATTTCATTATGGTAAAGTCTGATTACCTGCTTGTATTTGCCCTTTACCTTAGGGTTGTAATCTTTCGTCCAACTCCTCTCAGCAATGGCCTAACAGAATCAGGTAAATACATTGCACTAAAACATTGAGAAAATCTTGGTCTCCTAAACATATTTCTTGTTCGGGCTAGTGTTAGACCCGGCAGCATTAGGGTGGTCTTTCCCCAGGCTTTTTGCCTTTCACCTGCTGTTTTTGCTGTATCTTTTTGTTGGTCTTAGGACTCAGTGCTAAAGTGCATGTGCTTCTCTCTTAAACATGGTAACATTGGTGTATCCACAATTGGTATATTAAATCTACTTGTAAGTCCCTTGTAAAGTAGTATACCATATAACCAGGGCCTGTAAATTAAATGCTATTAGTGAGCCTGCAGCACTGACTGTGCCACCTACTCAAGTAGCCCTGAAAGCATGTCTCAGGCCTGCCACTGCAGGGCTGTGTGTGAAGTTCCACTGCCACTTCGACTTGCATTTATAAGCTCTTATCATTAGAATGGTAATGATAAATCCTTTTTTCTTGTAAAGTCGCATTTAACATTACTATTTAAGAAGTGACCACTTTTAGAAAGTGGGCATTTATCTGCTCTTCCTGCTCTGTGTACCTTGCAGTCTGTCTCTAATACACGTCTGGGCTGGGTGACAGCTACACTTTGTGCATTCCCTTTAGACAGCCACAAACACTGGAAGATTGAGTGTGATAAGAGACTCATCTGCATTCTGAAGGACCTTCCTGAGCTGGCAGTGTGGAGAGGAGCTCACACTTACACTTCAATAGGAAAGTGCCTTTCCCCACACAAAGAGCTGATTAGCCCCTACTGGTAGTTTGGAGCCAAGTCTGGGATAAAAGGGGATCTATGCACTTAAAGGAGCTGCTTTGACGTCACCTCCACTTCAAAGACGCTTTTTGGTATAAGTACTGGGTCTCCGGCCCTAGCAAATCAGTACACTTCTGGACTTGGGAAGAACTCTGTTGGAGTAAACACTTCTGTGCTGTTATGATTGTCACTCTGCCTGGACTGACTGTTCCAAGGAACTGCTTCTCTGCTTTGCCATGAAATTCTCCAGCATTGCTTCTTCAACGCCGATGCAGAGGATGCCTGATGACAGCCTGCGCAGCTCAACAATGCTCTGCATGGCTCGACAACAACTCATCACATTCAACTCAAGGCAAGATTACTGCAGACTTGCTATGGATCAATAAGAAAGCCAGAATTTCATTGGAAAAACTGTCTCAAAAACATTGGAGGTAGTTGTAATGTAACAACCTGGTTTAATTACCAGACAACATACCTTGCTACTCAGGGTGCTCAATGGCTAATGATGATACATCCCCTCATCCCCTGTGGCTAGTTATTGATCATCAACTATGCTCTTCCTATCCTATAGTAGCACTCCTAACAATGTTATGACACAAGTTTGCCCACTCACAACAGATACTTGTAGACACTGTTAAAGCATTAAAATTAGTAGACACACTCATGTCTCTACGCATTAATAAATCTACTTTATATGGAACTATAAACTAGATCATTCAACTAACTCTTCCTTGTGTAGCCCTGTTTAGGCAACAAATGGCATATCTCTCTTTAAAGATCTCTAACAGGGCTCTGAATCTCTAACTTCTGATAATCTTCAGTCAAAATTTTCCTTACTGATTTGAATATTGAGTTCTACAATTTCTTGTGAATAAAAGTGAAGATCTCCAAACTCGGCCCTTCAACTGAACCAGTAGACAATGTCACTGGATAAATTCATGCAAGTCCCCTCTGAGGTCTAAACTCAGACAACCGTATTCCAATCTCTGTTCAGCATCATATTAACCAGCATAAGGTCCTCACTTCTACCACTTGGTGATTTCTTTTCTGTCCCCTCCCCCGAACTACGTCCTTTTCTTTCTCAGGTTTACTTCTCCTTCTTTCTCTTTTTCTTCCTTACCGGTCATATAGGTACTCCTTCTAATTTACCCTTTTTTGTTAGTCCAAATGCCCAATGTGCAGAGTTATACTATGCAGTGATATGTGATCATCCCTTGGTTCATCGCTATGTGTATAGTAATATATACAAGAGCTAATTTTTCCTCTGCACATTTCATAAACCCGGCTATTATTTTGTATTCTTGTACCTTTTAATAGACTCAATATTGTCAATGTTTGGTTGTTATTTTGTTATTCCTCTTCTCTGAAAAACTCGATAAAATGTATTGAAATAAAAAAATAAACAAAACAATTAAAAAAAAGAAATGGAGATATTAATTTGGGATGTGGTAACCCTACTTACTCCATACCCCAACTCTTGTTAGATCAAAAGATTAGTTCTGAGAGAATCTGTGCTCAACTCCTGGTAGCTAAGGCCCATGCAGCAGGGAACCCCCTGAGTAGTGTGCGCTATGTTCAAGCAGCACCAAAAGTTCCAAAGTAAATACCACAACATAATAGAATTCCCAAACTAATTTAGAAAAATAAAACAGAAAAAATAAGCAAAAAGACACCATATCATCAGAATAGTTTAAGGTATAACAAAGATATCACTCTTTAAAGTTTTAAGGCATAAAGCACATAGAAAAAGTCAAGTACTATAGAAAAAAACAGTTCATGGTAGACTATGATCCAGGCGTCATTAATTCAAGGCCGATCGCAATGCAGAGGAAGCTGGACGCAGCAATCAGGTTGTCCTGGTCCTAGGTCTCCAACGGCTGGGAAAACTTCTTCCGGTCAGTCCTGCAGCCCCTCGTTCCTCTGGGCAGGATTCTGGGCACCAGCTCTCTCTAAGATCTCCTGCAGGGTTTAGTTCTCTTTAGTCAGATGTCCTTCCAGTTGTTGTATATTAACTATGACACATAGTTTTAAAAAACATTTATTGCAATATTCTGTTAATTAGTACATGCACCAGAACCAAAGAACATATCAAGCAGATTTCTATTATAGTGAGGATGGGAGTGAACACAATGCATGTTTCTATAATGGTTCACAGCACCAGATTCCCTTACATTTAAACCCAACCATACCACTTGCTACTCACTATTCTGAGAGCGTAAATGTGATCTGACATTGCCTGCCAGGAAAGTGCTATGAGTGTCGCTCTCCATACTTGCAACACATAGGTCCTCTGTATTATCAGATCTTCAGCCGGCAAAGAAGGTCAAGTAGGAGGGAGCCTATTATGATCAGAGTACAGCCTATCTTGGTTTTAGCTCCCTGGGTCCAGCAGCCGGCGCTCTTGAATCTGATGTCTCCCTGGTCAGCCAGGGGGAAAGGCCTCTCTAACCTCAATAGTCCAGTTCCAGTGTTTATATAATAAAATGACCAATGCCTGATCTAACTGAATGTGAGTGACCAGCAGGATAATAATGCAATGGAAAATTCGAGCCAGAGCCAATGTTCTGTAACAGCATCACCTCTGTGCACATATCACTCTTATATCTAGCCTATGTACCAGACGACCTGGTAACATAGATGTACAAGGGTACTACCTCAGCTAGACTCATGTCATTTATGCTACTGATAATAGACAAATTGTGTTATTTAAGCAAATGTGCTGAATGTGCACTTGTTTTACAATAACATGAATAATAAAACATGTGTATGTGACCATGGGGAATAACAAGAATCAGGCTAATGCTAAGTACTTTCTAAAGATGGAGTCTGGTGTGGAAATCTGTATCACTTCAAATTGTTAAGACCTCTCCTTATTTTCAAAAGTCCTACTTTGCCTCATCTTTCTATTTGGACACTCATTTTTTTTATCTGGCTTTTATCTTCAATTTGTCATGTCTTCAGCTGTTTAGTTCCCCCAAATAAGCTCACCCCTCCTATACTTTGAATAATAGGACAGTTTCTTTCTCAACTACCCTTCACTAAAATTGTAGGACTTGGGATTATTTACAGACAGTGTCCTAGCGGATCAATGGGCGTGTGTGCTTGGTTGTTTTCGCCCTTGGTGTCCTGTAGTATGGAAGAAGGACAGGCAGATGCTTGTGCAGTTTCTTCTGTAATACAAATAGCTCTGGCTTTATATTAAGGTGGCATTCCTTGAATTGCATGGTGGCAAACACTTTGCTTCTGAGCCAGCATTGCATTATGGTAAATAAAGAAGGAATACCCTATATTCCTTTGTGAGCTTGGCTATCAGTATCTAGTGAGGTAAGTGGCTTAGAAGGGGAACGTACAAGGGGATCTTTAGCACTTGTACGTGATTCTCTTGTAGGCCATTTACCTTAGTAGCTTTGTATTATGGACACAGGCGCAGTGGCTGCAAGTGCACTGGCTGTGCACCACAAAGCGGTGGCACACAGTCAGTGCGCCCCTACAAACCTGTGCTTTGAAGGGAAGGAAAGGGTGTCCCATGGACCCTCCCAGAGACCTCCACACAGGTGAGTGCAGTCACTCATCTGCTCCCGCCTGCAGGGGAATCTCGGATTCCCTTTGGAACGCAGGCCGGGGTCTCCCTGCACTGTGAAAGGCGGAGTAGCTGCTTCAATCGACCATTTTGTCTTTTATTAATGCGCTGTCCTAAAGACGCAAATTTGTGGGTGGCCTGAGGGTACTGCATTACATGCAGTTGGGCACACTGTCCCAGTATGCACTTGGTGTGCCCCGTTCAAGGTGTGTCGCGGTTTAAGCAGGGACAGTGCGCCTTAAGTATAATATAGCCACAGGGGTAAGTCTTGATTCATCTAGAAACCCTAACAGTAGTGGACAGGTCAAGACAAAACGAAGATGAAAACACTGGGGCCGTATCTTTATGGTCTCTACTGTCTCAGCGCAGAGCACCTGTGTTTATGCCCCACAGTGCGTGTCGGAAAACAATTTAAACCAATATTTCCCTCTGTTAGTCAATTATCAGTCAGAAATGTTTATTTCAGTGTGATACCTCATAGAACACACTCGTTCCAACAGTGCATAAATGTTAAAAACCGTACAAAGTTAAGAATACATATTTCATGATCCCTTTAAGATTACAACATAGATATAGCATTCATTTAATGTATGTTTATTTGTCCATTTCTTGTTTCCTCACGGACCACAACCAGTTGAAGAATCTATTAAGGCCACAGTAAGACCCAGATTGAAACACAACAAGTGGATCCATCTTCATCTTGTATGTGAATAAGCAGGACAGAAAACGTTCCACAGTTTCAATCACATTATCACAACATGGGCTCTTGGCCACATCGGTGGAGCCATGAACCATTTAACAGTCAAACTGTTCACTTGGAGCATGCTCAGGCACATTTTGTTATACAGGCTTTTTGGGCGAAACTATATTGTCTACTTAAATTGAATTGGAGACTTAAGGGGTTATTCTAACTTTGGAGGAGTGTTAATCCGTCCCAAAAGTGACGGTAAAGTGACGGATATACCACCAGCCGTATTACGAGTTCCATAGGATATAATGGACTCGTAATACGGCTGGTGGTAAATCCGTCACTTTTCCGTCACTTTTGGGACGGATTAACACCTCCTCCAAAGTTAGAATAACCCCCTTAAACTGCTAAAATCAGTCCCTTAGTCCTTCATTCATTGTGTCTCTTATCATTTTCTCTAATGTAAAAGATCAATATTTGGCTTTCAGCACATTAATTGGACCACCATTTATGCAACTCGGATTGGCCCAAAACATTTGTAATCAAAATTATGCATCTATGTTTACCATGGAAGGACATTATTTTTCCATTGCCATAAGTTAATATTCCCCATTCCTATAGGTGATCAATTCTGTGGTGGACTAGATAGGCAACCAATATGTCAAAGGTCTACAATTTGCTTTTCTACTAATCCAGGTCCAAAAAAAGGGAGGGGGGTTGTACCAGAGTGCTTACTGGCAATTGTAAAAAAAAAAACACACACACAGACACATCTAACAAATGTATTCTCTTTCAAAATTACACAATTTGCATTCTGGTGTTCCAGACCTTCGCCCCATGTATTGTAGCTTCTTGGGCTTTAAGGCAGTATACCTGCAGGGCTAGTGCCATTGCTCTGTAAGTGGTTGCTTTGTGCATTTTTAACACAGCAGCAGGCCCTATGCTGAACTATCAGCTCACATTTAGCAAAATGGGGATAACGTTTTGGAGACTCTCATTCCTAAATAATCAAAGTAGTTTTCCCTTCACTTTGTCTTCCAATCGAATTTGGTTGTAGTTGCCTGTGTGGAGTCGCACTAATATGTCCAGAAAATTACTGGGCATGTCAATCTCTTTCAGGGCGAGCTATAGGAAGTTTCTAGGGACCAGATCAAACTCCGATCTCAGATTCACAAACGCCTGCCACATATGTCTTGTTTCTGTGATATCACATACTTCAAAAGCACTATTGTGAAGCAAAAAGCTCGGTCAATCATGCTGCCTTTTGATCTAACAGCAACCTGAAGGGTGGACAGAATAGAACCTTGGAATCTAACAAGTAATAGCTTTTGGGCATTGCCCAACAGGCTAAAATGCCTGTAATTTCCAGGATCCTCTCTTTTTCCCTTATTATATATTGGTGCCCCAGCTGGAATGGCATTGGAAAGTACGTTAAGGTACAGGACCCACACCAGGCTGAATGAAAGAGTTCTAAAGGTATCTCAGCAGGGTCAGGGGCCTTCTCCCTCTCTTTTAGGTCTCTATAGGTTTCAATGTTTCAGACAGTGTGAGTTGTATAGGGTCGGTTCTACGAGTTTCATCTGGTCTCCAAGCGTCATCTGCTGTTGTTTTGCTTAACTGCATCAGAGCTGCTATATCTGCTCTTGTTTGCACAGCGTGGACGGCAACTGCCATGTGCTATAATGGTCCAGAATAAACAAGTATCGATCTTGCTGGCAGCCTCAAGTACGTCTTGCCAGTTTGCAGCGTCCTCTTCCCGTTTTGCTTTAACCTGCTTATTTTGTATTGCTTCATTGATTAGAGAGTTGCTGGGCTGTTTTATGTCTTTACAGCTCCCAAAACATTGGCCTTGGCTTCCTTGCACTCTTCCTTGGAACACGGATGCTGTCCAAACTTCCTAAGGAAAAATACTTTAAAGAGGTGACTAACTCATGATGGATAGAACGATCTGTAGCATAGGTACGTGGAAGCCAACAAAAAGGCCGGACTGCAGAAGCAAAAAGACTACAGATACCAGCAACAGCTTCAGAATTACTAATAATATTTGGCCATTTGATGTCTCTGATCGTTTCCAAATAATGGCTAAATAGTTGGAATATTTTTTCCTGGGTTTGCCTTGTCTTAAATGGCAATATCTTTCAGGGTTAAAGATAGGGCATTATGGTCACTATCATCCCTAAATATAACTTTCATATCCTGTAGTGAAGGTCAGAGTTTAACTTCTAAAATAATGTAATAAATTCTACTATTATAAGGACCCCATTTAAACATGCATGCCCTCTTGATATCTCGGGGTGTACTACCATTACACAGGTGTAGACCTTGGATACTGTCAAAGAGGCCAGCTGTGCTGCTGTCAATGGGCAGTTTCTGATGAGATGTGCTTCTAGTGTGGGTATTCTTAGGGCTTCATCCTCTAGTTCTGTCATTGAAGAGATGCCATCAGGTTTCATAAGTGACATAAAAATCATCAACCAGCAAGGTTAGGTGGCTGCCATTAATTGAACTTAAGATGCTATCCAGAATTCGTAATGTAGATGACTCTGGGTTCCTAGGGGTAGAGTGATCGTATATGTCATACACAATGAGTGCAAGGCCTTCTGGTGAATATATACTTACTGATAGAACGTCTGGGGATATAGGCCCTCATTATGAACATGGCCAGACCGCTATGCCGGCAGTGGCAAAAATTGCAGTAACTTTTCACATGGCAGTACTCATTTTATAGGAATTGGGATCAGAATTAACAGTAGCTGCTCCAGCAGTGATGACCCCACTTTCCTAGGAGCTAGCTCTTCACAATGTCCTTGTGAGTCTAGGTCTTGTTCTAGTTGGTTAGATGGATTCCCACCCTCAATTCAAGTACTGTTTTCTGCAGCATGTCTAGCAGTCCTTTTTGCTTTTATCCCATCCTGCATGCTATATACTGTCTTCCGTTTCCCCAGTGTTGGAGAATGAAGCAGAAATGCCTCCACAAGTTTGGCAGTACGTTACACAGTTTACCAATAACAACAAAAAAGGTTTCAATTTCATATAAATTCTGACCATTAAAGTACACAAATTTAAATAACAAAAAACGAAAAGAATAAAACGGTATCAATTGTATTTTTTTTTTAAACACTTGATTTGAGCTATCAGGTAACAAGTGATCAAAAAGAGAAAACCTGGAAATTTTACTTTGAACAAACGAGGAAACTGCCCTCTCGGGTAGCAGTTCACAGTAGGGGGCCCAACCCAACCTCCTCTGGCTGATGAGCCCACCATTAGTCTGAGCGTTGCCTAGGAATGTACCACATAGTGGTACATGCTTTGTAGCACCAGGGGGTCTTGCCTGGGGCTCCTCCCCCTTGGTCCTGGAAGTCCCCACAAAGTTAAAAGATCCCCATGCACTGGGACCGTCATAGGTGCTATGTAGCCCTAGAGATCTTGCTCCTCCGCTCATCCTGGCGTGTTTGCCTGCTCCTGGCGAGGTGTTGCTTGGTATTGGAAGTCCACAAAAAGTTAATAGATCGCCGCTCAGTGGAAACAGCATAGGAGCTTTGTAACCTTATGGAGTCTCGCTCCTCTTGTCCCTCATAGCGTGTTCAACTGCTCTGGCACGGTGTTGCTTGGGGGGTGGAAGTCTCCACAAAGTTAACAGTGCATTATTTTAGACAGCTCAGTTTAAAAACAGAAAGGGCCAAACCTTGTTTATTGTACTGAGGTGTACTCATTTGAGGGTGTGTATTTGTGTTAGCATGTTCCTTCGAAAACCCCTCCTTAAGTTTCCCCAGTCACTAGTCACTCCCTTTGTCCGTCCTACAGTCTATACCTACATGTGCAGTGCTCTCTGCACAGAAAAGATAGGAGAAACATTTTTTTTTAGTATGTGAGTGTACTACTGTAGTAGTAGTTGATGTTCTACAAAATGCAGTCTGGGAAAATGTCCCTTTGTGTTGTTTCCCCCATAACTTTAACTATCGCTGGTGCCAGATGTTCATTAAGACCTTTGGTTGTGACCTGAGGTGAAACCAAATCATATGAACTATAGGCACCCACCTTCAAAGTGCTATCTTTGGTTTTAGTTTACAGCATAAGTATGCATCCTCTAAGTCCATTGAACATGTTGACTCCATTTTTAAGTAATGCAATAATATTCTGGGGAATTTGAATTCAATATTTCTTAGCCTACTTAAGTCTAAACTATGTTACCATCACCAGACATTTTCCTTATTGCGGATGCGTGCAGCGGGCACGCCGATGGCGTACCTGAAGGCCCATCAAAAGCAAGCCTGTCTGAGCCCGTCAGTGCTCGGACAGCGCTCAGCGTCAGCCACTCTGCCAGCTCGAAGTTTTCTGGTAGTACACCACTGCTTTACTCTGGGGAGGCTCGTCTTGCCCTGCGTCCGCTTGGGGGAACTTTGTGGTGTAACTCAATCGGCCCCTCAACAGTGGTAAGTGGTATGGTTTATCCTTGCTGTCTCCAAACTGTTTCTAAATTCAGTTAAACCTCTCATGATGCCAATATGCGGTATTCAGCTAAATCTTTACGCTGTTTACAACCTGCTGTGTTGCACATTAATTAATGCTAGATTGTTAATCAAGAACAAATTAGAATTCTTCGAATTTCTTCAGGCTTATAATATCAATCTAGCTTTTGTCATGGAAACCTGGGTAGACCAGTGCTCGGGTGTGGACCTAGAATTAGCCATCCCTGAAGGCTACTCGGTATTTAAGCTAGATTGTGATGGTAGGTGAGGCGGTGGCCTAGCAATAGTCTTCAAAACATTTCACAGGTTCTTTTTCCACCGCTCCTGCTTCCATAGTATGTGAGGCCTTGAATTTTAAGATTATCCTGAACTATCATACCTCTTTTAATGGGTTACTAATTTATCGATCGTCTGGACCTAGTTCTGCCTTTATTCATGGTCCTAGCAAACTGTTAGAGGTTAAGGTCGTTTCTGATAATTTCACAGTCTTAGGTGAGTTTAACATTCACCTGGACAATAAAGAAGATAGGGACTCGGAAAATCCTATAGACTTAATGAGGAGTCTTGGATTGAATCCACTGGTCCATCCCATTCTGTGGGGCGTACGTTAGATGGCTTAGTTTCAGATAATATCTTTCTATCCTACTGTGAAGTTTTACTCCTCATATGGTCGGATCATGCAGCAATTATGTTCAATGTACAATTTGAGATTAAGGCGGTCATTATGAACACAGCGGGAAACACCACCAACCGCCGTGGCAGCGGTGAACAGAAGGCCGCCGTTGGCGGTGAATGGAAACCCGACATATAATGAACGAAAATTCAGACCCCGCCAAAAATCACCAGACCACCACTCCCTGCCATGACCCTGTCGGCGGGAATCCCGGACCTCCCCACCCCGCCACCGCCGAGCATACCCACATCACGCCCTCCAAATAATGATGCACAAATCACCTTGGCGGACAGTGGAGGCCGGATGACCATTGGCGGTGCCGACCTCCACGGGCGGCAAGTGGACTGAACAGCAAGAAGTGCACACATTGGATAAGCGTGCAACCCACACACCTGATCCATAACCCCATAAAACACCCCTAGACATAACCCACAATCCTTTGCAATGAAACCAGGCCAAGAAGACGGAGAGCATCAGAGGCAGACACCGAACGCCGCCATACATGAGACGCACACCGACCCACAGAAGAGCACCCTCACCGCGTTCCCAGCCCTGACACCATTAACCACACCCACCATGTCACCCCCCAAACATCCACACTTCACAGAAAGGGAGTTAAGGACCATGGTGGACGAGATCCTGAAGGTGGAGCCACAAATAATGGGGGCCGAGGTGCAGCACACACCGATCGCAAGGAAGATGGAGCTATGGCAGACCATTGTTAACAGGGTCAATGCAGTGGGACACCATCCACGCACCAGGGACGACATCCGGAAGAGATGGAAAGGACCTGCGGGGGAAGGTCATGTGCATGGCATCAACGCACCACATTGCAGTCCAGAAGACTGGGATAGGACCGCCACCAACACCACCAGAATACACAGACTGGGAGGAAAAGGTACTGTCCATCCTGCACCCTGAGGGACTCACTGGACTCACTGGAGGAATGGACTCGGGTAAGTCATCACCATATACACCATACCTGTAATCCATGCACCACCCCACCCCACCCAAACCCACCAGGACCAACACCCCACCCAGGCAACAGTCACTAAGTCCACCCCCCCCCTGCATGACCACAAACCCACTAACAGGCCCACATTCCTCCCCCTGTGCACAGCCACCTACCCCTGCAAGTACCCACAATGGAACGAAACCCCCCACCACAATGCAACTCCACAGTCGAAGCAAAAGGCAGTGTAAACCCCACAAAGGCACCCTGTAAGGCCACTGAAAGTAACCCTAGCACAAAATAGCCCAGTCCTGTGCACCCCAAACATTCATGCATCTGTAATAGACATGTCTATGTCCCTCAGCAGGCACCATCCCCCATGCCACCCTAACAAACGGGACAAGGAGTGCCAGTGCCCCCAGGGAGACAGAGGCACCTCACTGGACACTGATGAGCAGGCAGGCCCCTCACACAGTCCTCGACTGTCACCATGCAGCAGCCCCACCCAGGAAACCACTGTCACCCCTACCACCCAGTCAAGACCAGCAGCCCAGGGCAAGCATCCCCACACCAGTGTATCCAGGCCACAGACTGGTGGAACACAGGTACAGAGGCCACAGTCTCCCACTCCCAACATGCAAGAAGGCGATGGCCCCAGTACAAGTGGTACAGCCAGACCTGTGCAGGGGACACAGGCACAGGGGGCTAGGGCAAGTGCAAGGGTGTCAGTGGGCCAGGGGGAGGCCACAGAATTGATGCAGCAGCCCAAGACTTGATATCAGAGGTATTGGGGGCCTACCAGCATACCCATGACAGGTTGGCACAGATAGTGTCCACCATGGAGCACAGTCAGGGGCTGCAGCAGGAACAGCACCAACAGGTCATGGAGCAGTGGAAACAGCACAATGCCACAATGGCCACCATAGCAGGAGCACTGCTGCAGCTGGTACAAACCCAGTCTGAGACCCACACAGTACAGGAGGCCCCCCACTACAGCACCGGACACCCACCATGAAATTACACCATCAGCAGAAACATCCCAGGAACTTCCCTCACAGGAAACCCAAGGGCCTACCATGTCATCCCCTGAAGATCAACAGCAGGCACCCAAATGGACCCTCAGGCCAAGATATGGCACTGGAACCCCAGCAAAGAACAAGGCCCCCTTCAAGAAGTACCTCAGCAACAATCTGCACAGCAACCATCCCACTCAATCAGCCACCACACATTGCTAAGAGGCAATATAAACTAATGTAAGAAATTATGGACCCATCAATACTACCATCAAGGCTGCCTCCATGTTTGTTTAAGGACACCCACCCCTTACGACTTGCCATCACTGTAAATAGCACTATTCACTCCCTGCAACCAACAAAACACATATAACACCTGTGTTGAAATGTGAACAAAGTGAAGTATGGATGCAACTGGCTGGTAACCACTTTATTGTCAAATCGTTGCATGAAGGGAGTCCTGTGTGCCTAAATGTGGGCCCTAAGTAAATGCAGAAAATATCAATCTGTACCATGCAGAACTGGACCATGTTTCACATATCATTATCAACCCCCCCCCCCCATATGACTGAGCACACTGACAGTATGTGTCACAAACCCAATGTCAGACCAAAGTCCCACACAGTTACTGGATGTAGAGTTGTATCAGTTGGGTCCTGGAATTGACATCTTCCCCTTCCGCATCATCATTTATCACTCTCCTCCCCTCTCTGAGGTAGCTGGTCAGGACATACAGCACCCTCCACCTCCAAGAGGGGGATAGAATGTCTCACTGCCACATTGTGCAGGATGCAGCAGGCCACCACTATTCTTCACACCTTTTCAGGCCCATAGGCCAGGGAACCCCCAGAGATATGTAGACAACGAAATCTTGCCTTCAGGAGACCTATTGTGCGCTCTATCACCCTCCTAGTACGTCCATGGGCCTCATTGTAATTCCTCTCTGCATCCGTCCTAGGATTCCTCAATCGTGTCAGGAGCCAACGCAAGTTTGGATAGCCAGAATCACCTAGAAAAAGGTGCAATACAGAGTAGTCATTGTTAAGCCTCTTAGACAGCCTGGCTGTCTGCTATGTGTCAGTTAGTGACAGACACACTTACCTATGATCCACCCTCTGTCCTCTTGGAGTTGTTCCATCCTCTGTGGCACACTACTGTTCCTCAACACAAAGGAATCATGGACTGAACCTGGGAAAATGGCATTCACATGTGAGATGTACTGGTCTGCAGGACATACCAATTGGATGTTCATGGAGTGAAAGTTCTTTCTGTTTCTGGACTCCTGTTCACTGACTCTTGGGGGGGATGATCGGTATGTGGGTGTCATCAATGGCACATATCACATGGGGTATGTTGGCAAAGGCATAGAATTCAGACTTGATGGCAGGGAGGTCAGTACTTTGGGGAAACCTCACATAGGACTGCAGGTGTCGTACAAATGCATTTAGAAATCTTGTCAGTACCATGCTGAACATTGGCTGTAAAAATCCAGCACCCATGCCCACTGTCAATTGAAATGAGCCCGTGGCCAGGAAATGGAGTGCGGCGAGCACCTGCACTTCAGTAGGGATGGCATGCTGATTACGATTTCCCGGAGTTAGTACAGGATCCAGTAAAGCACAAAGTTCCTGAATTGTTGCACGTGTGAGTCTGTAATTGATAATGATCTGATGCCCCACCATGGTCCTCATATCCACAAGTGGTCTGTACACCGATGGTGCCCTTCCTAGCCACAAGGGTCGGTACCTACGAGGGGTATCAAAAAGGTGTGATGAACACACATACATAGGCACACATTGTCATCAATTGTGCACTGCATATTTCATAGTAGTGGCTCAACATTAACTGCTTCTTGACAGATCTACATCTACACCTCAATGAGAGAACAGTGTTTTTCATGTGTGGTATATTACGGAATGGTCACATGCATAGGTGCTTCATGTGGCTAGTAGGGCCTGCATTGTGCACATTTTTATTTATAGATGCGTAGTTAGTGCCAAAATGTCTGCCCACTGTAATCCAGGCCTTTCGTTGTGGAAGTGACCTCATACCGCTAGCGGTTGACGTCACAGCGTAAGGCGGTGTTTACCACCGTTCGCACCGTCATTGGTTAACATGGATGCGAATGGGGAATCCTGGCATATCATGATCGCCGCCGGCGGTGACGGTGCACACCGCCGAGGTACGTATGCAATTTTGTCATCTATTATTCACTTGACTCCCTGATCTTGTGCAGACAGGTACTCCACTGTGTGTACTGTTGTGGCCTGCCTCCGGTCATGGATGTGGCTCGTGTTTCAGGGGAAAGGGCCCCGGCCTTCACCCAGGAGGAACTGGAGAGGCTAGTGTCCTGCCCCTGTACGCAAACCTCTACGGACGGCCAGAGTTACAGGTGAGTCTGGGTTTGGGGGTCACTGTTTGGGTGTAATGGATGGTGTTGAATGGACATGTGTGCACCTCTGAGCCTGCATGGGCCGTGGTGCATGGCATGCTGCGTGCGTATGGCCTGTAAGTCTGAGAGTACTGTCCGTCCTTTTGTGGACGAATAGCCAGCTGTACCTATCTTGCACGTGCCTGACCACTGTGTTCCATATCTGTGTCACCCTTTTAGGTCAGCGCCCACCAGAAGAGGGCACTTTGGCATGCCATCGCCAAGGAGGTGCGGACCCTGGGGGTCTACAACCGGCGGAGCACCCACTGCAAAAAGAGGTGGGAGGACCTGCAGCGCTGGGCACGTAAGATCTGTGAGGCCAGCTGGGGAAGTCCTCCCAACGTGGAAGGGGTGCCCGTCGGGCACTGACCCCCCTCATGCAACGTATCCTGGCGGTGGCATACCCAGACCTGGATGGGCACTTGAAGGCTGCACAGCAGTCACAAGGGGGTGAGTACTCATGTCACAAACTTCAGTCAGGAAGGATGTCTGTGCATTAGGGTTCATGCTGCTTAGAGGCAGAGACTCTGACTGGTGTCCATGTACATGATGTCATTGTCAGGTCTCCCACACGTCGCCTCCTTAGGTAGTCCAGGGGATGGGTGTAGAGCAGTATTCTGGTCAGTAGTCAGGGGCATGGCCATTGGCATAGTGAACGGTGCTGCCTGTTGGGTGTCTTCTGGGTGGGTGTATGTATGGCCACTCTGTACCTCCATTCAGCTATTTACAAGTAGCAACATCTGGCGAGGGAGTTGAGGCACCGGCAAGTGGGGAAGCAGCGGCCCACGGATCCTCGGAGGCAGAGACATCTGACACCAAGGGGACCAGTGGGTGGGAGGGCAAGGGGAGTACCACGGGGGGCAACTACCACTGGAGCTAGTGACTCCGAGACCTCCTCCGATGGAGGCTCACCGGCGGTGGCAGATCCTAGTGGCCACACCACTACAGTGACAGCTTCTGCCACCCCCCCATTCCATCACCGCCCTCCCTTCTGCTCCCCACCGAGTTGCCCGTGCCCGCTCACCCAGAAAGGTGGGTGCCTCCTTCGCCCCAGGCACCTCCTCCCCTGCCCCAGTCAGCCCTGCTGCCCTCACAGAGGAGGCTATTGACATCCTGAGAACCATCTCTGTAGGGCAGACAACCATTGTCAATGCCATCCAGAGGCTAGCATCAGAGGTGCAGCAAACAAATGCCTATCTGGATGACATTCACGGTGCCGTGTCTGCCCTACAGAGATCTTTTCAGACTCTGGCATCCTTGGACGGCAGCCAGTTTCCCTGGCCATTCCGTCCCCCCTCCAACCTCCTCTACCCCTTCCAGCACCCCACTCCCTTCACTCGTCCAAAGCACACATTCTGACACGCAGTCAAGCACATCAACGCACCTCCCACCACAAGCATTCACACGGCCAACAGACACATGCACACACAACAACATCCACTTCCCGCAGTGTGCCCACCCCTTCCACCTCCCTGTCTGTCCCCTCTACATCCACACCATCATGCACTGCACCTTCAGTCACTGTTGCTGCTCCTCTTACTGCACTCACCACAATAGCAGACATCCATACATGCACCCCTTACACCACACCTGCACTCACCACAACTACTGTAGTTGGCACATGCAGTACACTCACCAGACTTGCAGACACCCACACAACTTACATCCACACTAGCTGCCTGTCTTCTCCCACTATGTCCACCCCCTCCTCCAAAAACACACAAACGCACCAAGACACCCACCCATCACACATCCACCACACCACAGCACACTGTCCAGTCACCTGCACCCACTACACGCACCCCTACACCACATACATCCACTGCCTCTGCCTCTGCCTCCACTCCCACGCCCTCATCCAGGACCACCCCAATTGCTCCGAAGAAACGTTTCCTCTCCTGTGCTGACCTCTTCCAACCCACTGGCCTACCCCGTCTTGTCCCTAAGCGTGCTCACCTCCTTGCACTTTCCCCTCCTTCCACTTCACAGCCCACCCCTATCTGCCCTTCACATTCCTGTGCCCCTTCCCTAGAGAAGAAAAAGGCCCGGGCAGAGCCAAGTCCATCTGGCTCCACCCGCTCGAAACACACCACCCCCACATTCAAGGGACAAACCCACACCCCCTCCACCTTTCAAATGAAAGTCCAAGCCCCACCCCGTCGCAAATCCCCACCCCCACCACCCCTGCCCCTGTTCCGTGAGGTGCCTGGATGCCCCTTTGCTGCCCCATTAGTGGAGTACCGTGCACTTTTGGGAGCCAGGTTGGGTCCGTTGTGGCACATGGCACTTGTAGCGCTACGGACTGGCCATTGGCCCTGTTTGAAGTAGTTGGCTCTGTGAGCTTTAATAAAATATTTCTGGGTGGCCTGTGTTTTGGCGGCACACTGTTGAACCCTGGTCTTTTGTTTCATTGTTTATGGGTGTGGGGCATTTATATGTACTATGGTCAAGTTGGATTTGCCTTGTGTGTCGGGTAAGTACTTCTTGCTGTAAGGTGTATGGGTTGTGCTGCTGTAAAGGGTTGTGGGGGCGTTGCAGGGTTGGTGGAGTGGGTGGGTATGTAACTGTGCCCCTTGCTCCCTTGTTTCGTAGGTTGCAGTACTTACTGTCGTCGTCTTCGTTGGCGGCCTCGGTCGTGGAGGTATATGGCAAGCAGCAGGGCTGGCATGATCTGCAACTCTTTATCCATGTCTGCTTTGGCGCGTTGTGTGGGCCTCTGGTGAGTGTTTCATTGGATTTGGTTCATTTCCGCCTGGCTTTGCGCGGCGGTGGTTCCCGCCCCGGAACTGGCGGCGGACTAGTGGTTCATAATTTGATGGGCGGGTTGGGCCTTTCCGTCGGCCTGTTGGCTGACTCTGCCGTAGTTGTTGGGACTCCTCTACTGGCGGTGGGTGGTTTTCTGGATGCCTGTGTTTCGTTTGGTTCATTATTTGGTGGTCCGGACCGCTCCTCTGTTGGCGGTTTTTACCGCCGGTGGCGCGGTACGGACCGCCGTGTTCATAATGAGGGCCTAAGTCTCTCAAATTGCCACCATCCTCTGTGAACGCTGATCGTCGTTCTTAGCATAAAGTAGATTCGACTCAGCTGGATAACGTACTTCAATCCTCATCTCCTATGGTGACCAATTATCTTGATCACGATATTCATGCTTACTGCTGGCTTACCTCGGCCTTTAACCTCAAGGCCCCTCCTAAAGCAGTATCTTATAGAAGACAATCTCTCTCCCAACCTTGGTTTTCAGAGAAGCTTAAGCATTTAAAGCAGCTTTGTAGGCGTCAGCAACGGCTGAATGCCACATTATGACCCCTATGAAAAATCCTTACACAAACAAAAACTTTCTGAGTTTAACGCCCAGATTCTTGTAAAAAAATCAGCCTATTTTGCGCAAAAAATATCTGTGGCCAAAAATGTTCCTAAAGAACTTTTTTGTACTGTAAAAAAAATTGCCTAATTTCAAGGAACAGGATAAGACTGGCAACACTCAATCTCTTTGCAAAAATTTCGCATTCGCTTTTCAGTTGAAAGTGCTGGATATTTATAACACTTTAATAACAGTCAGGTTCAGCCCCCTACTCCTTTGGCTGAGGCTAACGCTCTCAGCCTAGCACCCACCCTGTTCTCTACTTTCTCTCCTCTAACATTTGATCAAGTCCAGGAGTTGATTTTAACCACTTGCTTCGAGTCACCACTGGACCCTTGTCCTCCAAAGGTTTTGCATACAGTTCCAAGAACTATTGCTGGTCACCTGACTCCTATTTTTAACTGAATGTTTCATCAAGGCTACTTTTCAAAGGCCTGGAAGGTAGCGTCCATTCTGCCTTTGTTAAAAAAGCTTCACCTCAACTCCATGGAATGCAGTAATTATCATCCCATTTCCCTTTTCCCTTATGCTTCTAAATGTGTGTAGAAGGCAATAAATAACGAGTTTACCTCTTTTATTGAATCCAGTAGTTTATTCGATCATACTCCATTTGAATTCAGAAGCTAGCACAGCACTGAGACAGCCCTGCTAACAGCAGTGGCGGAACTGAGGGCCATTCTAGATAAGGGGTGTGCTGCAACACTGATCATGTTAGATCTGTTGGCCGCATTGGACACAGTCATAAGCTATTGATTGACTGTGTCCAGTCTTTGGGTATCGGAGGCACCTCTTTAGATCTGCTCAAGTCTTTTCTCTTGTCTGATACTGAACTCAAGCAAAACTAAATTGTTGCTTCTGGGAATCAACACTTCCTTTTGGTCCCCGGACTGGTGGCCTTCTGGTTTAAGTCAGCTTCCGGTCCCTGTCCCCAAAGTCAAAAATCTGGGCTTTGTCTTTAAAGATCGTCCCTCATTTGATAAACAAACTAATGCAGTGACCTCCTCATGTTTCCTTGTTCTTAAAATTCTGTGAAATGTTCTTCCGTTTGTACCTCTAGAGCTGAGGAAATCAGTAGTGGCTGCTCTTATTCATTCAAATCTAGATTACTGCTGTGCTTTATGTGTATATATATAAATATATATATATTTATATATATATATCTACAGAAGCAGTTATTGAACAACTTGCAAATCCTGCAAAATGCCACGGCTCGGCTCCTATTAGGAATCACAAAACACCAGTCAGCTACTAACACCCTTCTCCAACAGCACTGGCTTCCTGTGGACAAGCGCATTGATTTTAAAGCCTTATGAATAACTCTTAAAGCTCTGCATGGCCTTGGAAAAATGTGTTTGCTATGTTCCAGCCAGATCCTTGAGGTCTTTGTCAGCACAAGATGTGATGGTACCTCATTTCAAGAGAGCTGGCTAGTGGGGGCAGGGATGGTGGTGGCCGGTGCGAGAGGGTGCAGTTTCATCTACTGGGCCACTAAATTGTGGAACGCTCTTTCGGGGGAGATCTGAAGAATTGTCCTTCTCTTCAGTGTTTTAGGAAAAAGCTCAAAACCTGGCTTTTTAATCCTTAGACTGCAGGACTTCTTCTTTTCTTCTTTTGCTTCTGGCTATGGTTAGCGCCATGACGCCTTCAGGCAAACGCGGGCTTTATAAAATATATTTTCATTTCATTTTTCATTTCTATAAGGAACTGATAAGATTTGCGTTCCTGGTTGTATTCTTATAAAGGACATTTTTCCGTAGCCTCATTTGATACATGGTGTTGTCCCACTTTTATGAGCACTCATAACTACTTGGTCCTAGCTTTGCGTGACCACCCGAAAGAATACTTAACTTGACTATGTTTGTTTGTTATAGTCTCAATATGAATCGAGCTAGTCCTCCTTGAGTGTAAGGCAGAAGTTTTGAGGAAGCCTACGTTTCTTGACAAAACTGCTTTGTTGATTAGGTCTATTCAGCCTTGTGCCCATCTTGGGTTTCTCAGAGAGTTTGTAGTAGTTTTGCTGTTATCAAAACTACAGTGGTTTTATTGGTACCCTTTTGAAAATTGGTTGAGATGGTTGGCCCAGCTTTAGCTGAGTACCAACTCAAATTCCCAGTGTATGCAGATGATGACCACATATGGTTGGGCAGCCCAAAGTACAAAATAGCAATTTAACTATTTGGCTAAGAGAAGATCACTTCTAAATGAGGGAGAACACCTTTTTCTGAATGGCGCCATTACCGAAATTCTGATAATGGAAGACTCAGCTGATTTCAGTGTGCCGTCATTTGCCTGACTGGACAAGTTGCAAGGTAGATTGGATTAGGATTTGTTAGATGGTAAGAAAGGACTCAAGGACTTTTCCCAGCCCTGCTTTAGTCAGTGCTGCTTGCTCTTAAGTGTCACATTTTCCAAGTTATCTTTGGGGCACTACAAAACCTACATTGTCCTCCAGTTGCTGAGAGAACTGTAGCTGGATGACAAAACAGGAGCTATACACATCTAAAGGGGGACAAAGGTACAAACCAGTTGGTTGAGTTGCTTTTCAGAACAATCTTGTACACTGGACACATACTTCCTGTATAAGGTACACAAGGACATAATGTGACAAACGAAGGTAAATACCCATTGTTTTCAATTAAGCAGGGAAACATACCTCTCCTGGCTGCCATGATACTGGCCTCATTCTATACGAGGCTATAAAGCAACGTGCTGTGTAGAAGATTCTTTTTGGACCTTTCATTACGCTACAGAATTAGCTTCCTTTGTACTCCTCTTTAGATAAATACATTTCAGACCACATCTATTCCAAATCTATCATCCACCTCTTTGGATCAGTTTCCACTTTACTGAACTTGGATCCTTTTAAATACCTATGCTAATTATTCTCACACCATCAATTACTCAGCAGCAGCCTTTAGATTCTGTCAAAACTGTGACAGCCTCATGAAGTACAAATGCCTTGCTGTTGCCATGAAAAATGATAGAGGAATTTCAGGCTCAAAGATTGAATGAAGGGCCACTGTTGGAGCTGAAAAGTACAGAAAGGAAGGTCGGTTGATATCTTGGTCTTGAAATCCCAAGGTGCAGGTGCATCATGGGGCATGTAGTCCCAAGAGCAGGGTTAAAATATGTTGACACCAAAATAGGCCAATGAATACTTTCTCAGATGAGAACAAATTAGGTGTAGTTTGCTACATAGTGGCCAGGAGCATTTCACAGGTTTCAGAAGACATTTTACCTATTAGTTTGACAACATGTTCTGCTTGTTCTGGTGAAAGCCTTGCCAGTGCCCAAGGAATCATGATGAAGTTGTTTCTTGAGCACTTTGGCATGTGTAGGCATACACCACCACTATCTTCGTCACAGAATTCATAAGTGTGTTGGTTGTCATAAAGAGTTGGTCTTCTTCTTTCTGCAACCCATTTCCTTTTAAGTACCCCTGAAGATATTTTTGTTATTGAGTATATCATCACAGGGATTCTTTAAGTGAATTCTGTTAAGTTGAAGCTGTCCTTGATGAGATGGGTGTATCAATATAATGGTTGTCAATGGAGAATTCACTATAGTGGCTAGATTACCTGTAGATGTTTAAAGGTTCATTGTTGACAATGAGGATGTCTTTGTGGACAGACTAGAGACCTGAATATGATCTAGTATCTCATTACTAATGTTTTGCTGGGAGAGAGAGTGTTCCAAGGACAAGTCTCTGATATAGAGCAACAAAAGAAAGGTCAAGGAGGAAAAGCAACAGAGGCTTGAAAGAAGTTATTTTTCAAGTCCTGTACCAGGTGACTGTGCTACGCCTTTTATGCTCTGTTCAGGGTTTATACCCTCTGAGGTGGAGATGCTTCTTTTTTAGTGCCAGGAAAGGCTGTAAGAGAGAACATGTCACACTGATAGAAGGGGAGTGGGTGTACAAGACTATACTTTTTCTTCTCACAGAGCAGGGCTTGAAAGTCTTGAAAATGAATTCATGGTAGATGGTTGTTCTCCACATGTGATGATAAAGGCAGTAAATGCAGTTGTGGATCTTTCAGGTAAATGCAAGGCTGACCATCTTTTTGACAGTGTTTGCAGTGTCAAATTATAATGTTGACTCTAATAAGACATATGTCTTAGAACACTAAAGTTGCAAATAACCAAACAAAATCCAACACACTTTTAAAGCCATATGGAATTGTACATGTATTTTGTTTGTGAAGCTAGAGATTTTATGTGTCATGTAGAAGAGAAAAGACGCCAGGACTTCAACCAAAAACCCATTTCTGCCACATGTTGAAATAATGTAACATGGCTGCTGGGAACCAAGCTTAAGACCTGTCGACCATCGGCAATAGAGCTCAATTTAAGTGGATGTGCTGCTACACTGAATGCATTTGTTACCAATTTGTATAGGATTCCCAGTCTGATGACAGGCAATATTTGAAAACATGTAGTTCTATCAAGAAAATGGGAAAGTAGAGTAGGCTGTTCTGACTGGTGATGGTCAATGTGTAGTCTGGCTGTGGTTGTCAGCAGATTATGATGGGATCATGATAGTGATTAATTGCTGTATGTTAATGCTTGCCATGTCCGTTGGCTTCTTGTCACTGCTGATGGTCAGGATGATTAGGATGTAGTGTGGCAGAAATTCCCTGCTTTTGTTATTGATGCTCATGATGAGGTTTGGCTGTGGTTTTACACTGCCTCTATTGATGGTCAGAGCAGGGCTTCGCTTTTGGAGGCAACTCCAAGTTTCGAGTAAGACACAAGTAGGCTATATCTTTTTTAAAATCATTTACTTAGGAAATGTGTGCTTAACTATTCCTGAAATCAATTTTGAAATTGTTTGGAATTTGATTGCTATGCGGTCATCATTTTAAAAAGGAAGTCGTTTTAAATAATCAAATTTTAAATCTTCTATTTTATTTGGGGGCATTTTAAAATTTGAACTGTAATTTTCCATACTGTGTCTGAGCACCGGAGCCCGGGTTCAGTTGGCTACCGGATGCTCAGTAGTCCTTGTTTTTCTCCTCTTCCTGTTTGTGCCATTATGCGACCGCCATTTTGTTTGGGTTAATGGTCTAGTCTTTTTTACCTTTCTCCTCGATGCCGGCTCAGGCTGCCTCTCGTCATTATTTAAGGACGGAGGGGCGCCAGTCGAGCTTCGAGTAAGACACAAGTAGGCTATATCTTTTTAAAAATTGTTTACTTAGGAAATGTGTGCTTAACTATTCCTGAAATCAATTTTGAAATTTTTTGGAATTTGATTGCTATGCAGTCATCATTTTAAAAAGGAAGTCATTTAAATAATCAAATTTTAAATCTTCTATTTTATTTGGGGGCATTTTAAAATTTGAACTGTCATTTTCCATACTGTATCTGAGCACCGGAGCCCGTGTTCAGTTGGCTACCGGATGCTCAGTAGTCCTTGTTTTTCTCCTCTTCTTGTTTGTGCCATTTTGCGACCGCCATTTTGTTTGGGTTAACGGTCTAGTCTTTTTTACCTTTCTCCTCGATGCCGGCTCAGGCTGCCTCTCGTCATTATTTAATCAAATCAAATCATTAACATTTATAAAGCGCGCTACTCACCCGTGCGGGTCTCAAGGCGCTAGGGGGGAAAAAAGGGGGGGTTATCGCTGCTCGAACAGCCAAGTCTTTAGGAGTCTCCGGAAAGCGGAGTGGTCCTGGGTGGTCCTGAGGCTGGTGGGGAGGGAGTTCCAGGTCTTGGCCGCCAGGAAGGAGAAAGATCTCCCACCCGCCGTGGAGCGGCGGGTGCGAGGGACGGCAGCAAGTGCGAGGCCAGCGGAGCGGAGGGGGCGGGTGGGGACGTAGAAGCTGAGGCGTATGTTGAGGTATTCCGGTCCCTTGTTGTGGAGGGCTTTGTGTGCGTGGGTGAGAAGACGGAAGGTGATCCTTTTGCTGACTGGGAGCCAATGCAGGTGTCTCAGGTGTGCGGAGATGTGGCTGTTGCGGGGTACGTCGAGGATGAGGCGGGCCGAGGCGTTTTGGATGCGTTGCATGCGGTTTTGGAGTTTGGCGGTGGTCCCGGCGTAGAGGGTGTTGCCGTAGTCCAGGCGACTCGTGACAAGGGCGTGGGTCACGGTTTTTCTGGTGTCGGCGGGGATCCAGCGGAAGATCTTGCGGAGCATGCGGAGAGTGAGGAAGCAGGCGGAGGACACGGCGTTGACTTGCTTGGTCATGGTGAGAAGAGGGTCCAAGATGAAGCCGAGGTTGCGGGCGTGGTCTGCGGGGGTCGGTGCGGTGCCGAGGGCCGTGGGCCACCAGGAGTCGTCCCAGGCGGACGGGGTGTTGCCGAGGATGAGGACTTCCGTTTTTTCAGAGTTCAGCTTTAGGCGGCTGAGCCTCATCCAATCTGCGACGTCCTTCATACCCTCTTGTAGGTTGGTCTTGGCGCTGGCGGGGTCCTTGGTGAGGGAGAGTACAAGTTGGGTGTCGTCGGCGTAGGAGGTGATGATGATGTCGTGCTTGCGTACGATGTCGGCGAGGGGGCTCATGTAGACATTGAAGAGTGTCGGGCTGAGCGATGAGCCTTGAGGTACGCCGCAGATGATCTTGGTGGGTTCTGAGCGAAACGGAGGGAGGTAAACTCTTTGGGAGCGGTTAGCGAGGAAGGAGGCGATCCAGTCCAGGGCCTGGCCTTGGATCCCGGTGGAGCGTAGGCGGGTGATTAGGGTGCGGTGACAGACGGTGTCAAAGGCAGCCGAGAGGTCGAGGAGAATGAGGGCGACTGTTTCACCGTTGTCCATCAGGGTTCTGATGTCGTCTGTGACTGAGATGAGGGCGGTTTCCGTGCTGTGGTTGGTTCGGAATCCGGTTTGTGAAGGGTCGAGCAGGTTGTTGTCTTCCAGGAAGGTGGTCAGCTGTTTGTTGACGGTCTTTTCTATTACCTTGGCTGGGAAAGGTAGAAGAGAGATGGGGCGGAAGTTTTTCAGGTCGCTTGGGTCAGCCGTAGCTGACGGAGGGGCGCCGGCCGAGCTTCGAGTAAGACACAAGTAGGCTATATCTTTTTAAAAATCGTTTACTTAGGAAATGTGTGCTTAACTATTCCTGAAATCAATTTTGAAATTGTTTGGAATTTGATTGCTATGCGGTCATCATTTTAAAAAGGAAGTCGTTTTAAATAATTGAATTTTAAATCTTATATTTTATTTGGGGGCATTTTAAAATTTGAACTGTCATTTTCCATACTGTGTCTGAGCACCAGAGCCCGTGTTCAGTTGGCTACCGGATGCTCAGTAGTCCTTGTTTTTCTCCTCTTCCTGTTTGCCATTTTGCGACCGCCATTTCGTTTGGGTTAACGGTCTAGTCTTTTTTACCTTTCTCCTCGATGCCGGCTCAGGCTGCCTCTCGTCATTATTTTACGGACGGAGGGGCGCCGGCCGCGCTGCTGGCGCGCCAAAGGCAAGCCCGTCTGCGCCCTGGAGCGTCCTGGGCCCGGAGATGCTGCCCTTCTCCCACCCCCTATGAGGTTAGTTTATTCCTCCTCAGAATTATTGGCACTTAGAAACAATGATCCCTGTGTTTCCCATCCCAATGAATCACATCTCCCTCCCCTCCCCACCGGCCCATGGTGTGGTTGGACCACCGTGCCCCTCACGTCCGCTAAAATTTCCTCCCCTCTGCTAGCTAGAATGATGCTACTTAATTGCCGGTCCCTTTCTGGTCACTCTTTATATATCCACAATCTTCTTGAAGATCTCATACCTGACGTGCTGTTTCTTACCGAAACCTGGCTTGATGAGGACTCTGCTCCACTCATCTGCAGTTCCCTGCCCACCAGGTACTCTATGATCCATCTAGACAGACCCACGGCCAGAGGTGGTGGAATAGCTATTATTTTCAAAACCACTATTAAATGCACTACTCAACCCCTGGATATTCCTGATTGTGAGAGCTTATTGTTCTCACTATGTTTGTCCCCCACTTTCACCTTTTTAGGTATTTTGCTTTATCGCCCTCCGGGACCTGTGCTACGTTTCCTAGATACTTTACCGGAGGTTGCAGCTAGCTACATTTGCAACCTTTCCAATCTTACTATTTTAGGAGACTTCAATAGTCATCTTGATAACTTGGAATGCCCTTCGGCTAAACTATTGACGTCCTCTTTTGCTGCTCTCCAACTAACTCGGTATGTATCTGGCCCCACCCATCAGAAGGGTCATACATTAGATCTCATATTCAGCAATATTACCAACTTGCTGACGGTCCCTCCTTTGCCACTTCTTTGGACCGATCACTTCCTTCTCTCGTTCACTTTTCCGTATGATGCCACTCATGGCCTCCTCCCTAACACCACTTCTTCCGGTCGTTCTTGGTCAAAACTTGACCCTGTAGAGTGGCGCAAAGCTCTTCTAGCCTCTGATTTAATTTATCACCCCTCTACCTCAGGAACTGCAGACTCCTTTCATAAATGGATCTCATCCTCTCTGGATGCTGTGCTACCCATTAGAACCAGAGTATCCCTCTTAACTCATAAACCCAAACCCTGGTTTTCCCCCCCATCTGCTTGAACTCAAAAAGGGCTGTAAAAGACTTGAGAGACTGTGGCGTAAAAGCTACAGTCCTTCCAGCAGAGAGACATACAAGCAATCCGTTAGAACTTACCACCATAATATTAAAATGGCCCAGTCCACTTTTTATGGTGAAAAAATAGAACGCTCGTTATGTCCCCAGAAAGAAATCTTTCAAATCTTTAAAGATTTTACTACCCCTTCTAGATCTACCCCGATGATGGAGGCCTCTGTGTCCTACAGTGATCGACTGGCATCCTTTTTTCAGGACAAAGTCATCAGCATTTACTCGGGTTTTCCTCCATATATGAATCACTTCCCCATTGACAATCCTACAAACTCCTTACCTATAGGAGCTTCCCTTATCTCCTTCCCTCCCCTCACTGAGGAGATGACCACTAATCTTTTGTCCAAAATTAAATCTGGCTCTCCCTTAGACCCCGCTCCTCCCTCGGCTCTCGTGCAGGTAGCAGATGTTATTGTCCCTCCTCTCACCAAAATTCTTAACAACTCACTTTCCTTGGGATCGGTTCCCCTGTCATTTAAACACGCTATTGTTAAACCCCTTTTGAAAAAACCCAAACTGGACCCTACTTTACTAGAAAACTTTAGACCTGTTGCTCTTCTTCCTATTTCCTCGAAAATCCTTGAGAAACATGTCAACACTGAACTCACCTGTTATCTTGAAAGCAAAGAACTTCTTCATCCTACACAAATGGGATTTAGAACCTTGCACAGCACCGAGTCAGCTCTTCTTACAGTAACTGAGTCAGCCCGCCAGCTCTTAGACCAAGGGTCGCACGTAGCTATCATACTGCTTGATTTAAGCGCAGCATTTGATACTGTTGACCACGATCTTCTCGGTTCGAGATTATCAGATATAGGAGTAGGAGGCTCTGCGCTTTCCTGGCTCTCCTCCTTCCTCAAAGACAGATCTTTTCAAGTTTTGGACCGTACCTGTTTTTCCGGTTTCTACCCGCTGGCATGCGGAGTTCCCCAGGGCTCATCTCTTAGCCCCACTCTTTTTAATGTCTATCTGTCACCTTTAGCTAGAGTAATTGCCCCTTACAATTTGACTCTGGTGACCTATGCAGATGACACCCAGCTAGTGGTGTCTCTTTCCAGTTCCGGGGACTCTCCAGTGACTAACTTCTCTTGCTGCATGAGTGATATTGCCAATTGGATGACCAAGTCCAAACTCAAGTTTAACGATGGGAAATCGGAAGTTCTGATCCTTGGTAACGGCCCCCTCGCTCTCCCTCTTCCATCTCTCTCAGATGCCTTCAAATCTCTTCCTCCTCCTAAACCCCAAGTTAAGACTTTAGGTGTGATACTTGATCCCCGGCTTACCATGGATTCTCAAGCCAGTAAAATCTCTTCTACCTGTTTTGGCCTCTTGCGGATGTTTAGAAAGATCCTTACCCTTCTTCCTCCCACAGCCAGAAGAATCCTCATTCAATCCCTAATTCTCTCTCGTTTGGACTACGGAAATTCTCTGTTCCTTAGTTCCCCTTGATAGAGCGTTCCGACCTAATAATTTACCTGTATTTGGACGCTCTTGGGTCGATGAATCTTTTGACCAAGTGGGCCTCTCTTCACCCGAGAGAAATCAATTTAGTCAAATCAAATAATCAATATCGAACATAAGCAATACCCTGATCAACATAACACTTCACAATTAATCCAGAAAACATTTTGGCGAACCGTGACCTTTTGGCCACGAATAACCACACCAGTTTATGCAAGTTAATGAATTTATTTCCCTATATTAACAAAGCTAGCACAATATATATGTGTCTCAACACCAAATGATATATGTAAATGAACATTAATAGCTGTCCATATCGGCGGAAAAGATGCAATCTATGCAGCATTTGAATAACAATGCCTTCGATGATGGCAACGCATACTACTAAAACGATAATCTGTAATGAGCTAATTGCATACATTAGTCAGCATAACAAGGTCTCAAATTGCATCGTGCAACGAATGAATCCTCATCTAACCTCGAATTAGCATACGCATGTGGGACTTCATGCAAAACAATTTGGTAACATTAATTTGGAAAAACTCCTAACTAGGGCTCTTATCAAAATCAGCAGTTGGTTACCTAAAAAGAAAACACAATGCAATTGCACATTTTTATCTTTTCATATTTACCAAATTCAATCAGCATTCAAGGAAGTCTTCGTCTCGCAGGTACCGGATTCGGTCAGCATGGGACGGGGACAAAGGGGCAGGGTGGACGGGGGCAATTGCCTCACAGCGGCAAGATAAAAGGACAAAACTACTACTTCATGCTAAGGGACGAATCAAAGTTAAAGTCTCTAGGGCAAGAGTTACTTAAAGTCTCTTTCTCTCGATTAGAGAAAGCATCGAAGTCTCATTCAAAATGGCGTCGCAGCAAGGTGGGCCATAATAGCTGCAAAGTCTGCAATGGGCAATGTCCGAAGTCTCTAATGTCCGCAATGGCTGTAATGGCTGCAAAAATGGCTATAATAGCTGCTTTCTCCTTGTGCACCTGGGTTTTATAGACAACAGTTCAAATCCAGTAGGGTCTTCCATTGGAGGGTTCATAGGTTAGCTTCAAATTGTCCAATCAAAAACAACAGTTTACAAGCTTCTACTTAAGCATACATTATCCTTGGAGTCGGGAACGTAAGTTGCAACATATTTTACCAATTAACTCACTTTCAGAGCTTCCATTGTCCGCACCTGCAGATTGACCTTGAAGCAAAGAAGAAGATGCCAGGCTGGCACGAAACCTTAAAGATAAGCATGTGAACCGATCTCACTGGAAAAGTACAGCTTCAAGCAAGAATACACGTTTATTAGCACATTGGAAAAATACGAGCATCTAAACCGTGAGACAAGGCAACCAGGCCGAAGCCTCTGCTAGAGTTATGCTAAGCTAAAACATTTCACACAAGCAAATCATGGCACACGTTTACGATTATGTCAGATTCGTACAATTCTAATACATCACGTTATATAAAGCACGCTTATAAATGTTGGCAAACTACTCTGAGGGCACATTTGTCCCCGTACAATCTTTATTATTTCGATTAAAGTCACACTTGATTATTGCAGTACTACGTTTATGCGCTAATAAATGTAAAACCTTCATTTCTGCGTCATCAATCCCTCCTCTGATGACTATTTGTCATCACACAAAACCATTCCCACAAACTTTATTCCATTAAAATTCTGTCAGTTCTCTTTGCCTTTTAGTTCCCCTTGTTCTTGCCTTGTATTCTTCTGCCATTCTTTTCATCATTTTCTCTTCCTTCCTTCTCTTAATCCTTTCCATGATCATTATTATTCCCCTCTTTATTCCCCAAATTCCAAAAATACAAATTAGCACTATTAGAATTCCCTGTATTATTTTTAATAATATTCCATTCCAAATGCCACCTATCCAACTTCCTACTGACACAATTCCCTTTCCAACCTTCTCCCAAACTCCTGGTTCTTTCAATTCCTTCAAGTCTGCACTCTCTTTTGTCAAATTTGCAAGCATTGTTTTAATCTTCACACCGTTGTCAGGAATATACGTGCAACAGTGACGCGCACCAAGCATTTTGCAAACGCCGCCATCCTTTGCTAAAAGAATGTCTAGGGCAAGCCTGTTTTGAAGAGTCATAGCTCTTTCCGCTGCAAGATCAGCATCCATCAGGATTATAGCACCTGAAAACTTTGTCAACATGTTATCCACTATAGTAGACAACTTTCTTATTTTGATAGAATTCAACACAACTCCTAATGAAGGAATCATGGCTCCAAATATATCTCCTACCACAGCAGCTGCGGTCTCTCTTTTCTGGATACAATGGGATCCAGGCGTCTTTGGAATCACCGATAGGTCATCCAGTTGATAAACCTTTGGGAACACTATACCCAAATAACATCTCCCCCACCATCCCTTTGGAAGACGATAATAGGCATTATGCCCGCAAATGTAATATACACCTGGTATGACAGGGTCAAGTCCGTTCAGCATGAATGTCCATTTGGCCTTAAAGATAAACGTGTGTTTACATTCACTCGCACCCACAAAAATATTATCATAATAAGACTCACCACGATATATACAAAACTTCCCTACATGCCAAGCATCTAAAGCTATTCTTCCTTGTGTCCTTATTGCGGCAAAAGCATAATTATCTACTGAAGTCCTCTTATGTAGCTCTTTTTCTAATTTCGCATTCATTTGTGCCCTTCTATCATCTGTGCGATCTAAAAAGCTTATTTCTACTGCAGTGAGCGAGCAGGTAAGGTTTTCCCTATGAGCGTGAGCTGTTTCAAAAGGTTGCATTGGCTCGAAAAATTCCCTCATTATTTTAGCATCCCAATCTTTAGCAATCTGGCTTAGTTGCGATATTATAGGAACATATGCAAAGGTAACATCATAATTTGAATAAAAATACTGTATGTTAGTTTGACCATAAAATCTAGAAGTTACTAAACTACATGTAATCCCATATGTAAGAGGCATGTGGTGATAAGTCACCCCTTCCGTTACCGATGTCGGTATTTGTGTACACACATAACAATCTTTCGCATCCATAGTCTCAACATACTCCGTTAGTAAGCGATAGAAAACATTATACGAAAGTTCCTTCTTCTCATGCAAGTGTCTCTCATCTAATTCTAGTCTTTTCAAGGCAGTTAGTTCAGTGACAGTAACAGGAGCAAAAGTAGAAGCATCAATTTTCTCATTCTCACCCTTACCACGCATTCCAAGCACTATTGCTATTATTATTAGTACACATGCAACTACCAAGCCTATACACGCATATTTACAATATTTCACTCTACCGTTTTGTGTAGTCATGATCTGTATAGAATCAGAGAGCTGAAAACACCTATAAAAGAAACCATTTAGCAATTTGTTACAAAGCGGAACGAGCGCAATGTTCACACAGTTCTCTTCAGGAGGCCAGTCACTTATCGGTTAGCAGCACTTGTCTCAATTCGGATCGGGTTTAAGAGTCAATCAGGTTATCAAAGTCTTATCAAGTTAGCAAATGTCTCATCCGGTTTAGCAATGTCTCAGCTGGTTGTATCACGTTAGATTATAGCAAGCAATGTCATTTACCAGCTTTTCAATCAACAGTGTCCATAAAACTTTTCTTTTCTATTGGTATCTCTTCTTCTTCGTTCTCGAGGCTAAGAGATACAAATTCGTCAGTCCAGTCGTCATTGACTGCATATGCCCATTCTGGACCGGAATACCTCCTGTTTGGTATTCTTTTCCTTTTCAATTTTGCATCTCTCTTTGATTCTGCCTCACTGGTACTCTCCTCTTTGGTCAAGTCCTTTTCTTCACTTGATGTTGGTACCACGACAGACACTTCCTTTCTTTTCTCTTTCACTCTTGGCCCTTCACTGTCGCTCAATGTTTCTCTAGTTCTTAGTTTTACTGGTGATATGCTCGGTCTTCTCTTTGCACTGTGTCCACTTGATGGACCTGCGATCTCTTCTGAAGAAGTTTGAGCAGTTTCGTTCTGTTCTGCCTTGTCCCCTTCTTCTGGGGAGTCAATCAGGTTTTCCTTTTCTTTTTCTGTACCGTATGCTTCTGGGAAAGCCCTCCTCTGATCAGGCTCTCCTGCTTCTTCACCTCTTTCGAGCCCTTTGTCACCATTACTTTCTTCAGGCTCTTTGTCACTTTCAGCTGCTTCAGGCTCTTTGCTACCTTCAGCTGCTTCGTCGCTGTCTGAGGTTTCTCCTTGGTCTTCCCCAAGTGAATCGGTTGCTTCGTCCTCAGAGAATATTTCTCTCTCCTCTATTTCTGCCTGTTCGCTTCCAGTTCTGTTTTGCTCTGTCTCAGCGCTCGGCACTTTGTTATCAGGTACTGGCAGTTTCAGCTCTTCAACTTCCTCATCTGTGGGACACAACACTTTCTTTGTGTGACTGGCGTGAATCCAGTTGGGAACTCCCGCACACTTCACAGCGGTAGTGGTTGTCAGGATCACTTGGAAAGGGCCTTTCCAACGGGGTTCCAGACACGACTTCCTCACGTGCTTCTTTATCACGACCCAGTCACCTGCTTTCAGTGTGTGTCCTGGACCTTGGATCGGTGGCAAGGTGGTTGCTTCCACCTGGTGAGAGAAAGAGCGAACCACGTCAGCCAGACCCTTGCAGTAGTCTAACACCATATCATCTGTAATATTCAAAAGCGCGTTTGCGGGAACTGCAGGAAGTCTCATAGCCCTGCCCATGAGAATTTCGTGCGGGGACAATCCAGTCTTTCTGTCAGGGGTGTTTCTCATTGACATTAACACCAAAGGCAATGCGTCAGGCCATTTCAAATTTGTCGATGCACATATTTTCGCCATTCTTGATTTCAGGGTACCATTCATTTGTTCCACTAGTCCTGAGGCTTCAGGGCGATAGCTGCAATGCAGTTTCTGCTCAATGTTCAGCGCTGCGCAAAGTAACTTTATTACCTCGTTATTGAAGTGACTTCCCCTATCTGATTCTAAAGAGATCGGGAATCCGAAACGTGGTATCAACTCCCTCAACAATAGTTTTGCAACTGTAAGGCTGTCATTTCTACGTGTGGGGTATGCTTCAATCCAGTGACTAAAAATGCACACAATCACCAACACATACTTCAGACCTCCATGCACAGGCATCTCAATAAAGTCCATCTGCATCCTGCTGAACGGGCCTCCCGCCCTGCCAATGTGGCCCATGTTAACAACCGTTCCCTTTCCTGGGTTCATCTGCTGACAAATGACACAACGGTGGCAAACTGCTTCTGCAACTTGACGGAATCTGGGGTTAAACCAATCAGTTTTGAACAATCTTATCATGGCATCTCTCCCTAGGTGAGCCTGCCCATGATAGAACCACGCTAGCTGCGATAAGAGACTATTTGGTAAGACAAATTTTCCCTCATTTGAAACCCATAACTCATCTGGTCTCTTTGTACATTGTGACTTAATCCAGGAAACTGACGCTATTCTGTAATGCTTTTAGTTCATCCATTGTATCTACGACCTTCAAGGCAAATGCTTCAGCTGGTTCAAGCTCTGGCTCACTTATCGAGTTCCATTCATCCTTGAGCAATATACAGTTCAAGGCACAAAATCTTGCGACTTGATCCGCATATGCATTTCCCAGGGAAACATAGTCCTGTCCTTTTGTATGAGCACTACACTTTACCACTGCAACTTCGGCTGGCATTTGAATGGCGTGTAACAATTCCCTTATTCTCTCCCCGTTTTTCACTGGGGACCCTGAAGAAGTCAGGAAACCTCTCTGTGACCATAGTTGCCCAAAGTCGTGCACAATTCCAAACCCGTACTGACTGTCAGTGTAAATGGTCACCTTCATCAGTGTAGACAGTTGGCATGCTCTTGTAAGGGCTACAAGCTCTGCTACTTGTGCGGAATAGACTCCTTGAAGCCAGGACGCTTCCAAGACACCTGTTACAGTACATACAGCATATCCTGCTTTCAGTACTCCCAATGCATCCCTTAAACATGACCCATCAACAAAAACAATTTGGTCATTTTCATCAAGCTTAGTATCCTTAATGTCAGGTCGGGGTTTTGTGCAAAATTCAGTCACCTGAAGGCAGTCATGCTCGACGTCTTCAGCGTTCTCAATTTCAGCATTTTCACCGGGAAGCAAGGTTGCTGGATTCAACGTAGTGCACCTTTTCAGCTGCACATTCGGTGAGCCCAGAATTATTGTTTCATACCTTGTGAGTCTTGCTCCAGTCATGTGTTGCGTTCGGGAGCGGGTCAAAAGAATCTCAACTGAGTGAGGGACCATGACTGTTACTGGATGTCCCATCACTATTCCTTCACTCTGAGTGAGGCTGATACCAACTGCTGCTACGGCGCGCAAACACCCTGGCAGTGCTGCTGCGACCGGATCCAAAGTAGCTGAAAAATACGCTACTGGTCTGTTTATGCCACCATGGGCTTGGGTCAAGACAGACAAAGAACATGCATCACGTTCATGACAAAACAATGTGAAAGGCTTTGTGTAGTCAGGCATACCTAAAGCTGGAGCCCTGCACATGCATTCTTTTAATTCAATAAAAGCATCCATCTCATCTCCTTTCAGCTCAATTGCATCCAATGCATCCTTCTGGGTCAGCTTCAGTAAAGGCTTTGCTAGAGCTGAGAAGTTGGGAATCCATTGGTGACAGTAGCTCACCATCCCCAAAAACTTCCTCACCTCCCTCCTCGTCTTTGGTGGACTCATTTGAAGTACACTTGTTATTCTTTCCTTCATTATTCTCCGTGACCCTTTCTCTATTTGATGACCCAAATATTTCACTTTCTTCTGACAGAACTGCAATTTTGAAGGAGACACCTTGTGTCCATTCCTTCCCAAATGGTTCAGTAGGGCAATGGTGTCGGCTGTGCAGTCACTTTCTGTCTTAGATGCGATCAGTAAGTCATCAATGTACTGTACTAGGGTTGACTCGAATGGCAATTCTAACGCTTCCAAGTCTTTCTTTAGAATCTGATTGAAAATTGACGGTGACTCAGAAAACCCTTGAGGAATTCGACACCAACTGTAAACTCTGTCTAAGAATTTGAAACAGAAGAGAAATTGGCTGTCCTCATGAAGAGGCACCGAAAAGAATGCTTGTGACAAGTCGATGACTGAGAACCACTCGGCCTCGCAAGGAATTTGAAACATTATCACAGCTGGATTCGGTACTACAGGGCAGCATTTAACTACGATGTCATTTATTTTTCTCAAGTCCTGCACAATTCGGACCTTTCCACTCGGCTTTATTAGTCCCATGATTGGTGAATTACATGGACTGCTTAACACTTCTTTCAGTACTCCCTGTTTTACAAATTCGTCAATTAGTTGGGCGACTTTCATGAGGGTGTCTTGTGCCATGTGGTATTGTGGGGTCTGGGGAAAGGTTACATTTGGTTTTACGGTCACTTTCACTGGTTCCACTCCTTTCACCAATCCCACCTCCTTTCCTGTCATATCCCACACTTCTTTTCCCACTGTTTCCCGTAATTCAGCTGGAATATCCTCTTCAGTTATCATCGGAAAAAGGTTAATCAGAGGATATTCTTCATCAACAGTTTCCATCTCATCCCCTTCTACACTGTCCTCCTCTTCCCCATCACTGCTCGTCTGTATTTTAATTCCATCGTTCGAACACATAATCGAACATCCCAATTTGCACAATAGGTCTCTCCCTAACAGTGCTATCGGGCTTGAGTCACATACCACAAAATTATGTGACCCCTGATAGTTACCAATTCTGACTGGTACTGGATCTGTTATTGGGTTCGTCAGGTGTCTGTTCGCTACTCCCACTACTTGAACTGTTCTCCCTGAGAGGGGCAAATTTGGTACTTCAATGCTCCTAACAGTTGAACGTGTGGCTCCTGTGTCAACCAAGAATGAAACACGATGACCCATAACTCTTCCCTCCACATACGGACCCTTCTGATCAACTTCCAAGGATGCTGCAAGCACACAATTTCCCTCCTCATCTGAACTTTCGTTCTCCCATGCATCGTTTATTCCATTCTCACTGTGTAATGGGAACTGTTGCACTGTGTCATTTGTACTCATCACATGACCCGAGACCTGTGGAGGAACCATCACTTGCTGCTGATTCATTGGTGCCAAAGGTATTTGCATTGGCTGATTAGGTACCATGGGAAACTGCTGTTGCATTGGCTGCATTTGCGTCATCTGCATACGGGGCATCTGCATCTGCTGCAGCTGCATGGGCTGTAATCCTTGCAGCTGATTTATGGTCTGAAAATGTGGGTTCGGACCTCTCATTTTCGGTCCCCTCATTGTCTGGAATGCATTGACATCATTGTTTTGCTGACCAACGCCTGCACCTTCCTGCACCAACATCGGGCACTCGCGTTTCCAATGCCCGACGATTCCGCACACGTGACACGGCATCACCTTTTTCATTGCCTGCACACCATTCGGAGTCACAACAGTGCTCAAATCCGGACCATTACTCCCAAAGCCTCCTCTGCCTCTCGCCTGTGGCTGAAACACCATATTTCCCTGCGGCTGCGGCTGCGGTATCTGCTGTTGGAACCCTTGCAACCCTTGCAAACCTGTCTGAGCTGCCTTAAGTTGCATCACCATCACTTTCTCTTTCAACTTTTTCTGTTTCACTTCAATTTCGTCGCTACAGTATTTCGCATAATTCAACACCTCATCAATCGGTTTCGACTGCCAACAAATCAAATGCGTCTTTATCATCTGACTTATCTCTGGTCTCAGCCCTTCCACAAATCTGAACACAAAATGAAGCATGTCCTTCGCCTCTATTGTTTCCGTGCCACTGTAGTTCTTGAATGCCTTCAACAACCTCTCATAGTAACTGTGAATCGACTCCTTAGCCTCTTGGGCAGTTCGATCAATCTTCTGCCAATCCACATTTTTCGCGGCAACCTTCGTCTTCAAGTGCTCAATCACCTTATAGTACAAACTCATTACCATAGGTGATGGTGCACCTGTATCCCTGTTTCTCTCTGGTTCACTTGTCGGCCAACCTACAGCCCTTTTGCAGTCTTCCCACAAATCTGCCGGAACCACAATCTCAAAGAGGGTGTTCAGGTCTTCCCAAAGGCATTTTGCAAGCTTCACAAACCTATCACTCTGCTGATACCATTCAATCGGTTTCTCTCTTAGTTTGGGAAAATCATCCGTAAAAGACTGAATGTCACTTCTGTGCCACGGTACATGTATTAATTTTTCCCCTGCTGTCTCCCTCATTGGTAACATGGCTATTGCATCACTACTCTGTGGCCTTTTCTCGTTGTGCTCTGGGACACTGTCTTTCTTCTTTTCCTTTTTCTTCGCCCATCTGCTCTCCCATTTGTCTAAGCACCTCCACACTTGTGCACTCTGCAGCAATTCTCTAAGGTGCGTTTTCATGCCTGCTGACCTCATGTGTTCAAAGTCTGTGGTCCCGAAATCCAATCTATAGCTCCTGCCCAAGTGTTTTGTCTTGTCTATCTCAACCCCGTTTTTGTCAGCTATTTCTTGCAACCTTCTATGTACCTTGTTCACTTCTCTCGTAATCCTGGGACATAGATACCTCAGCTCTTCTTCTGAGTAGGACTCTAACCTATTCAAACCCATAGTCCCTTCCACCAATTCTTCTGCTTCCATGTTCAACCTGACCCTATTCAGATAGTCTTCCCCCTTCCCACTGGCTGAGCTTTGTGTGGAATTCAGACTGTTGAACCACTGTGTCAGCTGTTGCGCATTCAACCCCATCAGTGTAGCATTCACATCGACTGCCATTGATGGTTGCGGCAACTTCTCAGTGTTCGATGATAGCGGTATCATCAGTGGGGGACTCGACCTCACCACTGTTGACTGAGCACATATGGGGCTAAACTCCATCAAGGACCCAGATCCAGTTGGCTGAGCCACTATCGGAGTTGTCTCTGGAGTGTTTTCTATGCACCTCCTTTCCGTCCCACTCTGCATCACTGATCCCTGACCGCTCATACCTGAGTTAGGCTGAACGTACAAAGGTACCGGTGGACCTACAGTAATGGGTAGGGATATCGCATCTGGGTTCTGTCCATTCCCCAAGTTCTGAGGCATGTTCATTCCCACTCTATGGGTCATCATTGCCGGCATACCCGTCTGACTCCCTGTCATCTGAGCATGTGCGGTTTCCCCCTGCATCTGCTTTTGAGGCATCAAAAGCTGGGTTGATTCAGCTTGTGCCAATGTTGGGTTGCGACCATTCTGTACTCCCATTACGGTTGGATCTAGAATCATTCCCCTACTGTCGTCACTGCTGTAGTACCTTGGGACCTGCGGCTGATAACTGTCTGCTGTTTTCAACACAGGCACATCTGGATATATTCTCCTAATCTGCGGTATCTGCGGGGTGAACAGTAAGCTCGGGTCCTTAGATCCCGATGGCGTTTCTGAATTCGGAGTTTCATTATTCTGTACCGGTGCCAGAGGGGCAGAACTGGTACTTGGACCTTGTTCACTCTCTGCATAAGGTGGTGGACGGTCGTTCAGCAATTGCGTGATGAACTCCTCATCCTCTGACTCGTCTTCTCTATCTTTGGAACACCTCCTGTTTGTCTTACAGGTAGCTTTCTTGCCTGTCGCCTCTTCTTCCTTAGCAATTGCGGGAAACAATTTTATCCCCTGCAATATATCTGACCTCCACACCTTCTGTGCATTATCCCACCTAGCGTCCGCTAGTGTCTTTTCTACTTTTCTTATCCTGGTCTCGAACTTCTTTTGCTGTTGCTGTCTAGCCATTAGTTCCCAAATCGCTAGAGCCTCAAACTGTGCTGGCCTTGGAGGTACCTTCATGTCGTACATTGCGAATCTCAGATTCTCTAGGATCCTTATATTGAATGTCCCATGGATCGGGAACGCTACGCTCCCATGTTTCTCTGTCAGCTTGTGCCATTGCTTTAGCCAAAGGCACGGAGCTACCCCCCTTTCCTCCATTACAATGTAAGCTGGTGTACCTTCGGGTGGCGTCTCTTCTCCTACGCTCGCTTTAATGTAAGACTCCCCCTTCAGCGCACTCTTGAATGCTTTCAAAAATTTCATTTTCTCGTCTTTTATTTCACAAAGTTTGTAATCAATAAGTGACTTTAATTCCCGGAATACTCTTCGCCTGCCTTTCCCCTTCCAATCGAGCCCCACGGACTGCGTCCAATCCGTGCGCGACCCTTCTTTACAACCAACCTATCCCAGCGCGGCTCCTAGTGACGTCACACTCACACACACTGCGGCTGACAAAGCCTCGCGGCTGGTCCTCCTTCACTCAGCTCCTCTCGTAACAACTTCTGGCATGTATCGCGAGCAACCAAATAATAATAAAACAGATCTGTCGGTTTACTACAGGAAGGGTAACACAATCGCTTCAGGACCTTAGGGATTTTTCGCTAGCCTCGGCAGTTATTCCATCTTTCTCGGTCCCCACTTTCGCAAGCAAATCTGACCCGCAGACTCTGCTCTCAACTTTTCAATGATCTATTCTAGTGCACTTAGAATTTGTCAAAGCCCGAAGTCGAAGTTTTATTTCACTCCCTTAACACACGTACCGACTCGTTGACCACGCCCGATCAACCTAGTAAACCGACCAGACCACAACATAAAACAAGTGTCTCATACACTTTTCAACATACTCCGGAGTCTCTTGACCTCGCAGGGCCCGTCTCAACAACAACAACCACGTGGACCTTTTTCCTGCACAAAGCGCCACATGCACATGAAGTTCGACGACTTCCCTACTCTCACACTCGGAGTCGCACCTCCGCTATTCTCCATGAAGTTTGACGACTTCCCTACTTCTACACTCGGAGTCGCACCTCCGCTATTCTCTAAAATCCTCGCAACCTTTTCACACGATCTGCGGCAATAAGCTGTGCGAGCGCAAAACCCTAACTTCACTCATACCGTCACTAGTACCGCCAACGCCGATTTCACACCTCCATTCTCTCCATTCACAAGCTCCGAGATCCCGGGAAAGTCGCGGGGGACTTAGGGCATCATCATTCTCTCAATCTGTTTTACCCAAGAAAAATCTAATTCAACCTCTCGAGCGGGGTCCCAAAGGGCGAAACCGTTAATCTAACACCATGTACCTCTCGAGTGGGGGTCCCAAAGGGCGTAACCGTTAATTCAACACCATATACTTCTCGAGTGGGGGTCCCAAAGGGCGTAACCTTCCTCTGCTACCATCTACTGATAGAGCGTTCCGACCTAATAATTTACCTGTATTTGGACGCTCTTGGGTCGATGAATCTTTTGACCAAGTGGGCCTCTCTTCACCCGAGAGAAATCAATTTAATCAAATCAAATAATCAATATCGAACATAAGCAATACCCTGATCAACATAACACTTCACAATTAATCCAGAAAACATTTCGGCGAACCGTGACCTTTTGGCCACGAATAACCACACCAGTTTATGCAAGTTAATGAATTTATTTCCCTATATTAACAAAGCTAGCACAATATATATGTGTCTCAACACCAAATGATATATGTAAATGAACATTAATAGCTGTCCATATCGGCGGAAAAGATGCAATCTATGCAGCATTTGAATAACAATGCCTTCGATGATGGCAACGCATACTACTAAAACGATAATCTGTAATGAGCTAATTGCATACATTAGTCAGCATAACAAGGTCTCAAATTGCATCGTGCAACGAATGAATCCTCATCTAACCTCGAATTAGCATACGCATGTGGGACTTCATGCAAAACAATTTGGTAACATTAATTTGGAAAAACTCCTAACTAGGGCTCTTATCAAAATCAGCAGTTGGTTACCTAAAAAGAAAACACAATGCAATTGCACATTTTTATCTTTTCATATTTACCAAATTCAATCAGCATTCAAGGAAGTCTTCGTCTCGCAGGTACCGGATTCGGTCAGCATGGGACGGGGACAAAGGGGCAGGGTGGACGGGGGCAATTGCCTCACAGCGGCAAGATAAAAGGACAAAACTACTACTTCATGCTAAGGGACGAATCAAAGTTAAAGTCTCTAGGGCAAGAGTTACTTAAAGTCTCTTTCTCTCGATTAGAGAAAGCATCGAAGTCTCATTCAAAATGGCGTCGCAGCAAGGTGGGCCATAATAGCTGCAAAGTCTGCAATGGGCAATGTCCGAAGTCTCTAATGTCCGCAATGGCTGTAATGGCTGCAAAAATGGCTATAATAGCTGCTTTCTCCTTGTGCACCTGGGTTTTATAGACAACAGTTCAAATCCAGTAGGGTCTTCCATTGGAGGGTTCATAGGTTAGCTTCAAATTGTCCAATCAAAAACAACAGTTTACAAGCTTCTACTTAAGCATACATTATCCTTGGAGTCGGGAACGTAAGTTGCAACATATTTTACCAATTAACTCACTTTCAGAGCTTCCATTGTCCGCACCTGCAGATTGACCTTGAAGCAAAGAAGAAGATGCCAGGCTGGCACGAAACCTTAAAGATAAGCATGTGAACCGATCTCACTGGAAAAGTACAGCTTCAAGCAAGAATACACGTTTATTAGCACATTGGAAAAATAAGAGCATCTAAACCGTGAGACAAGGCAACTAGGCCGAAGCCTCTGCTAGAGTTATGCTAAGCTAAAACATTTCACACAAGCAAATCATGGCACACGTTTACGATTATGTCAGATTCGTACAATTCTAATACATCACGTTATATAAAGCACGCTTATAAATGTTGGCAAACTACTCTGAGGGCACATTTGTCCCCGTACAATCTTTATTATTTCGATTAAAGTCACACTTGATTATTGCAGTACTACGTTTATGCGCTAATAAATGTAAAACCTTCATTTCTGCGTCATCACCCTCTCTATGTTTTAAAGAAGCTGCAAAGAGTACAAAATGCAGCGGCCAGACTTCTTACCCACTCTTCAAAATTCGTCTCCGCTAAACTGGCTATCTCCACCCTCCACTGGCTTCCCGTCAGAGAAAGGATCCAGTTCAAATCTCTCTGCATTGTTCATAGGGCCCTACAGGACAAAGGCCCCAGCTCTCTGAGGAAACATATTTTTCTGCATATTCCTTCCAGGAGCCTTCGCTCCTCCTCTCTTAGGTATGCACATGTTTCTCGCTTCAAGAGAGCCTGGGGTAATAACTCCTTCTCTACTAGAGCCTCCCACCTTTGGAACACCCTTCCTACGGAGCTCCGTTTGGAACCCTCCGAGCGTCTCTTTAGGAAAAAGCTTAAAACTTTTTTATTCTGTAACTAATACCGGCTCTCTCTCCTTCTTGTGTTTCGCTACTTTTAGCGCTGGGATGCTTCCGGGTCACCATGCGCTTTACAAATTTTGAAAACTAAACTAAACTCCTATTGATTATGAGAATACTTGGATCTAGTTCTGATGCTATGTTCTTCCTACTGCTGTCATAATTGAATAAGGTTGTGGGTCTCTCCTTTCACTTCTGTGAACAAACAACACAGTCCGAGTATGGGTTTCTTTTCTAACTGCTGGTGTTTTGATTGTGGTCTGCTTGTTGCTCCTTATTCACTGCTAATTATCTGCATGGATTCTAGCTGTAAGCTAAAACTGTTGATTGTTGAAATGGACATTGATGCTGGTTTTCTGTTCTCACTGCCAGTGATCAAGTGATATTTGGTTCTGATTACTGTCCTCTCTGCTTGTGGGCAGGAAGGGGCCTGTGATCTCTCACTGCTGATTTTCAGGATGCAGCTAGGACGTATCCTCTACTCTAAAGTTTGATAATTAGGATGGGCCTGGGACTTGTTCTCTGAACTACCTGCTGATAGGATGGGATGTGTCTACTGTTCTCTGCTTGGAGTACCTATTTTCACTCTTTGTTGTTGGTCAGGAATAGGTGCAGCTCCAATTATCTGTTCTCACTGAAGATATTGAGGAAAGATGGCTAGTGTGGTTCTTAACTATATTGTTTATGAATAGTATGGGTCTTGCTGGTGTTCCCTATTCTCATTGCTAATGATCAGAATGAGTTTGGCTGCCATTTTATGCTCACTTCTAATGATCAGGGTGAAACAGGGTCTTACTCTTATTTGTGCACCTGCTGGTAATATTCAGAAAGGTGTCTTGCTGTGGTTTTGTGTTCTCTCCGATAGTAAGGTTCTGATCTGTCTGTTGTTCTCTGATCTTACTTACAATCAACAGAGGTCTGACTATGGATCCCGCCTTGCACTTCTGATGGTTAGGATGTGGTTTGGCAGTGGCTCTGAGCCTCCTCACTTTTGATAATGTTCAGGAAGGTTTCTGGCTGTGTTCCTTTAAGATTGTCAAGATGGGTTCTGGCTGTGGTCTTTTCCTCTCTTTGCTGATGGTGTTGTGCGGTCTGGATGTCATCCTGTGCTCTCTTTTATAATGGTCATGATGGTTCTGGATCTGTTTCTCTGCTCTGAGTGATGGTGTGGCTCAGCTGGTCTTTACACTCACTTATAGTCATGATTTGACATGGCTGTATTTCTGCGTTCCAAGTGATAATGATGAAGAAGAGGTCTAATTGTGGTTCTCTCCTCCCACTACTGATGGCCAAGGTGTTGTCTGGATACAGTTCTGTGCTCTCTCATCTGATGATTATGGTATAGTCAATTGGTTTCTTCTAATTTGTGTTTGATTTAGCTGTAGCTGTGTGATAATGGTCACTCACAAGGTGAGTCCATTTCATACGTGCTTCTTTTTATCTGTCTAGTCTATTTATTGAAAATGAAAATACATTTGCCATTATTTCTTTCTCAACCTTTGTTTGTATTTTAAAGCGAACCATTCTTTCTTTTTGTTGGTGCTTATTAAACACATTGGAGACGGCTTGACTGACATGTTACAGCTGACAAAGCAGTCTATATTAACATACAGGGGAAAGGAGAGCTAGATCTATTCATTCCTTCTTTTTTCTTACATCTAAAATTACATTGTTTGAACATATGTTTCAGAAAAAAATGTTTTGATTTGATCCTTAGTTATTGTGTTTGTAGACTTATGATATGGCAATCCTGTCACCTACTGCCCACTTATTTACTTTTTTTTTTTTTTTTTTTTTTAATAGTGCCTTCGCCCGACATCGACTTTACAGTAATCCACAAAAATGAGACCTCCCTTATATTGGGGTGGCAGGTGCCCAATGACATCAATCGGGCTAGCTACATTTATCAAGTGACGGTGAGCCTCATGGGTATCGTACAAAAAAGCATCAATTTTTCGAATCCCTCTGGGGGAGAAGCGCAGACAGAAACCGTAGGAAATCTCGCACCAGGAGTACAGTATGAGCTCAGCCTTTACAGCGTCACACCCAATGGCATCAAGAGCAACGGGATAAGTATCACCGGTGCTAATGCAACAACAAGTAAGTTCAAAGTCTGTGGATCATTGTTTTGGGGAGCACTTTATGGTTCAACCTCTAATAATACTTTGTAAAAGCTATTTATGTTACAGTTTTGTGTCATTGCATAATGTTTGCAAATTCCTTTCCCTCTTGACATTATTGTGAATTTTTGTGAGTATACAATTTTCTGAAGGTTATTGGTGGAGTTACAGCCGTGTGACCTTTTGCTTAACTCCTTGAACTATGACCTGTATCATCTGCAGGTAGCAGATTTCTGTGCTGGTGATGGCTCTGGATGTGGTCTGTTATTGCAGCCTTCTGCCCTACCAATGTGTCCGACTTTTTGCAGGTCCTGATTCAGTAGGATTCACACGAAATATCACGTATTCCTTATTGACCATGCTATTGGGTATATGGTTTGAGGTGGAAACCAAGTCCTTCAAAGGCGTCTACACTCTTCTAGGTTCCTTTGTCAAATTGATCTTCTAGATAAATGCTATGCTGGTCACCTTTTTGACAGTGTTTGAAGAGGTGTAATTCATCTGTCAGGTCTGATAGGATTAGAAACCCATACCATTGAAGTAACAAATAACAGAACAAGGCCAACAACCTGTAAGCACATTTAAAAAGAAGAAATGTTGATTTTGAGATTTTGATTATTTTTTCTAAAAGATAAGAATAGGAAAAATGGGCAAAATCTCAGTTGAAAACTCTCTTATACCACCTGTGGCGAAAGAATGCAACAAGGCCTATACATGCATTGACCTGCATACACCAAGCCAAAATGAAGTGGATGTGTGCTTACAGTCAATGATTTTATGTTACTAATTTGTATTATATTCCCATCCCGATGACAAGAAGTATTTGAAACCCTGTAGCTCTATGATAAAAAATGGGTCAGGAGAATGAGTCTGGCTGTCCTAATTCATTATGGTCAATATGTGGTCTGGCTGGGGTTGTCAACAGATGAGGGTGGGACCATGATAGCGATTTATTGCTGTTTGTTAATGCTCTCCATGTCTGTTGGTCTCTCATCGCTGTTGATGGTCAGGATGGTTAGGATGTAGTGAGAGGAGGAGGCTCTGATTTGGAGTAGAAGGTTGTCCCACACTTTAAGAGTGATGTGAGAGAATGCCTTACTTACTTATCTGATTCTGTGTAGGAGTGGGATGTAAGCGAATAGGAGTTCTGCGGAGTGAAGATGTCTAGGTGGTTGGTGAAAGGAGATTCGACTTCAGGTAGGTTCAGTTAGGTGGGACATAAATCGTGAAGTGCCCTGAATGATGTGTTTGAAATAAGTGCATTTGTGTATCAGACGCCTGAGGAGCTCTTTGCTGTGTTCTGTGAGTTCTGTGTGGCAGATGAACGATTAGTCTGGCTATTGAGTTCTGGATAGTTTGTAGTCTTCCGGTGATCCCAGTGTAGGGGGTGTTCCCATAGTCCAACTTGCTGGTGACAAATATGCTATTGATGGTTTTCCTTGTGTTGCTTGGGAATCATCTAAAGATATTTCTTAGCATCTTCAGGATGTGTTGTGCGGTCATGTTCAATTTGCTATTGATGATGATTCCTGGTGTCGGTCTGGTCCAGAGTTTCACAGGCCAGCAGTTGGATTCGCGTGATGAGGTTTTCTTGACGAATATAACTGTTTCTGTCTGGTTGGTGTTGAGCTTGAAATAGTTAGCTTTCATCTAGTTAATGATGTTTCTCGTGTTGGGGGTCTTGTCCAAGAGGGAGAGTATGAATTGCGTGTCGTTGGCTTATGAGTGATGTTGATTTTCATAATGCGGTCTAGCTGTGGTTCACGAAAAGAAGATGGAATGCTGAGCATTGTCAAACATTCACCCCCAGTCACAGATCTGGGTTAAATCCATCATTTTTTTTTTTTGCACACAATGCCACCCCAGTTTGGACCCAACCATATGCAAATCAGTCTTGGCCTTGCTCCTTATGGGAACAGTCCAGCCCAAACTGACAGGCCACGTCCTCCCTGGACCAGAAACAAGCATCCTGGGACAATTTTCAGGGTATCACCCTCCATCAGCCATGCTAGCTTGAATCCAGTAGCACAATGACCATGGAACCCACATCTGTATACCCTTGTCACTTAGGGTGACTATAGCAACAGAAAAAGATGATGAACGGATTGCTGAACATTGTCAGACATTCACCCCCAGTCACAGATCTGGGTTGAAATCATCATTTTGTTTTGCTCACCATGCCATCCCAGTTTGGATCTAACCATATGCAAATCAGTCTTGGCCCTGGTCAACATAGGAACAGAGCAGAACTTGCAGACCAGGTCCTCCCTGGACCAGAAACAAGCATCCTTGGACCGGTTTCGGGGTTTCACCCCTCATCAGCCAGACTAGCTTGAATCCAGTAGCACAGTGAGCATGGAACCCACGTCTAGGCGTACCATTCCCACTACGTGTGACTATAGCAACACAAAAAGAAGATGGGCGGAATGCTGAAGATTGTCAAGCATTCAGTCACCATGCCACCCTAGTTTGGACCCAACCATATGCAAATCAGTCTTGATACTGTTCCTCATTGGAACAGTCCTGCCCGAACTGCCAGACCAGGTCGTCCCTGGACCAGAAACTAGCATCCTGGGACTGATTTTAGGGTATCACTTCTCAGCAGCCAGGCTAGTTTGAATCTAGTAGCACCGTGAGCATGAAACCCACGTTTCGGCATACCCTTCCCACTTAGAGCGACTATGGCAACACAAAAAGAAGATGGACGGAACATTGTCAAACATTCACACCCTGTCACAGATCTGGGTTAAATCCATTATTTTTTGCTCACCATGCCACCCTAGTTTGGACCCAGACATATGCAAATCAGTTTGACCTTGCTCCTCATGGGAACAGTCCAGCCTGACCTGCCAGGCCAGGTCCTCCCTGGACCGGAAACAAGCATCCTGAGACTGGTTTCGGGGTATCATCCGTCATCAGCCAGGCTAGCTTGAATCCAGTAGCACGGTGAGCACGGATCCCACACCTGGGCATATCATTTACACTTAGGGTGACTATAGCAACACAAAAAGAATATGGACAGAATGCTCAGCATTGTCAAACATTAACCCCCAGGTCTAACTCTGGTTCTGTTCTGTCACTGTCAATGGTCAGAATGGGGCTTAACTTTTGTTCTCTACCCTTATTGATTCTAAACATGCTTGTTCTCCCTGCTGCTGTCTATGATTGAATAAGGGTGTGGGTCTCTCCATTAATGTCTGTGTACCAAGATGTGTTTTGGGTTTCTTCCCTAACTGCTGGTGTTTTGGGTGTGGTCTGCCTGTGGGTCATTATATTCACAGCTGTTTCCGCAGGATCCCATGGCTGTTTACCTACATGGGATCCCATGGCTGTTCATCTGACTCATCATCAAGTTTATAGTAGTCCATACAGATGAGACCTCCCTGACACTGCAGTGGACAATGCCAGTGACAGCAGCCAGGCCAAATATAGTTATCAAGTGATGGTGAGCCTTGTGGTTATCATACAAAAGTGCAAAAGCTCAGTAAAAAACTCCCTTACATAATGTGTCGAAAAAACAGAGATCAAGACCTATCTGTGCATTGACCTAGAAATGCAGAGCCCAAATTAAGCAGATTTACTGTTTCAGTGGTTGATTTTATGTCAATAATTTGTATTGAAGTATCAGCCTTATTGCCATGAGTATATTAAAGTCAGAGACAATATAAATTAATTGTCCAGGGGAATGCATATAGCTATGGTTTTCAGCAGATGAGGCTGGGCCATTGTTGTGAGTATTTGCTCTCTATTAATAGTTACCTTACCTGTTGCTCTTGTAGTGTGGCTAAGGATCTCTTTTTTTCAGTGTTGATGCTTATTATGAGATTTGCTGAGGTTCTGCACTGCTCCTGCCGATGGTAAGAATGGGGATTAGTTTTGATCCTTTACCCTCATTGATTATGATGAGATTAGCATATAGATTTTATTGGGAATGGCCATCTTTGGCATTGTATTCCCTAGATTTTTTGGCTTCTCTAGCTAAACCAGTTTTTGCTGGCTTTTCAACTCTGTGCACTTGACTTCTACTAATAGGTGTTTGTGTTCTCCCTTCCAAACATGATAAATTTGGTATACACCTGATTGGTACACCTAATTTACTTATATGTCCTCAGTTTATAGTACTAGATGCATGTAAAACCTGCAAATTAAATGCTGCTAGTAGGTTGCATCACCCATTGTGCCTCCACTAAAGTAGAGCTGTAAAACATCTCAGGCCTGGCATTGTAGCGTGTGTGTGCAGTTTTAAAATTACCATTTCGACCTGGCAAAGAAAAGCTTTTGCCAGACCAAAACCTCCCTATTTAGTTCTTATATGTCTCCCTTAAGGTAGGCCCTAAAATAAATGCTCACAGGGAAGGGTGCATGGTATTTAAAAAGCAGGACATGTATATTTGAAGTTTGATATGTTGACATGTCCTAGTAGAAAAAGCCTCCAAGGTCACTTTGAAAAAATATTTTTACTGCTTTATGTGATACGACAAATACATTAACACACAAATCAAAGCGTCCCTTGAACACCCTGATTGCCCCAGAGTCGGGCAGGGTATCCCCTAAAAAATCAATGTTCACCTCATCACCTCCAACCTACACTTCCCCACTGTTCCTCCCGTTGTCAAGAAATCTTTTCATGAAGGGCTACTGAGCCGATTGGTTCCTGCCCGCACAGTCTGTATAAAGACTCATGTGCCCTCTCAGTCCTTCTCTCAACCCAACTCTACATCCCATCCCCCCATATTTGATCAAATTTCCTCTGGCTCCCTCATCCTTTTTAGACCTTCTGTTCCATAATTTTACAGTATTTAATTCCTAGCTCTCAGTCCTGGTGTCTAGGGGGAATTCTAGAACCCCATTTCAGAGCAATATCTTGTTTTGCCACCATGGACCCCAGATTTACCAATAGCTTTTGACAGTGGGTGTGATCTGTCTGCCCATATACCTAGCGGTGCCATTAGTGGCTGCAGCTCCAGAGGTAGCCCCGTTGCCTCCTCCAAAGAACTCCTAACCACCTCCTAGAATTTCTGTATCTGGGGGAAGCTCCAGATCACATGTAAAAATGTGCCTTTCATCCCACATTTTCTGAGCCAAGCCACATCTGCCACCCTGCCTATCTTACAGAGGAAGGTTTGTATTCAGTAAGCCCTGTATATGATCTTGCATTGGGTCAGGTGGAAACTCTGTTTTATTGCCACCCTCACTAGAAATCCTAGAGCCTCCCATCACTCATTCTCATCTAACCCATGTCGCACTTCCATGTAGCCCGAAATCTCAACAGAGGAGGTTGTGTGTTTCTCATTGCCGTTCCATATATCAACGAGATCAGTTTTCTTTCAACCCGCCTGTCTAAGAGCATTCCTTCCAGTGGGGAGTCTTCTTGTCTCTCCTTTTCTAGAGACACACATTCCCTCAGGGCATGTCTCAACTGTCCATAACACAGCCATTGTGTCATAGGCATTCAACACTCCTTTCTCAGTTAAAGGGAACCACTCCGTTTGACTCCTACAAATCTCCCATAGTGTAAAGGCTGATACTGTCCCATCTCTGAAAACCTCTCAGAGCCACCATGGGAGTGCAACCTGGAATCTTCTCACAGTGGCGTCCTCGGGGTCACCCTACAGCCCTATCCTATCTTCCCAGTCAATTTCCTTCAGATATCTACTACTGTCCCTGTCGCCGGGCTTGCTTCAGGGCAGCAACCTGCCACCGTATAGCACATGCAAGTAACTTCTGTCTTCCATTCCTATCGAAATGCTGGGTCATCCGAATCTGCGTGTGCCCAGTCGTTTACTATACCTGCCTGTGCTGCTTCATAATATTTCCAAACATTAGGTACGGCTATGCCTTCCTCATATTTAGATCTCTGAAGGGCTCTCATAGCAATACGAGGCTGTTCCCTTGCCCACAGCAAGAGTGTCCACCTTAGTAAAAAGCTCACCCGGGATTCTATAGGGGCTGTTCTGGGGTACGTACAAAAGCCCAGAGAGTGCTACCTTTTTAAACATTGCCGCCTTCCCCAGCAGCGAGAGTGCTAGTGTTTCTCGTCTTGCTTCAGTCTTTCGAGCAAGGGACCCAAATTTGCCTTGTAATGCAAGTCCGGATACTTAGTAATCCAGATATTTAAACTGTTCTGTCTCTATCTGTAGGGCAACATGAGCGCCTCCCCCCTGGTTCTTTTCTCCCATTGGCAGCAATAAGGATTTTTCCCAATTTATGGCAAACCTTGAATGGTCTCAAAATACGCAGAAAATATCTCGCAGTCTATCCAATTTTAGGGCCACATCTGACAGGTCTAATAAAATATTGTCAGCATGTAATGAGATGCACTCATCCCGCTCATCACTGCTCATCACCCCCCGGCAACCCTATACCAGCGCGTCTATCTTCATCCATTCACCCAAGAATTTTGTTGCAAGAGCAAAAAACATCGGTGAGAGTGGAGTGTGCTCCTTCGCACTTTAAATTCCGGTGAAGTGTGGCACAATGGCCTTCTAAGGTCGTTTTTGACTGTGGCAAGCTTTTTTCTCCCATAGAAAAGCACTGGTTTACATTATGACACCGTATAATAAAGGACTAAAGTTTAGGACTTATTGGAAAAAATTATTCTAAGACTCATTGTAAAATTCAACCTTATGGTCAAGTTGGATTTTTAATTTTGTATTTTGAAAATGCCACTTTTATAAAGTTGATACAAACAAAAAATGGTCCCCTGAACAAAACCAAAATGACCTAAAGTATACAAATTAGATTGGTATATTTTGATCTTATTCAATAATATATCTAATGGTCATAGTCTGATTTAGTAGGCCAGACAGTTCTGATGAAGGGACACACATTTGGACGTGCATGCCGATGATACACAGCGTTCTGATTCCCATCCATTGATTTTGGTCTGACTGCCAGAAGTTGGAGATGGATTGTTATAGAAGCGACGTGTACTCTGACACCACACAGCACATGGGATGTACCCCTGTTGGGACCAGTAAAATCTGTTCTAAATGAGACAGAGATACTTTTTGCATTAGCAAACTTTGCCAGGATAAGCATTTTGTATGGGGAGACTTGCTATCCATATTGCCCAGATAGGCTCAATCAGTCCAAAAGAAATATGGACAGCGTACAACTGTAGGTTGCTCCTTTTTATTTTACCATTTTGTCCTGATGAAGACCCATTCTTAAGATTTAGATTGATGTCTGTTGGCTTGGGTGGAAACGTCAGTGCTTTTTCTTCAGCCTGTACTAGAATTAATATCCAAAGAGGAGGAAGTGAATGCAATCAAGCAGCTACACCAATGTGATGGATAATATTTGGATGGTCTATTGTGTGACATAAGCATATATTTTTTCATTGCCCATATGAGCACAGCTGATTGTATTTTAACTTGTTTACTGTTTGAGATTTTTTGTGAACTTCTTTCACCTTTGCAAAAGCACTCTTTCTGAGCACCCTGTCCTGTACAATGGAGCAACCATTGTATGAGAAGCCATTTGTAAATGTAACTGATCTTAAACACAATTTGAAATGTTTTTCATAATGTTGCTTTTTTGTTGTATTTCTTTCTTCTTTTTCTGTCCTGCGTTCTATAACCATTAGATATATTATTGAATAAAATTTAAGTATGCCAATTGAATTTGTATACTTTAGATATATTTTTTTTTTTCGGGGGACCATTTGTTGGTTGTATCATAATATACCCAGGTCCTTTGACTTTTTGGGTTACCCCATTGTTTTGTAATTGGGGACTTTTAGAAAATTGGTATTTTTTCTGCATAAGCCTAATGTGCCTTTCTATTGATACAATATCCAGGATCACCGGACTGTTAATGGCTCTCCATTGATGTCATGTGTATTCCTTCCCAACAGTGGACAAAAGACCTGGGTCTGGATAGGTGAAGGTATTCTCTATGATTGGGAGGACCTGTGCTCTGATTTCACTACAAAGCTTTGCGTGGGGGCTGCATCCTGCCCATCCCAATGTCTAAAGAAGCCTACACTGTCTCTCGTAGATGCAGCTCACACATGGGCCTGCCTGCCCTTTGCTTCACTAATCATACTAGAGCCAAACTCAGAAAAAGGAAAGAGCTAACCAGAACCAGTTTCAGAGTTTGACTAATGGGATTTCTCCACCCACAGGCTGGCAGTAGCCATAAAAGTGGCACCCCCAGACATTGAAGTCAGAACACACCTGGGCCTGAGTACACTCAGTAGAAGAACTGCCTTGCTGTTTGAAGAAGGAAAATTGGACCTGTTTCCTCTGAACCCGGGATCCAAGACGTGACTCCTAGAGTCAATTGGCTGGCCTTCTGTTTGAGCTGCAGGGACACAATAACCTTCCAGAGGTCTTTTTTTCTTTCCAGCTGACCAGACCCAAGTAGACCGGATCTGGTCCATGCTGCTGGCTTCTGTGGCAGTAGGTCTTGACCCCCTAATGCTGTCATCAAAGTCCTGGATTCTTGACTGGCGTCCAAGTGCACTCCTCCCTGCCTAAGCAAAAGCTTCACCAGACCCGATGTCGAGCGACAACTGACAGAACAGCACCAGACAGACAGCGTCAACTGATTTTTTCACCAAACAGCACCTGATCAACACAGCTTCAATTAACTTTGATACCGAGTACCACCTGATCAAGAACTTAGACTGACTCCAAAGTGTACAGCAGGTCTAAGACCCTGTATGGTGGCTCCTCATCTACTCTGAGTCCCTTTTTATGGATCCAACATGTCATCAGACTCCATCGAAGACTTTTGACTCCAATATAGACTTTCCAGCGGTACGATCCTGGGCCCTGTATCCAATCGACGCTCAATTGCGGCAGGACTGAACTTGTGACTTTGACCCGGTCTAGCGCAACCATATAACCACAGTTTGCACTTTGTTCTTTTTGGCACAGTTTTGGCTAAAAACTTAGAAACCCATAACTCCGGCTCCACTGATTGGATTTTTGTTATTTTTGGTGTCATTTTATTTATTAAAATATCCTCTATTTTTCTAAACTGCTTTGAGATTGTGCTTAAGTTCGGTTTTCACTTTATTACTCCTTGAGTAGTGCACAAATGCTTTACACATTGACTCTAAGTGAAGCCTGACCGCTTTGTGCCAAGCTACCGGAGGATTAAGCACAGGTTTATTTAGTGATTTTTGTGGTTCACCCTGACAAGGTTTGTGATTATTATGTGGGTTCTCAACCCCTTCAAGCAAGAACCCAATTTCTTGCAGCTTTGCTACTATGTTCTTCCCTCTGCTGTCTATGACTGAAACAGGCTGTAGGTCTCTCCCTTCACTTTTGTGTGGCAGGACATGTTCCAAGTGTGTGTTTCATCTCTAACTGCTGATGTTTTGGCTGGGGTCTGCCTGTAGAGCCATACATTCACTGCTGATTATCCAAACAGGCTCTTGCTCTGTGGTATGATTTTTATTGTCAGGGTGGACATTGGTTCAGCTTCTCTGCTCTCGCTGCCTGTGGTCATGATAACATTTGCTGTGATTTCTGTTATCTCGGCTTACAGGCAGTAGGGGTGCTGTTTTTTCTCAGCTACTGTAGTTCATGATTTTGCTGGGAGGTAGTTATCTAGTCTTACGTTTGACAATTAGGTTGGGTCTGGCACAGATTCTCTGGAATGCGTGTTAATGATTAGCTTGGGTTTCTGGCTACTTTTCCCTGCTTGGATTACTGATTTTCACCCTCTCACTCCTGAAGTTGAAGCTTGGACACAGATCCCTGTTCTCACTGCAGATCTTGAGCAAGGATGGTAAGTGTAATTCTCGGATATGCTTCTGGCTGTCCCAGCGGGTCTGGCTGGTGTTTTATGTTTTGTCTGACAATGACCTGGATGGGTACGGCAGTGATTTTGTGGTTGCTGCTGATGGCAAGGTGGGAATTTGACTCTGCTTCTCTGTTGACAGTCCTTATATGGTCCAGTTGTGATTCTTTGCTCTAATTGACTGTGGTTAAGTTGGCTGTGACGAAATATATACAGTGGTTGTACTGTGACATAAACCCCAACCCTCCAGGCAGATACTACTGAAAAGCACTAAAAAGGCTCCCAGACCAGTAAGCATTAGAGAAGACTGGGACAAAATGCGTAGGTTGCAGTGAAGCTGTGGTGCAGGGTTAGACGGATCCAAAGAAGAAAGTTGCATAAGGATGTTTTTAGCAGGAAGGCAAAAATACTGCTTCAGCAGGACAACATAAGGCAGTAAGTGTAGATTTAAGGGAAAGCAGTTCTAAATTTACATATGTCCATATGTTTACTTGAAAACAAAATATTACTACAAGAGTCCACTTACTGACTCCTCTTCAAAAGGGTAATAACGATCCACAGGACACCTAGATACTGCTTTACAGCATGAGAAGAGAAGGGCATCACTGCTGGAGGGAACAAGACAGCAAGAACAGCAATTGAAGGCATAAAAATCACCCTAAGCCCTGACACAGACCCCAAGGAAGGAAACACTGATCAGGAAAGTGGGCGGGCTGTGGCTGTTTCCTTTCATTGCTGGTGGCCAGGGTGTGCTCTTGATGTGGTTCTGTGCTCTCACTTATGATTGTCAGGCTGTTGGCTGTGGGTTTGTGCTGTTGTTGCTGCTGCATTGTGCTCTGTGCCGGTGGGCAACCATAAAGCAACCTCATTTAAACCTCACCCCTTTTAGCCCTTCGTGTCTTCATTCATTGACAATTATTTCTTTCTGAGCTCTTGTTGGCATGTTCAAGTAAAACAGTATTTCTTCTTTCTGATGCTTATTATAGCTGTAGCGAGGGCTGGACTGACTTTTCAGTGGCTGCAATGGATGCATGACTTTATAATTCAGTTATGTCTTAAATGTTCAAGGTTGTATTACAGCTAAGAAAGCATTCTCAGTACAACAGTAGTAGAGAGGAAAGGGGAGCTACACATTCTTATTCTTCGCAGATGTTCAACATTTGAAGGATCAGCATTTAAAATTTAAATGTTCAAAAATGTGGTTCAGAAAGACATCCTCTGATTTCTTGATATATGACCCCCTTCACTCACTGCTACTTATTTCCTATTGTTTTGTTTTAGTGCCCTCGCCTGTCAACAACTTCACTGTAGCCAATAAAAATGAGACCTCCCTGACACTACAGTGGACAGCGCCCAGTGACACCGGCCGGGCCAACTACAGTTATCAAGTGACAGTGAGCGTCTCGGGCATCGTGCAAAGTAGCATTAATTTTTCAAATCTCTCTGGGGCAGATGTGCAGACAGGAACTATAGGAAGCCTCGCCCCAGGAGTGCCGTATGAACTCAGCATTTACAGCGTCACACCCAATGGCGTCAAGAGCAATGCAGTATCCATCACTGGTGCTAATGCAACAACAAGTAAGTTCAATATCATGGATCGCTGTTTTGGGAAGAACTGTATGGTTCCGCCTCTAAAAATACCTAATAAAAGCTATGTTATTTTATATTTTTGTCATTCCATAATGTTTGCAAATTCCTTTCTCTCTTGGCATTACTGGGAATGTTTGTGGGCATACAATAATCTGGAGGTTATGGATGGAGTTACAGCCTTGGGACCTTTTGCCTAACCCCTTGAACTATGACCTGTATCATCTGCAGGTAGCAACTTTTTCCACTGATAATGGCTCTGGTGGTGGTCAGTTCTTGCAGCCATCTGCCCAGCCAGTGTGTCAGTCTTCTTCCAGATCCTGATGCACTCGGAACCACCAACAAGAATAATGTATTCCATATTGACCATGATATTGGGTACTTGGTTTGAGATGGAAACCTGATCCTTCGAAGCCTTCTACACTCTTACGTCGTTCCTTTGTCAAATAGATGTACTAGGTAAATGCTAGGCTAGCCACCTTTTTGACAGTGTTTCAAGAGGTATAATTAATTTGTTAGGTCTTACAGGATTAGAAACAGAAACCCTTGGCATTAAAGGAACAAATAACAGTCCAAAGCCCAACAACCTTTGAACGTATTTAAAAAGCAAAACTGTTGATTTTGATATTTTGCGGCAGTTAGATGAATTTTTCCAAAAGATAAAAATAGAGAAAATGGGCAGCACCTCAATGGGAAACTCCCTTATGCCACTTGTGTTGAAGGATTGGAGCATGCATTGACCAACATACATAGAGCACACATTAAGTGGATGTGTGGTTATAGTGAATGATTTTATGTTACTAGTTTTATTAGATTCCCAGCCTGATGGCATCGAGTATTTGAACCCTGTAGCTCAATGAAGAAATGGGTCAAGAGATTGAGTCGGGCTGTTGTAACTGATTATGGTCAATATGTGGTCTGGCTGGGGTTGGGGGTGAGGATGGGACCATGATAGCGATTTCTTGCTGTTTGTTAATACTCACCACGTCTGTTGGTCTCTCATCGCTGTTAATGGTCAGGGTGGTTACGATGTAGAGAGGCTGTAATTCTCAGCTTTCATTATTGATGTTATGTATATGTCTAAAGTGCGCTACCACCAACAAGGGTGCCCTGGCACCAAGCAGGTGTGTCTGCATAGCCGTGCCTATGGTAGGTTGGTTAATTGAAAAGCCAGTTCTGCAAATTCTAGAGGAATTCAAGGAGAGAGGCTCTGATTTGGAAGTGGGTGGTTGTTCCACGCTTTAGGAGCGATGTAAGAGAACGCCTGACCTCCTGATCTGGCTCTAGGTAGGAGTGAGATATAAGCGAATAGGAGTCCTGCGGAGCAAAGGTGTCTAGGTGGTTGGTGGAAGGAGATGCGACTTCAGGTAGGTTCAGTTAGGCGGGAACTACATTATGTAGTGTTTTGAATAATGTGTTTGACAAGTTTGAAATGAGTGTGTTTGTGTATCAGAAACCATTTGAGCTTCCTCAGGTGTGTTCTATGTGGTCTCTGTGGGATGTTGAGTCTGACTGCTGAGTTCTGGATGGTTTGTAGTCTTCTGGTGAGTTTTTTGGTGATTCCGGTGTAGGGGGTGTTCCTGTAGTCCAACTTGCTGGTGACGAGCATGCGAGTAATTTTTGTTCTAGTGTTGCTGGGGGTCATTTGAAGATATTTCTCAGGATTGTCAGAGTGTGGAAACAGGATGCAACAAGGGCCTTCACTTGTGCGATTATGTCCAGTTTGCTGTTGATGATTCCTGGTGTGGGTGCTAGGTGAGGTGTTCTTCCTGAAAATCACTATTTCTTTGTTGTTGAGCTTGAGGGTTTGACTTTCATCCAGTTAGTGGCATAGGTTATGCAGGCAGACAGTGAGCTTGTTTCTTGTATTGAGGGTCTTGCCCAAGAGTAAGAGTTGGGTGAACGCATATTTCATCCTTCACAGGAATCAAATGCACAACAAGGTTGACGGACCTTTTGACCCAGAAAGAAGTGTGGTGAAACATAAAACAATTACTTCAATACCACCCCAATAATTCTGACACGATGACCAATGTGGCCACAGAAGGGAAACTCCAATCAGGAATATAGTTCAAAGCTTTATTACAAACGCTAACTCAAAGTCATGTAGACTATACCTAAAACCAAGTTATTAAGATATAAATTCACCAAGGATTGCCCAAGGCAATGAAATAAGTTCAGGCGTAGTAAAATCAATAAAACTAAGCATTTAAGAAGCATGATACAGAAAATCTACAGGAATATCTGAGACAGAGAAATCATGTGGTGCTCGTATTGCACGATCATTCAGTCAATTCAAATTCAATCAAGTCACTAAGTATTGGCTGGGCACAAGTCAACCCTATGGCTAACCAAATTAGGGAAATACATGTGTGGTGACTAACACATGCGGGCAAATACAAAAAGGACAAAAATAATTTGGAAAATACAATAACTCGGGTTACTGGGCACTGACAAAGAAAAAGTAAAAGAAGCATCTGCATTGTGTAGTTTCTGACATGTCATGTCATGTTTCTAAGGTCATTTCATGGCCAAGAGCAAATGGCAGAGAGGGAGATGACATTCTAAGGGATACAGCATTCAGGGAATCTTCCTCAGCAAAGCATCTGTCCAGCAAAAATCAGGAAAGTGTCTGTCTCAAGACAAGACAGCTTAAGCATCTCCATCTCTCCTCTCCTCTGAGCAAAGTTTTGGTGAGCAACAACATATTAATCAACATGAAATGTTCTGATTGGTTACCAGGATAAGTTTATATTCCAAAAAAGGGGCATCATTCTTTTTGGACCATTTGCGCACTTCAGGTTGCATCAATCCATCATTCTCCTGGTCTGTCATGAGAATATCTCCTCTTTCCGTTGTAGGCAATTCAGACGCTGTTCCTGCATTACAATAAATAAATGCCATCAGTATAAGTAAAGCCATTAATTTATAATAGAAAGTCGTTGTTATTCCATTATATTAGGTATAACGGAGAAGTGCATTTTCTCACTTGAACATATTTTCAAAGTCATGTATCTTTCGTAAAGGACTAGAAAATCATATTTGTTTTGATATTGGTTTAGTGTCTAAATGACAACTTTAACATTTTAGCATGTGATTTAATTAGAAAGGTACATATGTCAAACTGTGAAAAACAAGCAAATAGCACATTTAAAATGCGTGTCAGTGTGTTAGACCTGGCATCCTTGGTGTGGTTTTCCATTTTTTTTTTGCCTCTGGCACCTGTATTTTTGTCTGTATGCTGGATTTTGTATGCGCTGGTTTTGGTACTCTGTGCACTTCACCACTGCTGGCCAGTGCTGAAGTGCAAGCGCTCCTTGTGTAAATTGTGATTATGATTGGTTATCCATGATTGGCATCTTTGATTTACTAATCAGTCCCTAATATAGTGCATCATGTGTGCCTAGGGCCTGTAAATAGATTGCTACTAGTGGGTCTGTGGCACTGATTGTGCCACCCACATGAGAAGCCCTGTAAACATGTCTCAGACCTGCCATTGCAGTGTTTATGTCTGCAGCTTTAAACTGCCATGTCAACCTGGCAAGAGCATCCACTTGCCATGCCCAAACTCTTCCCTTTTAGTACATGTAAGGCACCCCTAAGGCAGGCCCAAGGTAGCCCCATGGGCAGAGTGCAGTGTATTTAAAAGGTAGGACAGGTACTGGTGTGTTTTACATGTCCTGATAGTGAAATACTGCTAAATCTGTTTTTCACTTTTGCAAGACATATCTCTCCCATAGGTTAACATGGGGTTTGCTTTGAAATATCTGTTAAATGTAATGTCCCATTGGGAGCAGATAGAGATGTGGAGTTTGGGGTCTTTGAACTCACAATTCAAAATACATCTTTTGGTGACGTTGGTTTTTAGATTGTTAAGTTTGAAAATGCGACTTTTAGAAAGTGGGTATTTTCTTGTGTAACCATTCTGTGCCTCTGCCTATCTGCTGGAATACACGTCTGTGTCAGATGACAGTTGGGCTGTTTGTGAATTCACTCTAGACAGTCACACACAGGGAGATGAGGTGTGTCCTGCATATTCCTGGCCTGGAGTGGGCTGACACTTGCACCTGAATGGGGCTGTGCCTGTCCTTACACAAAGCAGTCTCCAACCCCCTGGAGTGTGTCTGGGGCCAGGACAGGGAGAAGCAGGGTCTTGTGCACTACAAAGAGTTTCCTTTGAGGTTTGCCTACTTCAAATGCAGAAATGAGCATAAGTATTGGACTGCTGACCCTACAACTTTAGAACACTTCTGAATCAAAAGGAGACGCTGCCAAGGAGAAAAGCTGAGGAGCTGTGAGGAGGAGTATTGCCCCTTTGCCGTGTGTGTGCTTTGCTGGGATTGCCTGCAGTTCCTGCTTCTGCTTCTGCTTCGGAGAGGAGAAAGACTGGACTGTGCTGTGCATTCAACTTGTGAAGTTTCTCCAAGGGCTTGGACTGAGCTTGCCTCCTGTTAAAAAGTCTCAGGAACATCAAAGACTTCATTAACCAGCCTCTAGGTTCTCCTGCTGAGGCCCCTGACTTGCCAAGTGGTGCCCACTCCAGTTCCTGGGACCTTGGGAGTGATAGCTGGCCTGAGAACAAGAAGAACCAGGCACATCAATTCCGGATGATTCCAGAACTGGCCCCGCTGTCCGACTCCACGCCGCTGCCTGCACCCGAGTCATCTTGCCTGCTGATGTGCAACTACCGCGACCAACACCCCTGGCCCGATGCCGCTGCAGCGTCTCCGAAGTCCAGCAACATTAAAAGTCCTGAGTGGCGTGTCACCGACGTCCGGGACACCCAGCTCCTCTGTGGCTCCTGTGACCCTTATGGTGTGACTGCGACCCTGTGAAGTTGCCTCATCGCATCATGATTAGCTGGACTCATCGACCCGACTGGCTCATAAGGAACCAATGCCTCATGGCCGATGCTGCCTCGCCTCCGCAAGGAACCAACACCTTACCTCCCTAGGGAACCAACGCTTCACCTCCTATGTAGCAGCACGGAGCTGACATCGCACCGGCTCCAGCGACACCTCCCAGATTCCATGCTACGTCTTTGACTCTACCTCATTTCTAAGGTACTGTACCTGGGGTCCGTGCGACTCCGTGGCCGGACCCACACTCCCTCGCGAGTCGTGTTGAACTGTTGGGAACGACTCCGTCACAACACTGTGATAGCACCAGTTGGAGCTATTCTGTTTCTAAGCCCTTTACTGGGATTTAATCTTTAAAAAATCATATCTTTGCTTGTGTATGTTGGATTTTTGTCTTTGTGGTCTTGTTTTACTTAGATAAATATTAGGTATTTTTCTAAACTGGCGTGATGTCCATTTGTAGTGTTTTCACTGTGTTACTGTGTGTGGGTACAGATACTTAGTACATTGCCTCTGGGATAAGCATCACTGCTCGTGCCACGTTACCAAGAGGGTGAGCAGGGGTTATCTTAGGAGTGTGACTCCATTACCCTGAGTAGAGTGAGGGTCTCTAATTGGACAGTGTGCAAACCGACTGCAAAATTAAAGACCCAAATTCTAACACTGTGCAGCTTTCTATGTTAGTTTTTCTCTCTTCTACGTTTATGGGCCTAAACATGTCACAGTCTGCTGACTTTAGTGACATGAGGAACAGAGCTACATTTTATTCTCTATCAGTCCCTCTTATGATGGCAAAATGTGCCATCACAAAAAGGCCAAATTCTTAATTCAGGATCTCAATGTCTTATTTCAATATGGTCTGCTGTAATTCTCTGTTTTCTTGAGATTACAATATTAAATCCTTCTCCTTTTCTCCATTTTTATCTCCACTTTCATCTGCCTGTTCTTTTCTCTTTTCTCTTTCAGTATCTTGCAGGGTTTGTAAAATCCAAGTGTACTTATGACACAAAATCACAATACACAGGGGTCTCAAGGTGGTTCCTCCTTTCCCCTTTCCCAGGTCTTCAAACCATTTTTCAGTGGCAGAAAAAAACACTTCTAATAGCTTACCATGCATGTCAGACTTTCAGATCTCTCTTCTGGTCAGTCATGTTTGCAAAGCACTTTTTTATCTCCTTACAGTTATCAGATATGTATGTACAACAGTGTTGCGCATGTAATGTTTTACACACTCTGCACTCATTTGCGAGTAACAAGTCTATCGCAAGACAATTTTGCAAAACCACAACCATCTCAGTGTCCATTAATAACATAGCTCCTGCATAGTCAACTTATCTACTATAGTTGACAGTTTTCTAATCTTGAGATCCTTCAAAATATCTCCCAGTGATGGAGTTATGACATCAAATATATCTCCCAATATTTCTGAGGAAAGCACTTGCTCCTCTTTTAACTCTGGTGTTTGATTTCTCATCCCAGACTGGTTCATTAATGCTATCCACAAGATACATTCTTGGAAAAACTACTCACAGGTAACAAGTACCATACTATCCTTTCGGCAGCTTGTAATAAGCTTTCTCCCTGCAAATAAAAAAAACAACTGGCATCTCTGGATCATGTCAACTTAACATAAAGATCCATATACTTTTGAACACAAAAACATTCCTGCATTCACTAGTACCTACAAATTGTGTATCTGTCTTTGGCATTAGTCTATATAGGCATATTTTCCACACATGTTGCTAATCTAAAGCTAAGAATCCTGGACTTTCAGACATTGAATGTGTTGCATCTTTTTCCCCATTTGGTAAAACTACTCCTTCTGTCATCAACTTGTCCAGTGAACTCTTTCTCTACTGAACTAAATATGCAGGTCAAATTATTCTTTTGTGCATATGCTGTTCCAAATGTCAGGGTAAGTTTAAAGAATCCTCCCACAATTAATGTATTTTGCTATAGCAATACTACTCAGATGCTTCATGATAGGCACAAAATTAAATATTAGGTCATAATTAGAATATACGTATTGATAATACTCCTGATCATACAGTTGTATTAATAACAGACTATTACAAATTCCATATATTAGTAGCAAGCTGTGTTAAGTAATTCCTTTCTGGACTGATGAAGGGATTTTCAAACCTACATAGCTGTTCTGCACCTCCATGGTTTCAATGTATTCATATAATAATTATAATAGACATGTGTTGTCCCATCTCCCTTACCTTTGTGTAAATGTTTCTCATTCTCATGTAGGGGACCCTATTTTGTGAGTGAACCTTCTAAATTTGTGACACTTGTGACTAAAATGTTCTCGCTCTCATCCTTAACATGCATACTCGCTCTGATAAACATCAAAATAATCGCATTCACACATACTACTGCTAAACCTACACACATATGCTTAGATTTACTCTTCTCACTTTAATCAGAATTCATGGCTTGTCTAGACTGAGACCAAAAAACACGTCAAATTAAAAAACAAATCAAAAATGCAAAAGCAGGTTTCAATTTTTTCTCTGTCTTTTTCAGCCTTTTGTTATATGAGGAAAGCAAAACATTATTTTCAAAAACTAAAATTCATCAAGTGCTTTTCTTATTTACAAAAGTTCATAAGTTCCAACTAAAAGTTAATATGTCTCTAATAATACATCATTTGGTAATCACATGATTAGCACTTCCAGCAAATAATGTCTCTGTTCATCAAGCGGCAATGAGATTTCAATGTTCAGTTCCGAAGTGATTTCAGTTTCCCGAAATGTTCAGCTGGATTCAAATTGTCAACACAAAAGGCAACAAGCTCCTTCTCTCAGTTGTGAGTAGAGTATCTGTGACTTGCCACTCTTTTTCTTTTTGATATCTTTGTCACACGACCTTCTGTTTCACTGCCACTTTGCTGGGCTTATTCAGTTACTTCAGCAATAGTAAGAGGCCCTTTTATCACTGGTTCTGTGCGTTTCTTGGGCCACTGGTCTCCAGTAACTACTTTTTTCTCTTGCACTACTGGTATTGCAATGTTATCTGGTCTAGCAGGAGTAGCCTGACTCTGTCTGTACCTTTCTGTACCTTCAGCTGCTTTTGATGCGCCCAGATTTTCACCGAACTGTTAATGGTCTGCATTAGCCACTTGTCCAGTCCCCACAGTTTGGCTAACCCATACCCTTTTCTCTCACTATAACCGACCCTTGGGGAACCAGCACTGTTTTGTCAAGAGGACTTGGAACTTTGCGTGTGTGGCTCACATGGACCCACTTCGGTAGACCAGCACACTTCACAGCTGTCATCGTAATCAGACCAATCTGGTACTGCTCTTTCCAACGTGACTCCAAGCATGTCTTTCTTACATGCATCTTCACCAACACCCAAGTGTCAGGAGTCAGGTTGTGACTTGTGACAAAGTTCTTGTTGTGGTTGCTCAGTTGCTTCTCCAGCCTATTGAGACAAGAAATGAATCACATCAGATAGACCTTTGCAGTAATCCAGAACCAAGTTATCTGTAATACTCACAAGAGCATTCACAGGCACTGCTGGCAGTCTCATAGCTCACCTCATAATGATCTTGTGAGGCAACAATCCTGTTTTTCTGTAAGGGGTTCTGCATATACTAATCAGGACAAGAGGAAATGCATCTGGGCATTCAGTGTTGTTAATGCACATAATTTCTCCAGTCGGGACTTCATTGTTCCATTTATCTGCTCTACCAGACCTGAGGCTTCTGGTCTGTTGCTGCAATGCAATCTTTTCTCAGCTTTTAATGCCACACACAACAATTTAAGGATGTGACTATTGAAATGAGTTCCTTGGTCTGATTCCAGAGAAGTCAGAAAATCAAATTGAGGTATCAACTTCCTCAATAACAGCTTTGCAACCGTGGGGCTATCATTTCTTCTAGTTGAGTTAGCCTGGACCCATTGAGAGAAATCACACACCACCACCAACACATATTTCAGCTCACTGCACAGTGGCAATTCAATGAAATCAAGTTGCATTCGGTTGAAAGGTACTCCCGATCTGTCTGTATGACTCATTGCTACAACTGCGTTTTCCTACATTCATCTGCCGACATGTTACACATCTGTGACCCACTGCTTCTGCAATCAGTTTGAATCTAGGGCTGTGCCATGCTTGTCGGAAGATTCCAATCATTGCATCTCTAACAATAAGATCCTGTAAATGGTAGTATCTTGCCATATGGTACAATAAGCTATATGGCAACACTGCTTTACCCTCACTCGAAACCCAAACTTCATCCTCATTCTTCTAGACACATCCTGCTGTAGTCCAACCTTGCTTCTCTTCATCTTTCACTTCATCCTGCAATCGTTTGACTTCTTCTCAAGTGTCAATGGCTGTCATACAGACATTTTGATTTGTCTTGTCATCACTTTTATATCTCGCTTCTTCATTAAAGGAAGTGCAATGCAAGGCAGAATACCTCACAACTTCGTCAGCATAAGTATTTCCTCATGATATGTAATCATTTGCTTTCTGGTGTGCTGCACATTTTACAACTGCATTTTTCCCAGGTAACGCTAATGCTTTCAGCAATTGAGAAGCCTCTCTGGGACCAAAAGTGTCTGAACTAATGAACGACACCACATGCATATTGACTATCTGTGAATATGGTCACTTTGAGCTCTTGAGAAATGTAGCATGCTCTGGTAAGAGCAGTAAATTTGGCTTCTTGGGCAAAAAAGACTCCTCAAAGCCAAGAAGCATCTATTTCACCTAAGACTATTCAAACTGCATAACCAGCTCTCAAGGCACCTTCAGAATCTCTTAAACAAGAGCCATCAACTAAAATGACATAGGGGGCATCTTGAAAATCAGGTCTTGTTTTGGTGCACAGTTCAGTCACATCAAGACAGTCATGCTCAACCTCATCCTCAAGGTTGCTTCAATTTTCAACAGGATCTGGCAGAAGAGTTGCTACGTTTAAAACATTACACCTCTTAAGCTTGACATTCGGAGAATCAAGGGTCACCTGCTCATAGTGAGTCAAACGAGCACATTAAGTACTCTGTTTTAGTATGGGTAAGCAAAATCTCCACTAAATGGGGAATAAAAACATTCAGTGGGTGCCCCATAACAATGCCTTTGCATTGCTCTACGCTGACTCTCCGTGCAGCCACAGCTCTTAAACAGCCAAGTCACACAGCAGCTACAGGATCAAATGTGGCTGAAAAATAGGCCACAGGCTTGCTGGCACTTCCATGTAACTGTGTCAGAACAGAGAGAGGACATCCACCTAGCTCACAGCAAAAAAAAGAAAAACATTTGTTGTGATGTGGCTTTTCCCAGAGCTGGGGCTCGGCACAAGCTTCCTTTCAGCTCATTTAAGGCTTTCATGCATTCATCTTCAAATGGTACCAGATCAGACATATATTTGTGTGTCACCCTCTGGAAGAGCCAGTAGGGAAAATTTGGAATCCATTGGTGGCAGAAGCTAACCATTCCCAGGAACATTCTGAATTCCCGCTGAGTAAATGGGGGATTCAGTCGGAATGACTGCTGAAATTCTCTCTTGGTACACTTTTCTTGCACCTTTCTCAATGTCGTAACCAAAGTATCGGACTTCCTTTTTACAGTACTGCAACTTTGCTGGGGAAACGTTATGTCCATTTTCTCCTAAATGATTCAAGAGAGCTATGGTATCTCTTCTGCATGCTTCTCGTGTATTTGACACAAACAACAGGTCGTCAATTTACTGCACAAAGACTGAATGATAGGGCATTTTAAGGGACTCCAAGTTCTTTTTAAAAATTTGATTAAAGATTGGTGGCGATTCCATATGCCCCTGAGGAGTACAACACCATGTTAAGATAAGATTGGCAAATCTGAATGAAAAAAGGAACTGGCTTTCCTCATGGAGGGGAATGGAAAAGGAATGCTCCACACAAGTCAGTGACCATAAACCATTCCGCTTCACAAGGAATCTGAAATAAAACCTGCTGGATTTGGTACCACAGGACAACATGGAATTACAATCTTGTTCACTTTTCTCAAATCCAGAACTATGCAGTATTTTCCATTGGGCTTTTGCAATCCTAAAATACGGGAATTACAAGGGCTTCCCAAAATTTCCTTCACAACACCTGAATCAGACTCTTAATTAAGGGGCTTATTCCTGCAACTACCTCGGGTGTCATGTTATAATATGGTATTCTAGGATACACTGCATTTGGCTTCCCTGTATTTTGACAGGCTGAACTCCTTTTATAAGGCCAATATCCTTTCATGAAAAATCCCAAACCTCAGGGTTGACTGTTTCCTGCAATTCGTCTGGTAAATCATTACATGCCATCACTGGACATAGCGTGACAAGTGGATACTGCTATACAATTTTACAACGGACATCCTCTTTTTCATTTCTCTAGATTTCTATTTGTTTGGGTGTGCAGCTAATGGAACAGTTTAACTTACACAACGGGTCACGCCCTAACATGTTTACTGGACTTGAATCAGGAAGTGGTGATTGTTTTCAAATGAACCTATTTTTACTGAGATGTTCTGTCACAGGGTTTGTCAGTTGCTTGTTTGCTACTCTGATAACCTGAATTCTTCTTCCTGTTTGGGGCAAGTCTGACACTTATGCCGTTCGGCCAGTGGAACGTGTAGCCCAGGGTCGACCAAGAATGACACGTCGTGTCCAATAATGTTTGTGTTTGAAAAGGACCACGTTGATCTACCTCTAAGGATACGGCTAACATGTAATCCTCATCATCAGAACTATCACTGTGGAATGTTTCTGAGCATTCCTTATCACTTAAGTCAATTAAGGGAAACTGTCAAGCTATGTGATTTGCATTTGCCATTTGATTTGTGTTTACTGTTGTCATCTGATTCATGTTTTGCTGAGGAATAATCACCTGCTGCTGTGGCATCATGGCTTGTGGAACCTGCATTTGTTGTACTGGAGTAATTTGTACATTCTGAATTCAGGGTCTTTGGACTGTCAGAATTTGAACCTGATTGTTACCTTGAGTCTGAGCAGCTCAATCATTCTGCAGCAAATTAGTCACATTATAATAAGGACATTCCCTCCGCCAATGTCCATAATTTCTGCAAACATGACATGGACTTGGTTTCTTTAATAACTGAACATCAACCAAATTTCCATTCTGATCAACATAAACACCACACCACAAAACTTGCTGTTGCACACCTTGTATTCCACTTGTATTCACCATCATTGGTAGATTCTGATTTCCTTTATTTGCTGCCTTTAATTACACCACCATTAATTTGATGCTGCAGGACCTGAGCAATGGGCTTGTTCTGCCAACAAATCAAATGCTGCTGAATCATTGTACTAATTTTGGGCTTCAGTCCTTGCACAAATCTTAATACAAACTGACACATATCTTTTGGCTCAATGTTTTCAGTACCACCATGCTGTTTGAAAGTGTGCAACAATCTTTCATAATATGCATGAATTGACACTTTTGTTTTCCTGTGCTGTCCTGTAAATTTTCTGTCAATTGTCATCTTTCTGAGACAGTTTTGTTCAGGAATTCAATTACTTTATAATACTTTTTCATCACCTCTTCCGTTGGTGCTCCTGTTACTGAATCTCTCTGAGGTTCACGTTCTTGCCAATGCATCTCTTTCACTCAATCCACAAATCAACTGGAATCACAATGTCAAACAATGTGTTCAAATCTCACCACAGGCATTTTGAAAGTTTCACAAATCTCTCTGTCTGCTTGTGCCATTCCACTGGGTGCTCTCTCAATCTCGGGTAATCATTTGTGAATGACAGTATATCACTCCTTCTCCAAAGTACATGTACATAACCTCCACCTGGTATTTCTGTCATCTGCATCATTTTCACATTATTTTCAGCTTGATTTGCTCCAGCCGGAGACAAATTCTGCTTTGTTTTCTGATCTCTTTTATTTGCCTATCTGCTTTGCCATTTATCCAATGCTCCTCATGTTTGGAAGAATGTAATTAATTCCTTCACGTGCATTCTCATTCTGAGCAATCTTATAATATGAATATCTTGGCTACTGAAGTCTAATCTGTAACTTCTTTTTAAAGTTTTAGATTTTTCTACTTACATATTTCTCAGCCAATTCTGCTAACATCTTGTAAGTCAGGCCTGCATGTTGAGTAACATCTTTGCACATGAATTGCAATTCATTTCGGTGTACGTTTCCCATTACTCAACCTTGAGCGTTCCCATAATTAATTAATTAATTTCATTCTAATTTCAGTCTGGGCTCATTCAGTGTTCTAACTCTCGCTGGTGTCTCTTCTGAGCTAACATTACCATTTGTTGCACTGTGCGGGCTCAGACTGTTTAAGCAATCAGTTAGCTGCTGTGCTGAAGGACCTTGCAAATATTTCTCTGGTGCATATTTTGCTAGGTACTGCAATTGCAGTCATAATCTGATCTGGTATGGGCATGTAAAGAATTGGGGTTACTTGAGGAAAGCTCGAATCAAATACTGGTCCTACTTGAGTTAACATCTGGTTTAGATCTGCAATTTGTGTAGGGGTCAAAGTTGCGACAAAAGATGTCATTCTATCCAGCTCCAGATTGTTCGACTATATTGATCTCTGTAGGTCAATTGGTGACAATCATGCAGGTACAACTGGTGTTTCAGGGACTCCTGAAACATTCATTGACTTGAGATTACTTCCAGGGTTACCTGAAGCGTACAATGGAAGAACTGGACCTATAGTCATGGGAATGGATAGTGCATCAGGACCCATCAAATTTGTCTGACTGTTTGGCATTTGCATTCCAGTGCTTTGAACTGTTAACACAGTACTGAAAGCCTGTCCTGTTCGACTCGCTGTAACATTTAACACTGTCTGCACTGGTGTATACATAGGCATAGTCTGGTTCTGATTACAGTTTTGAAGTGGTGTAGTCACATTAGGGTGTCTTCACCATCTGGTCCACCTTAGGATTTGGCATTACCTGGTTCATAACTGGACTTGTAATGTTCTGTGCTGTATTAACAGTTGGATCTGGCGGATAAACCACGGGCACTTGTGTCACTAAATCTGCAAGTGTACTTGGAACTGTCCGATTCGTGGTCTGTGTAACTGGACCTGTTGGCACATACAGGGCTATGTTCTGTACTGCTTTCTCAAATGAATGATATGGCGGGGGTACGATTCATCAGGAGCCGATTTATGAACTCATCTTCTGAAACACTCTTGTATGTAACTCTTTTTATTCTCATTGGCTGTCTGTTCTGCTTTTGCTGTTTGCTTCTTTCTTGTCTTAGGTTTTGTACTCCCATCACCTTCTTCAGTAATAGCTGGAAACATTCTCACTCCATCTAGCATGGCTGCTCTCCCCATTTTTTGTTCTTCATCCCATCTAGCTTCTGCTTATATCTTAACTGCTTTCTGCATTCTATTCTAAAATGTTGTCATTTCTTTCTGTCTTGCAACAAGTTCCAAATAGCAAGGGCTTCAAATTGTGAAGGTCTTGAAGGGGGCTTTGATTCACATATTGCTCTCCTCAAATTGTCTATAATTATCAGATTAAATGGTTCATAAGAAGGAGAAGCTAATGGACCTGTTGTGTAGCCATTTTAGTTATAGCTCCATTTTAGCATACTAGGTCTGCCGCTGTGCACTTTAACCTAGATATGTTTTATTCAGCTTTGTTTATTATTCTTACAATAGCCACTTTTCGGTCTTGTTTTATTTCTCTCTATCTAGCTGTTTTTGCCTAGGCCAGCACTACGTTCTCAAACAAGACATTCTTGCTCACTCTATGCTTTGCTCAAGGCTGTAGTAAGATAGGTTGCCGGGACCATGGTGAAAGTGTTGTCTCTGGTATTCATAGAAAAACACACATCCTTATGTAGGGACATTTTCTCAGAACATCAGCTGTTTTATTTTATAAACACTTCCCTGTTCCCTACGCGTTAGAGGGAGATTCTAGCCAGAGAACCATGACTGTATGCTGATTGCTGAACGCTTCGCTACAGTTGCTTATGCAGACTTCAGGCCTTTGCTCAGGTATGGGGGATGATGTCTTCCCAGAGGAACCTGAAGGGCAGAATTAGAGTTTAACATGCTGTGCTCTATTTATAGCCTAGGTAAGAATTAGTCTATAGACTCTAGTGACAATATGATAGCGTTATTCCTATGCTTTACTTTAATCTTGTCATGCTGTATCGTCCTGGTTATTGCAACACATGCTTTGCTATCTAAGATGCAGTCGCTTCATTAAAATCTTACTGGAGCATATACTGCCTCTGTTTGTCATTGTGTATGTGAGACTAATGTAACTGAGAGAAACGGATGAGACCTGAGTGACCATGGTTTCCCAGAGAAATCAATTATGTCATGCGCTCAGCTGCCCAATCATCCCTGCCTTTGGGTAGAGATGAGGCACTGCTAGTTAGCCAGAGAAAAACCCGGATTAGGGCGACAGGTGTCACCTGTAGTGGGTCAGACTCAGTCTCCCACACCGCAGGCGATTCTGCCGCTCAAAATCCAGTAGTCTCATTAGAATAATGAGAGCCTATGTGACATGGCGCCGCCAACGTTTGGTCAGGCTCTAATTTTCAGGTCCACCTGAGTATCTCTGTCTCACTATATACAAACACACCTCCGTACTATATACGGAGACGTCCGTGGTATTGAGGATTTCCTCCTCAAGCTAAGTAGGGCACCCTATCTGATGCTGGAGGTTGTTCAAGCTTGAACCCTAAAAGGAAAAATCCCCATTTGGTGTGCTTATCTTTGAACAAATTCACCATCTGATATAGCGAATCCGCAGCAGGTAGCAATTGCAGTCAATATGAGACAACCCCTGACTGCACATTTATTGGCAAATGGCCTAACGGCCCGGGGGGTCCAATCACATTTGTGGTGGACGCACATGCAGCTTATAGAACAGAACTCGTCTATACTTGTGTCACATTTCCAGAAGTTGATGGGAACACAAACACACTATACACCTGCAAATGTACCTGGACAATACAGAGCATATGCATATTTAGAAATGCCTTTATCTTATCAAGAACATAATAATTGGCTTGATGGCGCCCTACCTCACACGATTTTACCAGTTAGGTTAGGTCCTCTAAGTAATGATGGTCCTACCTGGCCTTTATTGGCCACTTATACACCTCATCCTGCTGCCACGAATCTAGCGGTAGCTGAAGTCCGTAGCTTATATACTGAGTTGACTGCAATATATAGACAACTAGTACAGTTTGTAATGCAAACATTAAATACAAACCCAGCATGTGCTGCTCCAGCGCAACCCCATGCAGTGATGCCAGGCATTAACCCTGCAACTGTACATTCGATCATGGGTAAAGTACACGCCAAACAAGAAGAAATTCCATTCTGGTTAGCTCAAAAAATAAATGCACTGGAAGCAGTATTTCCCCATTCGGGACCCGAGGATAAACATAGGATACTAATGATGTGCTTGCCATTTGGGATGGTTCCCACAATAGATAACTGTAATACATGGGGCACGGTATTTGCTGCGCTCTATACTACTGCACACGGTACACCGACACTTGCCAGTTTACCGGAAGTGTTGAAACAGATTCAGGATGGATACGGGGCTGCCCAGGCCCTAGATTTGGGGATGCAATTAATGGCCAACTTTGCCACCGTATCCTCAATTATTTTGAGTAACCTTAAAGGGGAAGCGGTCGCACTAGCTGTGCGCATGCGGCTCTGGGATGTTCCTCAACAGGCTCAGGAAAGTGAGCTGCCAAAGATTATCACGGAGACGTACTCTAGTATTGGTCGAGATAGTCTGGGGGCCAGACCAACAAAACCACAACTTCAGGATAAATCTAATAAAGATTTTTCCAAGCAAGCTCCTGAGGGTAATAAGAAACTCTGCGATAAAAAACAACAAACTCCTCAAAAAGAAATAGATATAATCTCAGAAATAGAGATAAAATAAAAACGCCTGACAGATATCAATATACTGATACACACCAATCTTGTTCCGTTCAGGACTCATCGGAAAAACGCAGTGAGAGAGGTGGGCAGTCAGAGTGAAGAACAGAGTACGTGAAACCGAGACAGGAATCACAGCGCTCAACAGAGGTTTCTGTTAAAAAGGAAGAGAAACCTCCCCAATAAAAACCCCAATTTTAAAAGAAAAAGGTGGCAGCAGTTGCGGTTCGACATGCCACTCAAGAAGAGGGTCCCTTAAAGAACAGGAAGTGGGCACTAGCGCTGCTAGACAGCGCAGCAGAGGTCACAATAGTTCAGCAGAATCTTCTAGAGCATCTGAAGGTGAAAGCAACTGATGACTTCTTACAAGTAGAAACTGCGGACATGCGGGTCTCCACGCCTGACAGGGTATACAAAGTAACGTTATAGTTAGAAGGAGACATTGAACGCACAATAGACACAATCTTTTGGGATTGCGTGGTAAACATATATGACATTTTGTTGGCAGAACAAGATTGGCCGCCTGAATTTGTCCGTACATGCCCATATGGTGAAGATGTTATTAAACGTTCTTTCTCACCCCTTGTTCCAGAGGAACTCGCAGAATCCTACGTCATTGATTGGGCATTGGCGCAGGTACCAGCGTTCTATCGCAACCACGTAGGTTGGGACAAAGAATCCCCCTACCATGTAATTCCTATTAAAAATCAACCCCAACCCCAATATCCAATAAAACATGATGCTAAAGCACCCGTGACACACTTCTTAAAGCTTTGAAAACTTTAATTTCTGCACAAATTCCATTAACCACAATGTGTTTCGCTCAATCAAGGAAGTAAATTCAGTCCTTCAATGCCTTTTTTGCAAGATGTTTTCAACCAATAGCAGCACTGTACTGTCGACCTATACCAGTGCGGCTTCACACTAACCGACCTATACCAGCGCGGCACAAAATGATGTCACACTCATTTCTCTCAGCGGCTTCAATCACTTCGCAATTGTCTCTCTCAGACAATCGCTCACTTCAAACCTAATGCAAAATATTGTGAGGAAAAACCAACACCCTGTCTGCACACTACAGGTAGGAACTCAATCCCTTTAAAAGCTGTACGAACTACACTTTCGACTTTGGCTTTCCCAGTTACGCAATGAGTGAAACTTGGCCAGCAATTCTCACTCTGGCTGATATAGGTCCTCTATGTGTACTCAGGATTCACTGAATACTAACCGCAACTCACACTCACTTAAGGAAAACTACTGGAACTTTCAATGGCACCTCATGACATGTACCTCACTGCAGACAAATTAACCAATTGTCTTATACACTTGTGTGGTACCCCAGGATCTTAGGCCTTGAAGGACCCATCAACAACAACAGCCATGAACATTTTTGACTAAAAAGCGCCACAATCACTTTTAGTACGACAACTCCGCAAAACACTTCACAACATCACACTTCTCCTCAAGCCACAAGCACTGCAAGCGCAATTTCCTATTTATACTCAGGGAACATATCTCCTGTACTCACAATGCTGGAAGTTCCTCAATCTCTGGAATGAACCATGGTACGATTTACAGAGTGGCCAATTTTGGGCTGGACAATAAAATGGGTCCTATCCTATCTCCCTAACTATAAACACAAATATTGAAATCATCCTCTGCTACCGAAACTGTGAATTTCTTCATTCTTCACAGGAATCAAATGCACAATGAAGTCAATGGACCTTTTGACCCAGAAACATGTGTCCTGAACTATAAAGCAATTACTTCAACACCAACCAAATAATTTAGATATCATGACCAATGGGGCCACGGACGGAAATCTCTAATCAGCAATCTAGTTCAAAGCTTTATTAGAAACACAAACTCAAAGACTATGTGTAAAACCAAGTTATAAAGATACATGATCATTAAGGGTTGCCCAAGGCTACACAATACGTTCAGGTTTACTAACATAAAAAAAACTAAGCATTCAAGTCAATAATCACTGGTTGAGCAGAGGGTAACCCTACAGTTAATCAAATTAGGGAAATACATGTGTGGTGAGTAACACATGGAGGCAAAATATCAAAATACAAAACGGACAAAAATAATTTGGAAATAAAATAGCTCGGGCTACTGGGCACTAACTAAGAAAACGTAAAACAAGAAACATCAGCATTTTGGATTTTCTAACCTAAAATGGTCATGTCAAAGGGCAAATGGCAGAGAGGAAGATACCTCTCCAAGGGATACAGCATTTAGGGAATCTTCGTCAGCAAAGCATCTAGTCAGCCAGCATCAGAAAAGTGTCTGTCTCAGGTCAAGACAGGACTGCTTTAGTAGCTGCAACTATCCTCTTGTCTGAGCAAAGTTCGATCAGCAGCGACATATTAATCCACATGAAATGTTCTAATTGGCTACCAGGATAAATTGATATTACGAAAAAGGGGCATCATCCAGTTAGGAACATTTGCAGACTTCAGTTAGCAATTCTCCCTGCTCTGTCATTAGAACCTCTCCTCTTTCTGTGTGACTCCAAATGGTTGTAACAATTTGTATGCAATTCAGACTATTTTCCTGCATTACAATACTTTCAAGGACAATTGAACATAGACCTTCTCCAGTTAAACAATAGACTTTTTACAGATGTCACTTTGCTTTTCATGGTAACCAAATCTGAACGAAGGTTTCACGTAATGAAAAAACAGTTCACTACTTTTACATGAATGCGAAACACAAGCTGGGCAGGCCTCAGTTATGCTAACACAAGGAAATAAAAAATGCACTTAAAAAGTACTTGTTAATAAAATACACATATCATGCAAACTCATACATTCATCATTATTAATAATTCATCAGTATAAGTAAAACATTTAATTTAAAATGGAAAAGCTTTTTTATTCCATTACATTAGGTATAACGGAGAAGTGCATTTTCTCACTTGCACATGTTTTCAAAGTCATTTATCTTTCCTAAAGCACATGAACATCAAATTTGTTTCTATTTTGGCTATTAGTTTAGAGTCAGTAAGGGCCAGATGTATCATCATCCCGGTTTGCATTTCCTAAATAGCGATTTTTAAGAAATCGCTATTTAGAAATGCAAAATGGGATGTATGAAAATTGCGATTCGGTAATAGCGATTTCTTAAAAGTCACAATCGCTATTACCGAATTGCAATTAGGGAGTGGGACTCCATTCAGCGAATGGTTTTGCATTACCTAATTTGCGAATTTCAGTTAGGAATTTGCAAATTAGGTAATTCAAACCCTGGGGTGCTGGGGGCCTAAGGCCCCCTTTGATACACCCCAAAAAAATATTTGTGGACATGTAAAGCGCACACATGCCCAGAGGGCATGTGTGCACTACATGTCATTTTTGAAAATACATTTGTAATGCATTTTTAAAAAATTGCACATGCTTACCACCAAACTTGAGTTTGTGGTAATTGCATTTCCTAAATGCCAAATTTGCATTTAGAAAATGCATGATACATGTGAATAGGTAATCACAAATAGGTATTCCTTATTTGCGATTACCTATTTATGGAATCGCAAATTGCCATTCCCTAATCGGAGTCGCAATTTTAAGAAATCGTTATTTTTGCGATGCCTTAAAATTGCACTGCGAATTCCTTTCATAAATCCTGAATGGCGATTTTGCATTCGCAAACGGTGGAATTTTGCGATTCGCACTGTTTGGGAATGGAAAATCCTTTGATACATCTGGCCCTAAATTACATTTTAACATCAACTTACACATTCTAGCATGTGATTTAAATAGAAAGGCACCTAGGTTGAACTGTGAAATACAAGCAAATAGCACATTTAAAATGTGTGTGAGAGCAGCTTTCTAAGTTAGTTTTTCTCTTTTTTACGTTTATGAGCTTAAATTTGTCACAGTCTCCCGACTTCAGTGACATGAGGGACATAGCTAAAATGTATGCTCTATCAGTTATGTGTCGTTGGCTTAGGAGATTATGTTGATATTCATGATGCAGTCTAGCTGTGGTTTTACTCTTTGGTGCTACACTGCCGATGATCAGAATGGGGCATAGCTTTAGTTCTCTACCCTTATTGATTCTGAACATGTTTAGATCTAGCTCTGATTCTATGTTCTCCCTGCTGCTGTCCATGATTGAATAAGGGTGTGGATCTCTCCATTCATGTCTGTGTGTCAGGACACATTCTGGGTATGGGTTTGTTCCCTAACTGCTGGTGTTTGGGGTGTGGTTTACCTTTGGTTCGTTATATTCATTGCTGTTTACATGGGATCCCATGGCTGTCCAACTACATGGGATTCCATGGCTGTTTATCTACATGGATCCCATCACGAATTTTATAGTAGTCCATAAAAATGAGAACTCCCTGGTGGACAGTGCCCAGTGACAAGAGGTGGGCCTATTAAGTTATCTGGTGATGGTGAGCCTTGTGAGTATCACACAAAATAGCACCATCTTTTTAAATCTCTCTGTCAGAGATGTGTAGAAAGGGACCATAGGAAACCTCATTCTAGGATTGTCAGATGAACTCCACATTTACAGCATCACACCCATCAAGAACAATGGGACATCTAGCACTGTTTCTAATGCAACAACATGCAAGTTTAAAGTTATGGGCTCCTTCTTTGGGACGACTGTGCAGTCTGACTTACAATAATACCTCAAAAAAGGTATGCTATATTACACTTTTGTGTTATTGCACAATGTTTGCCAAATGCTATGGCCTCTTGAGAATTTTTTAGTGTATATGGAGGTTGGGGGTGTTTCCTGAGGATGATTGATTGGAAGTGGGAGGAGACCACGCCTTGAGACCTTTTGCCTTACCCCTTTGAGTGAGACCTGTATCATCTGCAGATTGCAGATTTTTCTGCTGGTAATGGCTTGGATAGGATCAGTTCTTGCAGTTGTCTGGCCAACCAATGTGTCAAACTGTTTCTAGATCCTGATGCGGTGGGAACCTCCAACAAGTATCATATATTCCTTATTGACCATAATATTAGGTACTTGGGTTGAGATGGACACTTGGCCCACCAAAGCCTTCTACACTCTTCTGAGTACCTTTGTCAAATGAGCCCTGTAGGAAAAAGCTAGGCTGCCACTTTTTGACAGTGTTTGAAAAGGAGAGTGCAGAAGCCCTAAACACGAAGAAAGTAATAACAGGATAAGGGCCATCAATCCCTAAATATATTTAAAAAGCAAAGCAGCACATTTTGTGGCATGAAGATATATTTTTAAAAGTTAATAATGGTGGAAAAAAAGCAAAATCTCAATGAAAAACTCCCTTATTTCACTTGTGTGAAAAAAATCAACATAGCCACTAAAAGTAGAGATTTAGACCTATCCATCCATTGACGTTGCTAGGCAGAGCCCAAATTAGGCAGATGTGTTATGTTATGTTATGTTAAATAGATTTATATTGCACACAGATACTCAATAGAGTGTCCTGGCGCATTAGCCATGATCCAGAGCCATACAGTAGACATCACTGATTGAAGATTCATGTTTCCAGCTGTTTCTTAAAAGCAGATTGACAGGTCAAGATTCGTAGTTTTAATGGTAGCCTGTTCCAAGCCATTGCCCCAAGGAAGGCAGCAGATCTACCTCTAATTCTGGCCTTCCGTACTCTTGGAATCACTGCCAATTCTTTATTTGCTGATCTCAGATTGCAAGAAGGATGATGAAAACAAAATCTGGGTCTCAGGTGATTGTCCCCAGACAAATAAAGGGCTATGTGTGTCAAAACTAGTGTTCTAAACAGAATCCTTTTCTTAACTGGCAGCCAGTGCAGCTCACGTAGGTATGGAGTGATATGCACTCTCATCTGTAGATGGAGAAGAAGGTGAGCTGCTGCATTTTGTACCATCTGAAGTTTATTCAGAAGATACTCTGGCAAAGCCAGATAAAGTGCATTGTCATTGTCAAGCCTAGATGTAATAAGAGCCTGGATGACTGATTTTCTTGCCGGCAAAGGCAAAAGATACAAAAACTTTCTTAGCGAACACAGAATCCCAATGCAGGTGCCAGCTATCGCCTTAATTTGAGGCTTAAAGGATAGTTAGTTGTCAGATTTCACTCCCAGCTTCTCAACAGTGTGACTCTGGAGTCCTGGGGGAGGAGCATTAATAGGCTAGAACGATAACCAGCAATTGGGAGGCAGATCACCAAACACAAGAATTTCAGGCTTCTCAGGATTACATTTAAGTTGGTGTTTAGTCATCCAGTAGAATACAGCCCCTAGGCACTTTCTATACTGGCTCATGGCGAGGTCACAGTCCTTGTCACAAGAGAACAGTAGCTGCGTATCGTCAGCATAAGAAATGACCATGGCACGTAGAGATTGTGCGAGCCCAGCAACAGGGGTCAAATATATATTAAACAGTGTGGCACTCAAAGCTGATCCCTGTGGAACCCCCACTTACAGACCCTAGAATTTGGATGAAAAAGGCCGAATCCTAATCTGCCGACTGTGACCCTCTTATAAAGAGTACAGCCATTTCAAGGCTTGACCAGAAATGCTCAGTCATGACACACACCTCAGGAGGCAAGCATGGGGAACCGTATCAAAGGCGGCTAATAAGTCTAACATAATCAGCACTGCCCTACCACCTCCATCTAGTATACCTTTGATATACTCGCTAACCTCCAGAAGTGCTGTCTCAGTGCCATACCTGGACCTAAATCCTGACTGACTGGAATGTTACAGCTTCTTGGATTCAAGACGACTGGAATGTTGAGTTAGTATGTTTTCCAGAATCATTGAATAAGCTGGGAGCAAGGAGATGTGGCTATAACTCACAGGAACCTCTGGATCTGTTGAATGTTTCTTTAAAAGGGTAATGATTTTGGCTTGTTTCCAACTGCTAGTAACCTTAGCAGAGTCCAGTGAGTAGTTCAGTACTTGATTAACTTCCGGATTAATTACAGGTGAAGAGAGTCCACTTACTCTAGGTAGACATGGATCTGAGGGGGAGCCAGATTTCAGAGCGCAGAGCGCCTTCCTTTAAAGAGTCATCCAAAGAAATGGATTCGAAACTGAAGAAGGATGCTTCCAAAACGGGTAATCTAGTCCACTGGATATCCATCAAAGCCTTCATACTCAGTGGAAAAGCTGAGAGAAGACTTGCCTTGATGGTTTTAATTTTTTATTAAAAGTAGGAGACTAGTTGCTGACACCAACCTGTGGAGGACGGTTGATGGTAAGAGGCCGCTGTAGGGGTGAGAACCATTTTAACCATGTGTGGAACAGTGATTGAATTTATGTCAATAACTTGTATAACATTCTTAGCCTTATGACTGTGAATCTTAAAGTCGGAAGCAATATGTAAAAAATGTCCAGGAGAACGCATACAGCTTTTTTGACCTGACTGATAATGGTCAATATGAAGTCTGGCTTTGGTTTTCAGTGGATGAGGCTGGATCATGGTTGTGATTAATTGCCCTCTGTTGATAGTTACCTGCCTGTTGCTGTTGGTCCATTGCTGATGGTCAGGATGGTTAGGATGTAGTGTGGCTAAAGATCTCTTTGTTTCAATGACGATGTTTATTGCCGATGGCAAGGATGGGGTTTAGCTTTGATCCTCTACCCTCATTGATTATGATCAGATTGGTATATATATCTTTTGTTGGAAATGGCCATCTTTGGTGTGGTATTTCCCCAAATCCTTTGCCTTCTGTAGCTGAACCAGTTTTTGTTGACTTTAGGATTTAGTGCACTTTACTTCTGCTAAAAAGTGTTTGTGCTCTCCATTCAAGTATGGTAAAGTTGGTGTGCACCTGATTGGTACACTTAATTTACTTATAAGTCTTTAGCGTACAGTACTAGATGCACAACAGGGCTTTAAATTAAATGCTACTGCTAGGCTGCAGCACCAATTTTGCCACCACTAAGGTAGAGCTGTAAAACATGTCTCGGGCCTGCCATTGCAGCCGATGTGTGCAGTTCTAAAATTACCATTTTGACCGGGCAAAGTAAACTTTTTGCAAGACCAAAACCTTCCTATTTAATTCTTATAAGTCACCCTTAAGGTAGGTCCCAAATTGAATTCTCATTGGGCAGGATGCATGGTATTTAAAAAGCAGGACATGTATATTTAAAGTTTGACATGTCTACATGGCCTAGTAGCGTAAAAAACCTCCTAGGTCGTTTTTGACTTTGGCAAGGCTGTCTCTCCCATAGAAAGGTACTGTTTTACATTATAACACTATATATTGTAGAACTAAATTTAGGACTTACTAGATAAATGATTTCAAGACTTACTGTAATAGGAATTTAAAATCAAACCTCTTGGTCAAGTGGGATTTCAAATTACTATAGTGAAAATTCCACTTTTAGAACGTTGGTATTTTTCTGCCAAAGCCTAATCTGCCCTTTGGCCACTATTGTATGTGGGGTCACCTGACTGTTAATGGCTTTCTACTGATGTGTTTAACTCCCCCACCTCCCACCCCACCAGTGGTCAAGAGCCCTGGGTGTGGAGAGGTGAAGATCTTCTCTGTGCTGGGGAGGAGCTGTTCCCCTACCCTGATTTCACTGCTAATGGTAGCCTGGAGGCTGTATCAACCCCTTCCTGACTTCTGAAGAAGTCTACCCTGTCACTGGTACATGCAACTCACCTGGGTGTGCCTGCCCTTTGCTTCACTAGTCATGCTGGAGCCAAACTCAGGGGAAGGAAATAGCTGACCATAACCTGTTTCAGAGTTTGACAAAGGGGAATTCCCCACCCACACGCTGGCACTTGTCATAAAAGTGGCAACCCCAGAAACTTAAGTCAGAACACACCTGGGCCTGAGTACACTCAGTAGAAGGATTGCCTTGCTGTTTGAAGATGGAAGATTGGACCTCCATGCTTTGAACCCAGGACCCAAGACTTAACTCCTAGGGTCAACTGGCTGACCTCTTGTTTAAGGTGAAGGGACACAATAAGCTTCCAAAGGCCTTTCCTGCTTTCCAGCTGAGCAGACCCAAGTGGCCTGGACCTGGTCTGTGCTGCTGGCTTCTGTGGCAGTGGGACTTCATCCACTAGTGCTGTCATCCAGGTCCTGGATTCTTGGCTGGTGTCAGAATTCACAGGCAGCGTCAACTGATTCTTGCACCAAACAGCACCCGACCAACAAAGCTTCAACTAACTTTTATATCGAGCACCACCCAATCAAGAACTTAAACTGACTCTGAAGTGTGCAGCGCCCCAACCAACTCTGAACAGCTCCAAGACCTTGTATGGTGGCTCCTCATCTACGCCTAGTCCATTTAACTGGATCCAACATTTTGTCAGACTCCAACGAAGGCTTTTGAGCCCCTTATAGACTTTTCACCTGGACGATCCTGGCCCCTATATCCGACACATGCCTCATCGCCTGTTGGGCCTGAACTTGTGACTTTGACCCAGTCTAGTTCAACCATACAACCAGGGTTGAAACGTTCTTTTTTTTTTTGGCGTACTTTTGCTTAAAAATTTTGAAACTCATAGCTCCTGTTCCACTGATTGGATTTTTGCCATTTGTGGTGTCATTTTATTTAGTGAAATACCCTCTATTTTTCTGAACTGGTTTGAGATTGTGTTTATGTTCTCTTTTCACTTTATTACTGCTTGAGTAATGCATAAATACGTCACACATTGACTCTGTGTAAAGCCTGATCAGTTTGTGCCAAGCTACCAGAGGATTAGGCACAGGTTTTTTAGTGACTATTGTGGTTCACTGTGACAAGGTTTGTGATTATTATTAGTGGGTTCTCAACCCCTTCAAGTAATAACCCAATTTCTTACAACTTTGCTGCTGTGTTCTTCCCTCTGCTGTCAATGACTAAAACAGGCTGTGGGTCTCTCCCTTCACTTTTGTGTGGCAGGACATGTTCAGAGTGTGGGTTTCTTCGGTAACTGCTGATGTTTTGGCTGGGGTCTGCCTGTAGAGCCATACATTCACTGCTGATTATCCAGACAGGCTCTTGATCTTGTGTATGTTTTTTTTATTGTCAGGATGGACATTGGTTCAGGTTATCTGCTCTCACTGCCTGTGGTCTTGATGAAAGTTTGCTGTGAGTTTTGTTGTCTCCGCTTAACAGACAGTAAGGGGGCTAGTTTTTCTCAGCTACTGTAGTTCATGATTTTGCTGGGAGGTAGTTCTCTAGTCTTATGTTTGACAATTAGGTTGGGTCTGGCACAGGTTCTCTGCAATGCGTGTTAATGATTAGCCTGGGTTCCTGGCTATTTTTCTCTGCTTTGATTACTGATTTTCACCCTCTCACTCTTGAAGTTGAAGCTTGGACACAGATCCCTGTTCTCAATGCAGATCTTGAGCAAGGATGGTAAGTGTAATTCTTGGATATGCTTCTGGCTGTCCCAGCGGGTCTGGCCGGTGTTTTGTGTTTTGTCTGACAATGACCTGGATGGGTACGGCAGTGATTTTGTGGTTGCTGCTGATGGCCAGGTGGGAATTTGACTCTGCTTCTCTGTTGACTGTCCTTATATGGTCCAGTTGTGATTCTTTGCTCTAATTGACTATGGTTAAGTTGGCTGTGGTGAAATATATACAGTGGTTGTACTGCGACATAAACTTCAACCCTCCAGGCAGATACTACTGAAAAGCACTAAAAAGGCTCCCAGAGCAGTAACCACTAGGGAAGACTGGGACAAAATGCGAAGGTTGCAGTGAAGCTGTGGTGCAGGGTTAGACGGATCCAAAGAAGACAGTTGCATAAAGATGCTTTTACCATGAAGGCAAAAATACTGCTTCAGCCGGGCAACATAAGGCAGCAAGTGTAGCTTTAAGGGAAAGCAGTTTTAAATTTACATATGTCCATATGTTTACTTGAAAACAAAATATTACTACAAGAGTCCACTTACTGACTCCTCTTAAAATAGGTTATGACGATCCACAGGACAGCCGGATACTGCTTTACATTATGAGAAGAGAAGGGCATCACTGCTGGAGGGGATAAGAGTGCAAGAACACCAATTGAAGGAGTCAAAATCACCCTAAGCCCTAACACAGACCCACAAGGAAGGAAACACTGATCAGGAAAGTGGGCGGGCTGTGGCTCTTTCCTCCCATTGCTGGTGGTCAGGATGTGCTCTTGATGTGGTTTTGTGCTCTCACTTCTGATTGTCAGGCTGTTGGCTGTGGGTTTGTGCTGTTGTTGCTGCTGCATTGTGCTCTGTGCTGGTGGGCAATCATAAAGCAAGCTCATTTAAACCTCACCCCTTTTAGCCTTTTGTGTCTTCATTCATTGACAATGATAAAAATGTCATTATTTCTTTCTCAGCTCTTTTTGGCATGTTCAAGTAAAACAGTATTTTTTACTGGTGAGGGCTGAACTGACTTGACTTTTTCAGTGGCTGCAATAGATGCATGACTTTATAAGTCAGTTATGTCTTAAATGTTCAAAGTTGTATTACAGCTGTAAAACATTCTAGCTTCAACAATAATATAGAGAAAACAGGCTCTACACATGCTTATTCTTCGCAGATGTTCCACATTTGAAGGATCATAATTTAAAAGGTAAATGTTCAAAAATTTGGTTCAGAAAGACATCTTCTGATTTCTTGATATGTGACCCTCTTCACTCAGTGCTACTTATTTCCCTTTGTTTTGTTTTAGTGCCCTCGCCTGTCATCAACTTCATTGTAGCCAATAAAAATGAGACCTCCCTGACACTAGAGTGGACAGCGCCCAGTGACAGCGGCCGGGCGAACTATAGTTATCAAGTGACAGTGAGCGTCTCGGGCAAGGTGCAAAGTAGCACTAATTTTTCAAATCCCTCTGGCGGAGATGTGAAGAGAGGAACCATAGGAAGCCTCGCTCCAGGAGTACCGTATGAACTCAGCATTTACAGCATCACACCCAATGGTGTCAAGAGCAATGCAGTATCTATCACTGGTGCTAATGCAACAACAGGTAAGTTGAATGTCATGGATCGCTGTTTTGGGGAGAACTTTATGGTTCCACCTCTAATAATACCTCGTAAAAGCTATGTTATTTTATAGTTTTGTCATTGCATAATGTTTGCAAATTCCTTTCTCTCTTGGCATTACTGGGAATGTTTGTGAGCATACTATAATCTGGAGGTTATAGATGGAGTTACAGCCTTGTGACCTCTGGCCTAAACCCTTGAACTATGACCAATATCATCTGCAGGTAGGATATTTTTCCACTGGTAGTGGCTCTGGTGGTGGTCAGTTCTTGCAGCCATCTCCTAACCAGTGTGCCAGACTTTTTCTAGATCCTGATGCAGTTGGAACCACCAACAAGTATAATGTATTCGATATTGACCATGATATTGGTACTTAGTTTGAGTTGCAAACCTGGTCCTTCAAAGCCTTCTGCACTCTTCTGAGTTCCTTTGTCAAATAGATGTACTAGGTAAATGCTAGGCCAGTCAACTTTTTGACAGTGTTTCAAGAGGTATAATTAATTTGTTAGGTCTGACAGGATTAGAAGCAGAAACCCATGGCATGAAAGGAACAAATAAAAGTCCAAAGCCCAACAACCTTTGAACATATTTATAAAGCAGAGATGTTGATTTTGATATTTTGTGGCATATAGATGATTTTTTTCAAACAATAAAAATAGAGAAAATGGGCAACACCTCAATGGGAAACTCCCTTATGCCACTTGTGTTGAAGGAATGGAGCAAGGCCTCTCCATGCATTGACCCACATACATATAGCACACATTAGGTGGATGTGTGGTTATAGTGAATGATTTTATGTTACTAGTTTTATTAGATTCCCAGCCTGATGACATGGAGTATTTGAACCATGTAGCTATATGAACAAATGGGTCAAGAGAATGAGTCGGGCTGTTCTAACTGATTATGGTCAATATACTGTATGGTCTGGCTGGGGTTGTCAACTGTTGAGGATGGGACCATGATAGCGATTTCTTGCTGTTTGTTTATGCTCACCACGTCTGTTGGTCTCTCATCGCTGTTGATGGTCAGGGTGGTTAGGATGTAGAGAGGCTGAAATTCTCAGTTTTCATTATTGATGTTATGTATATTTCTAAAGTGCACTGCCATCAACAAGGGTGTCCTGGCACCGAGCAGGTGTGTCTGCATAGCCCTGTATATAGTAGGTTGGTTAATTGAAAAGTCAGTTCTACAGCTCCTAGCGGAATTCAAGAAGAGAGGCTCTGATTTGGAAGTGGGTGTTTGTTCCATGCTTTAGGAGCGATGTAAGAGAATGCCTGACCTCCTGATCTGACTCTGGGTAGGAGTGAGATACAAGCGAATAGGAGTCCTGTGGACCAGAGGTCTCTCGGTGGTTGGTGGAAGGAGATGCGACTTCAGGTAGGTTCAATTAGGCGGGAACTACATTATGTAGTGCTTGAATTATGTGTGTGACAAGTTTGAAAGGAGTGTGTTTGTGTATCAGAAGCCATTTGAGCTTCCTATGGTATGTTCTGTGGGGTCTCTGTGGGAGGTTGAGGATGAATCTGACTGCTGAGGTCTGGATGGTTTGTAGTCTTCTGGTGAGTTTTTTGGTGATTCCGGTGTAGGGGGTGTTCCCTTAGTCCAACTTGCTGGTGACGAGTATGTGAGTAATGGTTGTTCTAGTGTTGCTGGGGAATCAATTGAAGATATTTCTCAGGATTGTCCGAGTGTGGAAACAGGATGCAATGAGGGCCCTCGCTTGTGCGATCATGTCCAGTTTGCTGTTGATGATTCCAGGTGTGGGTGCTAGGTCTGTGTCCGAGTTCAGTCGGCTAGCAGTTGGAGTGCCATGATGAGGTGTTCTTCCTGAAAATCACTATTTCTGTCTTGTTGTTGAGCTTGAGACAGTTGACTTTCTTCCAGTTAATGGCTTAGGTTATGCAGACAGTGAGCTTGTTTCTTGAATTGGGGGTCCTACCCAAGAGTAAGAGTAGGGTGAACGACCTTTTTCATCCTTCACAGGAATCAAATGCACAACGAGGTTGAGAGGCCTTTTAACCCAGAAATAAGTGTGGTGAAACATAAAACAATTTCTTCAACACCACCCCAGTAATTTAGACACGATGACCAATGTGGCCACGGAAGGGAAACTCAAATCAGGAATATATTTCAAAGCTTTACTTACAAACACTAGCTCAAAGTTAAGTAGACTATGCCTAAAACCAAGTTATAAAGATACATAATTACCAAGGATTGCTCAACACAGTGAAATAAGTTCAGGCGTACTAACATCAATAAAACTATGCATTTAAGAAGAATGATACAGAAAGTCTACAGAAATATCTGAGACAGAGAAATCATGTGGTGCTCAGATTGCAGGATCATTTAGTCAATTCAGATTCAATCAAGTCACTAATTATTGGCTGGGCACAAGTTAACCATACGGCTAACCAAATTAGGGAAAAGCATGTGTGGTGAGTAACACAGGCGGGCAAATGCGGAAAATAGAATAACTCGTGCTACTGGGCACTAAATAAGAAAAAGTAAGAAGCATCTGCATTGTGGAGTTTGTAACCTAGAAAGGTTATGTCAATGCCCAAGGGCAAATGGCAGAGAGGGAGATAACTCTCCAAGGGATGCAGCATTCAGGGAATCTTCCTCAGCAAAGCTCTGGCCAGCAAAAATTAGAAAAGTGTCTGTCTGAGGTCAAGACGAGACAGCTTAAGCATCTGCATCTCTCCTTTTCTCTGAGCAAAGTTCGATGAGCAACAACATATTAATCCACATGAAATGTTCTGATTGGTTACCAGAATACGTTTATATTCCGATAAAAGGGGCATCATTCTTTTAGGACCATTTGCACACTTCAGGTTGCATTGGTCCAGCATTCTCCAATTCTGTCTTGAGAACATCTCCTCTTTCCATGTCACTCCAAACAGTTGTAACAATTTGTAGGCAATTCAGACCTTTTTCCTGCATTACAAAACATTTTACTTTTTACTTGCATTACATACTTCTACAATTTGCTTCTCATGGGAACGCAATCTGAAAGAAGGTTTCCCATTAAGAAGAAACAGTTCAATACTTTTACATGAATGCGAAATGCAAGCTCTGTAGCCCTCATTTATGCTAACACAAGGAAATATAAAATACATTTAAAAAGTACTCGTTAATAAACACACACATAATATGCAAACTCGTAAATTCATCAATATTAATATTCCATCAGAATAAATAAAACTATTAATTTAAAATGGAAAATCATTGTTATTCTATTATATTAGGTATAACAGAGAAGTGCATTTTCTCACTTGAACATATATTCAAAGTCATTTATCTTTCAGGAAGGCTAGAAAATCAAATTTCTTTCGATATTGGCTGTTAGTTTAGCATCTAAATGACATTTAAACATCAACTTTAATATTTTAGCATGTGCTTAAATTAGAAAGGCGCATATGTCGAACTGTGAAATACAAGCAAATAGCACATTTAAAATTTGTGTTGGTGTGAGGGACCTGGCATCCTTGGTGTGGTTTTCCATTTTTTTTTGCCTTTGCCACCTGTATTTTTGACTGTATGCTGGATTTCGTAGGTGCTGGTTTTGGTACTCTGGACACTTTACTACTGCTGACCAGTGCTAACGTTCAAACACTCCCAGTGTAAATTGTGATTATTATTGGTTATCCATGATTGGCATCTTTGATTTACTAGTCAGTCCCTAGTATAGTGCATCATGTGTGCCCAGGGCTTGTAAATAGATTGCTACTAGTGGGACTGCAGCACCAATTATGCCCCCACATGAGTAGCCCTGTAAACATGTCCCAGATTTGCCATTGCAGTGTCTGTGTGTAGTTTTAAACTGCCATGTCAACCTGGCAAGTGCACCCACTTGCCAGGCCCAAACTCTTCCCTTTTAGTACATGTAAGGCACCCCTAGGTTAGGCCCAAGGTAGCCCCATGGGTAGGGTGCAATGTATTTAAAAGGTAGGACATGTACTGGTGTGTTTTACATGTCCTGATAGTGAAATACTGCTCAATTTGTTTTTCACTATTGTAAGGCATTTTTTCTCCCATAGGTTAACATGGGGATTGCTTTGAAATATCTGTTAAGTGTAATGTTCCATTGGGAGCAGATAGAGATGTGGAGTTTGGGGTCTTTGAACTCACAATTCAAAATACATCTTTTGGTGAAGTTGGTTTTTAGATTGTAAGTTTTAAAATGCCACTTTTAGAAAGTGGGTATTTCCTTGTGTAACCATTCTGTGCCTCTGCCTGTCTGCTGGAATACACATCTGGGTCAGATGACAGTTGGGCTGTTTGTGAATTCACTCTAGACAGTCACACAAAAGGAGCTGAGGTGTGTCCTGCATATCCTGATGGTTCTTTCTGGGCTGGAGTGGAGGGAGGAGCTGACACTTGCACCTGAATGGGGCTGTGCCTGTCCTTACACAAAGCAGTCTCCAACCCCCTGGAGTGTGTCTGGGGCCAGGACAGGGAGAGGCAGGGTCTTGTGTACTACAGGGAGTTTCCTATGAGGTTTGCCTACTTCAAAGGCAGAAGTGAGTATAAGTATTGGACTACTGACCCCACAACTTTAGAACACTTCTGGATCAAGAGGAGACTCTGCCAAGGAGAAAAGCTGAGGAGCTGTGAAGAGGATTACTGCCCTCTTTGCCGTGTGTGCTTTGCTTGGTTGGCCTGCAGTTCCTGCGTGTGCTTTGGAGAGGACAAAGACTGGACTGTGCTGTGCATTCTGTTTGTGAAGTTTCTCCAAGGGCCTGGACTGAGCTTGCCTCCTGTTAAGAAGTCTCAGGGACATCAAAGACTTCACCTTCCAGCCTCTAGGTACTCCTGCTGAGGCCCCTGACTTGCCAAGTGGTGCCCACTCCAGTTCCTGGGCACTTGGGAGTGAAAGCTAACCTAAAAACAAGAAGAACCAGACACATTAATTCCGGACGACTCCAGAACCGGCGCTGCAGTCCAGCTCCACGCCGCTGCCTGCACCCGAAGTCGTGTTCCCTGCTGATGTGCAACTACTGCGACCGACACAACTGGCCTGATGCCGCTGCACCGCCTCTGAAGTCCAGTGACATTAAGAGTCCTGAGTGCAGTGTCACCAAAGTCCGTGACACCCGACTCCTCTGTGGCTCGTGTGACCGCGACCCTGTGAAGTTGCCTCATCGCATCTTGATCCGCTGGACTCATCGACCCCAGGGAATCGTCAGGAGCCGATGCCTCGTGGCAGATGCTTCCTCGCCTCCAAAAGGAACCAACGCCTTACCTCCCTAAGAAACCAACGCTTCACCTCCTGTGTAGCAGCACAGAGCTGTCGCCGCACCGGCTCCAGCGACACCTCCCTACTCCATGCTACGTCTTTCACTCAGCCTCATTTCTAAGGTACTGTACCTGGGGTCCGTGCAACTCTGTGGCTGGCTCTGCACTCCCTCTCGAGTGGTGCTGAACTGTCGGGAACGGCTCCGTCACAACACTGTGATTGCACCAGTTGGAACTATGGTGTTTCTAAGCACTTTATTGGGATTTAATCTTTAAAAATTCATATCTTTCCTTGTGTATGTTGGATTTTTGTCTTTGTGGTCTTGTTTTACTTAGATAAATATTGGGTATTTTTTTTATAACTGGTGTAGTGTCCATTTGTAGTGTTTTCACTGTGTTACTGTGTGTGGTCACAAATACTTACTACATTGCAGCCTATGTGTGCAGTTCTAAAATTACCATTTTGACCTGGCAAAGTAAACTTTTTGCCAGACCAAAACCTTTCTGTTTAATTCTTATCAGTCACCCTTAAGGTAGGTCCCAAATTGAATTTTCATTGGGCAGGATGCATGGTATTTAAAACACAGGACATGTATATTTAAAGTTTGACATGTCTACATGGCCTAGTAGCGAAAAACCTCCTACTTTGTTTTTTACTTTGGCAAGGCTGTCTCTCCAATAGAAAGGTACTGTTTTACGTTATAACACTGTTTATTGCAGAACTAAATTTAGGACTTAATAGAAAAATTATTTCAAGACTTACATTAATAGGAATTTAAAATCAAACCTCATGGCCAAGTGGGATTTCAAATTACTATAGTGAAAATTCCACTTTTAGAAAGTTGGTATTTTTCTGCCAAAGCCTAATCTGTCCTTTGGCCACTACTATATGTGGGGTCACCTGACTGTTAATGGCTTTCTACGGTTGTGTTTAAACCTCCCGCCCATCAGTGGTCAAAAAGACCTGGGCGTGGAGAGGTGAAGGTCTTCTCTGTGCTGGGGAGGTGCTGAGCCCCTAGCCTGATTTCACTGTCAAGAGTGCCTGGAGGCTGTATCAACCCCTCCTGACTTCTGAAGAAGTCTACCCTGTCACTGGTACATGCAACTCACCTGGGCGTGCCTGCCCTTTGCTTCACTAGTCATGCTGGAGCCAAACTCACAGGAAGGAAATAGCTGACCAGAACCAGTTTCAGAGTTTGACAAAGGGGAATTCCCCACCCATATGCTGCTGGATTCAGAACACACCTGGGCCTGAGTACACTCAGTAGAAGGATTGCCTTGCTGTTTGAAGATGGAAGATTGGACCTCCTTGCTTTGAACCCAGGACCCAAGACTTGACTCTTAGGGTCAACTGCCCGACCTCCTGTTTAAGGTGCAGGGACACAAGCTTCCAGAGGCCTCTCTCGCTTTCCAGCTGAGCAGACCTAAGTGGCCTGGACCTGGTCTGTGCTGCTGGCTTCTGTGGCAGTGGGACTTCATCCACTAGTGCTGTCATCCAGGTCCTGGATTCTTGGCTGGTGTCAGAATGCACACCTGCTTTTCTAAGCAGAAGCTTCACCAGTCCCAATGCCAAGCGACACCTGACAGAGCAGCACCAGACAGACAGCGTCAACTGATTCTTGCTCCAAACAGCACCCGATCAACAACGCTTCAACTAACTTTTATATCGAGCACCACCCAATCAAGAACGTAGACTGACTCTGAAGTGTGCAGCGGCCCAACCAACTCTGAACAGCTCCAATACCTTGTATGGTGGCTCCTCATCTACGCCTAGTCCATTTAACTGGATCCAACATTTTGAAGACTTTTGAGCCCCATATAGACTTTTCAGCGGGACGATCCTGGACCCTATATCCAACACACGCCTCATCACCTTTTGGCCTGAACTTGTGACTTTGACCCAGTCTAGCGCAAACATACAACCAGGGTTGACACTTTCTTTTTTCTTTGCACACTTTTACCTACAAATTTAGAAACTCATAACTCCTGTTCCACTGATTGCGAATTTGTCATTTTTGGTGTCATTTATTTAGTGAAATACCCTCTCTTTTTCTAAACTGGTTTGAGGTTGTGCTTATGTTCTCTTTTCACTTTATTACTGCTTGATTAATGCATAAATACGTCACACATTGACTCTGTGTAAAGCCTGATCAATTTGTGCCAAGCTACCAGAGGATTAGGCACAGTTTTTTTAGTGACTTTTGTGGTTCACCGTGACAAGGTTTGTGCTTATTATTAGTGGGTTCTCAACCCCTTCAAGTAATAACTAAATGTTTTACAACCTCTGTTGTCAATGACTAAAACAGGCTGTGGGTCTCTCCCTTCACTTTTGTGTGGCAGGACATGTTCAGAGTGTGGGTTTCTTCTGTAACTGCTGATGTTTTGCCTGGGGTCTGCCTGTAGAGCCATACATTCACTGCTGATTATCCAGACAGGCTCTTGCTCTGTGGTATGTTTTTTATTGTCAGGATGGACATTGGTTCAGGTTATCTGCTCTCACTGCCTTTGGTCCTGGTGAAAGTTTGCTGTGATTCTGTTGTCTCTGCTTACAGGCAGTAAGGGGGCTGGTTTTTCTCAGCTACTGTAGTTCATGGTTTTGCTGGGAGGTAGTTCTCTAGTCTTACGTTTGACAATTAGGTTGGGTCTGGCACAGGTTCTCTGCAATGCGTGTAATGATTAGCCTGGGTTCCTGGCTACTTTTCTCTGCTTTAATTACTGATTTTCACCCTCTCACTCTTGAAGTTGAAGCTTGGACAGAGATCCCTGTTCTCAATGCAGATCTTGAGCAAGGATGGTAAGTGTAATTCTTGGATATGCTTCTGGATGTCCCAGCGGGTCTGGCTGGTGTTTTGTGTTTTGTCTGACAATGACCTGGGTGGGTACGACAGTGATTTTGTGGTTGCTGCTGATGGCCAGGTGGGAATTTGACTCTGCTTCTCTGTTGACAGTCCTTATATGGTCCAGTTGTGAGTCTTTGCTCTAATTGACTATGGATAAGTTGGCTGTGGTGAAATATATATACAGTGGTTGTACTGCGACATAAACTTCATCCCTCCACGCAGATACTACTGAAAAGCACTAAAAAGGCTCCCAGAGCAGTAACCATTAGGGAAGACTGGGACAAAATGCGGAGGTTGCAGTGAAGCTGTGGTGCAGGGTTAAACAGCTCCAGAGAAGACAGTTGCATAAAGATGCTTTTACCATGAAGGCAAAAATACTGCTTCAGCAGGGCAACATAAGGCAGTAAGTGTAGCTTTAAGGGAAAGGAGTTCTAAGCATTTACATATATACATATGTTTACTTGAAAACAAAATATTACTACAAGAGTCCACTTACTGACTCCTCTTAAAATAGGTTATGACGATCCACAGGACAGCCGGATACTGCTTTACATTATGAGAAGAGAAGGGCATCACTGCTGGAGGGGATAAGAGTGCAAGAACACCAATTGAAGAAGTCAAAATCACCCTAAGCCCTAACACTGACCCCAAGGAAGGAAACACTGATCAGGAAAGTGGGCGGGCTGTGGCTGTTTCCTTTCATTGCAGTTGGCCAGGGTGTGCTCTTGATGTGGTTCTGTGCTCTCACTTCTGATTTTCAGGCTGTTGTGCCGGTGGGCAACCATAAAGCAACCTCATTTAAACCTCACCCCTTTTAGCCTTTCGTGTCTTCATTCATTGACAATGATAAAAATGTCATTATTTCTTTCTCAGCTCTTGTTGGCATGTTCAAGTAAAACAGTATTTCTTCTTTCTGATGCTTATTATTGATGTTTGCGAGGGCTGAACTGACTTGACTTTTTCAGTGGCTGCAATAGATGCATGACTATAAGTCAGTTATGTCTTAAATGTTTAAAGTTGTATTACAGCTGTGAAACATTCTAGCTTCAACAATATTATAGAGAAAAGGGGCTCTACACATGCTTATTCTTCGCAGATGTTCCACATTTGAAGGATCATAATTTAAAATGTAAATGTTAAAAAATTAGGTTCAGAAAGACATCCTCTGATTTCTTGATATATGACCCTCTTCACACAGTGGTACTTATTTCTCTTTGTTTTAGTGCCCTCGCCTGTCATCAACTTCATTGTAGCCAATAAAAATGAGACCTCCCTGACACTAGAGTGGACAGCGCCCAGTGACAGCGGCCGGGCGAACTATAGTTATCAAGTGACAGTGAGCGTCTCGGGCAAGGTGCAAAGTAGCACTAATTTTTCAAATCCCTCTGGCGGAGATGTGAAGAGAGGAACCATAGGAAGCCTCGCTCCAGGAGTATCGTATGAACTCAGCATTTACAGCATCACACCCAATGGTGTCAAGAGCAATGCAGTATCTATCACTGGTGCTAATGCAACAACAGGTAAGTTGAATGTCATGGATCGCTGTTTTTGGGAGAACTTTATGGTTCCACCTCTAATAATACCTCGTAAAAGCTATGTTATTTTATAGTTTTGTCATTGCATAATGTTTGCAAATTCCTTTCTCTCGTGGCATTACTGGGAATGTTTGTGAGCATACTATAATCTGGAGGTTATAGATGGAGTTACAGCCTTGTGACCTCTGGCCTAAACCCTTGAACTATGACCAATATCATCTGCAGGTAGGATATTTTTCCACTGGTAGTGGCTCTGGTTGTGGTCAGTTCTTGCAGCCATCTCCTAACCAGTGTGCCAGACTTTTTCTAGATCCTGATGCAGTTGGAACCACCAACAAGTATAATGTATTCCATATTGACCATGATATTGGTACTTAGTTTGAGTTCCAAACCTGGTCCTTCAAAGCCTTCTGCACTCTTCTGGGTTCCTTTGTCAAATAGATGTACTAGGTAAATGCTAGGCCAGTCAACCTTTTGACAGTGTTTCAAGAGGTATAATTAATTTGTTAGGTCTAACCGGATTAGAAGCAGAAACCCATGGCATGAAAGGAACAAATAAAAGTCCAAAGCCCAACAACCTTTGACCATATTTAAAAAGCAAAGCTGTTGATTTTGATATTTTGTGGCATATAGATTAATTTTTTCAAACGATAAAAAGGGAGAAAATGGGCAACACCTCAATGGGAAACTCCCTCATGCCACTTGTATTGAAGGAATGGAGCAAGGCCTCTCCATGCATTGACCCACATACATATAGCACACATTAAGTGGATGTGTGGTTATAGTGAATGATTTTATGTTACTAGTTATATTAGATTCCCAGCCTGATGACATGGAGTATTTGAACCCTGTAGCTCTATGAACAAATGGGTCACGAGAATGAGTCGGGCTGTTCTAACTGATTATGGTCAATATATGGTCTGGCTGGGGTTGTCAACTGATGAGGATGGGACCATGATAGCTATTTCTTGCTGTTTGTTTATGCTCACCACGTCTGTTGGTCTCTCATCGCTGTTGATGGTCAGGGTGGTTAGGATGTAGAGAGGCTGAAATTCTCAGTTTTCATTATTGATATTATGTATATTTCTAAAGTGCACTGCCATCAACAAGGGTTGCCTGGCACCGAGCAGGTGTGTCTGCATTGCCATGCATATAGTAGGTTGGTTAATTGAAAAGTCAGTTCTACAGCTCCTAGTGGAATTCAAGAAGAGAGGCTCTGATTTGGAAGTGGGTGGTTGATCCATGCTTTAGGAGTGATGTAAGAGAATGCCTGACCTCCTGATCTGACTCTGGGTAGGAGTGAGATATAAGCGAATAGGAGTCCTGTGGACCAGAGGTCTCTAAGTGGTATGTGGAAGGAGATCCGACTTCAGGTAGGTTCAATTAGGCGGGAACTACATTATGTAGTGCTTGAATTATGTGTGTGACAAGTTTGAAAGGAGTGTGTTTGTGTATCAGAAGCCATTTGAGCTTCCTGAAGTGTGTTCTGTGGGGTCTCTGTGGGAGGTTGAGGATGAATCTGACTGCTGAGGTCTGGATGGTTTGTAGTCTTCTGTTGAGTTTTTTGGTGATTCCGGTGTAGGGGGTGTTCCCGTAGTCCAACTTGCTGGTGACGAGTATGTGAGTAATGGTTGTTCTAGTGTTGCTTGGGAATCAATTGAAGATATTTCTCAGGATTGTCCAAGTGTGGAAACAGGATGCAATGAGGGCCCTCACTTGTGCGATCATGTCCAGTTTGCTGTTGATGATTCCTGTTGTGGGTGCTAGGTCTGTGTCCGAGTTCAGTCGGCTAGCAGTTGGAGTGCCATGATGAGGCATTCTTCCTGAAAATCACTATTTCTGTCTTGTTGTTGAGCTTGAGACAGTTGACTTTCTTCCAGTTAATGGCTTAGGTTATGCAGACAGTGAGCTTGTTTCTTGAATTGGGGGTCCTACCCAAGAGTAAGAATAGGGTGAACGCCTTTTTCATCCTTCACAGGAATCAAATGCACAACGAGGTTGAGGGACCTTTTGACCCAGAAATAAGTGTGGTGAAACATATAACAATTTCTTCAACACCACCCCAGTAATTTAGACACGATGACCAATGTGGCCACGGAAGGGAAACTCAAATCAGGAATATATTTCAAAGCTTTGCTTACAAACACTAGCTCAAAGTTAAGTAGACTATGCCTAAAACCAAGTTATAAAGATACATAATTACCAACGATTGCTCAAAACGGTGAAATAAGTTAGGCGTACTAACATCACTAAAACTAAGCATTGAAGAAGAATGATACAGAAAGTCTACAGAAATATCTGAGGCAGAGAAATCATGTGGTGCTCAGATTGCAGGATCATTCAGTCAATTCAAATTCAATCAAGTCACTAATTATTGGCTGGGCACAAGTCAACCATACGGCTAACCAAATTAGGGAAATGCATGTGTGGTGAGTAACACAGGCGGGCAAATACGGAAAATAGAATAACTCTGGCTACTGGGCACTAAATAAGAAAAAGTAAAAGAAGCATCTGCATTGTGGAGTTTGTAACCTAAAAAGGTTATGTCAATGCCCAAGGGCAAATGGCAGAGAGGGAGATAACTTTCCAAGGGATACAGCATTCAAGGAATCTTCCTCAACAAAGCATCTGGCCAGCAAAAATTAGGAAAGTGTCTGTCTCAGGTCGAGACGAGACAGCTTAAGCATCTGCATCTCTCCTCTTCTCTGAGCAAAGTTCGATGAGCAACAACATATTAATCCACATGAAATGTTCTGATTGGTTACCAGGATAAGTTTATATTCCGAGAAAAGGGGCATCATTCTTTTAGGACCATTTGCACACTTCAGGTTGCATCGGTCCAGCATTCTCCAGTTCTGTCGTAAGAACATCTCCTCTTTCCGTGTGACTCCAAACAGTTGTAACAATTTGTAGGCAATTCAGACCCTGTTCCTGCATTACAAAACTTTTTACTTGCATTACATACTTCTACGCTTTGCTTCTCATGGGAACGCAATCTGAAAGAAGGTTTCCCATTAAGAAGAAACAGTTCAATACTTTTACATGAATGCGAAATGCAAGCTCTGTAGGCCTCAGTTATGCTTACACAAGGAAATATAAAATACATTTAAAAAGTACTCGTTAATAAACACACACATAATATGCAAACTCGTAAATTTATCAATATTAATATTCCATCAGAATAAATAAAACTATTAATTTAAAATGGAAAATCATTGTTATTCTATTATATTAGGTATAACGGAGAAGTGCATTTTCTCACTTGAACATATTTTCAAAGTCATTTATCTTTCATAAAGGACTAGAAAATCAAATTTCTTTCGATATTGGCTGTTAGTTTAGCATCTAAATGACATTTAAACATCTACTTTAATATTTTAGCATGGCCAAGCAGCACATCTCTTGCACTTGATCCACAAATCAACTGGACCCACAATGTCAAACAATGTGTTCAAATCTTCCCACAGGCTTTTTGAAAGTTTCACAGATTTGTCTGTCTGCTTGTGCCATTCCACTGGGTGCTCTCTCAGTCTCAGGTAATCATTTGTGAATGGCAGTATACCACTCCTACTCCAAAGTACATGCACATAACCTCCACCTGGTATTTCTGTCATCTGCATCATTTTCACATTATTGTCAACTTGATTTGCTCCAGCCGGAGACAAATTCTGCTTTGCTTTCTGATCTCTTTTATTTGCCTATCTGCCTTGCCATTTATCTAATGCTCCCCATGTTTGGATGAATGTAATTAATTCCTTAATGTGCATTCTCATTCCGAGCGAACTCATATTATAAATATCTTTGCTACTGAAGTCTAATCTGTAACTTCTTTTAAAGGTTACGATTTTTCTAAATCTACTTACGTATTTCTCAGCCAATTCTGCTAACTTCTCGTAAGTCAGTCTTGCATGTTGAGTAACATCTTTGCACATGAATCGCAATTCATTTTGGTGTATGTTTCCCATTACTCCATCTTGATCGTTCCCATAATTAATTAATTTCATTCTAATTTTAATCTGGGCACATTCATTTTTCTAACTCTCTCTGGTGTCTCTTCTGATCTAACATTACCTTTTGTTGCACCGGGCGGGCTCAGATTGTTTAAGCAATCAGTTAGCTGCTGTGCTGAAGGACCTTGCAAATGTTATTTCTCTGGGGCATATTTTGCGAGGTACTGCAATTTGCAGTTGTAATCTGATCCGGTATGGGCATGTAAAGAATTGGGGTTACTTGATGAAAGCTCAAATCAAATACTGGTCCTGCTTGATTTAACATCTGGTTTATATCTGCAATTCGTGTATGGGTCATAGTTGGGACAAAAGATGCTATTCTTTCCATCTCCAAATTGTTTGACTATACTGATCCCTGTATATCAATTGGTGACACCCATGCAGGTACAACTGGCGTTTCAGGAACTCCTGAAACATTCATTGACTTGATATTACTTACAGGGTTACCTGAAGCGTACAATGGAAGAACTGGACTTATAGTCAAGGGAACTGTTAGTGCATCTGGACCCATGAAATTTGTCCTGCATTCCAGTACTCCGAACTGTTAACACAGTACTGAAAGTCTGTCTTGTTTGACTCGCTGTAACATTTGACACTGTCTGCACTGGTGCATACATAGGCATAGTCTGGTTCTGATTACAATTTTGCGGTGGTGTAGTCACATTAGGGTGTCTTCACCATCTGGTCCACCTTAGAATTTGGCATTACCTGGTTCATAGCTGGACTTGTAATGGTCTGTGCTGTATTAACAGTTGGATCTGGCGGATATACTACGGGCACTTGTGTAACTAAATCTGCAAGTGCACTTTGACCTGTCTGATTCTGGGTCTGTGTAACTTGAGCAGTTGGCACATACAGGGCTACGTTCTGTACTGCTTTCTCAACTGAATGATGGAGAGGGACGATTTATCAGGAGCTGATTTATGAACTCATCTTTTGAAACACTCTTGTATGTAACTCTCTTTTCACCCTCATCTGCTGTCTGTTCTGCTTTTGCTGTTTGCTTCTTTCCTAGGTTTTGTACTCCCATCACCGTCTTCAGTAATAGCTGGCAACATTCTCACTCCATCTAGTATGACTGCTCTCCCCATTTTTTGTTCTTCATCCCATCTAGCTTCCGCTAATGTCTTAACTGCTCTCTGCATTCTATTAAAACATTTTGTGATATCTTTCAGTCTTGCAACAAGTTCCAAATAGCAAGGGCTTCAAATTGTGCAGGTCTTGAAGGAGGCTTTGATTCACACATTACTCTCCTCAAATTGTCTATAATTCTCAGATTAAATGTTCAATAACAAGGAAAAGCTAATGGACCCTCCTTCTTAGTTATTTTACACCATTGTTTAACCCACAAGTATGCTGAAACTTCCTTCGGCTCTGGCGTTCCTTCAGGTACTACTTTTTCGCCCTCTCTAACTGGAATAAACACATCTCTTCTTGACACACTTCTTAAAGCTTTGAAATGTCATTTTTGCACAAATTCCATTAATCACAATGAGTTTCGATCAATCAAGGAAGTAAATTCAGTCCTCAATCCTTTTTGCAAGCTGTTCTCAACCAATAGCAACATGGTACAGTGCGGCTTCACACTAAAGGACCTATACCAGCGCTGTACGAAATGACATCACACTCATTTCTCTCAGCGGCTGCAATCACTTCGATATTGTCTCTCACACAATCGCTCACTTCAAACCTAATGCAACATATTGTGAGGAAAAACCAACAACCTGTCTGCACACTACGAGTAGAAACTCAATCACTTTGAAAACTGTACAAACTACGCTTTCAACTTTGGCTTTCACAATTACGCAATGAGTGAAACTTGACCAGCAATACTCACTCTGGTTGATATAGGTCCTTCGTGTGTACTCAGGATTCACTAAATACCAACAACTCACACTCACGGAAAACTACTGGCACTGCCAATGGCAACTCATGACATGTACCTTGCTGCATTCAAAATAACCAAGTGTCTTTGACACTTGTGTGGTATCCCAGGATCTTATGCCTTGACTGACCCATCAACAACAACAACAGGCGTGAACATTTTTGAGCAAAAAACACCACAATCACTTTTAATAAGACAAATCTGCAAAACACTTCACAACATCACACTTCACCTCAATCCTCAAGCCAAAAGCACTGCAAGCGCAATTCCCTATTTATACTCAGGGAACATGTCTCCTGTACTCACAATGCTGGAACTTCCTCAATCTCTGGAACAAACCATGGTACGATTTACAGGATGGGCAACTTTTGGGCTGAGCAATGAAATGGGGTCAATCCTTTCTCCCTAACTATAAACACAAATATAGTTCCCCCTATTATGGGGCGAAATCATCCTCTTCTACCAAAACTGTGAACGCATTATTCATTCTTTGCCTGAATTAAATGCAGAACGAAGTCAATGGACCTTTTGACCCAGAAACATGTGTCGTGACCCATAAAACAATTACTTCAACACCACCCCAATAATTTAGATGATATGACAAATGTGGCCATAGATGGAAAACTGCAATCAGCAATCTAGTTCAAAGCTTTATTACAAACACAAGCTCAAAGACAATGTGTAAAACCAAGTTATTATGATACATATTAGACAAGTATTGCCCAAGGCGAGAAAATACGTTCAGCCGTCCTAACATAAAAAAAACTAAGCATTCAAGTCAATAATCATTGGCTGGGCACTAGTTAACCCTAGGGTTACTCAAATTAGGGAAATACATGTGTGGTAAGTAACACATGCAGGCAAACTACCAAAATACAAAATGGACAAAAATAATTTGGATATAGAATAGCTGGGGCTACTGGGCACTAACTAAGAAAACGTAAAAAAAGAAGCATCAGCATTGTGGAGTTTCTAACCTAAAATGGTCATGTTAAGGGGCAAGGGCAAATTGGAGAGAGGAAGATAACTCTCCAAGGGATACAGCATTTAGGGAATCTTCGTCAGCAAAGCATTTGGTCAGCAAGCATCAGAAAAGTGTCTGTCTTAGGTCAAGACAGGACTGCTTCAGCAGCTGCATCCATCCTCTTGTCTGAGCAAATCTCGATCAGCAGCGACATGTTAATCCACATGAAATGTTCTGATTGGCTACCAAGATAAGTTGATATATTACGAAAAAGGGGCATCATCCAATTAGGACCATTTGCAGACTTCAGGTAACAACAGTCCAACATTCTTCCCGGTCTGTCATGAGAACATCTCCTCTTTCCATGTGACTCCAAACGGTTGTACCAATTTGTATGCAATTCAGACCATGTTCCTGCATTACAATACTTTCAAGGACAATTGAACATAGCCCTTCCACAGTTAAACGATAGACTTTTTACAGATGTCACTTTGCTTTTCATGGGAACGACATCTGAACGAAGGTTTCACGTTATGAAAAAACAGTTCACTACTTTTACATGAATGCGAAATGCAAAGCTCTGTAGGCCTCAGTTATGCTAACACAAGGAAATATAAAATGCACTTAAAAAGTACGTGTTAATAAAATACACATATTATGCAAACTCTTAAATTCATCATTATTAATAATTCATCAGTATAAGTAAAACATTTAATGTAAAATGGAAGAGCTTTATTATTGCATTACATTAGGTATAACGGTGAAGTGCATTTTCTCACTTGCACATGTTTTCAAAGTAATTTATCTTTCCTAAAACACAAGACCATCAAATTTGTTTCGCTCTTGGCTATTAGTTTATAGTCTGAATTACATTTTAACATCAACTTTCACATTCTAGCATGTGATTTAAATCAAAAGGCACATATGCTGAACTGTGAAATACAAGCAAATAGCACATTTAAAATGTGTCTGTCAGTGCAGCTTTCTACATTAGCTTTTTTTTTTTTTACGTTTGTGAGCTTAAATTTGTCACAGTCTCCTGACTTCAGTGACATGAGGGACATAGCTAATATGTATGCTCTATCAGTTATGTGTCGTTGGCTTAGGAGATTATGTTGATATTCCTGATGCAGCCTAGCTGTGGTTTTACTCTTTGGTTCTACACTGCTGATGATCAGAATGGGGCTTAGCTTTTGTTCTCTGCCTTTATTGATTATGAGCATATTTGGATCTAGCTCAGATTCTATGTACTCCCAGCTGCTGTCCATGATTGAATAAGGGTGCATTCATACCTTTGTGCCAGGACACATTCAGGGTATGGGTTTCTTCCCTAACTGCCGGTGTTTGGGGTGTGGTCTACCTGTGGTTCCTTATATTAACTGCTGTTTACATTGGGTCCCATGGCAGTTCATCTACATGTGATCCCATGGCTGTTCATCTACATGGATCCCATCATGAATTTTATAGTAGTCCATAAAATTGAGACCTCCCTGGTGTACAGTGCCCAGTGACAGCAGGTGGCCAATTAAGTTATTAAGTGATGGTGAGCCTCGTGAGTTTCATACAAAATAGCACAATTTTTTTAAATCCCTCTGTCGGAGATGTGCAGAAAGGGACCATAGGAAACCTCATTTCAGGACTGTCATATGAACTCCAAATTTACAGCATCACACCCATCAAGAACAATGGGACATCTATCACTGTTTCTAATGCAACAACATGTAAGTTGAAAGTTATGGGTCCCTTCTTTGGGACGACTGTGCAGTATGACTTCCAATAATACCTCAAAAAAGCTATGTGATGATACAGTTTTGTGTTATTGCACAATGTTTGCCAAATGCTGTGGCCTCTTGAGAATTTTTTAGTGTATATGGAGGTTGGGGGTGTTCCCTGAGGATGATTGATTGGAAGTGGGAGGAGACCACACCTTGAGATATTTTGCCTTACCCCTTAGAGTGAAACCTGTATCATCTGCAGATAGCAGATTTTTCTGCTGGTGATGGCTTGGATAGGATCAGTTCTTGCAGTTTTCTAGCCAACCAATGTGTCAGACTGTTTCTAGATGCTGATGGGGTTGGAACCTGCAGCAAGTATCATATATTCCTAATTGACCACAATTTTAGGTACTTGGTTTGAGATGGACACTTGGCCGGCCAAAGCCTTCTACACTCTTCTGGATACTTTTGTCAAATGAGCCTTGCAGGAAAATGCTAGGCTGCCTTTGACAGTGTTTAAAAAGGAGAGTGCAGAAGACCTGAGCACAGAAGAAATTAATAACAGAACAAGGGCCATCAACCCCTAAATATATTTAAAAAGCAAAGCAACACATTTTGTGTCATGAAGATATATTTTTAAAAGTTAAGAATAGTGGAAAAAAGGCAAAATCTCATTGAAAAACTCCCTTATATCACATGTGTGAAAAAAACAACATGGCCACTGAAAGCAGAGATCTAGACCTATCCATCCATTCACATGGCTAGGCAGAGCCCAAATTAGGCAGATGTGTTATGTTATGTTAAGTAGACTTATATTGCACACAGCTACTCAATAGAGTGTTCTGGCGCATTAGCCGTGATCCAGAGCCATACATTAGACATTACTGATTGAAGATTCATGTTCCCAGCTGTTTATTAAAAGCAGATTGACAGGTCAAGATTCGTAGTTTTAATGGTAGCCTGTTCCAAGCCATCGCCCAGAGGAAGGCAGCATATCTACCTCCAATTCTGGCCTTCCGTACTCTTGGAATCACTGCCAATGCTTTATTTGCTGATCTCAGGTTGCAAGAAGGATGATGAAAACAAAATCTGGGTCTCAGGTAATTGGCCCCAGACAAATAAAGGGCTGTGTGTGTCAAAACTAGTGTTTTAAACAGAATCCTTTTCTTAACTGGCAGCCAGTGCAGCTCACGTAGGTATGGAGTGATATGCACTCTCATCTGTAGATGGAGAAGAAGGTGAGCTGCTGCATTTTGTACCATCTGAAGTTTATTCAGAAGATACTCTGGCAAACCCAGATAAAGTGCATTGTCATTGTAAAGCCTAGATGTAATAAGAGCCTGGATGACTGATTTTCTTGCTGGGAAAGGCAAAAGCTACAGCAACTTTCATAGCAAACACAGAATCCCAAAGCAGGTGCCAGCCACCGCCTTAATTTGATGCTTAAAGGATAGTTTGTTGTCAAATTTCACTCCCAGCTTCTTAACATTGTGACTTGTGAGTCCCGTGAGAGGAGCATTATTAGGCTAGAAAGATAACCAGCAATTAGGAGGCAGATCGCCAAACACAAGAATTTCAGGCTTCTCAGCATTACATTTAAGTTGGTTTTTAGTCATCCAGTAGAATACAGCCCCTAGACACCTTCTAATCTGGCTCATAGGGAGCTCACAGCCCTTCTCACAAGGGAACAGGACCTGCGTATTGTCAGCGTAAGAAATGACCTTAGCACCTAGAGATTGTGCGAGCCCAGCAACAGGGGTCAAATGTATATTAAAGAGTGTGGCACTCAAAGCTGATCCCCGTGGAACCCCCACTGACAGACCCTAAAATTAGGATGAAAAAGGCAGAATCCAAATCTGCTGACTGCGACCCTCTAAAAAAGAGTACAGCCATTTCAAGCCTTGACCAGAAATGCCCAGTGATGACATACACCTCAGGAGGCAAGCATGGGGAAACCGTATCATGGGGCAGCCGATAAGTCTAACCTAATCAGAACTGCCCTACCACCTCCATCCAGTATACCTTTGATATACTCGCTGACCGCCAGAAGTGGTGTTTCAGTGTCATACCTGGGTCTAAATCCTGATTGATGGGAATGTAGTAACTTATTGGATTTAAGATAACTGGAAAGTTGTTAGTATGTTTTCCAGAATCATGGAATAAGCTGGGAGCAAGGAGATGTGGCTATAATTTGCAGGAACCTCTGGATCTGGTGAAGGTTTCTTTAAAAGGGTAATGATTTTGGCTTGTATCCAACTGCTAGTAACCTTAGCAGAGTCCAGTGAGTAGTTCAGCACTTGACTAACTACCGTATTAATTACAGGTGCAGAGAATCCACATACTCTAGGTGGACATGGATCTGAGGGGGAGACAGATTTCAGAGCGCATAGCTGCTTTAAAGAGTCATCCAAAGAAATGGGTTCAAAACTGGAGAAGGATGCTTCCAAAATTGGTGATCTAGTCCATTGGATATCCATCAAAGCCTTCTTGCTTAGTGGAAAAGCTGAGAGAAGACTTACCTGGATGGATTGAATTTTTGATTGAAAGTAGGAGGCTAGTTGCTCACACCAACCTGTGGAGGATGGTTGATGGTAAGATGTCGCGAGTAGGGATGAGAAACATTTTAACTATGTGCTCTCACAGTGACTGAATTTATGTCAATATTTTGTATAACATTCTTAGCCTTATGACTGTGAATATTAAATTCTGAAGCAATATGTAAAAAAACGTCCAGGAGAATGCATATAGCTTTTTTGACCTGACTGATGATGGTCAATATGAAGTCTGGCTTTGGTTTTCAGCGGAATGAGGCTGGATCATGGTTGGGATTAATTGCCCTCTGTTGATAGTTACCTGCCTGTTGCTGTTGGTTCATTGCTGATGGTCAGGTTGGTTAGGATGTAGTGTGGCTAAGGATCTCTTTTTTTCAATGACAATGCTTATCATGAGATTTGATGAGGTTCTGCACTGCTCCTGTCGATGGCAAGGATGGAGTTTAGCTTTGATCCTCTACCCTCATTGATTATGATCGGATTGGTATATATATTTTGTTGGAAACGGGCATCTTTGGTGTGGTATTCCTCCAAATCCTTTGCTTTCTGTAGCTGAACCAGTTTTTGTTGGCTTTAGGATTTAGTGCACTTTACTCTTGCTAAAAATTGTTTGCGCTCTCCTTTCAAGGATGGTAAATTTGGTATTTGCCTGATTAGTACACTTAATTTACTTATAAGTCCTTAGTGTACAGTGCTAGATGCACACCAGGGCTGTAAATTAAATGCTACTGCTAGGCTGCAGCACCAATTGTGCCACCACTAAGGTAGAGCTGTAAAACATGTCTCAGGCCTGCCATTGCAGCCTATGTGTGCAGTTCTAAAAATACAATTTTGACCAGCAAAGTAAACTTTTTGCCGGACCAAAACCTTCCTATTTAATTCTTATAAGTCACCCTTAAGGTAGGCCCCAAATTGAATTCTCATTGGGCAGGATGCATGGTATTTAAACCGCAGGACATGTGTATTTAAAGTTTGACATGTCTACATGGCCTAGTAGAGAAAAAACCTCCTACCTCGTTTTTGACTTTGGCAAGGATGTCTCTCCCATAGAAAGGTACTGTTTTACATTATAACACTGTATATTTCAGAACTAAAACTAGGACTTACTAGAACAATGATTTCAAGACTTACTGTATTAGGAATTTAAAACCCAACCTCATGGTCAAGTTGGATTTCAAATTACTATAGTGAAAAGTCCACTTTTAGAAAGTTGGTATTTTTCTGCCAAAGCCTAATCTGCCATTTGGCCACTACTATATGTGGGGTCACCTGACTGTTAATGGCTTTCTACTGATGTGTTTTACCCCAACCCCTCCTCCCCCCAACAGTGGTCAAAAGACCTGGGTGTGGAGAGGTGAAGGTCTTCTCTGTGCTGGGGAGGAGCTGAGCCCCTACCCTGATTTCACTGCAAAGAGTCACCTGGAGGCTGAATCAACCCCTTCCTGACTTCTGAAGAAGTCTACCCTGTCACTGGTACATGCAACTCACCTGGGTGTGCCTGCCCTTTGCTTCACTAGTCACACTGGAGCCAAACTCAGGGGAAGGAAATAGGTGACCACTACCAGTTTCAGAGTTTGACAAAGGGGAATTTCCCACCCACACACTGCTGGCACTGGCCATAAAAGTGGCACCCCCAGAAACTGAAGTCAGAACACGCCTGAGTACACTCAGTAGAAGGATTGCCTTGCTGTTTGAAGATGGACGATTGGACCTCCTTGCTTTGAACCCAGGACCCAAAACTTGACTCCTAGGGTCAACTGGCCGACCTCCTGTTTAAGGTGCAGGGACACAATAAGCTTACAGAGGGCTTTCCTGCTTTCCAGCTGAGCAGACCCAAGTGGCCTGGACCTTGTCTGTGCTGCTGGCTTCTGTGGCAGTGGGACTTCATTCCCTAGTGCTCTCATCAAAGTCCTGGATGTCAGAATGAACTCCTGCCTTCCTAAGCAAAAGCTTCACCAGTCCCGATACCAAGCGCCACCTGACAGAGCAGCACCAGACAGACATTGTCAACTGATTCTTGCACCAAACAGCACCTGATCAACAAAGCTTCAACTAACTTTTATATCGAGCACCACCCAATCAAGAACTTGGACTCTGAAGTGTGCAGCGCCCCAACCAACACTGAACAGCTCCAATACATTGTATGGTGGCTCCTCATCTACGCCTAGTCCCTCTAACTGGATCCAATGTTTTGTCAGACTCCAGCAAAGACTTTTGAGCCCCATATAGACCTTTTCAGCTAGACTTTCCTGGCCCCCATATCCAACACACTCCCTATCGTGGTTGGCCTGAACTTCTGATTTTGACCCCGTCTAGCACAGGGTCAAACCAGGGTTGACACTTTCTTTTGGCGCACTTTTGCCTAAAAATTTGGAAACTCATAACTTCTGTTCCAGTGATTAGATTTTTGTCATTTCTGGTGTCATTCCACTTGGTGAAATGCCCTCTATTTTTCTAAACTGGTTTGAGATTGTGCTTATGTTGTGTTTTCACTTTATTACTGCTTGAGTAGTGCATAAATATGTCACACATTGACTCTATTTGAAGCCTGACCAGTTTGGGCCAAGTTACCAGAGGATTACGCACAGGTTTATTTAGTGAATTTTGTGGTTCACCCTGACAAGGTTTGTGATTATTATTAGTGAGTTCTCAACCCCTTCAAGTAATAACCCAATTTTTTTTACAGCTTTGCTGCTGTGTTCTTCCCTGTGCTGTCCATGACTAAAACAGGCTGTGGATCTCTCCCTTCTCTTTTGTGTGGCAGGACATGTTCAGAGTGTGGGCTTCTTCTCTAACTGCTGATGTTTTGCCTGGGGTCTGCCTGTAGTGCCATATGTTCACTGCTGATTATCCGAACAGGCTCTTGCTCTGTGGTATGATTTGTATTGTCAGGATAGACATTGGTTCAGGTTCCCTGCTCTCACTGCCTGTGGTCCTGATGAAGGTTTGCTCTGATTCTGTTGTCTCCACTTACAGGCAGTAAGGGGGCTAGTTTTTCTCAGCTACTGTAGTTCATGATTTTGCTGGGAGGTAGTTCTCTAGTCTTACGTTTGACAATTAGGTTGGGTCTGGCACAGGTTCTTTGAAATGCGTGTAATGATTAGCCTGGGTTCCTGGCTATTTTTCTCTGCTTTGATTACTGATTTTCACCCTCTCACTCCTGAAGTTGAAGCTTGGACACAGATCCCTGTTCTCACTGCAGATCTTGAGCAAGGATGGTAAGTGTAATTCTTGGATATGCTTCTGGCTGTCCCAGTGGGTCTGGCTGGTGTTTTTTCTGACAATGACCTGGATGGGTACGGCTTTGATTTTGTGGTTGCTGCTGATGGGCAGGTGGGAACTTGACTCTGCTTCTCCGTTGACAGTTCTAATGTGGTCCGGTTGTGATTCTTTGCTCTAACTATGGTTATGTTGGCTGTGGCGAAATATATACAGTGGTTGTACTCTGACATAAACCCCAACCCTCCATGCTGATACTACTGAAAAGCACTAAAAAGGCTCCCAGACCAGTAAGCATTAGAGAAGACTGGGACAAAATGCGAAGGCTGCAGTGAAGCTGTGGTGCAGGGTTAGACGGATCCAAAGAAGAAAGTTGCATAAAGATGCTTTTACCATGAAGGCAAAAATACTGCTTCAGCAGGGCAACATAAGGCAGTAAGTGTAGATTTAAGGGAAAGTAGTTCTAAGCATTTACATATATCCATATGTTTACTTGACAACAAAATCTTACTACAAGAGTCCACTTACTGACTCCTCTTAAAATGGGTAATGACAATCCACAGGACACCCAGATACTGCTTTACAGCATGAGAAGAGAAGGGCATCACTGCTGGAGGGAACAAGAGCGCAATAACACCAATTGAAGGAGACAAAATCCCCCTAAGCCCTAACACAGACCCAGAGGAAGGAAACATTGATCAGGAAAGTGGGCGGGCTGTGGCTCTTTCCTCCCATTGCTGGTGGTCAGGGTGTGCTCTTGATGTGGTTTTGTGCTCTCACTTCCGATTGTCAGGCTGTTGTCTGTGGGTTTGTGCTGTTGTTGCTGCTGAAATGAGCTCCATCTAGATGTAGTTCTGTGCTCTGTGCCAGTGGGCAATCATAAAGCAAGCTCATCTAAACCTCACCCCTTTTAGCCCTTCGTTTCTTCATTTATTAACAATGTTAAAAATGTTATTATTTTCTTCTCAACTCTTGTTGTTGGCATGTCCAAGTAAACCTATGTTTCTTCTTGCTGATGCTTAATATAGATGTTGGTGAGAGCTCTACTGACTTTTTCAGTGGCTGCAATGGATCCATGACTTTATAATTCAGTTATGTCTTAAATGTTCAAGGTTGTATTACAGCTTAGAAAGCATTCTCAGTACAACAGCAGGAGAGAGGAAAGGGGTATACACACGCTTATTCTTCGTAGATGTTCCACATTGGAAGGGTCAGCATTTAAAATGAATACGTTCAAAAATTTGGTTCAGAAAGGCTTCCTCTGATTTCTTGCTATATGACCCCCTTCACTCAGTGCTACTTATTTCCTGTTGTTTTGTTTTAGTGCCCTCGCCTGTCATCAACTTCACTGTAGCCAATAAAAATGAGACCTCCCTGACACTACAGTGGACAGCGCCCAGTGACAGCGGCAAGGCCAACTATAGTTATCAAGTGACAGTGAGCGTCTCGGGCAAGGTGCAAAGTAGCACTAATTTTTCAAATCCCTCTGGCGGAGATGTGAAGAGAGGAACCATAGGAAGCCTCGCTCCAGGAGTACCGTATGAACTCAGCATTTACAGCATCACACCCAATGGTGTCAAGAGCAATGCAGTATCTATCACTGGTGCTAATGCAACAACAGGTAAGTTGAATGTCATGGATCGATGTTTTGGGGAGAACTATATTGTTTGACCGCTAATAATACCTCGTAAAAGCTGTGTTATTTTATAGTTTTGTCACTGCATAATGTTTGCAAATTTCTGTCTCTCTTACATACAATAATCTGAAGGTTATGGCTGGAGTTACAGACTTGTGACCTTTTGCCTAACCCTTTGAACTATGACCAGTATCATCTGCAGGTAGCAACTTTTTCCACTGATAATGGCTCTGGTTGTGGGCAGTTCTTGCAACCATCTGCCCAACCAGTGTGTCAGACTTCTTCCAGATCCTGATGCAGTAGGTAGCACCAACACATATCATGTATTCCATATTGAGCATGATATTGGGTATTTGGTTTGAGTTGGAAACCTGTCTGGGTTCCTTTGTCAAATAGATGTACTATGTAAATGCTAGGCCGATCAACGGTTTGACAGTGTTTTGAAGAGTAATAATTTATTTTTTTAGGTCTGACAGGATTAGAAGCAGAAACCCATCCCATGAAACGAACAAATAACAGAACAAAACCCAACAACCTTTGAACATTTTTAAATAGCAAAGCTGTTGATCTTGATATTTTGCATCATATAGATGAATTTTTTCCCAAAATAAAAATAGAGAAAATGGGCAACACCTCAATGGGACTTTATGCCACTTGTGTTGAATGAATTCAGCAACGCCTTTCCATGCATTGACCTAAATACACAGAGCACACATTAAGTGAATGTGTGATTACAGTGAATGATTTTATGTTACTGGTTTGTATTAGCCTGATGACATGGAGTATTTAAAACCCTGTAGCTGAATGAAGAAAATGGGTCAAGAGAATGAGTCTGGCTGTTCTAACTGATTATGGCCAATATATGGTCTAGCTGGGGTTGTCAACAGATGAGGGTGGGACCATGATAGCAATTTATTGCTGTTTGATAATGCCCACCACGTTAGTTGATGTGTCATCACTGTTGATGGTTAGGACGTAGTGTGGCTGAGATTCTCAGTTTTCATTATTGATGTTATGTATATTTCTAAAGTGCACTACCACCAACGATGGTGTCCTGGCACTGAGCATGTGTGTCTGCATAGCCGTGTCTATGGTAGGTTGCTTAATTGAAAAGTCAGTTCTACAGCCTCTTGCTGAATTCAAGAAAAAAGTAGGAGGCTCTGATTTTGAGTGAGAGGTTCGTCCCACACGAGGAGCGATGTAAGAGAATGCCTGACCTCCTGATCTGGTTCTGGGTAGGGGTGGAATATAAGCGAATAGGAGCCCTGCGGAGCAGAGGTATCTAGGTGGTTGGTGGAAGGAGGTACAACTTCAGGTTGGTTCAAATAGGTGGAAACTAAATTATGTAGTGCTTTGAATGATGTATGTGAGGAGTTTGAAGTGAGTGTGTTTGTGTATCAGAAGCCATTTGAACTTCCTGAGATGTGTTGTGTGAGTTCTCTGTGGGAGGTGAGGATGAGTCTGACTACTGCGTTCTGGATGGTTTGTAGTCGTCTAGTGAGTTTTTTGGTGATTCTGGTGTAGGGGTGTTCCCTTAATCAAACTTACTGGTGATGAGCATGCGAGTGATGGTTGTTCTATGGTTGTTCTAGTGTTGCTTGGGAGTCATTTGAAGATATTTCTCAGTATTGTCAGAGTGTGGAAACAGAATGCAATAATGGCGTTCACTTGTGCAGTCATGTCCAGTTTGCTGTTGATGATGATTCCTGGCGTGTCTGTGTCCGAGTTATGCCAGCTAGCAGTTGGAGTACCATGATGAAGAGTTCTTGGCGAAGAGTTTTGTCTTGTTGTTGAGCTCAAAACAGTTGACTTTCTTCCAGTTAGTGACTTAGGTTATGCAGACAGTGAGGTTATTTCTTTTATTGGGGGTCTTGCCCGAGAGTGAGAGTTGGGTGAATGCATTTTTCATCCTTCACAGGAATCAAATGCACAATGATGTTGACAGACCTGTTGACCCAGAAAGATGTGTGGTGAACCATAGAACAATTACTTCAACACCACCCAAATAATTTAGAGATGATTACCAATATGTCCACAGAAAGAAAGCTCCAATCAGGAATATAGTTCTAATTTTATTACAAATGCAAGCTTAAAGTCATGTAGACTATGCCGAAAACCAAGTTACAAGAATACATAATCACCAAGGTTGTCCAAGGTGACGAAATAATTTCAGGCATTCTAACATCAATAAAACTAAGCATTCAAGAAGAATGATACTGAAAGTAAACAGAAATATCTGAGACAGAGAAATCATGTGGTGCTCAGATTGCATGATCATTTAATCAATTCAAATTCGATCAGGTCCATAATCACTGGCTGGGCACAGGTCAACCCTACTGCTAACAAAATTAGGAAACTACATGTATGATGAGTAACACACGTGGGCAAAATGCAAAAAGGAGAAAAATAATTCAGAAAATAGAATAACTCGGGTTACTGGGCACTAACAAAGAAAAAGAATCGTCAGCATTGTGGAGTTTCTAACCTAAAAGGGTCATGTCAAGGGCCGAGGGCAAATGGCAGAGAGGAAAATAACTTTCCAAGGGATAGGGGATACAGGGAATCTTCCTCAGCAAAGCATCTGGCCAGCAAACATCAGGAAAGTGTCTGTCTCAGGTCAAGACATGACAGCTTCAGCATCTACATCTCTCCTCTCCTCTGAGCAAAGGTCAATCAGCAACAACATATTAATCCACATGAAATGTTCCGTTTGGCTACCAGGATAAGTTGATATCATGAAAAAGGGGCATCATTCTTTTAGGATCATTTGTACACTTCAGGTTGCAACAGTCCAACATTCTCCCAGGTCTTTCATGAGAACATCTCCTCTTTCCGTGTGACTCCAAACGGTTGTAACAATTTGTATGCAATTCAGACTGTGCTCCGGCATTAAAATACTTTCAAGAACAACTGAACACAGTTCTTCTACAGGAACGAAATCTGAAAGGTTTCTCGTTATGAAGAAACAGTTCCATACTTTTACATGAATGTGAAATGCAAGCTCTGTAGGCCTCAGTTATGCTAACACTAGGAAAATATAAAATGCATTTAAAAAGTACTTGTTAATAAAACACACATAATATGCGATCTCATAAATTCATTGTTATTCTTATTTCATAGTATGGCTAAAACCATTTATTAAAAATGGGAAAATCATTATTATTGCATTATATTAGGTATAACGGAGAAGTGCATTTTCTCACTAAGCATATTTTCAAAGTCATTTATCTTTCATTAAGCACGAGAAAATCAAATTTGGTTTAATATTGGACATTAGTTTAGAGTCTAAATTACATTTTAGCATCAAATTTAACATTTTAGCTTGCGATGTAATTAGAAAGGCACATATGTCGAACAAATAGAAGCAAATAGCACATTTAAAATGCATGCTGGTGTGTTAGACCTGGCATCCTTGGCATGGTTTCCCTTTCATTTTGCCTCTGCCTACTGTATTTTTGACTGTGTGCTGGATTTCGTTTTTGCTGGTTTTGGTACTCTCTGCACTTTACCACTGCTGATCAGTGCTAAAGTGCCAGTGTTTCCTGTGTAAATTGTGATTATGATTGGTCATAATTAGCATCTTTGATTTACTAGTCAGTATCTAGTGTAGTGCACCATGGGTGCCTAGTGCCTGTAAATCAAATTCTACTAGTGGGACGGATGCGAGTGGCCGGGACCACATGGCCCAGGTAATTTGCGGCAGAAGCCGCCGTCATTCTCCCAGCGACATCGGGCGGTTTATAGCTAACTGCACCTTCCCGCTGCATGGGACGCGAGGGGCCGGGACCTCAAGGCCCAGGTAACTTGCGGTAGGAGCCACCATCATTCTCCCAATGCTATCAGGCGCCTTATAGCTGACTGCACCTTCCTTCTGCGCGGGACGCGAGGGTCCGGGACCACAAGGGCAAGGTAAGTTGCAGCAGGAGCCGCCGTCCTTCTCCCGGTGCCATCGGGCGCCTTATAGCTGACTGCGCCTTCCCGCTGCGCAGGACACGAGGGACCGGGACCAGAAGGCCCAGGTAACTTGCGGCAGGAGCCACTGTCATTCTGCCAGCGCCATCGGGCGCCTTATAGCTGACTGCACCTTCCGCTATAAGGTGACGTGCGGGCCATGCTCGGGCTGCACCCGGGCCAAGGTGGGGGCCCATCACGTGCCCGTCAGTGTCAGGAAGAGGCAGGGCAGGGCCACTACGCTTAGCCCTTCTCTTTGCCACCACTGACTCTTGATCAGTCAACTATTAGAGTCACTTATAGTTGCTATGCTTGTCATAACTAATCTCTACTGACCCAAGCAGGGTCGAGCAATTACTCGCGGATTTTAGGACTGATTGAGGGCTGATATCATGGTGAAGCGGAAGGCAAAAGACAGCCCCCAGGGAACAGAGCGTGCTAAAAAGAAAATTTTGAGACACTCAGCAGAGAATTGTACGTTAGCAGAAATTGATGAACTAATTCACGAAGTTGAAGGGCTGCTTGTACATAAAGATAAATGTCCAGATAAGGCGGCCAAAGGACTGCTGCAGAAGAAGATGGTAAAAGAACACACTCATAAGGGCATTAGACCGTTTCTCAAACAGTTTAATAGCGAAAGAGCTATAACCTCTATGAATAAACGTGGTATAATCACTACCCAGTTTCCCTCTGTACCCAAAATAACATCTAAGGAACAACCTGAACTAGCCCAAAATATTCACACTGGGGACCAAGCAATATTAATAGCTTCATCTATACTTAGTATAGATTGCTCAAATAGATCTGAGGTACTGGATACCATGGCAATAGAACCCAATGACTTAAGGACCTTAGATACATTTAAAATCCCACCCACTGTAGGCAGTAATTCCATAGGTGAACAATTACATTTCCTTAAGGGTGAAATTGTAAGTCTCCAAAAGTGTATGGAGTGACTGGCAAAGTATTTACATACCAAACTGGATAAGCTAAATATACTGGCAGGGGTAATAAATGATACATTAGAAGTATTACAAAAAGATCTGACCCAGGAAGGATGCAACGGGATATTGTCCCAAATCAATCTCTCCATGTGACCGCAATCAACAGCGCTAACGAACCTAGTCAGAAAAGAGTAGGAACGCCTTCCCTTAGCTCTATGACTTATTAGGACAGACAGCACCAAGATCAATGTGCATTATTAGGGTCAGAGCCACCCTCATACAGCTCGAAGATTCATAGAGCAGGACCCCTAAACAGCCAGGTTGACACAAATAGAAGAAGAGGTCCACATTTTACACATGGGAAGATACATGACATCTCTATGGTCAATGTCCCCAGTCAAATAACTGATAGAAGGGAAACACGAGAAATGCTTATCAATAAAGCAATACATTGAATAACATACGAAAGGCTGTAGGTCGGTCATTAGAGAAGACATTGTCTTTGCTACTCACCTCAATAGTAACAACAGTTGGGACACAATAAGACTGGGGCTAAGGTCAAAACATCTGGTGGAAGGCTTACTATCTCTTGACCTAAGATCTCAACCCACTATATTCTCCCAAATAACCCTCAAATTACAGGACCCAAATGAGAACGGTCCACCACCTAATCCCACAAACTGTATGCCTCCCTCTTACCATCAGACAAATCCCTTCTGGATGGGTCAGGAAGCTGACCTGAATGAGATTGATTGACTAAGGGGATATGGGAGAAAGGTAATGCTTCATAACATCAGTACAGACGGGGATCGGGGCCACATAGAAGGGCAAACCTCGATAAGGCCAGTTGACACCCCTGAGATTACCATGTGGAAATCTCAGTTGGGAGGTGGGGCAAGATATAACTAGGGAAGAACAAGCCACCATGAATTTAGTACAAAGACCAGAGAGATATGGGAGGAAGATAGTGCCCCATAACATGAGTGCAGATGAGGATCGGGACTAAATGGAAGGGTCAACCTTGAAAAGACCAGTCAATACCTTTGAGATTGCCAAGTAGAATCCTCAGTTGGGTGGGGGGGCTATAACTAGGGAAGAACAAGCCATTAAGGATCTAGTACAAAGACCAGAGGGAGACCTGCCATGGGGGGATCAAATAAAATTATTGTCCTGGAATATAGCCGGGCTAAGAGCTAAACTTTTAGATCCAGAGTGGGGATGCTTTATAGATCAGCATCACATAATACTCCTGCAGGAGACTTGGGCAATCGAACCAGTGCATAGATCTGTGTTTATAACATATAGGCCCTCATTATGTACTTGGCGGTGTGGGCCGCCTTGCAGGCGGTGGCAGTGCAGGGGCCCCTGTGCAGAGCCCCGTCGCGCAGGTCACTGCCCGATTTACGGGCAATGATCTGTGCGACGGGTGCAGCTGCACCTGCCGCACAGAGGCATTGAAGGCAGCTCCATGTGGAGCCGCCGGCAATGTCCCGGCCAGGCATTCTGCTGGGCCGACGGGAGGAACCAATGTTTCCGCCCGCCAGCCCAGCAGAATGTCCATTAAATGGCCGGCGAGGTTTCAAGGGGGCTGGTGGTCACTGGAAAGACCTCCAGCATGAACACGGCGGTGTAAACCGCCGTGTTCATAATGACCCCGATAGTGTAGAAGCCACTCCCTCATCTTCTGGGAGGGCTTCAGGAGGCTTACTGGTCTGGCTTCAACTGGATCTGCTCCCTGCCTTTAAATTAATTCCATCTGAGAGTAGAGGCTTATTAGGCCTTGAAATCAGAAGCGCTACCTGCTACCAAACAAAACCAATAGCTATTGTGAATATATACCTAAGATCTATCTCGCCCACTAGCTTCTCCCCCGTGGTGGATCAACTTTCAAATCTGATAGATATATTTCAGGGGAATTCGTTGAAAATAATAGCGGGGGATTGCAACGCCACAATAACAATGGAGATGGGAAGGGAAAGAAGGGAGATTTATTCACCTCATATATTGGTAAGACCTAGCTCCCCTAGGGTTAAGGGGAAAAAGCCACCGTATGTAGCCTTACAAATGGCTGGCTTGATCTTGAGTCATGGCATGAGGGTAGTAAACGCTAATACCAAATCTGACATCCCTCAGCGTCCAACTTTTCAAAGGGGCCTGGCAACAAGTAACATAGATTACATTTTTATAGACCAGCTTTTATGTCCATTTTTAATTGATATGGAAACTGTGCTAAGAACGGACAGCGACCACCATGCTTTAAGTCTTAGGATGAATTGGACCCCCTTTGAGAACTCAGACTTGAACCCAGTAATTAAAGTTGATGTGCTTCAGGCCTGCAATAACTTGAGGAATATAAAGTGGTCAGTGATAATGAATGACAACATGGTCTTAACACGCATTTACAATGTTTTTGAGAATATATTAACCAAGGCAATCAGTGAGGAAGTGAGGGGGGGATTTTCCCAAATCTCCATACCCACCTGATGGAACAATTGAGCAAGTTTTTTGTAAAAGAAGTTAAGAATCGATAGTAAGGGAAAACCTCTACCGTCCTGTTACACTAAAGAATGCAGACTGGCCAAAGGTAGATTACCGAGTGCTCTTAAGGAGGAAGGTCAGGAGCAAATAAGAAATGCTAGAAGGAATTATATAACTATTCTGCTAAAGGCTAGAAAAGATTGGGCAATCCAGAATTGGGTAGAAATAGCAGATGCTCAATACTGAGAAAGCTTTCTGGAAGCTAGTATCACTAGGAACTCACATTCTTGACAATCATATGGCATTAACTGTCCCACCCAAGAAATGGGTCGCACATTTTGAGAGCTTATATGCAATGAAGGAGAAGGGAATAAGGGAAACTGCTGTGTTATATAATAAAAGTTTGGATGACAGCAGTAATCACATAGCTCTATGCAATAGCGTATTAGAGTTAATGACCTTTACCCTAGCTGAAACATATAATGCTATAAAACAGGTTAAAAAGGCAAAGGCACCCAGGCTGGATGGTATCCCTGGCGATGTATACATTTCTTAACCCAAGGTCTGGGCTTCGTACCTCATTGCCCTGAGTAATGCCATATTGAAGGGGGAGGGGATTCCACCATCTTTGCAAGGAGCAGTTATTATCTCCATATACAAAAAGGGGAACAAAGGCGAGCCATCTATATACAGGCCCATAGACCTAAAAGACACAAGCGAGAAAATATTTTGTAGGCAGGTGTTGATGAAGCTTCAGTCCTGGCTTAACGATAATACAATCCTTGAAGACGCCCAGGCAAGCTTCAAGACAGGTGTCAGCACAGTGGACCAGGTCTTTAGCTTTATGACACTATGTTGGAAATATGTCACATTGAAGAGTAACCATCTATACATAGACTTCTTAGATCTTCGAGGGGCTTTTGACCTGGACCCAAGGGATAAACTTTGGGAGGTCCTAGGATTATATGGCAGACCCAAGGACCTCGTACGGCTACTGAGAACATTACATAAGGACACTTATGCCAGAGTTAGATGGAATGGGGGTGCGACCTTACAACTAAAATCCCCATTAATAGGGGAGTTAGGCAAGGATGTGTTCTCACCCCAACACTGTTCAGTCTTTATATAAATGGAGCAGTGAAGCGGTTATCATAATGCAGCCATGATGCACCTAAACTAGTGGGTGTACCAGATCCAATACTCATGTTTGCAGATGATACTCTCCTTATATCAAGAACGCCAATGGGCCTCCAGCGAGAGATGGACTCATTTACTGATTTTTGTATAAGAAGAGGGCTTGAGCTCAATCTGTCCAAGTCAAAATTCATGGCCATAAACTCACAACGATCCTTTAAAGGTAATATGAAATTAGGCAAGGCCAGGTTGGAACAAGTTAAAAATTTCAATTATCTAGGAGTAAGGCTCTCTGAAAAAATAGGCTGGGGGCCCTAGTTGGAGAAAAGTAAGACCATACTCTACTGTAGATCAGTGGCCACAGCTAGAAGATATAAGGCACTAGCTGGGAGTCCGGTGTCGCCAGCATTAAAAGTATATAAAACCGCAGCTGCAACCACTTCCATTTATGGGGCGGAAATGTGTGGATACTCGAATACTAATGCACTCCAGAAAATGGAGAATACATTATTCAGGGCCCTTTTTAACCTTCTACAAAGCATACCCCTTCTTCCTCTGAGGTATGGATTAGGCCTTAGTGGCATTCAGCAAATAATCTCAGTGAAACCTCTTCTGTATTGGATCAGGGTCTGGTCATCAGGGAATCTTTCTCCATATAGGACTTCTCTTGCGGAATTAGTAGCTTTGGACCGCCAAACACAAACGCGTTGGTTAAAATATGTTATGAATCTAAGTAAACTACTTAACATGGGGGAACTGTGGAACAACCCTGGCTCAATCAGAAGAAGTGCTAGCCAGAAACTGAAATAAGAATACTGGCAGTACATAATTACAAGGTCCTAAAACAACCAAAAGAAGGGGAGTACATCAGATTTTTTTTGTTGCATAAGTGCAAACCGCACTTTGAACCCTATCTAGATAGAATATTTTCTGCCCAGGCAAAGCAGCTCTATGTCTTATTTAGATCTGGGATGTTGCCACTGAGATCTTATACGGCCAGTTGGGATAAGGCTACAAACACGTCTGCTCACTGTTCCTATTGTTCCTATAAATATGAGACTGAAGTGCACTTTTAGTTTTTCTGTCCATTGTACAAGGGACCTCGAAAAAAATTGATATTGCCATTATGTGGAGCTATGAGTGAAATACACTACTGGGAGTTTATGAGGGTTATAAAAACTGAAACCCGAGAAGTAACTACATTTGTGGTCTCCAGGTATATGTATTGGGCATGGAAACTTAGATTAAAAATGGTTACCTCATTGGCTCCCCGCAGAAGTGAACCTTGAATGGCTTGAATAGCTATTTAGATTATTGTCCAAACCCTGTATGTATTGATGCCTTTCAAAGGTATGGGCTCAAATGAATCCTATTATACTCTATCACTATAAGATCTATTGATCCTAGAGCATAGGTATATGAGAACTCTCATACTCGTAAAGTATAGAAGGCCATGGGGTAGGAATTTGTTTTTAAGAGTGCCTTAAGACCATAGCTATTGGAACGTTTTAAACTGTGAAATATATTACCTTGTTTTAAAATGTATGGGATTGTATTAATGTATTATATTACGGTATTTTAAGATCTATTGTTCCGTGATCCAGGAGTCTAGCAGTGCGATAATCTATATACTTGTAAGAAATAGAGGGCCTGGAATTAGAACGTTTTATGGAAATGCCCTAAAACCATAATTACACAGATCATTGCTTCAAATTATGAAAACTATGATCATTAGATATTACGGAAACTATTGAAGTGTTCTAAAATGTATGGGATCATGTGAATTTTATTATACTGCAGCACTTTAAGACATATGGTTACACAACTCCAGGAATTTAGTTGAGTGACAGCCTGCACATTTGTAACAAATAGAGGGCATTGAAAGTAGAAGGGTTTATAAGGATGAACTAAGACCATAGCTACCAAGACCATTGTTTAAATTATTAAAATCAAAAACACACTGATGTGCTTTAAAGTGTATGGGATTTTATGTTTTTTACTACATTATTTTACCATTTATTTATTTAATTGTTGTTAGCCTATCCGGCCATAACAATAATCACACAATAAATATCAGTCCATCACACTCAGTAAAAATCACATTGAATAAAACGTCTCAATAGAAAGGGAAAACTGTGCTTGAATTTTTGATTTAACATGTGCCGAAATGTATCCGATTTGCCCTGCATTATCATAAAACTTAATGTGTAGCCATAATTTGAATAAAACTTAACTTATTCTAGAAAAACATTATAAATCTAATATTTAAATATCTTGTTCTGGCACAAATCATTTGGGACCTTACGGTGCCTGCCAACCATTTAATAAAAGCCCGATGCCTAACCCAGTTTTACAACACCCTGCACCGATTTCCCAGGCTAGATAGCTATGGGATAACACAAGTAGTTATGCTTGTGCCAACTGTGGGTGCATTGTTGAGCGTAACTTCCATGCTTCCAATATATAAGTTGAAACTTTTGTCACAATGTGTTTCTCGTCTGATCGCATACATAACACTTCCGCCTCATTGCACTTCCTAACTCTGTAGGATCTAAAAAGTGGACGTAAATACAATTTGCGGAGTTTAAGCGTGAAGTGACATAATAAAAGGAAGTGGGAAAGTGTTTCTGGGCCACCATGAAGACATGGACAACATTCTAATCTACCCGGAGGAACGGGTTGCCATCTGTTGGTCACCGCCATCACAGGTAGTGTGCCCATGCGGAATTTAAAATAGAGAACCCTTTTTTCCTCCGGATAAATACTGTCTATGAATATTGCTGGTTTAAGCTCTTGGTTAAACAAAATATAGCGCTTAAATAAAGGGCTAAGTGTCTCACACATACTCTGTCTTTTGCTCCCAATATGCCTTTTTTATGACAGCTAAACTAGGCCTTCTGATTTTTTCTGGATGGAGCCAGAGGTCTTCCTGGCCGATAGCAGCCAGGGTAGTTGAGATGTGTTTGAACCAGGGCAATTTCCGATGGCTTTGTAGCTTCATGATGTCCTTAAGTACGTCTCTATATGGTTTGAGTTCCTCTTTTGACCAAATACGGATCCAGTATCTTATTGGAGCCAGAGCAATGTAGTCCTCAACCTTTCTCATTTGTAGATCAATTCTTATTGCGTTCATTGGTGTGGCATTGCCTAAACAAAGTAATCGGCGTAAAAATCTATTCTCGGTTACTTGTATTGATGGAGTCTTTCTGAATCCCCAGATCTCTGCGCTGTAAAGTGCTGCGGCTCTTGCTTTTGTTTTGAATGCGAGCAGTGCAGAACTCACAGAATGGTTGCCTGTAGCTTTTGCAAATCTGAGTACTGCTCCAGCTTGTTGGGCCAAGGAGATGCTACTTTTATAAATTTGTGGTTTCCATGTCTGTTTTTCGTCTAATCTGCAACCCAGGTAATCATAAGTAGCCACTCGGGCCAAAGGCTTGTTGTTTGCTCTAAAGGTCGATTGCATCGTCTGTTTTTGGTTAAGAATCATAAACTTTGTTTTCCCCTCATTGATTACCATGCTCCTTGAGGTGCAAAATGATTCGAAACCCCTGAGTAGTCGATGCATTGCTATCTCCGTTCTTGCCAGTAGTACAGCGTCATCAGCAAAGAGCAGGATAGGTATACTTTCATTGGCTAGTTTTGGCACATCCAGATTTAATTCCCTCAGGTCTTGACTTCCTTCATTTATATAACAATTGAATAAGTTTGGGGCCAAAACACAGCCTTGTTTTACGCCTCGCTCGATTGGAATTTCTGCCGTATAATCATTTCTAGTAGTATATCTGACCCTGACATTATTGTACTGTAAGATTCACGTTTCCTGGGCCCAGGACTGTGGTAGAGAGAGAACTCAAATACTTGTAATGTACAGAGGCCCTTGGACTTGGAAGGTTTTATGCCTCATGAGCTATATAGATCATTGTTTAAAATTATTAATATATTGATGTTGATGTTTTATATTGCTTTTATTGCGTTTGGCCGAAATAAAGTATTTAAAGCAAAGTAGTGGGCCTTCAGCACTGATTGTGTACCCACATCAGTAGCTCTGTAAACATGTCTCAGATGTGCCATTACACTGATTGTGTGTGCAGTTCTAAACTGCCAGGTTGGCCTGGCAAGTGCACCAACTTGTCAGGCCCAAACTCTTTTCTTTTTGTACATGTAAGGCACCTCTAAGGTAGGCCCAGGGTATCCCCATGGGCAGGGTGCAGTGTATTTAAAAGGTAGGACATGTACTTGTGTGTTTTACATGTCCTGACAGTGAAATACCGCTAAATTAGTTTTTCACTATTTCAAGGCCAATCTCTCCCATAGGTTAACATGGGGATTGCCTTGAAATATCTTTTAAGTGTAATTTCCCATTGGGAGCAGATGGAGATGTGGTGTTTGGGGTCTCTGAACTCACAATTTGAAAATACATCTTTTGGTGAAGTTGGTTTTTAGATTGTAAGTTTGAAAATGCCACTTTTATCAAGTGGGCATTTTCTTGCGTAACCATTCTGTGCCTCTGCCTGTTTGTTGGAATACACATCTGGGTCAGGTGACAGTTGGACTGTTTGTGAATTCACTCTAGGCAGTCACACAAAGGGAGCTGAGGTGTGTCCTGCATATCCTGATGGGTCTTCCTGGGCTTGAGTGGAAAGAGGAGCTGACACTTGCACTTGAATGGGGCTGCGCCTGTCCTTACACATAGCAGTCTCCAGGCCCCTGGAGTGTCTCTGGGGCTAGGACAGGGAGAGGCAGGGCCTTGTGCACTACAAATACTTTCCTTTGATGTTTGCCTACTTCAAAGGCAGAAAGGAGTATAAGTATTGGACTGCTGACCCCACAACTGTAGAATACTTCTGGATCAAGAGGAGACTCTGCCAAGGAGAAGAGCTGAAGAGCTGTTAGGAGGAGTACTACCCCTTTGCCGTATATGCTTTGCTGGATTGGCCTGCAGTTGCTGCTTCTGATTTGGAGAGGACAAAGACTGGACTTTTCTGTGCATCCTGCTTGTGAAGGTTCTCCAAGGGCTTGGACTGAGCTTGCCTCTTATTAAGAAGTCTCAGTGACATCAAATACTTCACCTGCCAGCCTCTTGGTTCTCCTGTTGAGGTCCCTGACTTGCCAAGTAGTGCCCACTCCAGTTTATGGGCCCTTGGAAGAGAAAGCTGGCCTAAAAACAAGTAGAACAAGAACTGGTCCGCTGTCTGACTCTGTGCCGCTGCCTGCACCCAAAGTCATGGTCCCTGCTGAAGTGCAAGGACCATGACCAATGCAGCTGGCCAGATGCCACCACAGCGGCTCTGAAGTGCAGTGACATCATGAGTCCCAAGTGCTGTGTCATCGACGTCCATGACACCGACTCCGCCGCAGCACCTATGGCCCTGTGGTGTGACCGTGACCATGTGAAGTCTCCTCATTGCGTCTTGATCTGCTGGACTTATCGACCCCGCTGGATCATCAGGAACTGATGCCTCATAGCCGACGCTGCCTCACCAAGGAACCAATGCCTCACCTCCATAATGATCCAACGCCTCACCTCCTACGTAGCCGCACGAAGCCGACACCGCTCCGGCTCCAGCGACACCTCTCTGACTCCATGCTACATCTTTCACTCTGCCCTGTTTCTAATGTGCTGTACCTGGGGTTTGTGCGACTCCGTGGCTGGTGCCGCACTCCCTCGCGAGTGGCGTTCAACAGTTGGGAACGACTGTCACAATGCTGTGTTGGCACCAGTTGGAGCTATTGTGTTTCTGAGCACTCTATTGGGATTTAATCTTTAAAAATTCCTATCTCTGCTTGTGTATTTTGGATTTTTGCCATTTTGGTCTTGTTTTTACTTAGATAAATATTGGGTATTTTTCTAAACTGGTGTGGTATCCATTTGTAGTGTTTTCACTGTGTTACAGTGTGTGGGTACAAATACTTAATACATTGCCTCTGGGATAAACCTCACTGTTCATGCCAAGTTACCAAGGGGGGTGAGCAGGCCTTAACTTAGGAGTATGACTTCCTTACCCTGATTAGAGTGAAGGTCCCTACTTGGACAGGGTGCAAACTGACTGCCAGCTAGAGACCCCATTTAGAACATGGTGCAACTTTCTACGCTATTTATTCTCTCTTCTATGTTTATGAACTTAAACTTGTCACAGTCTGCTGACTTTAGTGACCTGAGGAACAGAGCTAAAATGTATTATCTATTAGTCCCTCTTTTGATGGCAAAATATGCCATCACAAAAAGGCCAAATTCTCATTTGAATATGAGAGTTCAGGATCTCAATGTCTTATTTCGGTAAGGTTTGCTGTAATTCTCCATATGCTTGAGATTACAATAATAAATGCTTCTCCTTTTCTCCATTTCTATCTCCTCTTTCATCTGCCTGTTCTTTGGTTTTTCTTTCTGTATTTTATACAGTTTGTAACAATCAACAGGGGTTTCAAGATGTTTCATACTAATCCCTTTTACCAGGTCTCCAAACCATTTTCCAATGGCATAAAAAACATTTCTAATAGCTTCCCATGTACCTGTGTCGGTCAGAATTTTCAGATCTCTCCTCTTGTCAGTCATGTTTGCAATGCACTTTTTTATCTCCTTACTATTATCAGATATGTATGTACAACAATGTTGCACATGTAATGTCTTACAGACTCCGCCCTCCTTTGTCACTAAGATGTCTAACGCAAGACAATTTTGCAAAACCACAACCATCTCTGTGTCCATTAATACCATAGCTCCTGCATAGTCAGCTTATCTACTACATTAGACAATTTTCTAATCCTGAGATCATTCAAGATAACTCCCGCTGATGGAGTTATGGCACAAGATTTATCTCCCACTGTTTCTGAGGCAAGCACTTGCTTCTCTTTTAACTCTGGTATTTGATTTCTCATCCCAGACTTGTTCATTAATGCTATCCACATGATAAATGTTCGGAAAAACTCCTCACAGGTAACAAGTTCCATACTATCCTTTCGGCAGCTTGTAAAAAGCTTTCGTCCCACATACCGAATAAACACCTGGTATTGCTGGATCCTGTCCATTTAACATAAAGGTCCATCTACTCTTGAACACAGAAACATGCCTACAATCACTAGTACCTAAAAATTGTGTATCTATCTTTGACATCTGTGTATATATATATGTATTTTCCCCACATGCTGCCAATCTAAAGCTAAGAATCCTTGACTTTCAGACCTTGAATGTGTTGCATCTTTTTCCCAATTTTGTAAAACGACTCCTTTTTCTTTTGGAGCTTTCATTGCCCTCCTTCTGTCATCAAATTGTCTAATGAACTCTTTCTCTACAGAACTAAGTATGCAGGTCAAATTAATCTTGTGTGCATATGCTGTTCCAAATGTAAGGGTAGGTTCAAAGAATCCTACCACAATGTCAATGTTTTACGCCTTAGCAATACTACTCAGGTGCTTCATGATAGGCACAAAAGAAAATACTAGATCATAGTTATAATAGAAGTATTGATAATACTCCTGATCACACAGCTGTGTTAGTAACAGACTACTAGAAATTCCATATGTTAGTAGCAAGCTGTGATAAGTAATTCCTTTCTGCACTGATAAAGAGATTTCTGTACCTACATAGCAGTTCTGCACCTTAATGGTTTAAATGTACTCATATAATAATTTGTAATATACATGTGATGTCAAATCTCCCTTAGAACTACCTGTGTGTCAAAGTTCCTCAGCCTCATATAGGGGACCTTGATTTGTGAGTGAACCTTCCGTGGCACTTGTGACTGAAATGTTCTCACTATCATCCTTAAATGCACACTCAATCCAATAATCATCAAAGTAATCACACATACTACTGCTAAATCTACACACACACACGCTTACATTTACTCTTATCACTTTAATCAGAATGCATGGTTTGTCTAGACTCAGACCAAAAAAATGTCAAATTCAAAAACAAATCAGAAATACAAAGCAGCTTTAATTTATTTCACTGTCCCTTTCAGTCCTTCACTATATGAGCAAAGCAAATGCAAAAACAGACTTTTCAAAAATAAATATTCAAATATGCATCAAGAATTTCTCTGATTTACAGAAGCTCAAAAGTTCCAACTAAAAGTTCAAATCTCCAATAAAAAATCATTTGGTAATCACGTGATTAGCACTTCAAGCAAATAGTGTCTCTGTTCCTCAAGCAGCAATGAGATTTCAAAGTTCAGTTCCAAAGCGATTTCAATTTCCGAAATGTTCAGCCGGATTCAAATTGCTAACACAAAAGCCAACAAACTCCTTCTCCCAGTCATCAGTTGTGAAATAAGTCCATTCGGGGGCAGAGTATCTGTGACTTGGCACTCTCGTTTTTTTAATCTCCTTGTCACACATCCTTCTGTTTCACTGCCACTTTGTTCTGATTCTTCAGTTACCTCAGCAATAGTAGGAGGCCCTTTTATCACTGGCTCTGTGCCTTTGTCGGGACATTGGTCTCCAGTAACAATTCTTTTCTCTTGCATTACTGGTATTTCACCATTATCTGAGCTAGCAGGACCGGCACACTTCACAGCTGTCATCATAATCAGAACATCTGGTACCGCTCTTTTCAATGTGGCTCCAAGCATGTCTTTCTTACATTTATCTTCACTAATACCTAAGTGCCAGGAATCAGGTTGTGACAAAGTTCTTGTTGCAGTTGCACAGTTGCTTCTCCAACCTAACGAGACAAAGAATGAGCCACAGCAGCTAATCCTTTACAGTAATCGAGAACCAAGACATCTGTAATATTCACAAGAGCATTCGCAGGCACTGCTGGCAATCTCATAGCTCGCCCCATAATGATCTTGTGAGGCGACAAGCCTATTTTTCTGTTGAGTGTTCAGTGCATACTCATCAGGACAAGAGACAATGCATCTGAGCATTTCAGTGTTGGTGATGTACATATTTTTGCCAGTCTGGGCTTCATTGTTCCATTTATCTGCTCTACCAGACCTGAGGCTTCTGATCTGTAACTGCAATGCAATATTTGCTTAACTTGTAATGCTGCACACAACAATTTAAGCATGCCACTATTGAAATGAGTTCCTCTGACTCATTCCAGAGAAGTCAGAAAACTGAATCTAGGTATAAACTCCCTCAATAACAGTTTTGCAACTGTGAGGCTATCATTTCTTCTAGTTGTGTAAGCCTGGACCCATTGAGAGAAATCAAACACCACCACCAACACATATCTCAGCCCATTGCACGATGCCAATTCAATAAAATCAAGTTGCCTTCAGTTAAAAGTTCCTCCTCATCTGCCTACGTGACTCATTGCTAGAACTGTGCATTTTCCTGACAAAATACACATCTGTGACACACTGCTGCTGCTACCAATCCGAATCTAGGGTTGTGCCATGTTTGTCTGAAGGTTCTAATCATTGCATCTCTAACAATGTGATCCTGTCCATGGTAGTATCTTGCCATCAGGGACAATAAGCTATTTGGCAACCCTACTTTGCCCTCACTCGAAACCCAAACATCATCCTCATTCCTCTGGACACATTCTGCTCTAGTCAAAACTTGCTTCTCTTCATCTGTCACTTCCTCCTGCAATCTTTTGACTTCTTCTCAAGTATCAAAGGCTGTCATAAAGACACTTTGATTTGTCTCGTCATCACTTGCATATCTCTCTTCTTCATTAAAGGAAGTGCAATGCAAGGCAGAATACCTCACAACTTCATAAGCATAAGTATTTCCCAAAGATTTGTAATCATTTCCTTTCTGGTGTACTGCACATTTTACAATTGCATTTTTCCCAGGTAAGTCTAATGCGTTCAGCAATTGATATACTTTGTCACTGTTTTGGATAGATGATCCAGAAAGGTCATGAAGCCTGTCTGGGAACACAACTGTCGGAAGTTATGAATGAAACCAAACCCATATTGACTATCAATGAATATGGTCACTTTGAGTTGTTGAGAAATACAGTATGCTCTGGTAAGAGCAATCAATTTGGCTACTTGGGCAAAAAAGACTCATCAAAGCCAAGAAGCTTCTGTTGCATCTGAGACTGTGCAAACTGCATAACTTGCTTTCAGGGCACCTTCAGAATCTCTTACAGGAGTCATCAACGAAAAAAGGACAAGGAGGTGTTAATCCGTCCCCAAAGTGACGGAAAAGTGACGGATTTACCACCAGCCGTATTACGAGTCCATTATATCCTATGGAACTCGTAATACGGCTGGTGGTATATCCGTCACTTTACCGTCACTTTTGGGACGGATTAACACTCCTCCAAAGTTAGAATAACCCCCATAGTCATTTTTGTCCAATGGGAGATCTTGAATATCGGGTCTTGGTTTGGTGCACAGTTCAGTCAAATCAGCACAGTCATGCTCATCCTCATCCTCATGGTTGCTTCCATTTTCAACAGGATCTGGCAAAAGAGTTGCTACGTTTAAAACATTACACCTCTTAAGCTTTACATTCAGAGAACCAAGGATCACCTGCTCATAGTGAGTCAAACGAGCACGTTAAGTACTGTGTTTAATATGGGTAAGCAAAATCTCTATTGAATGGGAAATAAAGACATTCAGTGGGTGGCCCATAACAATGCCTTTGCATTGCTCTATGCTGACGCTTCATGCAGCCACAGCTCTTAAACAGCCCGGTAACACAGCAGCTACAGGATCAAGTATGGCCTAAAAATAGGCTACAGGCTTTCCTAGAGCTGGTGCTCGGCACAAGCTTCGTCTCAGCTCAGTGACGGCTTTCATGCATTCATCATCAAATGGTACCAGATCAGAAACATACTTGTGTGTCAATCTCTGTAAGGGCTTGGGCATCAGGGAAAATTTCAGAATCCATTGGTGGCAGTAGCCAACCATTCATAGGAACATTCTGACTTCCTGCTGAGTAACTGGGGGATTAATTTACATGACTGCTGAAATTCTGCCCTGGGACACTTTTCTTGCACCTTTCTCAATGTGGTGACCCAAGTATCAGACTTGCTTTTTCCAGTACTGCAACTTTGCTTGCTATTGAAACTTTATGTCCATTTTCTTCTAAATGATTTGAGAGAGCTACTGTATCTCTTCTGCATGCTTCAATATACTGCACCAAGAATGAATGATAGGGGATTTTAAGGGACTCCAAGTTCTTTTTCAAAATCTGATTAAAGGTTAATGGGGATTCTGTATGCCCCTGAGGAGTACGACACCATGTTAATGATATGACTACCAAGTCTGAATGAAAAAAAGAACAGGAGTCGAATTGAAAAGGAATGCTTGACACAAGTCAGTGACCATAAACCATTCTTCTTCACAAGGAGTCTGAAATAAAATCACTGCTGGATTTGGTACCACAGAACAACATGGAACGACAATCTTGTTCACTTTGCTCAAATCTTGAACTATTTGGTACTTTCCATTGGGCTTTTTCAATCCTAAAATAGAGGAATTAAAAGGGCTTCCCAATATTTCCTTCAGAACACCTGAATCAAACTCAGTCAGACTCTTAATTAAGGGGGTTATTCCTGCAACTACCTCAGGTGTCATGTTGTAAGATGGTATTCTAGGATACACTGCATTTGGCTTCACTGTTATTTTGACTTTATAAACACATTTTATAAGGCCAATATCCTTTCCTGAAAAATCCCAAAACTCAGGATTGACTGTTATCTGCAATTCTTCTGGTAAATCATTACATGTCGTCACTGGATACAGCCTGACAAGTGAGTCTGCTCTACAATTTTACAAGGGATATCCTCTTTTTCATTTGTCTAGATTTCTATTCCTTTGGGTAGGCAGTTAATGGAACAGTTTAGCCTACACAATAGGGGTCATGTCCTCACATGTTTACTGGACTTGAATCACAAACCACAAACTGGTGTTTGTTTTCAAATTAACCTATTTTTACTGGGACATGTTCTGTCACAGGGTTTGTCAATTGCTTGTTTGCTACTCCTATAACCGGAATTATTCTTCCTGATTGGGGCAAGTCTGACATTTCTATTGTTCTGCCAGTGGAACGTGTAGCTCCACTGTCAACCAAGAATGACACGTTGTGTCCCATAATGTTTGTGTTTATGTCGGGAACACATTGATCTACCTCTAAGGATGTGGCTAACATAATCCTCAGCATCAGAACTATCCCTGTGGAATGTTTCTAGGCAGTCCTCATCAATTAAATCAATTAAGGGAAATTGTGAAGCTATGTGATTTGCATTTACCATTTGATTTGTGTTTACTTTTATCATCTGATTCATGTTTTGCTGAGGAACAATCTCCTGCTGATATGGCATTGAGGCTTGTAGAACCTGCATTTGTTGTACTGGGGACATTTGTACATTCTGACTTCGGACTCTTTGGACTCTATGAATTTGAACCTGTTTGTTACGTTGCATCTGACCAAGTTCAGCATTCTGCACAAATTATTCACATTATTATAAGGACATTCCCTCTGCCAGTGTCCATATTTTTCGCATGCATGACATGGACCTGGTTTCTTCAATAACTGAACATCAACCAAATTTCCATTCTGATCAACATGAATACCACATCCTCTGTCTCTAGACTAAAACACGTTACTAACTTGATGTTGCACACCGTGCGTTCCACTTGTTTTCACCATCACTGCTGAATCATTTGACTAATTTTAGGTTTCAGTCCTTGTACAAATCTAAATACAAAATGACTCATATTTTTTGGCTCAGTGTTTTCAGTAGCACTATGCTGTTTTAAAACTTACAACAATCTCTCACAATATGCCTGAATCAACTCTTTTGTTTTCCTGTGGTGTCCTTTAAATTTTCTGCCAATCAACATCTTTCGGAGACACTTGGTTTTGCAGGAATTCAATTACTGTATAATACTTTTTCATCACCTCTTCAGTTGGCTCACCTGTTACTGAATCTCTCTGAGGTTCACATTATGTGCAATCAATGCATCTCTTGCACCCAGTCCACAAATCAACTGCAACCACAATGTCAAACAATGTGTTCAAATCTTCTCACAGGCATTTTGAAAGTTTCACAAACCTCTCTGACTGCTTGTACCATTCCACTGGGTTCTCTCTCAATCTCAGGTATATCACTCCTACTCCAAGGTATATGTACATAACCTCCACCTGGCATTTCTGTTATCTACATCATTTTCACATTATTATTAGCTTGATTTGCTCTAGCCACAGACAAATTCTCCTTTGCTTTCTAATCTCTTTTCTTTGCGAATTTGTCTTTCCATTTATCTAATGCTCCCCATGTTTGGATGCATGTAATTAATTCCTTAATGTGCATTATCATTCTGGGTGATCTCATATAATGAATATCTTTGCTACTGTAGTCTAATCTGTAACTTCTTTTTAAAGGTTTAGATTTTTCTAAATCTACTTCATGTTTCGTGGCCAACTCTGTTAACTTCTCCAAAGTCAGTCCTGCATGTTGAGTAACATCTTTGCACATGAATCACAATTCATTTAGGTGTATGTTTCCAATCTCTAGCGTTCCCATAGTCAAGTCATTTAATTCTAATTTCAATCTGGGCACATGCATGTCTACCTCTCTCTGGTGTGTCTTCTGATCTAACATTACCATTTGTTGCACTGTGCAGGCTCAGATTGTTTAACCCATCAGTTAGTGCTGAAAGACCTTGCAAATATTATTTCTCTGGAGCATGTTTTGCGGGGTACTGCAATTTACACTGATATCTTATCTGGTGTTGGCATGTAAGGAATTGGGGTTACTTGAGGAAATCTTGCTTCAAATATTGGTCCTGCTTGATTTAACATCTGGTTTGGATCTGCAATTTGTGTAGCGGTCAGAGTTGGGACAAAATATGCTGTTCTCTCCATCACCAAATTGTTTGAATATATTAATCTCTGTATGTCAATTGGGGACATCCCTGCAGATAGAACTGGTGTTTCAGGAACTCCTGAAATATTTATTGGCTTGCCATTACTTCCAGGGTTACCTGACGCATACAATGGAACAACTGGACCTATAGTCACGGGAACTGTTAGTGCATCAGGACCCATCAAATAACTCTGAATCTATGGAATTTGCATTCTAGTACTTCGACCTGTTAACACAGTACTGATAAGTTGTCCATTTGATACTGTCTGCACTGGCGTATACATAGGCATAGTCTGGTTCTGATCACCATTCCGCAGTGGTGTAGTAACATTAGGGTCCTTCACCTTACGATTTGGGATTACCTGGTTCATAATTGAACTTGTAATGGACTGTGCTGTATTAATAGAACTGCCGGATAAACCACGGGCACTTATGTCACAAAATGTGCAAGTGTACTTGGAACTGTCTGATTCGGGGTCTGTGTAACTGAAGCAGTTGGCACATACGGGGCTACATTCTGTACTGCTTCCTCAACTGGATGCTATGATGAGGGACGATTCATCAGAAGCTGATTTATGAACTCATCTTCTGAAAACACTCTCTTATGTAACTCTCTTTTTACCCTCATCTGATGTCTGTTCTGCTTTTGATTTTTGTTTCTTTCTTGTCTTAGGTTTTGTGCTCCCATCACCTTCTTCAGTAATAGCTGGAAACATTCTCACTCCCTTTAGTATATTTGCTCTCCCCATTTTTTGTTCTTCATCCCATCTAGCTTCTGCTGATGTCTTAACTGCTTTCTGCATTCTGTTCCAAAATTTTGTAATTTCCTTCTGTCTGGCAACACATAGCAAGGGCTTCAAATTGTGCAGGTCTTGAAGGAGGCTTTGATACACACATTACTCTCCCCAAATAGTCTAAAATTCTCAGATTAAATGTTCCATAAAAAGGAAAAGCTAGTGGACACTCATTCTCAGTTATTTTTACACCATTGTCTAACCCACCAGCATGCTGAAACTTCCTTTGTCTCTGACACTTCATAAGCTGGTGTTCCCTCAGGTGCTACTTTTTCATACTCTCTAACTTAAATAAAAACTTCCCTTCTTAGCACACTTCTTTAATCTTTGAATATTTTCATTTTTGCACAAATTCAATTAACCACAGTGATTTTCGATCAATCCAGAAACTAAATTCAATCCTTCAATCCTTTTCGCAAGCTGTTCTCACCCAGTAGCAACAAGGTATTGTGCAGCTCCACAATAACCGACCTATACCAGCACTGTACAAAATGACGTCACACTCACTTCTCTCAGCGGCTGCAATCGCTTCTTAATTGTTTCTCACACAATCGCTCACTTCAAACCGAATGCAAAATATTTCAAGCAAAAAACAACAACTTGTCTGCACACTACGGGTAGGAACTCAAATGCTTTGAAGGCTGTATGGGCTTGTCTTTAGTCTGTGGCTTTCACAATTACGCAATGAGTGAAACTTGACCAACAATTCTAACTCCGGCTGATATAGACCCTCCATGTGCACTCAGGATTCACTAACTACCAACCACAACTCACACTCACTCAAGAAAAACCACTGGCACTGTCAATGGTGCCTCATGACACGTACCTCACTGCAGACAATAAATTAACCAAGGGGCTTCTACACTTGTGCCTTATACCGGGATCTTAGGCCTTGACGGACCCATCAACATCAACAGCTGTGAACATTGTTGTGCAGAAAGCACCACAATCACCTTGAGTATGACTTCACCTCAAGCCAAAAGTATTGCAACCACAATTCCATATTTATACTCAGGCAACACGTCACTTGTAGTCACAACGCTGGAACTTCCTTAATCTCTGGAATGGACGATTTGCAGTTTGGGCAAATTTTGAGATGGGCAATAAAACGGGGTCAATCCTATCTCCCTAACACAAAAAAAAAAAAAATTGCCCCTCTTATGAGGTGAAGTTATCCTCTGCTACCAAAATTGTGAACGCATTATTCATTCTTCGCAGGAATCAAATGCACAACAAACTTGATGGACATTTTGACCCAAAAAGATGTGCGGTGAACCATAAAACAATTACTTCAACACCACCCCAAAATTTAGATATCATGACCAATGTGGCCACGGATGGAAAACTCCAATCTAGTTCAAAGCTTTATTACAAACACAAGCTCAAAGTCATGTAGACTATGCGTGAAACTGTTATGAAGGTACATAATCAACAAGGATTGCCTAAGGCAACGAAATAAGTTCAGGCATACTAACATTAATAAAACTAAGCATTCTAGTCAATAATCATTGGCTGGGCACTAGTCTACCCTACGGTTAACCAAATTAGGGAAATACAAGTGTGGTGCGTAGCCCATGCATGCAAAATTCCAAAATACAAAAAAGACAAAAATAATTTGAAAATAGAATAACTCGGGCTACTGGGCACTAACTAAGAAAACGTGAAAGAAGTTTCAGCATTGTGGAATTTCTAACCTAAAATGGTCATGTCAAGGGGCTGAGGCAAATGGCAGAGAGGAAAACACCTCTCCAAGGGATACAGCATTCAGGGGATCTTCATCAGCAAACATCTGGTCAGCAAGCATCAGGAAAATGTCTGTCTCCGGTCAAGACAAGGCTGCTTCAGCATCTGCATCTCTCCTCTCGTCTGAGCAAAGTTCAGTCGGCAACAACATATTAATCCACATGAAATGTTCCAATTAGCTACCAGGATAAGTTCATATTACAAATAAGGGGCATCATCCAATGAAGACCATTTGTAAACTTCATGTTGCAACAGTCCAACATTCTCCCCGGTCTGTCATGAGAACATCTCCTCTTTCCATGTGACTCCCAACGGTTGTAACAATTTGTATATAATACAGACCCTGTTCCTGCATTACAGTACTTTTAAGTACAATTGAACACAGTCCTTCTACAGTCAAACAATAGACTTTTTACAAATTGCACTTTGCTTCACATGGAATGAAATCTGAAAGAAGGTTTTTTTTAAGTTATGAAAAAACAGTTTACTACTTTTACATGATTGCGAAATGCAAGCTCTGTAGGCCTCAGTTATGCGAACACAAGGAAATATGAAGTGCACTTAAAACGTACTTGTTAATAGAATACACATAATATGCAAACTCATAAATTCATCAATATTAATATTTCATCAGTTTCAGTTAAACATTTCATTTAAAATGGAAAAGCTTTGTTATTGCATTACATTAGGTATAACAGAGAAGTAAATTTTCTCACTTGCACATGTTTTCAAAGTCGTTTATCTTAATCATATTTATCATAAACACAAGAACATCCAATTTGTTTTGATCTTGGCTATCACTTTATAATCTAAATTACCTTTTAACATCAACTTTAACATTCTAGCATGTGCTTTCATTAGAAAGGCACATATTTGAACTGTGAACTACAAGCAAATAGCACATTTAAAATGCATGGCAATGCAGCTTTCTGCGTTAGATTTTCTCTCTTCTTAGTTTATTAGATTAAACTTGTCACAGTCTCCTGACTTCAGTGACATGAGGAACTGAGTTGGCTTAGGAGATTATGTTGATTTTTATGATGTGATCTAGCTGTGGTTTTACTCTGTGGTTCTACACTGCCGATCATCAGAATGGGGCTTAGCTTTTGTTCGCTACCCTTATTGTTCTGAACATGTTTGGATCTAGCTCTGATTCTATGTTATCTCTGCTGCTGTCCAAGATTGAATAAGGGTGTGTCTCTTTCCATTCATGTCTGTGTGCCAGGACACATTCTGGGTATGGGTTTCTTCCATAACTGCTGGAGTTTTGGGTGTGGTCTACCTGTGGGTTGTTATATTCTTTGCTGTTTACATGGTGTCCCATGGCTGTTCATGTACATGGGATCCCATGGCTGTTTAGCTACATGGATCCCATCATGAATTTTATAGTAGTCCGTAAAAATGAGACCTCCCTGATACTGCAGTGGCCAGTGTTCCGTGACAGCAGATGGGCCAATTATAGTTATCAAGTGATGGTGAGCCTTCATGTCAGTATCATGCAAAATAGCACCATTTTTTGAATCCCTCTATCGGAGATGTGCAGAAAGGGACCATAGGAAACCTCACTCCAGGAATGTCATATGAACTCCACATTTACATCATGACACCCATCAATCACTGTTTCTAATGCAACAGCATGTGAGTTCAAAGTTAGGGGTTTATTGTTTGGGACAACTGTGCAGTCTGAATTCCAATAATATCTCAAAAAAGCTATGTTATATTACAGGTTTGTGGTTTTGCGCAACATTTGACAAATGCCTCTGCCTCTTGGCATTATTGAGAATTTGTTAGTGTATCTGGAGGTTGTGGGTGTTCCCAGGAGTTGATTAATTGGAAGTGGGAGGAAGCCTGGCCTTGAGATCTTTTGACTTACCCCTTGAGTGAGACCTGTATCATCTGCAGGTGGCAGATTTTTCTGCTAGTGAGGGCTTGGATAGGATCAGTTCTTGCAGCCCTCTGGCCAACCAGTGCATCAGACTGTTTTCACATCCAGATGCATTGGGAACCTCCAACAAGTGTCATATATTCCTATTGTCCACAATATTAGGTATTTGGTTTGAAATGGACACTTGGCCCTCCAAAGCCTTCTACACTCTTCTGGGTACCTTTATCAAATGAGCTTTCTAGGAAAATGCTAGGTGCCACCTTTTGACAGTGTTTAAAAAGGAGAGGGCGGAACCTCTGAACACAGAGGAAATGAATAAAAAAACAAGGACCAAACTCTAAATATATTTAAAAAGCAAATCTGCACATTTTGTGGCATGAAGATATAATTTGTAAAAGTTAAGAATGGGGAAAAAGGCAAAATCTCAATAAAAAACTCCCTTATATCATTTGTGAAAATAGTAACATGGCCACTGAAAGCGGAGATTAAGACCTATCCTTCCACTGACTTGGATAGGCAGAGCCCAAATTAAGTAGAGGTGTTATGTCATGTTAAATAGACTTATATTGTGCACAGCTACTAAATAGAGTGTCAGGGTGCATAAGCCAAGACCCAGAGCCATGCAGTAGACATCACTGGTTGAAGAGTCATGTTTTCAAATGTTTCTTGAAAGCAGATTGATAGGTCAAGATTCGTAGTTCTAATGGTAGCCTGTTCCAAGCCATTGCCCCAAGGAAGGCAGCTGATCTACCTCCAATTCTGGCCTCCTGTACTCTTGGAATCACACAATGCTTTATTTGCTGAACTCAGGTTGCGAGAAGGATGATTAAAACAAAATCTGGGTCTCAAGTAATCGGCCCCAGACATCGCCCAGTGACAGCTGCCGGGCCAACTATAGTTATCAAGTAATGGTGAGTCTCTTGGGCATCGTACAAAGTAGCACCAATTTTTCGAAACCCTCTGGGGGAGATATGAAGACAGGAACCATAGAAAGCCTCGCTCCAGGAGTACCATGTGAACTCAGCATTTACAGCATCACACCTAATGGCGTCAACAACAACGCTGTATCTATCAATGATATTAATGCAACAACAAGTACGTTCAATATCATGGATCGCTAATTTGGGGAGAACTTTATGGTTCGACCTTTAATAATACCTCGTAAAAACAATGTTATTTTACAGTTTTGTCATTGCATAATGTTTGCAAATTCCTTTCCCTCTTGGCATTGCTAGGAATCTTTGTGAGAGTACAAATACCTGGAGGTTATGGATGGAGTTACAGTCTTGTGACCTTTTCCCTAACCCGTTGAACTATGACCAGTATAATCTGCAGGCAGCAGATTTTTCTACTGGTGATGGCTCTGTCTGAGGTCAGTTATGGCAGCCATCTACCCAACCAGTCTGTCACACTTTTTCCAGATCCCGATGCAATAGGATCCACCTTGTACGGTGGCTCCTCATCTACACAGAGTCCATTTCTCGAGAACCAACATATCATCAAACTCCATCAAATACTTTTTACCCCTATATAGATGTTCCAGCAGGATGATCCTGGCCCCTGTATGCAACGCACGCGCCATCGCGGTTGGCCTGAACTTGTGACTTTGACCCAGTCTAGCGCAACCATATAACCACAGTTGACCCTTTTTCTTTTTGGCGCAGTTTTACCTAAAAAATTAGAAACTCATAAATCTGTTTCTGCTGGTTGGACCTTCGTCATTCTTAATGTCATTGTATTTATTACAATATACTGTATTTTTCTAAATTTGTTTGAGATTCTTCTTATGCTCTGTTTTCACTTTATTGCTGCTTGAGTAGTGCATAATTTACACATTGCCTCTAATTAAAGCCTGATACGTTTGTGCCAAGCTACGAGAGGATTAAACACAGGTTTATTTAATGAGTTTTGTGGTTCACCCTCACTAGGATTGTGATTATTATCTGAAGGAGTGTTTCAACCCCTTCAAGCAATAACCCAATTTCTTACAGCATTGCTTCTATGTTCTTCCTTCTGGTGCCCCTGAATGAAACAGGCTGTGGGTCTCTCCCTTTAATTTTGTGTGCCTGTACATGTTCCAATGTTGGTTTCTTCTCTAACTGCTGATGTTTTAGTTGGGGTCTGCCTGTAGCTCATTATATTCACTGTTGATTATTCAAACAGGATCTTGCTCTGTGTTATGATTTTTATTGTCAGGATGTACAGTGATTCAGGTTCTCTGCTCTCAGTGCCTGTGGTCCTGATAAAAGGTTGCTGTGATTTCTGTTGTTTCTACTTACGGGTAGCAAGATGCTTGTTTTTTCTCTGCTACTGTTGTTGATGGTTCTGCTGGGAGGTAAATCTCTTGCCTTTCATTTGATAATTAGGTTAGGTCTGCCACTGGTTCTCTGCAATGCTTGTTAATGATTGGCATGGGTTCCTGGATATTGCTCTCTGCTTGGATTACTTATTTTCTCCCTCTCACTCCTGATGGTAAAGTTTCATGGCCGAACTGGCCGTGCCGGCCATTTGGCATATCCCTGGGAGGCTGGAAAGGTGAGGGGCAGGTTTTGTTACCGGGGGCTGTTTTATAGCAGTGCAGCAGTTTTAAAAACACTGAAGAGTTCCTTGTACATCAAAAAATGTTGAGGCAACAATAAAAGTGTCAAGATAACTCTGGTGTTTAATGATACTACTGAAGAGAGATCTTTTGTCTAGTTGTGACTCATCTAAGGTAGCGCAGAGGGTTAATATGACTGCAAAGAACGTGTACAATACGGATCACAGAACAGTATTTTATATGCATAGGTCAGTGGGTAACTGCCATCGTCACAGAGTTATTTTGATACTGTGCTGTTAATAAGTTTCAATTATAATCTAGCACAATAAGCACAAAACTCTTATCAAAGAGCTGCATGCAAACTGCACGGTACAGGGAAATTAATTTTTTCAAGTCTTTAATTATCCTAAAGTTGCTAAACAGGATTTTATTTGGGTAGAAACAAAGGCCCTCATTACAACCCTGGTGATCGGTGATAAAGTGGCAGTAATACCACCAACAGGCTGGCGGTAATTACCGCCAAATTATGACCATTGTGGTGAGAACTCAGATAGACAGCCACTTTACCTCACCGACCGCCAGGGTGGAAACAACAGCCACCACGGAGGTAGCTGCTTACAGCCAGGCGGAAGCCAATGTCCCACCCACCGTATTAAGACCCTGCAATCGGCCACCTTTTCCGGAGCGGTACCAACGACATCAAAACCCTGGCGGAAACGTTGCACAGAAGTGAAAGGACTCCCCTTTGGAGACACAGGGAACAACCACGCCACCATGGAGCCCAAGCTGCATGTCTTCCCCATGCTCTGCTAGGTCTGGGCTAGGGGCACCCACTGACACACATCCCCCACCCGGATACCACCCTACCATGCGTACGTTGTAATGATGGGCACTGTACTCACCGCCTGGTGGCTGCTGTGATGCCCTCAAGTGCCCATCCAGCTCAGGATTGGCCACCGCCAGTATGCGGGCCATCAGGGGGGTGAGGGTTCAACGGGCACCCCTTCCTCGTTGGGAGGCCATCCCCAGCTGGGCCTCCGCCGTCTTCTGTGCCCAGCGTTTCAGGTCCTCCCACCGTTTCCGGCAGTGGGTGCTCTGCCTGCCGTAGACCCCCAGGGTACGCACGTCCTTGGCGATGGCATACCATATACCCTTCTTTTGATGGGCGCTGACCTGCAGAGGTAATACACATAGAAAAATAGTATCAGTCAGACAGTCCTGCCTGTCACACTTAGGGCCCACCATACCCCTTCACATCACCATTTGCACACACATGGCCCAGCACACAACTAATATGCCGCCCAGAGGACATCCACCCACCCACCTTACATGAGGCCTTTACACACACCACTCCATGCATTCATGCCACATGCATTGTGTTCACAGTGTACTCACCTGTTGGTCTGGAGGCCCATACAGCAGTCCGTACTGGGGTAGGACCCCATCCACCAGTTGCTCCAACTCCGCCGAGGTGAAGGCAGGGGTCTTTCCCCAGTCCCACGGGCCATGGTAGGTTCCAGACACAGGTCACAGCAGCACATGCAGTTTAGGTCCTCTCCTATTTAATGTTAGGTAGCAAGTGAATGATCAGATAGAAAATGGCAATCACGTCCGCGGTGGTGCATACCGTCACCGCCGGCGTAGATCACCATTGGCCACTGTACCCCATAGGGCCCAGTGTTAACCAATGAGGAGTTGCATGGCGGTTCCCGACTGCCTCCCGTAACGGCGCACAATGGAATTACCTCACTTCCACCTGTCCCTCCACACAGGACAGGCGGATGCCATTTCGGGGGGGGGGGGGGGCACAGGCCCCGGATAATAACTGTGTCACAGTTAAAATTTCGACATACAGGACAAATCCCACTTACCCATTACAAATTGACATCATGCATTGTACTGTTGTGGCTCCAATGTTCAGTTTGTGACCGGCTCCTCACTCCTTTGTCCCTTAGATTGCTATGCTGTGGATGAATAGGAGATGGAGGCATACCCCCGTGTTCAGACCCCTGGTGGACTTGGCAACACTGGAGGACAGGCACATCATCCTCACCTGTTGACTTGACAGGGACACAATCACAGAGCTGTGTGCCCAATTGGAACCTGACCTGATATCTGCTATCCGCCACCCCACTGGGATCTCCCCTCTTGTGCAAGTTCTATCAGTGCTCCATTTCCTGGCAACTGGTTCTTTCCAAGTGACAGTGGGCTTGGCAGCAGGAATGTCACAGCAATTGTTCTCAATAGTACTTGCAAGAGTGTTGTCTGCCCTGATTAAACACATGTGCAGCTACATTGTTTTTCCCCAGGTGGAGGATTTGGCCACAGTGAAGGCTGACTTCTATGCAATAGGACATATCCCCAACATAATTGGGGCGGTTGATGGAACTCATATTGCATTTGTCCCCCCCGTCACAATGAACAGGTGTTCAGAAATCGTAAGAGTTTCCACTCCATTAATGTACAGATGATGTGCTTGGCAGGCCAGTACATCTCCCATGTCAATGCTAAGTCTCCTGGGTCTGTGCATGATGCCTTTATCCCGAGGAATAGCAGCATCCCAAATGTGATGGCCCAACTACAGAGACACAGGGTGTGGCTAATAGGTGAGCCCTGGTTCCCACCCAGTAGGTGTTGGTGTATGGGTATGGTGTGGGCCATATGGGATAGTGTGTGGCTAAATGTTGTCCCTCGATATTTGCAGGGGACTCTGGGTACCCCAACCTATCATGGCTACTGACCCCTGTGAGGAATTCCAGGACAAGTGCAGAAGAACGTTACAATGAGGCACATGGGCGAAGAAGGATAATCGAAAGAACCTTTGGCCTCCTGAAGGCCAGGTTCAGGTGCCTCCATCTAACAGGTGGATCCCTGTCCTACTCACCCAAGAAGGTTTGCAGATAATCGTGGCATACTGCATGCTGCACAACCTTGCCTTGAGACGCCATGTGCCTTTTCTGCAGGAGGAGGAGGCTGGAGATGGCCATGTGGCAGCAGTGGACCCTGTGAACAGTGACAGTGAGGATGAGGAGGCAGAGGATGAGGATGAGGACAACAGAACAGCAGTGATACAACAATACTTCCAATGACACACAGGTAAGACAGTGTTATTTCACATTTCATTGTCAATATGTTGTATATCTTTGGCACTGGCATGCTGTTATTTCCCACTTCTATGGCCACTTATTGTACCCTTTGGCAATTCATTTTACAGATGTTGGTGCCCCACTATTGCTCCTGGTGTGATCACTGCAGCCAAATACAGGTCTTTCCTATGTGCACAATTACTGTACAGATGAATTGCAATGTTTGAACCTGATTAAGCGAATACATTCTTTAAAAATGTAACATACTCCATACTTGTTTTTTTTTCCAAGGGTGTTTATTGAAGTGCTAAGAAGAAGAGGGGCAAGTGCAAGGGGATGGGGTGATGATGGCGGAAAGCACAGGGTATTGTTCCAATCTATTTGTAGCACAGGTGCATTGTCCAAGAGGGCGTAGGAGGGGGAGCAATGGCAGTTCAAGGTGGACAGGGTGACTGAGTGGGACACAAGGGTGACAATCAGGAGAGTCTCATTTCCTGGTGGTGGTCTTGGCAATAGTCTCTGGCTTCTGCCTGGATCACAGGGAACATTTACGGGTTGGTTCTCTTTTTGCAGGGGGAGGGGTGCTGGTGGCCTGTGAGTTCTGTGGCGGGGCCTCCTGTCCACAAGCGGCAATGGAGGTGGAAGGCAGTTCAGATGTCTGGCTAGTAGCAAGAGCCCGCTGTTGTGAGACTGCCTTCCTCATAATGTTGGCGATGTCTGCCAGCACCCCTGCAATGGAGACCAGGGTGGTGTTGATGGCCTGCAACTCCTCCCTGATCCCCTGGTACTGTCCCTCCTGCAGCCGCTTGTTCTCCTGCATGTTGTCCAGGATCTGGCCCAGCGTGTCCTGGGAATGTTGATATGCTCCCTGGATCTCGGTGAGTGCCTCCTGGAGAGTCGGTTCTCTGAGCCTGTCCTCCCCCTGGCGCACAGCACTCCTCCCAGTTTCCCTGTTGGCCTGTGCCTCTGTCCCCTGAACCGTGTGCTCACTGCCACTGACCACAGGTCCATGATTGTCTTGGGTATGAGGTGTGCCCTGGGGTCCCTGTAGAGGTGGACACACTGCTGATTGATGTGTCGGGACATAGGTGTGGGTACGCTGGGTGGGTGCTGTGTTGGTGTTTCCAGATGGGGGAGGCTCTTTGGTGGTGTGTGACTGGGCCTGGGTAACCGACTGTCCAGAGGTCCCTGATGGGCCAGGTTGATCATCCAGAGCCAGGCGACCAGAGTTGCTGTCATCCCTGTGGTCCTCTTCAGTTGGGGGACTGGATAGTGCTGGCACCTTTTCTCCGGGGACATTGGCTGGGATACCTGTGGGGATGTAAAATGAAGTGTTATTGTTTCTGTGTGTGACATATTGTGCATCGGTGGGTTGCCCTATTTGGTTGTATTTGCCCTGGCAGCTTCAATTGTGTAAGTTGCTATATGGTGGGCTAGCTGATTCTCTCTAGTGCGCATGCTTTGGTGATAGGTGTCCATGCAGGGCTGTGAGTGATGTCCATGCATTGGTAGTGCATGCAGGGCTTGGCATTGGAATGAGTGGGAAGTGGTGGTGGGGTGTGTGGGAGGTGGTGGAGTGATGGGAGTGAGGGTGAGGGTATGTGATGGCATGCAGATAGGGGTCTAGTAGTAGTATAGAGTTGACTTACCAGAGTCCATTCCTCCTCCTACTCCAGCCAGGCCCTCAGGATGCATGATTGCCAAGACTTGCTCCTCCCATGTTGTTAGTTGTTGGGGAGGAGGTGGGGGTCCACCACCAGTCCCCTGTACAGCGAGCTGGTGTCTTGCTGCAATGGAACATACCTTCCCCTGTAGGTCGTTCCACTTCTTCCTGATGTCATCTCTAGTTCTTGTCCACGATTCTCCAGCATAGCTCCGTCTTCCTAGCTATAGATATCTGCTGCACCTGAGCTCCAAATAGCTGAGGCTCTACCCTGATGATTTCCTCCACCATGACCCTTAGCTCCTCGTCTAAGAATCAGGGTTGTCTTTGTGGTGCCATGCTTGTTGTGTAAGGTGTGTAGGTGAGTGTGTGTAGGGTAATGTGGTTGGGTGTGTGATGTGGGGTGTGTGAGTGGTGTATAGGTGTGAATGGTATGTGGCTCTGGTTGTGTGAGTGGTCTTGCTGTCTCTCTTTGGTGGCAATTATTTGTAGTCGTAAAGGGTTGTGGGTAATGTGGATGTGTGTTTTATAGTGGTGTGGGTGTGGTGTGTGTATGGGTGTCAGGTGTTTGTTATTTAAATTGACCAATGTAATGTTTGAGCGCAGCAGTATGTACCGTCAATGGTTTACCCCGGTTGAATGTCTGCCGTGGTGATTCGTGGGTCATAATGGGATGGATGTTGTTCTGTTGGCGTAACGGTGTGGGTTTGGATACCCCCAGTTTATCACTGACCATTGGTGTGGCGGACTTGTGTCCGTGGCTGAATAGTGATGGATTGTTGTGTGTGTGTCTTTATATGGTGAACAGATATCTGCGGCGGCGGCGGTGGTATGTTGGCAGCAGTCAGCATGGCGGTAAGTGGGATTTACCGCCAATGTCATAATGAGGGCCAAAGTCTTATTTGTAAAGCCAACCCTAACCACTGTGTTACATTCCGAATCTTGAGTTTGTGCTTCTCCAAACCAATCGCTCTTAAAAACATAGCTACCAGTATGGATGACATGTGAATCCTACACCTTGTAGTCCCCTCTGTCTTTTGTAACATTTTCTATTCTTTGATTTACACGTGTGATTTATTGTCTCTGTGTGATGAAAGGTGCTCCAACACCCTAACCTGGTATGCGAGGTGCTATTAAACAAATGAAATATATGTGAGAGAGGAACTATGAAGATATGAGAAGCACTATTGGAGGGTGATAGTGGGAGAATCCATGAAGAACCCCCCAAAAGATTGTTGTATCCTGGTGCACTGTAAGGCCACCAATTACTATGCTTTGAAAGCTAATACAATTGAGTATAAAGTGAAAATTGTGATGTAGCAAGCACCATTGTTGCCTTTTTATCCCAGATTATCTTGGTGGGAGAACCTCCCCAACCCCCCTTGTAGCGGTCAGGCCCACTTGCTGAGCTCGCGTACTATGCACCGTATGAGGGCTGGCTTGATCAAATTTACCAGGGGTGCTTTGGCTTCCCAGTCCGGCCCTGGTTTAGTACACAGATTCCTGTTCTTACTGCGTAAGGATGGTAAGTGTAATTTCATTACAAGCCAGGAGGCTACTATTATGCATTATTCCTTTAATGACACTCCACGCAGCAACCTTTTACATTCTAGAACAGAACATACATATCATACAATAAGTCCGTGCACCTAACAATCTGCCTCTTTTAAATGCTGCTCCTTGCTCAGATAAGTACTATTTGGTCCTTATTTAGTTTTTTTTTTTTATTAGAATTGACACTAGTTTTGATTTTTCTGATTTCCAATTTATGGAAATTATTGCCTTGTGATCACTACTACTTACCTTGAAAAGAAATGGGCAAATGCTTGGCCTGCCTAGCATATTACATGCCACCATGTTTGCTTGGGCTTTTCCCGTTGTTTTTCAACGCGTTAAGCGTCCATTCAGAGACACTGTAACGTCACTGTGACAGTTGACAGTTACAGTGACTCTGTGATATACTGTTTACCGTGAGGAATTATTGCTCATCATACTGGGGGTGATGTGTATTATTTGACAACAAATGTTTACCTTCCCAACAATTTTTAATTGGAAATAAACAAGTTTCTAGCTTTTTTACCATTACAAACAGGGCATTTTGTAACTATTTGAAAGAATACTTCTTTTCCCAAAGTTGTCAGATCGGGAGACAGGGACCACTGAAATACTTTTGGTGAGGATTAATGAGGAGCTAATTAAAAAGCTCATACAACAAGAGATGCGTACCTGCTTATGTGAGACTCACTAGCAGGTGATAGTTAACAAAAGATCTGTGGGATCTGATAATGATTTTGAAGGCGGGTACATCTCAGGGGAGACTCCGATTACAGAGATAAAGAAGGAAAACAAAATATATTGAGAGAAGGTCTATACCCCTTAAAAGATGAGAGATCCAAGCACCTCAAAAGGAAAGGGAGGTTTATGCAACTCGATGTGGATTGGTGTCTATGCGGCACAAAATGTAAAGGTGTCCAATGCGGCACAACTGAATCAGGTACCCTTAGCGGCAGTCAGGATATGGAGGAGGAACAACAGAGCAAATTACCCCTAAATGAGTGTGTTTTAGACCTTAAACAGGGGGACTGTGATATGAACAACCTCTTTACTGAGGATGACACCCCTTCTGCCTCCAAGGAAAAAGTTTAAAGATCCGTTAGGCATCCCAGGAGTGCAGAGTGGTGGCCCCTGGACAATATGGGCAAATTCATCAAACGATGGATCAGGAATCCACTTGAGAAGGAAGCCTGAAGTATTCTGAAAGCTGAATGCTCAAGACTAGTAATACTTGAGGAAGTGTGTCTTACCCCAAACCTAGAACCGGAACTGACCACCTTCCTTTTTAAGCTAGGTAGAGATCCTAGGAAGGGGATAGGGAGATCGCTTAAGGCTTGCCAGGACCTTTTGCTTGACGTAGTTGGACCCCTGACAAGGATCGTTGATGTGGCTGAGGAGGCACATGTCAACGAGCTTCCATTAAATATAAATCTCCTCAGGGGTTGGAGCCAAAGGGCATTGGGTCTTCTAGGGAATGCTCTTAAGTTGGGTAATGATGATCCACAGGACACCGAGATACTGCTTTACACCATGAGAAGAGAAGGATATCACTGCAGGAGCGTAGAAGAGAGCAAGAGCTCCATTTAAAGAAAGCCCTAACACAGACCCCGAAGGAAGAAGACACTGATCAGGTAAGTGGGTGTACTGTAGCTCTTTCCTCCCATTGCTGGTGGTCAGGGTGTGCTCTTGATGTGATTCTCTGCTCTCACTTCTGATGTTCAGGGTGTTGTCTGTGTGTTTTTGCTGTTGTTGCTGCTGCATTGTGCTCCATCTAGATGTAGTTATGTGGTCTATAATAAAGCAATCTCATTTTAACCTCACCCCTTTCAGCCCTTTGTGTCTTCATTTATTGATAGTGAAGCAAATGTCATTACTTCTTTCTCAGCTCTTGATAGCATGGTCAAGTAAACCAATATTTCTTCTTTCTGATGATTATTATACATGTTGGCGAGGGCTGGACTGACTTTTTTCAGTAACTTCAATGGATGCAAGTGACCCCAATCCACCTCCAGGTGTTCCGCTGATGTTAAAAATAGCCCTCTTATCGTGGAAGCTCGCAATGAAATACATGCACTCACCCACCCCATATGCTCCAAACATATCGCTGTGTGGTCTCCCTGTTTCTTTAGGAACTCTCACAACTAGGATGCTGCGTCCTTGGAATCAAGGGATAGAATTGACGGTGGGCTCTCTGTTCACAGGCAGTGTATTAATGCCCTGCCTAGAGTTTGAACAGACACATGGTCTGCCAGACACTCTCTTCTTAACACATGCTAGTATAATTGGTTATGTGCGCCACTATTGGGCTCCAGACGGAAACTCACCTACAATGCATGAACTACTACAGGCACTACACACTATGGGACACGGAAGACACCTGATGAAATGGTTATATAAAGAACTTAGAGCACACTTGGGAATCCCACTAAACTCCCTCAAGCATAGATGTGAGATCGACATTAATAGGGAATTCACAGGGGTAGAATGGTCCTTCCTCTCACAATGCCCGAAACAAATCTCACGGAATACACGTTTTAAATTAATTCAATTTTCTGTATTCCTCAGAGCTTACCACATGCCGCCTAGATTGAATTTAATCTTCCTCAGTGTCCTGCCCAAAGTGTGATGTACCGAGTGCAGACCTAGTTCACATGTTGTGGTCATGCCCTCTCCTAGCGACTTACTGGGCCGAGGTGGGATCAGCATTGTTAGGACTGACAGGGAGGGATCACTGTTGCTCATTAGAACAGTGATATTGGGCTTGTATCCCAGGCCCAAATCAGCTAAGGTATCCTCCCCCTTAGTGGACATGTAACTAATACTGGCCAAACGTTTATTGACAAGCCACTGGAAATCCTCTTGTCTCCCTTTGATACATCAGTGGAGAGAGGAGGCGGCAAAATGGGGACTAGCGGAGAGCGCTCCAATCCGCTGCAAAGAATACAAGGGATACTGTAAATGACCGATAGCTCTAGACTGTGACATTATCCGCTAAAAACTTAACATACAGGACAGTGAAGGTGATAGTACACAATAGGACAACACAAGGTTATCCCATTGACAGATCTAGACCAGTGCCCCACCATGGAGCCTGCAATGTTCCACCTTCTGGGTGAGGGGCCGGCACTAGTACTGAGGCCCTATGTAGCATTTTCAGACTGCTTCGTAATTAGTTTATTCTACACAGAATAGATCGTTTAACATACCATTCCGGCTCCCTATAATTACTATACTCGTTATGCGGTAGAACTCCACAGGTCCCTACAAAGGACACACATATATGTTAGGCTGTTGTTATGAGGGAGGGGGTGTTAGCGGGTTTACTGTTGTGTTTGCATATGTAATGTTTTTATCTATTCAGGACAATATGGTATATATTGTACTATGTGACTGATTAGCTCGAGTCATGTTTTGTGACATTATTACCATCTGTATTTAATCACTAGCAGCACATCCTGTTGTAATTGAAAAATGTAAAACGCAATAAAGTTTGTGTTAAAAAAAAAAGTTCAAGGTTGTATTACAGCTGTGAAACCATACTCAGCAGTAGAGAGGAAAGGGGAACTACACGTGCTTATTCTTTGCAGATGTTCCAAATTTGAAAGATCGGGATTTAAAATTAAAAATGTTCAAAAGTTTTGTTCAGAAACATGTCCTCTGATTTTTTTATATATATGACCTCCTTCACTCACTGCTACTCCTATTCCTATTATTGTGTTTTAGTGCCCTCGCCTGTCATCAACTTTAATGTAGCCATTAAAAATGAGACCTCCCTGACACTGCAGTGGACTGTACCCAATGACTCCAACCGGGCTAACTACAGTTATCAAGTGATGGTGAGCCTCTCGGGCATCATACAAAATAGCTCAATGTTTTCTAACCCCTCTGGAGGAGATGTGCAAACAGGGACCATAGGAAACCTTGCTCCAGGAGTACCCTATGAACTCAGCATTTCCAGTGTCACACTCAATGGCGTCAAGAGCAACAGGATAACTATCACTGGTGCTAACGCGACAACAAGTAAGTGCTATGTCATGGCTACCTGTTTTGGCAAGAATGAATGGTCTGAATTGTAATACTACATTGTAAATGTTATTTCACAGCTGTTTTGTTATAGCACAGTGTTTCTCAGGTCCTTGGCCTCTGGCATTATTATCTGGAGGTGGTGAGCTTTCCCTGAGGAGGAGGATTAATTGGAAGTGGGTGGGGTGGATCCAGCATTGCGATCTCTTCCAAAAACCTTTGTCGTGCGAACAGAATTGTCTTTAGGTAGAGAATTTTGCACTGTAGTGCACTCTGTAAAGGGATCAGTTCTTTCAGCCTTCTGCCCAATCAGTGCATCAGACTCCTTCACAGACCCTGATGTTGTGGGGGCCACCAACAAATATCAAATGTCTCTTTTCGGCCATGATACTGAGTACTTGGTTTGAGATGGAAGCTAGGCATACAAAAGCCTCCTACACTATACTAGGTACCTTGGTCGACCCCTAAAATCAGATGTAACACACTTATTATACACACAATAAATAAGAATGTCCCATCAGGTGCCTGACTTACAAGAAATACCACCTTAAAGTGTGGTGGAGGAATATAAATAACAGTGTTAACAAGCTGGACTAAAAGCAGCCCTGCCAAATTTGGTTAGACCAACCCTCCTAGTGCTCCTAGCGAGTGCAGCAAGCAAGCCTGACAACCGCAGTGGGGCCTTGGAAGGGGTTTTTCCCTCCATGAACATTTTGGAATAATAAGCAAAGATGGTTAATTTTAGAACACTAATCTAATTATAAAACCTAAATGTAAATAAATAGAATATAAAAAAAATAATCAAATGATGGAAGGAAATAGGTGATATGGCTGCATGGTTCAAAGAGCGGACGAATGTTTAAATGAGTGAGGAGAGGGTGGATGAATTAATTCAAGTATATATCACGACGAATAAAGACTTTAAGCTATGTGGAGCAACTTGTCTCAATGCACTGAACAAGGCAGGGTGCTTAGTTTTCATTTTAGCTTTTGCATAAAAGAATTACCCTCCCTAAACGCTACCACCACCAATCCTTGTGAAACATGCATAGCCCATCTGATCATAGGCAGTTACTTTTTTCACACCTCTTTTTCCTTTATCACATGAGATCACTTTGAAATACATCAGTTCAGGGTGTGCGCTACACAAAAACAAAATTCTGTAATGTTACTCCATCTATAGAAACACCGTTGGCCACAAATGGGGAGCAAAAGACATTTGACCTACCTCTTGGTTCACTAACAGCCTCGTCATCTGTGCGCTGGAGGTGGAAGCATGAATGCTTCTAAGTTCATGATTAGAATCACGGCTAACAATTGTCACTCAACGCAATGCTATCATTTTGTATCTTGAACTGAAATGTGTTGCAATGTTCATATTATAGAGAAATACACTTTAAAATTTGTGATAGTCTTTATCATATATGTACTGTACTCTCTGAGGCAAGTAACAGCAGAACACTTGCAACCTTCTGCCCAAATCGCTGAGTTGAAGCCTAGGTTCTAGAAGGTTATATAGACGTCCCCCTCCTTTCTTATGTACAAATCCGTGAGGTTAGCTTTGCTTGTGACAACCATGCGTAAGCAAAAGAATCAACGGGCTGCAAAAATGAAAGGTTTTGAAGGAAGCATTGTCTAACTGGCATTCTTTAACACCATTTGTTTGGTGAGGGCGTTGCTTTGCCCCCACCAGCAGTGAAACCAGCGCCCACCCTGCCAGCCAACTGGGAAAACACCCAGTGGGACCAGTTTGGTCCTGAATGTTAGTCTTAGTTTCTCATCTCAGGTATTTGATAAATATTGTATAGTATCACGTTTGGGTAAGGTCCTATTCTATGCCCTGCTATCCAGTTTATTGGAACATCTCTCGTAAGAAACATTGAGCCAATGGTGTCTTACAATAAATCATTACCAGATATAGTAGTAGTTTTACATAGTGATGAAAGTCTTTAACAGTGAAGTCTATGGATTTTCTTTGCGAACACTATAATAGAAGATGCAGGTATCATAGCCAGAAGGTATCAGTGGTGGATTCACCACTGAACCTTTCTGCACAGTTTTACCTCTTTGACTAGTTACTTTGTGAAAAGAAACAAAAGAGGCCATTTAGACATCAGTGGGCAGCCTCACAGCCTACCATGTCAACGGAGGGCCACCTAACATATTACAAGATAGATGTTTACCTGGTAGGGATTTCAGTGTCTTCCATGCATTCGCGGTGGATGCGCTGAAGGGGAAGTATGCTCCGAAGGCAACATGTTTTTTTGCCTCATCTCGGCATAATATTTGTTATAGTGAAACAAAGTTCTAAATCAAAAAATCAATGGCTCTGAAATGCAAGAAATGTTGTCCCTGTGTATGGGTGCTACTGTCAGTTTTCGGTGACTGGGTCAGCCACACCTCACATGGTGGACTTATGCAGGAAAGCAGAGTGATAATTGCCTCATCATAAAGAAGAAGCCGACTGTTACTGCTACCTATTAGTCCAGTGGAAGTGGGATGTCATGTCAAGCGTTTCAGACAGCAGACCCTGCTGAGGCTTCATCAGAACCCCTGTAGTTCCCCCAGTTGTGACTTCCACTGGGGAACTAGATGTTTGGTGTGGGAACTAGATGTTTGGTGCAGCAGGAGCGTGGCGTTCACCTGTACCAGCCAATTCCAATTGCAGTGCAACAGATGAATCAAGAAAACTCACATTTAGATGGATATTTGCGACCACTTTGTTTCTTCTGGGCTATCAGAGTAAAATATATATTCTTAACATATAGTTTCCTGTTGACGTTTAAGCCTTATAATATGTTGATATTCTCAACTAACTGTAACTTGTGCCCTAAATTAAGTGTAACTTGTGCTCCCACCATGCAATGTTTATCAGTGTCTTTTCTGATGTTGCTATGTTTTCATCAATGATGTCATAGAACATGCCATGAGTGATCTAATATGCGAGTAATTAGCAGTGGATGGCGAGGACAAGAGTTATAGTGCATAGCACTGATCAGATAGAACTAAGGGCCAGATGCAAGAAACAAATAGCGAGTCGCAAACAGCAAAAATTGCCGTTTGCGACTCGCTATTCGCGTTTCCCAATGCAGAAATGCATATTGCGAGTCGGTACCGACTCGCAATATGCATTTCAGAATCGCAAATAGGAAGGGGTGTTCCCTTCCTATTTGCGATTCTGAGTGGTATGCAATACCATTTGCGACCGCATATGCGGTCGCAAATGGTGTCGCAGTTACCATCCACTTCAAGTGGATGGTAACCCACTCGCAAATTGGAAGGGGTCCCAATGGGACCCCTTCCACTTTGTGAATGGACCCACAAATATGTTTTCAGGGTAGGTAGTGGTACAAGGGACCACTACCTGCCCTGAAAAAAAAACGAAACTAAAGGTTTCGTTTTTTTTTTAAGTGCAGCTCGTTTTCCTTTAAGGAAAACGGGCTACACTTAAAAAAATAAACTGCTTTATTTAAAGCAGTCACGAACATGGAGGTCTGCTGACTACAGCAGGCCTCCATGTTTGTGAGTGCCTAGACTCGCTATGGGGACGCAATTAGCGACCCACCTCATGAATATTAATGAGGTGGGTCATTGCGACCCCATAGCGAGTCGCAGTCGATGTCTGAGACACCGTACTGCATACCAATTTGCAAGTTGCAAATTGCGAGTCGCAAATTAACATTTTGCTACATCTGGCCCTAGGGGTGAATGGCAATAGACAAATATGGGGTGGATTTGTAGTACACATTTGGGTGCACAGCCTTCTACCAGCAAGAAATGTAATCTAGAGTAATGGAGTTACAAGGCTAAGAAATCTATAAACCCAGTTGCCTGACCATACTTGTACCATTATAGATCAATCATCCCAAAAGACCTCTCAAGTTGTTGAACTAGCTCCTGTTATTGTAGCATCTGACGACTTTTCCACAAGGTAACATCCAGAAGTGAATCAAACAAAATCAATGAATCAATCGATTAATTTCTTAAGGGCACTACTCACCCGGTAGGGTCTCAAGGCGCTGGAAGGGGGCCGGGGTTGCCGGTTACTGCTCAAAAAGCCATGTTTTAAGGTGCTTTCTGAAGGTTAGGAGGTCCTGGGTCTTGCGTAGGTTGGTGGGGAGGGAGTTCCAGGTCTTGGCGGCGAGGTGGGAGAAGGATCTGCCGCCAAAGGTGGTGCGTTGGATGCGGGGGACTGTAGCGAGGGTGAGGTTGGTGGTGCGGAGCTGTCGAGTTGGTATGTGGAAGTTTACTCGTTCGTTGAGGCAGGCCGGTCCAGTGCTGTCGAGGACTTTGAAAATTATCCTTTTGTTGATGGGGAGCCAGTGTAGGGATCTGAGGTGGGTGGATATGTGTTCGTGGAGAGGGAGGTTGAGGATGAGACGTGTGGCTGCGTTCTGGATTCGCTGGAGTTTTCTTTGAAGCTTGGCTGTGGTCCCTGCGTAGAGGGCGTTGCCATAGTCCAGTCTGCTGCTAATGAGGGCGTGGGTGACTGTTCTTTGTGTTTCTAAAGGAATCCATTTGAAAGTCTTGCGTAGCATGCAAAGGGTGTTGAAGCAGGAGGATGATATGGCGTTGATATACTGGGTCTTGGAGAGCGATGAGTCTAGAACGATGCCAAGGTTGCATGCGTGGGTGGTGGGTGTCGGTGGTGGTCCGAGGGTGGTGGGCCACCAGGAGTCGTTTTGTTGGGGCCAAAGATGATGATCTCTGTTTTGTTTGAGTTTAATTTGAGGTGGCTTGGTGTCATCCATTTGGCGATGTCGAGGAGTCCGGCGTGCAGGTTAATTTAGGCGGTGGCTGGGTTCCTGGTGAGGAAGATGATGAGCTGGGTGTCGTCGGCATATGAGATGATGGTGATGCCGTGGGGGCGGAGGATGTTGGTGAGAGAAGCCATGTAGATGTTGAAGAGGGTGGGGCTGAGGGAGGATCTTTGGGCGACCCCACAGATGATCTTGGTGGCTGTAGACCAGAAAGGAGGGAAGCGAGCTCTTTGGGTTCTTTCGGAGAGGAAGGAGGTGAGCCAGTCCAGAGCCTTGTGGCAAATTCCAGCGTCAAAAAGGTGTGCGCGGAGGGCTTGGTGGCATACAGTGTCAAAAGCTGCAGAGAGGTCTAGGAGGATGAGGGTGACGGTCTGGTCCACTCTGGTCCTGATGTCGCCTGTGCAGGCGATGAGGGCGGTCTCAGTGCTGTGGTTCTTGCGGAATCCAGACTAGGAGGCGTTGAGTATGTTGTTTTCTTCTAAAAAGCGAGACAGTTGTGCGTTTACTATCTTCTCAGCGACCTTTGCGGGGAAGGGGAGAAGAGAAATGGGACGGTAGTTTGTGAGGTCTTCCGGGTCTGCTTTGGGTTTTTTGAGAAGAGCGTTGACTTCGGCGTGCTTCCAAACGTCTGGGAAGGTTGTGTTGTCGAAGGAACTGTTGATGACGGCACGGAGCTGGGGAGCGATGATTTGGCTGGCCTTGTTGAAAATGTGGTGGGGGCAAGGGTCTGTTGGGTAGCCTGAGTGGATTGAGTTCATGGTTTTGCCGATTTGTTCGTCGTTTAAACAAAATGTTAAAATCCATATCATCAAGGAGCCCTCCCATACAACTAATTCTAATATGAGTTCTCGGAGTACACTAGTGTTGGGTATGTTATGGCAATTGAAGGAGCATCTCCTAAGTAATTTCAAAGGGATTTTGTGACTAAGTTGAATCCGTTAGGAAGGGGCACCTTACCAACCACAATGATCTGTATCATTGGTTTGCAACCACAATTGCAGTTGTAAACCATTAAAATTCTACTGACTCTTCAAAAGAGGACAAATGTCAGTTCTTTAAAGCATACTAAGTGAAATACTACACACTGATCCATAAGAATACTTGCACACTGACCTGAGTTTCTACCCAGTATTTACGCTAGTCTTGCAGATGATAATGTCAATTCCAGAGACATCTCTGAAACTGGTTTTAAGCAGTTCCTGACATTTTGTTTTAGTCTATAACTGGTCAGACTGAAGTATTTGTCACTCAGTGTTCAGGAGGAGGGGATGTCTTATGGATAGTTGGGTTTCCAGTCAGAGAAACCCAAAATAAAGGTGCCAAAGAGGAAGGAGCGAGGCACAACTGTCTCTATACTTCATATGGGCATATGTCCCCCTCATCAATGATGTCATTGAACATGTCATGAGTGATGCATTCTTTGAGGTCATACGCAGAGCGTGGTGGGGGTACAGGTTTTAGTTAGCTCAGTAACCTAGAACTGGAGAATTTCAGTGTTTTTGAGTTTAAAATGTTTTATTGTAACTACATTTTCACCTAACTATAACTTCACTCGAACCTTTGTTTATTTCAGTGAATTTCTCATGTTCTTTTAAAATAAAGTAAGTTATTATTATCATGAATTAATTAATTAATTAATGGAATTTATAAAGCACAAACAGCTGCTCCAGTAAGGAGCGTCCCGGTGCTAGGTAAAAAGCAAACACAATATGAAAGCAGTCATAGATGAAAACAACCCGTAAGTTAAATTTTTCTGAAGAGATTAAATGGAGTAAAATTAGATTCCTGTGAAGAGTTTTTAAAAGGCTCTTGAATTGATTCTCGGAAGTTACTCCTCTAAAATGGTCCGGTAGAAAATATCAAAGTTTAGGGGCCAAAAAGGCAAAGGAACATCCACCTGCTCTAGAGCTTCCTATTTTGGGGATGCAGAGCAGGTTGCTATTAGCTGATCATAGGACTCTGTGGGGGAGATATTGTTTCATTCTGTCACAGGCCCTTTCTGATTGACTGCCCGAAACGTCAGTGTCAAGCTTTTGAATTCTATTCTTTGCATAATGGGAAGCGAATGTAAGCTTTTTAAGCCAGACCAGATGGATTGCCTCTTGGGAATGTCCAGCGCAAGTCTGGCTGCTGCATTGTGAAGACGATGGAGTCTGTTTAACAGTGATTAAGGGGAGCCCAGGACCAGCACGTAAGCATAGTGAAGACTCCAGGTTATTAGGGCATTGAATGATGGTTTTTCTAGTATAGTCTGGCAGAAATTTAAGAGTTTTCCTTAAAGTTTTTCAGAAGGGAAAAACAGGCACCAGCAGTAGCATTGTCAAACAGTCTGAAAGAAAGGGCATTGCCAAGCTTGACCCCTAAATTGTTGGCTGTGGTGTAAGCAAAGATTTTAAGCAAAGGCAGCTATCATTCAACCAGTTGGCGACTGCTGATAGACAGCCCTGAAAATTAGCAGTCACCGAACCATCAAAATGTTTAAAGGCAAACATCAGTTGGGTGTCATCAGCGTAGGACAACACATTAAAACCCCACTCTAGCGCAGTAGCGGCAAGAGGGGCCGTATAGATCTTAAAGAGACGGGCTCAGGCCTAGCTCTGTGGGACCCCACATTTGACCTCCCGAAATTCAGATGTGATGGGAGGAATGAAAACTGCTTGCTTATGGTTTAAGAGAAAGGTGTTAATCCTTTTCCACATGGTGCCAACTATACTAGCTTTTTCTAGTCTTTGCAGGAGAATGGAATGAGGCACCGTGTTGAAGGCCACCAGTAGTCTAACAAAATTACAGTGTTGTTTATACCCAAGTCAAGGTGGGTTTTGGTAAACTCAGTCACTTCTAGTAGGGCTGTCTCTGTACAGTAACCGGATGTGAATCCGGATTGTTAGGGGTGTAAAACGTTGTTTGCTTCAATGAATTTCGTAACCTGGTAGTTAACTGATGATTCCAGCATTTTTCCGTAGGCCAGGAGAAGTGAGATGGGTCTATAGCTGACAGAGCAAAGGGGGTCAAGGTTGTTTTTTTTTCCAAGAGGGAGTACCAGCGCCTGTTTCCAGCTCGGAGGCACTGATCCGGAATAGAGAGAGATTAAAAAGAGCATTGATGGGTAAGTTCAAAGACTGAGATGCCCTTTTGAGAATGTGGGGTGGGCAGAGGTTTAAGGGAGAGCCGCAGTGGGCTTTTTGGATCAGTCTCTCTGAGTCCTCTAAAGCAAGCATTTAAAAAAAAATAGAGGACATTGGGCTGTAAGGCAGGTTGGCGGTAGGTCTCGCCGGAGCCACACCTGAGTCCATGGAGTTAGGAAATTTTGAGGAGATGTTAAAACCTTTTCATGGAAAAATAATAGGTAAGTCATCTACAAACTCCTGAGAGGCCAGGACAGCTTGCGATTGAGCCTGATGCTTTAGTAAAGTGCTGATAATCTTAAAAATTGTCCCAGGTGCTTTGCTAGCTTTGTTGATTTTTTTCGAAAAACGCAATGCTTTCGCTTTTTTCGATAATGTTTGAGTGCGGTTTTTTAACTATGTTTGTCTTCCTCCAGAAAACTTCATTGCCATTTCCTCTCTAGTTCTTTGCACTTGTATGTATTAGCCTTAAGGGAGAGTGAGAACCAAGGCACCGCTGATTCAGTATCGTCGTGCTGGTTAACCACTAAGCGGGAGCAGACTGATACCTAACTATAATGTCACTTTAACCTTTGGTATTGCATTGTCAGTGAATTGGTAGTTTTTTTTTTTTTAGAGTAAAGTAAGATCTTATTACTATACTCAGGTTCTGGGGGACAGCCACTCCTCGCTGTGCAAATCCTTAGACCACATGCAGCATTAGGTGGGGTGCAAGGTCTGGCCACAGACGCAACACCCACGGGCGGCTAACCCTCCCTGGACACAAACGCAACTTTATTTTGTAATTCATTTTACAGGGCCCACAGGAGTTCAGTGGGATCGTGGCGAAACCTCGCTTCATTTTTTTAAATATTTTTTGTTACTGTTTGGTCCGGAGGGTCCCTCTAGGGTCCCCCACCCAAAAAAAGGGCCCGGGGGTCAGGGTACCCTTAACCCGGCCCCTCATATGCTATTTTTTAAACAACTTCAGGACAGGGGACCAAGTCCTGTAATGGCTACCTCAGCATATCTGTTCATGTTGCAGCCTGCCAAACTGAGGGTTTGCTCCAAAAAAGCCCCTCAGTCAATCAGAAGACGTGATTTTTTCTTTTTTTAGCCCAACTGTCAATATAGCTGTCAAATTTGAATCTTAATATTTTCAAAACTACTAAATGGACTTATACCCAGTCACAAAAAGCACACTGTCTGGCTAAAGGTCTAGCTTTCTGCCAAATTTTGTGTTATTTTGTTCAGCTGTTTTGGCTGTAGCATTGTCTGAAATTCCCTATGGAAATTGCAGGGGAAAATTGTGTTTTGGGTCTCTTGGCTCTTGCTTGGCGGATCACTCTGAAACATTCCAGGAAGAAGCTAATGTGGATAAACTCTTCTTTTGAAAGATTTTGTGCGGCTTCACCAAACGGTGCAAGAGTTTTTAGCAAAGTAAAAATGTAACTACACAGAGGAATACATAAATGAATGAATGAAAGAGGAGTTTTTTTAAAGTGATGTATATTTGGTATGAATGAAATAGTAGTGCCACTTATTGGTTGTAATAGGATGGGAATATTGTGCTATAATATTAGTTGTGCAGAGAGAATTACAGTAGAGAATATTTGTATAATACATTTAAAAATGTTACTGTTAAGGGGGGCGTGGCCAAGCTGCCAACCAAGATGGCTGTGCGGTGTTGAAGCTCTGGGACCCGTCGCCCTGTACCCATCTCCCTCGACCACTATATGAGACAACTGATGTTTCACGACACTGTGGAGACCCTCGCCACTGCAGACTGCGCCTAGATGTGGCCATGCTGCATGATTGGCGCTGGGCAGGACCAGTGGACTCCTCACAGCAGACACTGTGGTCTGATGCAGCCCTCGGAGGCCCCGCACGGACAGGGCATGCGAGTGAGCCTGAGGGCGGGTCGCGGTGTGTGCGCAGCCTGTTGTTGCTTCCCTGTTCCATTTGGGGCCCGCCAGCAACCTGTATTGGACCACTGGAGCGGCCCTGCCCCCGGACCGCCTTCCTACGGAGGCCTCTGCACGATTGGCCCTGAGGCGACTGCCGAGCCCTGCCACTGGGCTGACTACTGGTGGTGTGGTGAGTGCTGCACAGGCCCGGGCCTTGTATGTACTGATGGTGGTGCTCCCCTTTACACTGCTGGGGCAGTATCGCGCCTAATGTCTGCTACCTACTGATTGCCTCCACAGGGGCCCCGCACCAATGTAACTTCTACCCAGTGCCTTGCTGATAAGATGGGGTGCCCACCTATCTCAACCCTTGAGGATCTGCTATTTTCTATAGCCACTAACATCATTGGTTGGCAAGCTCCACATTGACAGTGTAATGGTCGACTGATAGTGCTGTGTCTCCCCTTCAGATGCAGTGGTGATCTGTGACTCACGGTCCTTTTCTGGTCATTTCCTCACCATAGCTGCCACCCAAGACGTGCGAGAACCTTGATTGCGCTAATACTATCTTCCCTGCAAATTACCTCCGTGAGGCATGATTACTGCAGCACAGTGGGTCATGGTGACCCCATATGACAGCAACTCACATTCGATACAGCCTGTGGAACTGGCCAGCGGTCCTCTACCCTTGGAGCGATGGGGCCCCCTATGGACTCTGAGCTTGGCACTGCAGGTGGCACACCAACTATTATGGCTGAACTCAGGGCGGGCATCCAGGCCATTGAGACACGTCTTGATACCCTATCGACTCTTTTCGATCACCTCAGTGAACGCCTTGATATTCACAACACTAGAATCAATAGAGTTGAGCGCAGAGCCTCCAACATTGAAGTTAGCAAAGCAAGGACTTTGAAGACACTAGAGAGAATGAAACTACTTCTTAAAACAACTGCAGTGAAGAACGACGACTTTGAGGCCCAGCCCCACCACAGTAATCTCTGCATTGCTGGCCTGACTGAGACCACGAACACTGGCCGCATACATCTTTTCGTTGAAAAGCTCCTCTTAGAACTGTTTGGCAGAGAAGTGTTTACTGTCACCTTTGTGGGCGAGAGGCGCCCCCTCGCCTTGTCATAGCAAGGATTCTGAATTATCTGGACGCCAACAGCCTTGGGCTTGGCACCAGAGAGGGGCCCATTGGAAGGCGCTACTCTGTCCCTTTCCCTGATTTTACACAGGTAGTCCAAGATGCCCAACATAAGTTTGCTGACATGAAAAAAGCCTTCCCAAACCGGGTTGTACCCTGCGAGACTAGGGGTGGAGGTGGGCAGCCATTTCCATGTGTTTGACACCCTGGCGGAAGCTAATGAGTTGTGAAAACAGCATTGTACAGACAGATCCTCCTCCCCTCCTACCTCCTAACTGCATACCTTTCCAGATCTCATCTTTCCCTTATTGGGAACATGTCTGTGTGAAGTGGGTCTCCAATGGTGGAATAGGGGCCTCATCGTCATTCCGTGGAACATCTCTCACTGGACCCGACCGACATTATGATGGACACTTGTAATGCTTTTGATACATGGTGGTCTTCTCCTGCTTATTGGCCCTGCAGATTTTGGACAACATTATTGTCTTGACTCCCTTTTTCTTTTGTTTTAATTCCACCGCTGACACTTTCCCTGTTCCAGACTATTGTAGCTGATATATCAGCTTGGGCAATGACCCCTGTTGGGCGTTGTCGCACATCCTAGGTGTATACCATGAATCTTATGTTTGAATGTTGTTTTGGGTTGGACATACTAGCTGGCCCTTGTTTCAGCTGGTATGGGTGTGGGGGGAGTAGAATTGCTTATTGCTTGTTTGATTTGTTTTAGCCACATCTGTGGACGTACGTCACATGACTTCTGTATCCGCCATTGGCCATACAGCCTTCTTCTCGGATTCCCCCTATGACACCACCGTATATGACTAAGGGATCCCCATTTACTTTTTCATGCCTAAATTGGAACTTCCAGGGCCTCAATAATCAGAGAAGGGGGGAAACAGGTCCTTGCATACCTGAACAGGCACGATGTTAAACTGGCTTTTCTACAAGAGACCCACCTGTCCCCCAGGCAGAATTGCACCTATGCCGGCTATTGGGGTACTAACCAATACTTTTCCTATTTAACTACGGATGCACATGGGGATATGGATATTGATACATACAAATTTACCATTCACCTTACATAAATGTGTACCAGACCCAGAAGGTTGCTATATTCTTGTGTTGCAGAAGTTTACTGATACATTAACAGTACTAGTTAGTGTTTACACTTCTAATGTTGACGCCCCTGAATTTTTTCATGATACTACTACATGGCCATCCAGCTGATTATGTGCTGTAGGGGGTGATTTTAACATAGCTTGCATTCCACTGCTGGACTCTACTGGTGTTGCGTCAGCATCCAGCCACATTCACTCAATGCTGTTAACGATCTCCTTGACACCTTTCAATTAGTGGACACATGGAGGTCCCAGAATCCATCCAAAGAGAATTTACATTCTATTCTACCCAGATAACACCTGGACATGCACTGATCACTGGTATGTGTCTTGTGACATATTGCTGTGGCTAACTGACATTGCGCATCTGCCTCACACATTATCGAATCACACCCCTGTTAGGGCCACACTGAATATACCCAGTGATCCACCTCTCTTTTGATCCTGGAGATTCCCTGCCAATGCACTCCTAGATGGACTTTTCCGTGTGAAGGTCCGTCAAGCAATACTAGACTATTTTGCGATTATTGCCTGCAGACACAGTCTATACTTTGGGAAGCTTTCAAGGCTCATATCGAGGGTATTTGTATAGCCAAGCATGCTGGAGTGCTGCACAGTATACGTCAATATCTGACCAGGGTGGAGAGGGAAATCTGCGACATTGACACTCTAGGCGCGTCAGTGGTAACTCCCATATTCTCACCCTCTAGGACTGAACTGCTCAGAGAATTTGGAGAGGTGGCATCTCGCAAGGTAAATTATCTAGGTAAATACACTAATGTGCAACAGTAGGGCGAGAGGCTTGGCCGGACACTTGCCAACCTGCTGAGGCCCCCCTACCATTCCACTTATATAACCCAGCTGCAGTGGTCGGATGGCCCAGATATCGTTGATGGTGAGGCCATAGTTGAGGAATTCTTAACCTATTATAAGCAACTTTACTCGTCTTGAGTTAGCGACAATGCACAGCCACTGGTTGAGTACCTAGCTGAGGTGGCCATAGTCTGGTTCGAGCCAGGGCAACAGCATTTCCTTGCAGCTCCTATTACCTGTGAAGAAATTTTACAGGCAATTGATGGCCTTAGCGGTTCAAAAGCCCCAGGACTGGATAGCTTTACTGACAATTTCTACAAAGCCTTTAAGACAATCTTGGCCCCACACTTGCTAGAGGTCTATGTGGAATCTCTAGATAAAACATGTCTCAGGCCTCTGTTGCAACCTGTGTATGCTGTTTAATCTGACCTGGCAAAATAAAACTTTTGAGAGGCCTAAACCTTCTTTTTTAGTATATATAAGTAACCCTTAAAGTAGGCCCTAAATACTCGTTGGGCAGGGTGCATGGTATTTAAAAAGCAGGACATGCATATTTAAAGTTTGACATGTCCCAGTAGTGAAAAACCTCCAAAGCCATTTTTTCACTGTGGCAAGGCTAATACACCCATAGAAAAGCACTGGCGTACATTAAAAACACCTTACAATGCATAACTACAGTTTGGGACTAGCTAGAAAAATGATTCAAAGACTCATTGTAATAGGAATTTAAAACCCAACCTCATGGTCAAGTTGGATTTTGAATTGCTATCTTGAAAATGACACTTTTCGAAAGTTGGCATTTTTCTGCCTAAGCCTAATGTGCCTTTCTGCTGGTATCCAGGGCCATCTGACTTTTATTGGCTCTCCTGTGGTGTGATGTGTATTCCTGCTTGACAGGGAACAAGGTATTTGGGTGTGGAGAGGTGAGGTGAGGGTCTATGTGGTAGGAAGGGTGGTGAGGAGCTGTGTATCTTCCCTGATTGCGCTTCAAAGGGTATCCTGTGGGCTGTATCCAGCCCTTTCTGACATCTGAAGATGCCTACCCTGTCACTAAAAGATGCAGTTCACACCTGAGTCTGTCTGCTCTTTGTTTTGCTAGTCATTGCTTTGTTTTGTTCGTCATAATGAAGCCAAATCCAGGGGAAAGGTAAGACCTGACCAGAACCAGTTTGAGTTTGACAAAGGGATGTTCGCTACCCACAGGCTGATACTTAGCATAAAAGGGGCATCCCCATATCCTCAAATTAGAACACACCTGGACCTGAGTAGACTCAGTAGAAGGACTGCCCTGCTGTTTGAAGAAGGACGATTGGACCTGCTTGCTTTGAACCCATGAGCCCAGACGTGACTTATAGGGTCAATTGGCTGACCTATTTGAGCTACAAGGGCTACAACGAGCTTCTAGAGCCCTTTCCATCTGACCAGACCCAACTGGAACTGACCTGGTCCATGATGCTGGCCTTTGTAGGAGTGAATATTAATTCAAAGAAGAAAGAGGGCCCCTTACTTCCAGGGGATAGGGCACGAAAGTGAACAGGATTCTAGGGAATTTCCCCCTAGAATCTACTCATATACAGAGGCTATCACTCACCCAATCAGCATACATACGTTGCCATTTATTCTGCAGAAATGAATGATCCTGGTCTCTGTATACAGCTGGCACTCCATCATTTGGCCTGAACCTGTGACTTTGGCCCAGTCTAGTACAAACATATAAATGCGCTTGACGCTTTGTTTTTTTAGGTGATGTTTTTTGCTAAAAAGTTTGAAACTCATAATTCTAGTTCTACTGAATGAATTTATGTAGTTTTTCGTGTCAAATAAAAAAAATCAAATAATCTTTATTTAGCTCATGCCATAAAAGATACAGTCCAGTCAAAACAATTAAAATGTTTTAAAAACAAATTAGGTACAATTAAAAAATTGTCACATAGCGACTCCTCTGAGGCCAAAATCGCATGTCATATAAAACCCCCTTAAACCAAATGCCTTACATTTTATAAAGTGACTAATTTGCAATATTGGAGGGTTTAAAGTTCTCATCACATACTAGGCGCCCAGAGATGGAAGTTAATCAATTACGACAAACATTAGTGGAGCGTTATCTTCTCATAACGTTTTCTAATTGTTAATGCCTCTTCAGAAATTTTAAAACAGCATAATACAATTTTTCAGCTGAGAGTAGTTGCAAAAGTTGTGGACCAAACCGGTGCTTTCTGACTATTAAATTACACCACACAGGTGCTAAAAACAATTGACGTGGGGCCAACTACAGCGGACAAAACAAAATAAAGTGGGAAGTACTTTGTTTTGTCAGATTATCGTAGCGACATGGGGGTCAGTCAAACTCCCAGCTCTTCTGATATGTAAAAGCCTCTTTATAATGGCCGGAGTTTAACCTGAATAAAGTAAGAAGAGGGCGCTGGTGTGAACTTACTACCCGTGACAAATAGGGTTCACAAAGCCTGGTAGTAGAGAGCAATGCATATTTCACTGCTGGTGGTACATCAAGGGCCTTCTCCATTCTAGCTTCACTGCACACCTCTAAGTAACAGTTTTTAATGAGTTCTTTGCGATTTAGGTTAAACTCCTGGCGGTTGGTAAAAAAACTCTGTCAATCCTAATTTACTGACAATATTTATCACATATACAAGCCAGGGAATGCTGTTAATACCGTCTAAAGCCAGGCAGGCGGCCAAGCGCACTCTCACTAGAGTAGCCTTGGGATTACCCCAGGATTTCATCCATAATAATTAATGGGCAAAACCTATTTGATGCTTGGTATATGGCAATCCTAATTCCTCATGGACACTAAAACTTTCTGTATTGTTTGATACTGCCAGTAACCCATGAGCAAAAGCGTTTTCCAGCCGCTGGACGGGTTCCTCGTTCCCATAGCCCCATAAACGTGCACCGTATAGGCCAGCAGAAACACATTTACTTCTGTATAAAATGAGCATTTCTTTAATATATTTGTGATTTAATTTCCTAGCAAATCAAAAAATATCCTCCATGTCCCTTCCCAGTCGCTGCTCTTTTGTAGTTATTAGTACCTTCCAGCAAAGGGATGAACTGAAGGTGATGCCAAGATAACTAAAATTATTCACTTTATCCAGGCATGTGCCTCCCATCGTTAAAAATCTTGTTTTCATATTTGATCTCCCACAAGTCATAACAAATGTTTTGGCAAGGGCAACTTTTAAATCCAAAGATTCCCTGTAGGACAAAAATAAATCCAATAACAACTGTAAGCCTTTGCGGTGCGAGGTATAAAAACTGCGTCATCCACGTACAGTAGGATTGGTATATGTTTATTCCCCATCTTTGGCATATTTTTGACTGCTGCTATAAGATGCTTGCTGGCCCATTTAAATTTAGGAGAAACAAAAAAGGAGCTAAAATGCAACCCTGCGTCACGCTGCATAAAGAAATAATCTGTGTTGTATTTTCCCCCTGCAGGCCGTAACAGATTGAGACTGTTAAATCCTGGTGCAGGCGCTTGGTAAGAGCCAACAAATCAGGTTCCACTCCTAGGTTTTCCATAATAAGCCATAACCTTTCCTTATTTACCATAACAACGGCACTTTTAAGATCTGTAAAAGCCAAATAAAGGGAGCCTTTCTTGGCAATTACAAACTTCCCTGCAATGAGACAGAGATTTAAAGATTGCTCCACATTCCCAATATCTGGTCTGAATTTAAACTGGGCATCTGCCTCTAGGTGAAGCCTGACTGCTTTGGTTAGGCACAGGTTTATTTAGTGACTTTTGTGGTTCACCCTGACATGGATTGTTATTATTTTCTGAAGTGGGTTCTCAACCCATTCAACTAATACCCCAATTTCTTACAGCATTTTGCTACTATGTTTTCCCTTCTGCTGTCCATGACTGAAATAGGCTGCAGGTTTTCCCCTTCACGCTTGTGTACCAGGACATGTTCCAAGTGTAGGTTTCTTCTCTAACTGCTTATGTTTTGGTTGGGGTCTGCATGTAGTTCCATATATTTACTGCTGATTATCTAAATGTGATCTGGATGGACATTGGTGCAGGTTCTCTGTCTCACTGCCTCTGGTCCGAATGGGTTTTTGCTATAGTTTCAGTTCTCTCTCTGCTTATATGTAGTAAGGGGCCTGTCTTTTCTCCGCTATTGATGTTCAGGATTCTGATGGGTGGTGGTCCTTTGGTCTCACTTTGATAATTTGGATGGGTCTGGCACTGGTTCTCTGCTGTGCGATCTGATGATTAGCATGGAGTTCTGGCTATTGTTCTGTGTTTGGAATATTCATTTTCATCCTCTCATTCCTGATGCTCAGAATGGACACAAGTCCCTGTTCTCGCTGCAGATCAAGGATGTTTAGTGTAATTCTTAGAAATGCATCTGGGTGCCAGGCTGGGTCTGGCTGGTGTTTTATGTTGCCACTGATAATGATCAGCATGGCTTCTGCAGGCAGTGATTTTGTGCTTGCAGCTGATAGACTGGTGGGAATTTGACTCTGTGTCTCTGTTCATGCTGTTGACAATCCTAATGTGGTCTGGCTGTGGTTTTGTGCTCTCATTGATAACAGTTAGGAGGAATACTGGCTATGTCTCGCTTCTCCCACTGATGGCCATTGTTAGGCAAAATCTATTCAGCGGTTCTACTTTGACATAACCCTCAACCCTCCATACTGACACTACAGGAAAGCACTAAACAGGGTCCCACAAGTTTAATCATTAGAAGAGATTGGGACAAAATGCAGAAGTTGCAGTGAAGCTGTGGTGCTGGGCTGGAAGGATCCAAAGAAAAAGGTTGCATGAAAATGTTTTTACTAGAAGGCAAAAATACTGATTCAGCAGGGCAACGTAAGGCAGTAAATGTAGATTTAAAGATATATCCACATATTTACATATATCCAAATCTATGTTTGGCAAAAATATTACAGTATGAATCGACTAAATGACTCTTCTTGAACACGGGTAATGGCGATCCATGGGACAACTCAGATACTGCTGAGTTGTCCCATGGGACAACACGAGAAAAGAAGGACGTCACTGCAGAAGGGTAAAAGAGAGCAAGAATGCCAATTGCAGGAGGACAAATCACCATAAACCCTAACACAGGCCCACAAGGAGGAAACAAATAAGGTCCTAGCCGCCATATGCCGACCCTCCAACTCCACATGCACGTGATTACAGAAATGCTTCCACAAACTATCTTTTGTCGCCTCCACCACTTGGCAGTAAGGCCGACCTTACAGGAAGAGGTCTGGCTGTGGTTCCCTGCTCTCACTTCTGGTCGTCAAAACACAATTTGGCTGTGGTTCTGGGCTTCACCTGATAACGATCAAGAAGGGTTCTGGCTGTGGTTCTCTAATATCTCTATTGATAGTCAAGATGGTTTGTGGTTGTGTTTCTCTTCTCCGCTTGATTATGGTCAGAGGGTGCTCTTGATTTGGTTCTGCACTCTCACTTCTGATGGTCAGGATGTGATCTAGCAGTGGTTCTGCTCTTCCACTGACGTTGACCAGGAAAGGGGTTGGGCTGTGGCTCTCTCCGCCCATTGCTGATGTCAGGGTGTGCTCACTTCAGATTGTCGGGATGTAGTATGTGGTTTGCTGCTGCTAAATTGTCCTTGCTCTAGCTGTAGTTCTCTTTTCTGTACCAGTGGTCAATCATAAAGCGAGCTATTTTGAACCTCACTCCTTGTGGCCTTTTGTGTATTCATTTATTGACCATGAAGAAAAATTGCCATTATTTCTTTATCAACTCTCGTTGTTAGCATGTCAAAGTAAACCAATATTTCTTCCTGCAGATGCTTATAGATGTTGGCGAGGGCTGGACTAACTCAGTTCCTGCAAAGGATGCATGACTTTATAAATCAATTTTGTCATAAGGGTTAAAAGTTTTATTACAGGTGAGAAAGCATTCTCGCTACAAGAGCAGTTGAGAGGAAAGGGGAGCTCCACATGCTTATGCTACCAGATGTTCCAAAATTAAAATGTTCAAAAATGTGGTTCAGAAAGACATCTGTTTTTTGATATATGACCCCCTTCCCTTGCTGCTACTTATTTCCTATTGTTTTGTTTTAGTGCCCTCGCCTGTCATCAACTTCATTGTAGCCAATAAAAATGAGACCTTCCTGTCACTACAGTGGACTGCGCCAAATGACATCTACCGGGCTAACTACAGTTATCAAGTGATGGTGAGCCTCTCAGGCAACATACAAAATAGCTCAATTTTTTCGAATCCCTCTGGAGATGTGCAGACAGGGATCATAGGAAACCTCGCTCCAGGAGTACCATATGAACTAAACATTTCCAGTATCACACTCAATGGCGTCAAAAGCAACGGGAAAACTATCACTGGTGCTAATGCAACAACAAGTAAGTGCAATCTCATGGACTCCTTTTTTCGCAAGAATGAATGGCCTGTATGATACTTCTACATTGTAAATGGTATTTCACAGCTGTTTGTTATAGCACAGTGTTTTTCCATTCCTTGGCCTCTGGCTTTATTATCTGGAGGCGGTGGGTTTTCCCTGATGCTCCTCCTCTTTAATTGGGAGTGGATGGGGTGATCCAGTGTTGTGATCTCTTCCATAAACCTTTGGAGTGTGACATGAATCTTTCTGTCTTTAGGTAGTGTTTTTTTCAGTGTAGAGCACTCTGTAAGGGGATCAGTTCTTGCAGCCTTCTGCCCAACCAGTGCATCAGACTGTTTCCCAGATCCTGATGTAGTGGGGACCACCAACAAATATCATATGTCTCTTTTCCGCCAGGATACTGGGCACTTGGTTTGAAATGGAAACTAGGCATACAAAACCACCTACACTATACTAGGTACCATGGCCGTTCCCTGTAATCGGAAAGATTAGCACACACTTATTATACACACAATAAATAAGAATGTCCCATCAGGCTTCTTACCTAGAAGAAATACCAATTTAAAGTATAGTGTAGGAATACAAATAACAGTGTTAATGAGCTGGTCCAAAAGAAGCCCTGGCACATTTTGTAAGACCAGCCCTCCTACTGCACCTAGGGCCAGATGTACGACCCAGAGTTTTGCGACTCACAATTTGCGACTGTTGGCATTTTTCCCCTTATGCAGGGTCATCCCCAATCTTTTTGCCTCCTGCCTCCTATTTTTTCTGACGTGTTGCTGTTGGCTTTTGAACTCTGAGCACTTTACCACTGCTAACCAGTGCTAAAGTGCATATGCTCTCTGTGTAAATTGTATTGTTGATTGGTTTATCCATGATTGGCATATTTGATTTACTAGTAAGTCCCTAGTAAACGTCACTAGAGGTGCCCAGGGCCTGTAAATCAAATGCTACTAGTGGGCCTGCAGCACTGGTTGTGCCACCCACATTAGTAGCCCTGTAATCATGTCTCAGACCTGCCACTGCAGTGTCTGTGTGTGCAGTTTTAACCTGCCAATTCGACTTGGCAAGTGTACCCGCTTGCCAGGCCTACACCTTCCCTTTTCTTACATGTAAGACACCCTTAAGGTAGGCCCTAGGTAGCCCCATGGGCAGGGTGCAGTGTATGTTTAAGGTAGGACATATACTAATGTGTTTTATATGTCCTAACAGTGAAATACTGCTAAATTCGGTTTTCCCTGTTGCAAGGCCTATCCCTCTCACAGGTTAACATGGGGGCTGCCTTTAAATATGATTAAAGTGTAGATTCTCTTTGGGAGCGGATAGACATGTGGAGTTTGGGGTCTCTGAACTCACAATTTAAAAATACATATTTTAGTAAAGTTGATTTTATTATTGTGTGTTTTTTTTTTAAAATGCCACTTTTAGAAAGTGAGCATTTTCCTGCTTAAACCATTCTGTGACTCTGCCTGTTTGTGGATGCCCTGTCTGGGTCAGTGTGACAGTTGGGCTGTTTGCACCTCTCTCTTGACAGTGACACAAAGGGAGCTGGGGGTAGCCTGCATATCCTGATGAGCCATCTGTGCTAGGAGGGAGGGGAGGAGTGGTCACTCACACCTGAAAGGGCTGTGCCTGCCCTCACACAATGCAGTCTACAACCCCCTGGTGTGTCTGGGGCCTGTCCTGGGCAAGGCAGGATTTTACAAACAAGTGAGACTTTTCTTTGAAGTAAGCCTACTTTAAAGGGCAAAATGGGTATAAGAAGGGCATCCAAAACCACAGACTTTAGATCACTTCTGGAAACCAAGAGGAACCTCTACCTGGAGAAGAGCTGAAGAGCTGAGGAAGAAGAGCTGCCCTGCTGTGACTGTGGAGCTATCCTGCAGTTGCTGCTTCTGTCTGTGCAAGAGGACAAAGACTGGACTTTGTGTGCCTTTCTTCTTGTGAAGAACTTTCCAAGGGCTTGAAACTGAACTTGCCTCCTGTTGTTGAAGTCTCAGGGACAACAAAGACTTCTCTCTGCCAGCACCTGAAGCCTCTGCTGAGACTCCTACCCTGCCAAGTGGTGCCCATCCAGTTCCTGGACCCTGAAAGGAGAAGCTGGCAGAACAAGAGTAAGAAATCCATGCACAGACCGCCGTAGGGGGAAAAGATCCACGCAACTCTGAGACGTGGCTGAAAAATTGATGCGCCGGCAGCTTTGCGGCTGAAATCAACGCTCGCCTGCAGCGCGGCTGGAAGATTGGTGCACGCGGTGGGAGAAACGACGCGCATCATCGTTGACAGAGGCTGGTGAGATCGGAACCCACGCTGCGTGGTTTTATCGAATCATCGTGCGCATGATTACCGACGCAAACATCGCTAGGTGTGTAAAAACGATGCAAGGCCTGCCTGGACCCGAGGGTGCTGTTCGGATTGACGTATCGCTTTCCTGCTGAGAGAAGAAACGACGCACGCCGACCCAACTGAAGGAGAAACGAAGCAAGGGCTTGTGAGTGAGTGATATCGACGCATCGCAAGCCCTTTTTGACACATACTCGCCAGTGCTGGGTTATTTTTGGCGCGCCCAGGTACATTTCCACGCTAACAGCGTTAGCGTTGTGTTTAAAATCACATGAAGACTCTTCTTGGTTTTTCATTTATAACTTGACTTCTGTATAGTGGATTATTGTTGTTTTTGTCTTGTTAAGTTTCTATTTTTCTAAATCTGTGTTGTGTCATTTTGTATTTTTTTTCATTGAGTTACTGTGTGTGTTGGTACAAATATTTTACACCTAGCACTCTGAAGTTAAGCTTGCCTGCTCGTGCAAAGCTACCAAGGGGGTGAGCAGGGGTTGTCTTGGACGTGTAGTTCCCTTGCCCTGACTAGAGTGGGTGGGTTCTGCCTGGCTTAGTTGCATACCCTAGCCAACCAGAAACCCCATTTCTAACAGCGACTCATTTGCAAGTCACAAATTGCGAGTCGCAAAACCATATATACAACAGTGTACTTCACACTGTTTGTGATTCCCAATGGATTAATATTCATGAGTTAGGTCACAGTTTGTGACCCCATTGGGAATGGCTGCACTCACAGGGATGGTGGCCTGCTGGGCTCAGCAGACCACCATGTCCGTGACTGCTTTTAAATAAAGCAGTTTTTTTTTTTTTAAATGCATCCCATTTTCCTTAGAGGAAAAGGGATGCATTTAAAAAAAAAAAAATGAAAAGTTTTCTTTTCATTTTTCCAGAGCAGGCAGTGGTCAGTGGGACCACTTTCGCTACCATTCACAAAGGGGAAGGGGTTAGCACCAATTTGAAATTGGTGCTAACTGCGATTGTTTTGTGACAAAACAATCATACATTGAGCTACGACTCCCTATTTGGAAGGAAACGTCCCTTTCTAATTGCGACTCGCAAAACTATTTTGTGATTCGGTAAATAGATTACCGAATCACAAAATAGGGTCTGTACATACCAAAATGCTTTTTTCTTGTCGCAAGTGTCCCGATTCGCAGAATCCGGCTACTTGCGACAAGAAAAAAGCTACATACATGTGGCCCTTAGTAAGTGCAGCAAGCAAGCCTGACAACCAAAAGGGGACCTTGGAAGGGGCGCTCCCTCCATTAATTTTTTCGGAACAAATATGCAAACATGGTGCATTTTAGAACACGTTTTTCATTATAAAACCTAAATCAAAATACATAGAATTAAAAAAAGTCATAGGATGGAAGGAGATTGAAGACATGGCTGCACAGTTCAAAGAATGAACGAGTAGTTGGTGAAGTGAGGAGTGGGTGGGTAAATTAACTCAGGAATGTATGACAATGAATAAAGATGTTTATCTATGTGCTTCAAATTGTCTGAATGCACTGAACAAGGTTGGGTGCTCTAGTTTAATTTTAGCTTTTTCATAAAAGAATCACTCTCTCTGTAAAGTCTTAAAAGCTCAGGAATCAAACGAGACCATAAAAGAAAGGTACGTTTATTTTAATAATGCCCCAGCCATCAATTCAGCTTCTCCGTCCTCCGATCCACTACAGCCGTCTTCTGCCGATCGCGAGCCGCGCATCTCTTCGGAGACCGCACGAGGATTCTCCCTCGGCATCTCCGTGGAGACCTGCGCACGGCGCGGCTCCAATACACCACACATCTCCCCCACTTATAATGAACAAAATTTTAACAAAGAAGAGTATCTTAACTACATATAAAATCATGAACATGGACCAAACACAACAGTATGTGATTTCCAAAAGAAAAATAAATGCATTCCAAACAGATACTCCAAAAACCTTTTAAATAAATAACATTCGATTTAGAACATAGTCATTCAGCTGTTCAGGATAGAACATAGTCTTTCAGGTGTTCAGGAGAATTCTTCCTCTGACAACTTCTCCTTATCCCTGCACACCTAGTAACACCATAGGAGCTGTCACTTTGTGTTCTTGACTCAGAACCATTACTGCTTTTATTTCCATTACATAATTCTGGTTGTATAAAATCAATAATCCGAACGACACGGTTCATGTTCCAAATTCTGCCATCAGAAGTTTTTATAGCGTTTTTTAATAGTTTGATCACTACAAAGGGTCTTGTGAAATTTGAATCTTTTACACACCCAGTGGGTGCCTTAATCTTCACTGCGTCACCTACAGCTAGCTTCATTTCCGAAACTTTCTTTCTTGCATCAAATTCTTGTTTCCTCTTTTCTAAAAGTCTTAATTCTCTGTCCCGCCAATCAGAATTGTCTAAATTAAAAAAAAATCCTCCACTCCATCCATCCAGGACACAGCTTGGTGTTAGGTAACCTCTTCTTGAGCAAAACAAAAGGAGATGTTCCAGTGGTAGCATGTGGTGAAAATCGATAACTTGTGATCCTCTTCAACACCTCCGTCTTCCAATTTAAAGTGTTCACCTTTGCCAGCTGAATACTTTCTTTAATACATTTATTAAATCTCTCTACCGCCCCATTAGTCTCAGGATGATATATTGCTGATCTTTTGTGTTTGATCCCACATTCACTCATAAATTTCTCAAAGCTTGAGGAACAAAATTGTGGACCATTGTCAGATAACAATGATTTAGGAAAACCTTCTTTCCTAAAAATGTCCTCTAAGAAACATATCACACTGGAAGAGGAAACATCACGTACACTTTTGACCTCCACCCATCTGGAAAAAAGATCTATCAGAACGATCAGATATGGGGTGGAATGTTCTCCCGCTAATGGACCAACAATGTCTATAGCAACTTCATCCCAGGGTTTCATGACAATTGCCTACAAAACATTGGTACATTGCGAGTCCTCAAAATTTTATCACTTTGTGAACATTGTATACAGTTTCTGACCACACGTTCCACCTCCAAATCCATTCCTGGCCACCAGAAACACTTTCTCAAATTTTCTTTTGTCTTCACAATTCCCAGATGATCTTCATGAGCTTGGTTCATTATTTTAGCCCTTAATACTTCAGGTGGAATCAATCTTGTGCCTCTCAGCAACATACCATCATCCACAGCTAATTCATTTTTTACCAAAAACCACACCTTATTTAGTGATCCAAAACTCCCACTCTCCAATGCTTCGCACTCTTCTCGCAGTTCTACATCATCCTTCACCGCATCTTTCCACTCACACTCAGATATCACTCCACATGTAATTTCACACACATCAGAGAATAATTCACAATCATTATCTTCCTGTCCATGAAATCCTATTTCCTTCTCCTTAACATCCTCTACAACCAATCTGGATAGACAATCTCCGCTAAAATTCAACGCTCCCGGCAGATACTCTACTTTAAATCTGAACTCTTGCAGAGAAATTATCCACCTCCTAATTCTTGCAGAAATAGAATTCAAACCTTTGCTGCAAAATATCTCAACTAAAGGTTTATGATCGGACAGTACAACAAACTCTGTACGCCAGACAAAATGCTTGAAGTTCCTCAGTGCCCAGTGAATGGCCAAAGACTCCTTTTCAATTACCGAGTAATTTTTTTCAGCTCCACTCAAAGCTCTAGATGCACAACCAATTAAACACTTCTTCCCATTGTCATCTTGCATCAAAATTGCACCCAAACCCTTCGCACTGGCATCAGTGACAATAAAGGTAGGCTTGTCTGGTTTAAAAGCCTGAAGACACGGAGCATTATCCAATTCTTCCTTAACTTTAATAAATTATTTTTCACAATTAGTGTCCCAAATAAATTCCTTCCCTTTCTTTAAAAGAAGTCTCATGTTCACTGTCTTCTCAGACAAATTCTTGATGTACCTCCCATAGTACTCTACCATCCCCAAAAATGAACTCACTTCTTCCTTGGTTTGGGGTGCTAATAATTTTTTTATTGTTGAGTTTGGGTTTTACCCCTTCCCCTGTGATTAAATGTCCAAGGTACTCGACTTCCATTAGGCCAAACCGACATTTTTTCCTTTTAAGAGTAAAACCAGCTTGGCTTAATCTCCTCAAAACTAACGTCACACGCTCTCAATGTTCTCCAACCGTGTCTGCAAAAATTAGGACATCGTCCTGATAACATTTCACACCCCCTACATTCCCCAAAACCTTGTGCATGATGCGTTGGAATACAGAGGCTGCCTATACTAATCCAAAAGGCATCCTCTTAAATTTAAAGGCGCCAAAAGGAGTGATGAATGCTGTCAATTCCTGACAACTCTCTTCCAGCTCTACCTGATGGTATGCCGACATTAAGTCTAAGGTGGAAAAAAAATTCGCTTCTCCAACTGTGGACACAATTTCTTCAATATTTGGAAGAGGAAATCTGTCAACTACAACTTCTCTGTTTAGGGCCCTAAGATCTACACATAATCGGATGTCACCATCTCCCTTCCTTGCTACGACTATGAGTGCCAACCATTCAGTTGCTTCCACTTCTTCTATTATACCCAAATCCTGCAATCTCTTGAGTTCTAACCTCACCGGCTCTTGTAGCGCCAAAGGTATTTTCCTCACTTTGGCTACTACGGGAGTGGCACCCTTCTTCCGTCTAATTCTATGTCTGTATCCCTTTAAACAACCTCTCTACAAACACTTCAGGAAATTCAGAGATTACCTCTCCTTCCACACCCTTAACACACTGTATTTGCACTTGTGGCTGTGCATTGGGATTCAATACTACCCCCAACAACCTTTGATGTGCCCAACTTAAAAGATTGTCCCCCTTATTGGACACATATACTTTACCAACTAAATGTCTCCCTTTCAGTTCAAGATGACCCTCAAAGAACCCTAACATTTTTATTGGTTGACCACCATAACCACCTGGGCGTACATCCATTTTATTTAAAACCTTAACTTTCATTGCTAATAAGTCAAAGCTTTTCTTGGAAATTATTCTTAATTGTGAACATGAATCAAACCTCATCAAAAGATCAACTCCCTCTACTTTCATCACTTCACTTGGATGTTCCTCACTTTTTTCCCATGTTTTAACTTGGAAAACCACTTCCTGAGACACTTCTTTAATCTCTTTCATGGTGTTGCCGTTACCATACTTCTTCTTGTTACGACAACATCTATAGTAGTGACCTTTTCTCCCACAGCCATTGCACACTACATTTAAGGCTGGGCAAATGCTAGCATTAGCTTTGTGGCCAATTTTCCCACATCGAAAACATTCTCCTTTAAACTTAGACTCATCATCTTTTTTCCTCATTGTATTAAGTTCTTTGCTTTTTACTTCACATATCACCTCATTTACCTTTGAAGATTCACAAGTCATAACTTTGTTACTGCCTAGTTCTTTAACACATTTAAGCATATGTTCAACTCCTTTTGCTACCAAAATCACTTCTTCCAAAGGTGGTTCATCCTTTAACCACAATTCTTCCCTAATTTTGTCACTACTACACCTAAGTACAAATTGATCTCTGATTCTTTTGTGCACTGAAGATCCAAATTTACAAGAGGCTGCAAGTTTTCTCAAACTAGTAATGTATTCTTCCACCGATTCATCTTTCCCTTGTTCCCTTCTTCCAAAATAGTACCTCTCCATTATCGTACTGACTCTTGGTATATCATGTTTGTCCAACTTTTTAATGCACAATTCGTATTCATTCAAATTTCTAGATTCTTCAAGACTTAACTCTGGTAGGTTTTCAAGTACCTCTTGACCTTCACCCCCTAAACAGTGCATCAAAAGTGCATGTTTTCTCTCTGCGCTGAGTGTCGGCCCACACACTCTAGCATAATGAACAAACATTTTCTTCCATTTAGACCAAGAGTAAGTAGGATCAACAGGACTGCTTAAGAAAAAGGGAGGGGGTGTTACGTTCTGCATTCTTAAATATCAGATATTTTAAACAACTAACACAAATACATAAACTACGTTAGTGTAAACTGAAAGCAGAATCCTAACTTCTCCAATTTCCTATATAATATTTATCACACACATTTTTACATTTTATGAATGTTTAAATTCATACACAAACCCTTCCCAAAAGGTGTGCCTGTCACCGTGCAATGTATGTGACAGGCAAGTTAGCTTTCAAGTTAAAGGTGTGCCTATCACCGCATACAGATGCTACGGATCATCCAACAAATTGAGTCCATCATTGAAAAATGCAGTTGAACAAAGAGCAACACTTCCCCTTTAACGGTGATCCACGACTATCCCTTTAAGAGGAAACCACACTTCCTGAAAATCTTCAAACCATTGCCAATGCTGCTGAAAAGAGACACTTCCCCTTTAACATTGTTCTCCAAACGTGCCTTTAAGTGGAAACTACGCCTCCGTGTACTCACGAAATCCAGCTCATTTCACTTCCTCGATTCAATTCCAGTGCATATCACTCGTCTGTGCGCTCCTCGCATTGAAAACTCAACGAAAAAAAACACCAGCCTCCAAGAAATGGGACCTCGGTTTACCAAAATAAATTCTTCCTTGATGTTGGGGCAAAAATTAATCCACCTTCGTCGCCAGTGTAAAGTCTTAAAAGCTCAGGAATCAAACGAGACCATAAAAGAAAGGTACGTTTACTTTAATAATGCCCCAGCCATCGATTCAGCTTCTCCGTCCTCCGATCCACTACAACCGTCTTCTGCCGACTGCGAGCCGCGCATCTCTTCGGAGACCGCACGAGGATTCTCCCTCGGCATCTCCGTGGAGACCTGCGCGCGGCGCGGCTCCAATACACCACACTCTCCAAACGCTATCACCACCAATCCTTGTGAAACATGCATTGCTCGTATGATCCTAGGCAGTTACTTTTTTCACATTGCCTCTTTTTCCTTCATCACATGAAAGCACCTTGAAATACACCAGTTCTGCGTGTGTGCGGCACAAAACCAAAAGACGGTGATATTACTCCATCTATAGAAACTCCGTAGGCCACAAGTTGGGAGCAAAAAACATTTGGCCATGTTGTAGTATTGCAGTTCCTCTGAAATGTTTGTCCAGAGTGTTGTAAAGTGCATTTTAAAAATGAGGCATTGCTTGACAAGTGCAGCTGTGTACTTCAACACTGAGAGTTAATGTTGATACATTGGATAATTAAACCATGAGAAAACTATCCATTGAGAGAAGTATCTGCAATTTTCTCAAGGCATTAAGGACCAGATGTAGCAAAGGTTTTTGCCCATTCTGTTTCTATGGGAAAAAGTGTTCGTACATATGGCCCTAAATGTCTACTGGAACCTAGAAAGTAACGATATTGAAACATCTTGGTTAACTAAAGCAGTGGTTCCCAACCTGTGGCCCGGGGACCCCTCTGGGTCCGTGAAGCCTCCTCGGGGAGTCCATGACTGCTTAGATGATTAAATAATATTAATAGATTAGGTCCCCAGCTTTCAGTAATGACTTTTTGGGATGTCCCCGGGTTCCAGTAATGATAAAGTGGGGATCCACAGAAGTCAAAAGGTTGGGAACCACTGATCTAATGTATTGCACTGCAAAGTGTGTCATTTTCGTTTCTTGGGACTACTTTGGAGGGTTTACTCTGTTGTCTAATAGTTATTCCAACAATAGAAGCATGCAAGATATCATCACCGCCATCGTTTCTTCAGAGGTCAGGAGGATTGGTATTGGAGTGGGAACAGTGGAAAGAGGGGTTTAATGCATACCTTGAAGACATTGGAGTTGACGTTTTCACAGCAAAAACATATTTTAGGAAGTCTGCAGGAAGCTGTGTACTTAAACATTTTCAGCATCCTTTGATTGACAAGACAGTAGATGAACAGAATCATTTTTTTTTAAAAACATTGCCATGCCTAAATTAGCAACCATGAGAAGAAACAACTTAGTTGGTGAAAAGGTGCAGGTGAAGGGGGAGCCAGAAGATAGTTATATGGCACCGTTGCGGGCCTTTGTAACAACTTGTAAATATCAATCTTTTCATAACAAAATAAATTCCTAATCCACCACAACAAAGGCTACAAAAACACAATACCACAGAGTCTTCGCCTCACATAAGGTGATCCTAGCCAGTAGCAGAAGCATGCTGCACTGTGCTTCATGGAAAAATCAAGACTTCATTTTCGGCTAGATGGCTGTTGTGTGCATATATGTATGTATGCCTATAGAATTTCTAGAGTGTGATCCAAACCAAAAGGCATATATCGCTGTGCATGGTCAAAGACAATCATAAACCTAACATGTAAGAAGTGCAGAACTTGGGTTGTTGATTATTTTTATTTTTTTTATTTTTTTAATATTTATTTATTGACATTTTGATTTAACAATTACAGGATCCTTTACAACAAATATCATACAGGATGATGAATGATGGAGGTCCATGTATCTGCATTATGGGTTGTTGATGGTTAATGTATTGTGATGTGGTGTTCTGTAAAGAGGTGAGTCTTCAACTGTGTCCTAAATTGGACCAGCATTAGGGGTGGTTCTGATGGATTCATGTATATTGTCCCAGATCCTGGGAGCATAGATGGAAAAGGTCTGCTGACTCGTCCTTTTCGTTTTTTACACTTCTTAGTCTGCTTCTGTGTTTGCTGTAGGTGTGCCGAGACTTACCGGAGATGGTGAGCTTATCTGCAAGATATGCAGGGGTGCTGGTCATGATGACTTCGTAAATGAGGAGACTTCAGAGCGTGTATGAGGGTGAGGTGGTCTACTGTCGAAGACAGCTGAGAGGTCCAGGAATATCAGGAGGCAGGAATCGTCTTCATCTGAGGTCAAGGGGTGTAATGTAATGGTTTCGGTGCTGCAGTATTATCTAAAGCCAGACTGGGAGCCGTGCAGAAAGTGGTTAGCATTGATGTGGTCTTGGAGTTGAACACATACTGCTTTTTTCAATAATCTTGCAGATGAATTGTAGGTGACTGATGAGCTGGTAGTTGGCTTGGCCATCATGGTCTAGTATAGAGTTCTTTATGAATGAGAGGATCTGGTTTGTTTTGGGAGCTTCTGGGAAGATGTCCCGAGTTACGGAGGCAGTGACTGTGGTAAGTAAGGCGAGAGCTTTGATGGTAAGACATCATCTTCATAAGAAGTGGATTTGATTGACTTGAGCATGTCAGCGATATCTGGGAGAGGTAGGGCTTTGAAGGCTGACCATTGAGACATTCTTTTGATACCCAAACCTGATAAAGACCCCTTGAGTTGTGCCACTTATGGCTGATAGCGCTATGAAATACAGACATTAAAATATTGACTAAAATCTTAAAAGCAAGACAGCAGAAATTACTTCCTGTCCTTGAACATAGGAAACAGGTGGACTTTGTCACTTGTCAAACCTACAGGTACCATATAAGCACCCTACCGCACCTAATGTGGTAAGAGAGATAGGATGAACATGACAAAGTGGCTGTCTCCCTGGAGGCTGAGAAAGCATTTTACCTTGTAGAGTAGAGCTCCATTTCAGGACGCTGGGAAGGGGCTGAATTGGGCCTCCGCTTTATTCATTAGGTCCAATGCTATACCATTATCTTGTGGCATTCATTCATGGCAATGGCACAACATGACTCTCTTTTCTGATCAGTGCAGACACCCCTCAGGAATACCTGCTCCCACCACAACTTTCCCTTCTGACCATGGCACCATTTGCAGTTGCTATTAGAGAATCATGATAGGTGAAGGAGATAATTTCTCCAGAGAGAGAGAGCTTAGGCTTCTGCTCTATCCGGATACTATAATGCTCACTCTATCCGACTCTTTGAACTTGAGCGCAGCACTAATGAATGGGGTCACCAATTTTTGTTTGTCTTCTCTCGAGATAAAATAAATTGGTCACAAAGTTAAATGATGCCTTCCTTTGCAGGACAGACCACCATTGGCTCCCCAGGAAAATAAAATATCTGGCAATTTTTGCCTGTGGTAAGATTTCTCAGACATGCTGCAGGGGTGTGGAATTTATTAAAATATCTACTTGTCCACGGGACAGGTTGCTTCTCAAATCCACTTGTCCTGTAAAAAGATCTACTTGTCCCTTTGGTTGCCTTTAGTGTGGCGCCAAATTATGGCAGCAATCTCATTATGTAAGAGCTCTGATAATAGCCTCTCTGACTATGCCAGGGCTACTACCATAGTAGGGCTTGAATACTTGCAGTTTCAATCCCTACTGTAGCAATTTCCTTATTTTTCCACCTTTCTGCAGATCTGCATACTGGGGCTGGAGGAAGCAGTAAGCAATAGTTCCAGGGCTGGAATGCCTTTGAGTCTGCAAACCTACTAACCTGCATGTTTTAAAGATCCTCACCAGCTTCTCTCTAATATTTTCCCATAATAAGAAAGGTTGGACATTTACTCCTGACAATGGCAGAATTAGAACTTCTTCCAGGGTTGGGAAGAAAGTGGCTGGAGGGAAAATGAACTTGCGAATGCTCAATAGATTTTCACATGAGCAAATCTACACATCCGTATTTACCCATGCTAAAATACAGTTCACAAATATTTTATAAGGGTACGACATATACCATGGGTGCACTTTTGTTACTTTCTTTAAGAATTTGGGGCCACATGTAGGTAGGTTCAGATTTGCGACCCGCAAATTGCGAGTCGCAAATCCGAATGTAGGATGGTGTCTCTGACACAATCTGTGATTCGCAAGGGCTTCGCAAATGCACACCTCATGAATAATCATGAGGTGGGTCGCAATTTGCGACCCCCTTGCGATTGACGGCCTCACAGGGATGGTGGCCTGCTGGAGACAGCAGACCACCATGTCTGTGACTGCTTTACAATAAAGCAGTTTTTTTTGTTTTTGTAATGCAGCCCGTTTTCCTTAAAGGAAAACGAGATGCATTACAAAAACGAAAAATGAAACGTTTTCGTTTCATTTTTTCAGAGCAGGCAGTGGCCCTGCGGACCACTGCCTGCTCTGAAAAAATGTTTACAGTGACATTCACAATGGGGAAGGGGTCCCAGGGGGACCCCTTTCCTTTTGTGAAAGTGTTAGCACCCATTTGAAATGGGTGCAAACTGCAATTGGTTTGCGCCCGCAAAACAATCCTACATTGCACTGCGAGTCGCAATTAGAAAGGGAACACCCCTTCCTAATTGCAAATCGCAAACCCGTTTTGCGATTCGGTAACCAGGTTACCGAATCGCAAAACTGGGTTTGTGCATCGCAATGTGCTTTTTGCACGTCGCAAACAGCGAAAGTCGCTGTTTGCGACATGCAAAAAGCTACCTACATGTGGGTCTTGGTCCCTAATTAGGTCTGGTGTTAAAGACATTTTGTTTTTATTAAACTTCTATTTCTCTCTCTTTCGGCTGGCTTTACTGTGAGTGATCGCATTCTTCTCTTCCACAAGGAGCATATTGGCACACAAAGTAGTTTTGTTCAGTGTCAGGAACTACAGTGGCAAACAGTGACGTAACGAAACTGGAGGGTGCCCCTTTGCAAAGAACATGGAGGAGCCCCCTCTCCAGACTCACTCAGGGCAGGTGCTGTGCTGAAGGGGCCCCCTGGAGGGCGGCTGCGGGGCCTTTGTTATGCCACTGGTGGCAACGTGTGCTTTTAGAGTTCAAAAACGTTTTTTTTTTTTTTCCAGTGTTTGTTACAATGTTGAGGGCCTGGTAGCTCCCACAACAATAAAGTGTTACAAAAGCCATGTCAAAACAAGACACGCATTGATGAAACTAAAAGACTTATAAAAATATGTCAGATCAGTTGGCTTTGTCAGTGTTTGTTTATTTTAATGCTTCCCATAATAGTGTTGAAAATGGTTACACTGATTTTCCATTAGAAATATTTTTGGGAAATACTAGCATGCATCAAAACATTTTACTAAATGACACCTCATTTGCATCTAATCAGAGAGCATTCTGGGAGCATTATACTTAGCCTCATAGCCTAAACTTTTCAAACATGTGTATACACGTTTTTTTTTATTTGTACTGGAACCAACGTCAGTAGTGAAGTGTGACCTTAAAACATTTATTTACAGCACTCACCCTAATAATGAAGGTTTTCAAATAATGAACCATAAATACAAGTTCGAACAGCATTATCTTTTGGAAACACATTACCTCAACTGTAGAGAGTTCCACTCTCTGTAAACAGGCAGCCAAAGGGTTTTTGCTGCAGGGGGTTGGGCCTACTTGTCCCAAGGACAAAGTAAATATAAAAACTTGTTGCCCTTGACCCCAAACAAGATGTCCGGGCGTCAGGCGATAGGAATTCCACATCCCTGAGCTGGAAAAGCAAACAAACCTTTGCAAATGGGAGATATTTCTAATATTTTTAGTCAGGTTCCAAACAATAATGATGTTGGTTGCATCTGTGTTTAAGTGTGTGTTTGGAATGCTATCTATATGTATATCACAGGCCCTTTTGAAAAGGATTGACAAGGAATTGACACCAAGACTTAAGATGTCGAAATTTTGGGCAAAATATTGATTACTGCATCTACACATTGCCTCTTACTAAAATGCACATCACTTATTGCTTCTGGTGTATCACTTTTCATCGATTATTGAAACACCAGACCGGCCTTCAAATCTTTTCGATAAATGGCGACCGACGGGCAGTGTTATGGAACAGTGGGTCCTCTATGAGAACAGGGATCTCTCCAGTGACCCAGACAAGCTCATCTTCAAGAAGCCAAGGAGACTTTGGAAGTTGACTATAAGGAATGACAATGGATAGCTTCCGGCAAGCAACAGGTCTGCTTTGGAATAATAAAGCTATACAAATTTCTGGCCTTCCTATTAATTCGTGGAAGGAGATCCTGATCTTAGAACAATTGCTAGTGGGAGGTACATTGAAAGTATTCTATTGGAAGAGTTTGGAATCTCTCAGAGTCCTCAGTGGTGGTTCGTGGTGCTAGTCTTATGGTGTTCCACTCTAGAACCCTGGTATTGTTATCAGTTGAGGTTCTCCGACTGGCATTTACGGATGACTGTGGCTAGGATGCGTTATTAAACTTCTCTTCATCTTAACGTGTCTGAAGCCTGTTGGCATGTGACAGGCGTGCAGCGCACACCGTACAAATGTCTGTCAGGATATGAAAAGTGGTAAGGTGTTTGGAGTGTCATTTTTATGGAATTGAAGTGATTGCCAGTTTGTGTAAATCCAGTGAACATAGAGAGTTAGATTTTTAACCTAATTGGCACCTGAAGAGCTTGAAGTACAATGGCACCACTTGGAAGGGAAACCCCACCCCGGGCTGCTGTGATTCCTGGCTGTGGGAAGGTGAAACGTCTGGCACTCCGTGTTTCATTCCACCAGCATGATGATGTTCACTAGTGTGTCTAGGGCGACGTCATAAATGGAGCTCAGACTTACGTCATTGTGATCTCTTTGACGTGGAGTAGGCAGGAGTGGTTCGAGTGTGGTGGCAAGCAGCAGTAATAAAGAGGGTTTTTAAAAGACCTGTGCATTTCCGGCATTAGAACACATGACTGGTGCTTGCCCTTTTCTCTTCTGGTTTAGATTTAATGTTCTTTTATTTTTTTCTGTTTTGCCACATTATACCGTATATTGTTTTGACTCTTTTTGTATTTGTTATTTCATGTTTCTAATGGGTGTTTATGTTTTAAAGATGTGTGGTGTCTAACTACTCCTGTATTGTTTGTATGGTGCTCCACTCTAAAAGTTTGGTGCCAGGGGGTCGTTAAATTTCCCTGACATGTACTGCTGACTGTGACTGGGGCGTGCTATTGTTAGGCTCTCCTCTCCATCTTACCTTATCCGGAGGACTTCGGCTTCCTTTTGTACGAGTTTTTTCTAACTGACACCCTGCTCACGAAGAGTCCTAGGTCGAGAACTACGTGACATTTCGCAATCCCTGATTCATGAACAAATGTGTGATTTCAAGGTTGTAAGCTCCGGAATTTACAATGTTCTTGTAGGAATCTGGCATTTTATGTAGTGTACCAATTTAAGGGTACACCATGCAAAAAGTCCAGACGATCCTTATTGGTTTACAGTGGCTTACCATAATAATACCAAGTGCTCTATTTGTGGTAGTGTTGTTGTTTGTCCAGATTGTTGTTGTTCATAATATGATGATGAATTTATGCTATTCATTTGGTATTAATGGCTTTTTAATGTAATATATTTTTGTATGGATTGCTAGCGTGAATTTGTGTGAAATGTGCTGTTAAAAATGTGTTTGGGTAGAACTGTGCAAAATATTTTTTACGAGATACTTCTCCCTCAAAAGTAAGTCCAACTTCACCAAAGTTCTACTCTGTAATTAAGATGGGAAGTTTAATTATGCACATTGCACATGCACATTGGGATTCAGAACTGAAGATCCATAGGAACAAAGTGACTTGAGGGTGGCATAGCTTCAAGAGGTGTTAGAGACTTCATGAAAATGTCTCAAAGTCAGACTATGATGCTCCTGTAACTGTTGATGTTATATCTGCAGGAGAGACTCAGAAATAATAATGTTTTGTTTCATGTGCAGATCCTTCTCCTGTTAGTAACGTGAACCTGCATAACAGGACAAACTCATCAATTACAATCTCCTGGACAAAACCTGACAACCTTTTTGTCAATTCTTACACCTACTGGGTAAAGGTTCAAAATGCCGGCTCTACCATTGGACCTATGGAAGTTAAAGAAAATGTCTCTACGCAGAACAGTTTACTGCCCGGGACCCTCTACACATTCGTCATACAGTCGGTGACAGAGAATAACGTTTCAAGCACCGAAACAAACTACAGAAGTTACTCAAGTGAGTAATTTGCTGGCTGGCTGGCTGATTCTTTTGCTCTTAAAAATTGAGAATTTAAGTACATGTACATTCAGCACCATAGTATTCATGCCTTGGTTTCTGGGTGAAAATCGAAATGGGACTGCCACTCCCACAATTACCAATGTTGCTCGACTATGGAAATCGCTAGTTGCAGGTATTGTTTCATCATTATGAGGGTCATTATTACCCCACGGTGAATGGTAATGTGGCGGCAATAGCGCCAACAGGCTGGCGGTACATACTGCCACATCATGAGAATGGCAGGTTGGCTGCAGCCAGCCTGCCACTTCCCCACTCATGGCGGTATCAGCTGCCAGGCCGGAGATGTCTATCTCCAGCCTGGCGGCCGGCATAGTACCACCCATGGCATTATGAGCCGGCCTACCACCATGGTTTTCGTAGGCCCTACCGGTGACGGAATTCCTTCCCTGTCACCGGCTCCACCACAACACACACCTGGCACCCCCCACTCCGCATCCATCCAAACTCCCCCCACCCCATCTGATCCTCACACTCACCCCCATCCCCTCCTATCCTCACACTCACCACCCACCCCCTCTGATCCTCACACTCACCCCCACACCCTCCCATACACACACACCCGCAGACACGCACCACGCATACACCCAATCACTCACACTCGCATACACATATACTTCCAGACATGCTTGCACACTGACATGCAGACACGCACTCAATTCACCATTCTTACATGCATTCACTCACACGCATGCAACCACACAAAGAACACAACACACACAGATGCATTGACACACTCACACATTCATGCACATACTCAGACACACACAACACCCCTTGATCCCCCCCTTCCCTGTCGAAAGCCCAACTTACCTTGGTCGAGGACGTCTTCTGGCAGGGAACGGGAAGGGGCACTGCTACCGCCAGCAGTGCCCCACAAGCAGAACACATTACTGGACATAATACTCCTGGCCGTGTTCTACTGGCGTGGCGGTGCTGGTGGTAGCAGCAGCAGCTTACAACCATCAGCCAGTATGATCACTGCCAGAATTCCGCCCTTCTTGTGGCAGAAGTCCAGCAGTGATCATAATATGGCAGACAGCTGCGGTAGCGGTATGTTGGCGGCCGTAACCGTGACAATAGGCGTTTTTTACCGCCATTGTTATAATGAGGGCCTATGAGTTTTTCAACTTGGAAAGTAGAATACCCACTGGAATCTGTATCTCTGCTTCAAAATCCATTGTTATTCCCCCAGGTAAAATTCTGCTTACTTTTGAAACAGCCAACGTGCGTCTTGGGAAAGATGGAAGTGCAGGTTATACTGCACAATTTAAAACCCTGATTCAACCTGTAACTCCTATTACTGGCCAAAACAGGGTTTACTCAAAGCTCTAATACCGGCCTTTGTGTGCGTTTGCTCTAAAGTACCAGTTTCCAATCTGTAGGGCTTGAGTATATTGCTGTACTGGGATTTAATTTCTGTAGAAGCCGAACCCTACATAGGTTTTCCAATTCCCTCCATGATAAGTAAAGGATTCTTCCCTACTCCAATGCCCAGTGCCCAATAATGCACTTTCTCCCTGTTGGGGTCAGTGTTCTCTTTTGAACATCCTTAAGCTCTGACTTCAACAGTGAACTTGGAATCCAAGTTTGGTAAGTGTTGCCTACAAATCTACAAATCTAAAACCAGGCAAAACCAGGCAAAACATGCTATTTAGTAATACTTCTAACATACAGTTCCCTATAACCCCTTCGCTGACAAGCATTTTCCCCCTCCTGTGCCGAGCCTTTTTTTGTCCATTTGGTGCAGTTCGCGCTTAGGCCCTCATAACTTTTTGTTCACATAAGCTACCCACGCCAAATTTGCGTCCGTTTTTCCCAACATCCTAGGGATTCTAGAGGTACCCAGACTTTGTGGGTTCCCCTGAAGGAGACCAAGAAATTAGCCAAAATACAGTGCAAATGTTGTTTTTTCAAAAAAATGGGAAAAAAGGGCTGCAGAAGGCAGCTTGTGGTTTTTTCCCTGAAAATGGCATCAACAAAGGGTTTGCAGTGGCAAGATCACCATCTTCCCAGCTTTCAGGAACAGGCAGACTTGAATTGGAAAACCCAATTTTTCAATACAATTTTGACATTGTACTGGGACATACCCCATTTTTACTATTTTTTGTGCTTTCAGCCTCCTTCCAGTTAGTGGGCAAAATGGGAGAGAAACCAATGCTGGATCCCAGAAAGCTAAACATTTCTGAAAAGTAGACAAAATTCTGAATTAAGCAAGGGGTCATTTGTGTAGATCCGACAAGTGTTTCCTACAGAAAATAACAGCTGAAATAAAAACATATTGAAATTGAGGTGAAAAAAAACAGACCTTTTTCTCCACGTTTTACTCTGTAACTTTTTCCTGTGATGTCAGATTTTTGAAAACAATATACCGTTACGTCAGCTGGACTCTTCTGGTTGCTGGGATATATAGGGCTTGTAGATTCATCAAGAACTCAAGGTACCCAGAGCCAATAAATGAGCTGCACCTTGCAATGGGTTTTTATTCTATACCGGGTATACAGCAATTCATTTGCTGAAATATAAAAAGTGAAAAATAGGTATAAAAAAAACCTTTGTATTTCCAAAATGGCCACAAGATAAGGTGTTGAGAAGCAGTGGTTATGTGCCCATACTAGCATGTGAATTACAGGGCATTTCTCAAATAGACGTCTTTTTTACACACTGCCTTACATTTGGAAGGAAAAAATGTAGAGAAAGACAAGGGGCAATAACACTTGTTTTGCTATTCTGTTTTCCCCCAAGTCTCCTGATGAAAATGGTACCTCACTTGTGTGGGTAGGCCTACCGCCCACGAAAGGAAATGGCTCAAAACACAACGTGGACACACCACATTTTTTCACAGAAAACAGAGGTGTTTTTTGCAAAGTGGCAACCTGTGGATTTTGGCCTCTCGCTCAGTCGGCACCTGGGGAAACCTAGCAAACTAGCGCATTTTTTAAAACTAGACACCTAGGGGAATCCAGGATGGGGTGACTTGTGGGGATCTGACCAGGTTCTGTTACCCAGAATCCTTTGCAATCCTCAAAATTTGACCAAAAAAACACTTTCTCCTCTCATTTCGGTGACAGAAAGTTCTGGAATCTGAGAGGAGCCACAAATGTCCTTCCACCCAGCGTTCCCCCAAGTCTCCCGATAAAAATGGTACCTCACTTGTGTGGGTAGGCCTAGCGCTCACAAAAGGAAATGGCCCAAAACAGAACGTGGACACATCACATTTTTTCACAGAAAACAGAGGTGTTTTTTTTACAAAGTGCCTACCTGTGGATTTTGGCCTCTAGCTCAGCCGGCACCTAGGGAAACCTAGCAAACCAGCACATTTTTTAAAACTAGACACCTAGGGGAATCCAAGATGGGGTGACTTGTGGGGCTCTGACTAGGTTCTGTTACCCAGAATCCTTTGCAAACCTCAACATTTGACCCCAAAAAACACTTTTTCCTCTCATTTCGGTGACAGAAAGTTCTGGAATCTGAGAGGAGCCACAAATTTCCTTCCGCCCAGTGTTCCCCCAAGTCTCCCGATAAAAATGGTACCTCACTTGTGTGGGTAGGCCTAGCGCCCACAAAAGGAAATGCCCCAAAACACTATCTGGACACATCAAAATTATCAAATACAAAACTACCTGTTTTTGCAGGGGGGCACCTGCGTTTTTGGTCCTGGGCTCAGCAGCCTTCTAGGGAAACCTACCAAACCCAGACATTTGTGAAAACTAGACTCCCGAGGGAGTCCTGTGAGGTGTGACTTGCGTGGATCCACCAATGTTTTCTTACCCAGAATCCTCAGCAAACCTCAAATTTAGCTAAAAAAATCAATTTTTTCCCACATTTCTGTGTGGGATCACCACACTGGGACACATTTCATACCACCCAATGTCTCCTGGTAAAAATGATACCTCATTTGTGTAGGTGGGCCAAGTGCTTGTGAAAGGGAAGAGCCAAAAACATGTCGATATTGAGGGGGAACAAAAAGGGTCCAAAAGGGCAGTTAGCAAAAAACACATTTTTAGGCTGACAAGTGCAGCAGAATTTTTATCGGTATAGATGAGACAATGCTGGGTGGTAGGAATTCTGTGGATTCCTGCAGATTCCGGAAGGTTCCAGCACAAAAACGTGGGAAAAATGTGTGATTTCCAGCAAAGTTGGAGGTTTGCAGGGGATTGTGGGTACAAAACTGGTGGGGGGGTGCATGTGAAACACACCACCCTGGAATCACCCAGATGTTTAGTTTTCAGATGTGCCTAGGTCTTGTGGATTTTTCTACATGGCAGCGTCCCAAAGTCCATAAAGTGCAGCCCTCACCATTCCAAGTGGGACGATTTTGAGAGTAAGCCAAGTTCTCATGGCCCAAATGTAAAACTAAAACCCAAAATAATCAAATGTCTTCTTGCTTGCTGCGGGATAAGATGTTTTAGAGTGCGAGGGAGAGCTGAAAGACTGTTACCCCCTTCAGTTGAGGTGGGGGCGTAACCAGGCCCATACTGGTTGGTAGCCACCACCCCAATATATATAAATATTTTTTTTAATTCCCTGGCATCTAGTAGACTTTCTGCCCCACCCCACCGGGGTGTGGATCAGGGGTAATTGCCCCATCTGCCCACTGGTGGGCAGAACAACTTTGGCCCCATTTATTTGGGGTGGGGGTATGGCCATACACCCACCCTCTTATTTTTGGGAAAAAAACTTCCCTGACCTCTGGTGGGCTTTCTGCCCAGTCTTGGGGGCAGATGGGCCTTCCAAAAATAGGTCCATCTGCCCCCAATGGGGGGCAGATATGGCCAACAGTAATGTGCCCCCATGGGGAGCGACCCTTACCCAAGGGGCTGCCCCCCGAAAGAAAACACACACATACACACACACACCAATCCCTGGTGCTTAAGTGGTTTCTGCCCCCATGGGGGCAGATTGGCCTAATAAAAATCGGCCAATCTGCTCCCAAGGGGGGCTGAAATGGTCTAAATACAATTTGCCCCCCAGGGGAGCGACCCTTGCCTAATGGGTCGCTCCCCATCTCTAAAGAAACAATCAAACAAACAAAAAAACACAAAAATAAAATGTGCCCTGGCATCTAGAGGTTTCTGCCCCCCCTGGGGGCAGATCGGCCTAATAACAATAGGCTGATCTGCCCCCGGGGGGGGGCAGAAATGGCCTAAAATAAATTTGCCCCCCCCAAACCCCTGGGGAGGGACCCTTGCCTACGGGGTCACTCCCCTTGCGTGACATTGGCACAAAAAAAAAAAGATCATCCCCGGTGCCTAGTTGTTTCTGCCCCCCTAGGGGGCAGATTGACCTAAAATCGCCCGATCTGCCCCCAGGGGGTGCAGAAATGATCTAAATACAATATGCCTCCCAGGGGAGCGACCCTTGCCTAATGGGTCGCTCCCCATCTCTAAAAAAACAAACAAACAAAAAAAAAAACACCCAAAAAAAATTAGCCCTGGCGCCTAGCGGTTTCTGCGCCCCCCTGGGGGCAGATCGGCCTAATAACAATAGGCCGATCTGCCCCCAGGGGGGGCAGAAATGGCATAAAATAAATTTGCCCCCCAACCTCCCTGGGGAGGGACCCTTGCCTACGGGGTCGCTCCCCTTGCGTGACATTGGCACAAAAAAAAAAAAAAGCCCGGTGCCTAGTTGTTTCTGCCACCCTTGGGGGAAGATTGACCTAAAATCGGCCAATCTGCCCCCAAGGGGTGCAGAAATAGTCTAAATACAATTTGACCCCCAGGGGTGCGACCCGTGCCTAATGGGTCGCTCCCCATCTCTAAAAAAACAAACAAACAAAAAAAAAACACAAAAATAAAATTAGCCCTGGCGCATAGAGGTTTCTGCGCCCCCGGGGGCAGATCGGCCTAATAACAATAGGCCGTTCTGCACCCGGGGGGGCAGAAATGGCATAAAATAAATTTGCCACACTCCCCATCCCCCCTGGGGAGCGACCCTTGCCTACGGGGTCGCTCCCCTTCCGTGACATTGACGCAAAAAAAAGATCCCTGGTGTCTGGTGGTTTCTGCCCCCTTGGGGGCAGATTGGCGTAGCAAAAATCTTTGGGGCAGAAATGGCCTAAATACAATTTGCCCCCCCCCCCCCCTCCTCCTCCCTCCCGGGGAGCGACCCTTGCCTAAGGGGTCGCTCCCCGTCTATAAAACAAATAAATCCCTGGTGCCTAGTGGTTTCTGCCCTCCTTGGGGGCATATCGGCCTAATTAAAATAGGCTGATCTGCCCCCCAGGGGGGCAGAAATGGCCTAAAATAAATTTGCCCCCCAGGGGAACGACCCTTGCCTACGGGGTCGCTCCCCTTGCGTGAAATTCACAAAAAAGAAAAAAAAACTCCCTGGTGTCTAATGGTTTCTGTCCCCCTTGGGGGCAGATTGGCCTCATAAAAATAGGCCAATCTGTCCCCAAGGGGGGCAGAAATGGCCTAAATATAATTTGCCCCTTAGGAGAACGACCCTTGCCTAACGGGTCGCTCCCCACCTCTAAAAACAAAAACAAAAATGATCCTTGGTGCCTAGAGGTTTCTGCCCGCCCTGGAGGCAGATCAGCCTAACAATAGGCCGTTCTGCACCCGGGGGGGCAGAAATGGCATAAAATAAATTTGCCACACTCCCCATCCCCCCTGGGAGCGACCCTTGCCCAAGGGGTCGCTCCCTCATGCCAATTTCATAAACATAAATAAATCCCTGGTGTCTAGTGGGCGTTTTAGTAGCCGGATTGCTTGCCACATATTTCTGATTTTGTTATATATTTCTTATGAATGCAGACCTGGGAGGTTTGCCAATATATATTTTAGGGTAGCCTGGGGTGTTATTTTTGTAATTTGGTTGTTTGTCCCTGGCCCAGGATCCTTATTTTCACACAGGGAATTCCTTTCTCAGAGAAATCCATTATCTCCTTCTGAGCTTTTATTTATTTGATCTCAAATACCAAATGTATTTGTTATATTCTTGTAGAGTCTTTCAGAATTACTCAACGTGTGTATGTGTGTACATATTTCGGTGAATTTGTAGATTTTTTTTAACGTAAAGTAATATTTTATTACCATATGTAAAGCCAACCTCCCCGCAGTACACAGCCTTCAGCCATCCACTGTGGGGAGTTGCCACAAGACCGTATGTTTTTTTTTATAAAGGAAAGGGGTCCACATGCCCCGAGCATTATTAGGCCCTGGTGACTCCATCCCATAGGTCCTTTTATTTTTATGGGGGGGCCTGGTGGCCACCCTCCCAGAGCCTTAATAGGCTCCGGGGACCCCCACCCCAGGGCATTTTTTTATAAAAGGGTAGGGGGGCCGTGTGGTGCCCCCTCCCCAAGCCTTTCTGGGCCCTTGGGACACTATCCCCCAAGACTCTCTTTTTTTTTTAAGTGGTGGGGCAGAGGTATGTTCCCTCCCGAGCCTTCTTAGACCCTGGAGACCCCATACCCCAGGGCCACTAGCTAAAATAAAGGGGAAGGGAGGGGCACTGCACCCATCGCCACTCCTTGTTATGCCCTAAGGGCCCTACCCCCCAGGGCTACTAGTAACAATAAAGGGGAGGGGGCACATGGATTCCCTCCCCAAGCTGTTATCGATCCCAGGAAACCCATTCCTCAGCACCCGCTTTATGAAAGATGGGTGCCCTGGTTGAGAGCCAACGGGGAGCCCCAGGGCCCCAGCAGCTCCAGCTGGCTTCTCTCGTGTAGCGGGAGCCTAAATTGCTCCCATCTGGAGTGAGCAGCTACTAATGCTGATCCCTCCAGGTGGGAGCAATATTTTGATCTGTTTCCCTGCCCGCATCACTGCAGGCAGGGAAACCAATCAAAAGTCTGCTCCCAGTCAGCATGAGCATTTTCAAAGGTCCCACCAGCTGGGAGCATACTTTGTGTTTGCCTCCTCTTTTTTTATGCTCATTGGGTATTAAGAAATGGTCCCTGGAGCAATACCACACTTGTTTTCCTGCGTGTGTCAGCATTCCATCTACGTAATATCTGTCATGTAGCCTATTAACCAGGACCTCAAATTCTTTCATTTATTCAGCCTTTAGTGAACAATTCTTTCGAATTCTCTGGTATTACCAGGCTCCTATCCCATAGGCTCATAGGATGACTACTAGTGTATCTCAGAAGTGTGTTATGCTCTGTTGGTTTTCTGAATAATTTTGTGTATAATTTACCATCCTCGACTTGTAAAGTCATGTCTAGAAAATGTATTTCAATGCTGCTATGAGTCATGGCAAACTGAATTTCAGTTGACCTATTAAGCCATCCTAAAAAGACATCTCACCGGATGGTGTTGTCTGTCCATATTAATAAAACCCATCTATATGTCCTCCAGAACGTCTTTCTCTCAGATAAGGGATTGGTTACTGGAGATATATGCATTTTTTTGTAGTTGTCCATAAAAATATTAATCAGATCGGGAGCAAATCCCACCCCCCCTAGCTTCACCTTTAGACTGAAAGTAAAATTAATTCTTAATTACAAATATTTTTTGTCATAGCTACCTCTAATAATGACACTATTAATTCAGTGGGCGCCTACATAGGTTTATCTCTAGTGTCTAGTATAGATCTAATCACCTGCAATGCTTCCTGCTGTGGGATGTTGGTATATAACACATTTATATCCATATTGACTAATAATTGTGTGTGGGGTGAGAAAGGGTAATCCTCTACCAGTGTGCTCCAGTCTTACTTACAAAAGGCTTAATGAATATCTCCGTTTATTTGCACAATGGTTCCAGGACTGAACCACATCTTGACATTATGGAGGACTGTCTAGACGTTTGTGGATCTTGGTTAGGGTATATATTGTTGGTGTTCTAGGATGTTTTTATTTAGATATCACATTCATATTTACTTATATACCCATGAACAAGGCCTTTATCGCTAATAAGTTGACTCCCTTCCTTTGTGGGATAGGATCTCAGTTTCTTAATGTGTTCCTGTACTCCCAGTTGTCTGAATCTCAGTTTTGTAATCTTCAGTGTCTGATATCAATATGGCACCTCCTTTTCCCATAGGTTTGATTGGCAATATTGGTATTTCTATTGAGAGTGGTAAATTCTAGCTTATGGGGGACTTAGTGGTGTTGTATGTGATGTACTCCTTCCGGGCTAACCACTGTATATAATTTCCTAAGCCCATCTGCCCGAATGTCAACACCTCGTGGGATACCAAGTGCACTGACAGTGTGAAGGGGGATCGGGGTCTTGTCTTGGACCACTGCCATTCCACTTTCTTTGGTATGGGATTTTAGAGAAATAATGTTTGAGTCTTATCTTCCTGAAAAAACTGATGGGGTTCCGTTTTGATATTAAACGTATTAGGGACAATACTAAGATCAAAGGAGAGGCCCTTAGCCAGTATTTCTGATTCTGTCTTCGTAAGAGTGTATTTAGATAAACTTATAAGAGAGTCCATTTCCCTATGTGTAATATTGGAATCTGACACCTGTAGTACTATTGTCAGGTCTCAATCTTCTTATGGCTCTCCTGTAGCCTGCTCTCTTCCCTCTGCCTAGCCCCTTGCCCTGGCCGGTCTGTATCTGCCCTTCTCTAGTCCCCGTAGATTTGGGCAGATGTGTAAGGAGATGTACTTGTCCCTGCCTGCTCAGTGTCAGTCTGAGCCACTGGATATGGAAGAATCTGAGAAGTTTACAAACATGTTTTGCATTTCCATTGATTAATGTAAGACCCTGAGTATACTTCAGGCGGTTTTCGTCTTGTAAGTATAGATAGGTAACTTTTTTATTGTAGTATGTAATATCTTTCAACAGCTTGTCTAGTTTCCTCCCACTGCATCATGAAACACCCCTCAACCCCTGCCGAAGTAAGATAAATACATGCGTGTCCTCATGCTATTGCAGATTGGCCTACTGTTGCATGGGTTCTGATTGTAACTCTTGTTTTCCTTACAGATCCTAATCAGCCTGAAAATCTGATGGCATCGCCAGTCAGTGACACAGTGATCCTCATCGATTGGACCGCACCAAAGGATCCCAATGCAGACAGATATCAGTACAACATGACCCTGACAAATGCCAAGCATGAACAGACCACACAGACTGCTAGCACCAATGCAACCAACCGGACCTTTGAAGCCTTGTACCCGGGCAACCTATACATTGCAAGAGTCACCTCCTGGATCGACAACGCTTTCAGCACAGAGAGTCAAACAAATGCACAGACGAGTAAGCATTTCAAAAATACTCTAAAAAATGTGTTGGTAACATTCTTTAATCAACAACCATTATTTTATTTATGTAGCAATTACTACCACAGTTTTGTCCATTATATGGCGCTGTCAATCTTAAGTGCTGCTATCACCAAACATAATGATAGAAGGATGAAAGGCTGAATGAAACCTGCTGGAATTGAAACCTACACTCTTCCAGCTATGTACTTGCCCCTATCGGTGAATGCTCAATTCTATGGGCTCTTTCACCATTTAACTGTATTTCTTACATGTAGTTGCATATTGCATCATAAGCGTGGTTACTTCAACTTTACTTATCTGTATCTCTGTACCTGGATTGAAAGGAGAATACAGCTTGCAAAGCAACTTTCAGTTGTTCACTTTCTTAGTTTTTCAGCTCTTTGTTCAAGATAGCAGATCAACAATGTGCAACTCTACATGATCCCACTTCTATAGGACGTCTCCAGCCCTACCAGTTTCGCCATGTCTAGCCTTTTCACAATGCAAGCCAGCCTATGTGTATTTCTGCTTCATTGAACTTCACAGATGAGATCTGTCTTGAGTTCCTTGAAGACTCCCATGCTATCCTGCCTGACACTTCACCAAGACCTTTGATTGAAACAATTGGGTTCCACACCCATCATGTTATAATCCATCGGTCAAGTACATAGAAGAAATGCTGCAAGAACTGTGCTCGATCCTCAAAAGCACGTCTTCTAGTTCTCTATGACACAGTGTCTCAGGACCTCTTGCATCACACCCAAATCTTCAAACATTCTACAACCACACACACTCCCAGCAAAACATAGATCTGCCTGAATCACTCTGTCCAGTTTTCAGTGCTGTAATAGTGCAGGTTGGGTGCTATAGAATACTGCATATTATATGTTAGTGATACTTTTCAGTTTGCCCAAAAGTAGAAAACAAATGCAACTTTGCATATTTTCTGTTGTAGCTTTGCAATATATGAGATTTATAGTCCTCAGTGGCGTTATGTAATGTTACATTTTTCCTCACACTGCATGTGTTTTTCCTCTCTGGTAAAGATAAAGCTAAACAGTGAAAAAGTGACATGCTGCAAAGTTGCAATTTACATTGCACTTGTGGTTACCAATACTTGTTTCTCTCACAGTTTGTCCCCCTCCTCTCTTATGGGGTAAATCTTCCTATTATTCTGTGCTCTCACTTGTTGCTCCTATCCCCCCTTTCTTTTACATATATTTTCCTTGTTATATCTCATGTTCTCTTGTATGTTTCCTAACCCGCAAGCCTTCCACTTACTGTTTTACTCAGTCAACACTGCACACCATTTTCCAGCTTCTCTCTTTTTATCTTTAGAGTAGTCAATATTGGATAATGGAAGGTGTGATCTACCTTTAATAGGTCCCCTTTTTTTAACTAGGCAGTGAGTCTAACAGTGATCAAGAGGTTTTCATAACCTGCCTGTAATGCTCTGAGTAAGTGAGCACAGCAATTGTTCCTCTGTTTCACACCCACTCCTGCAGAGTTCAGGATCCTCCTCAGTGTCTCTGCATCCTAAAACCAGCCATCTCACAATGAGGCACTAAGGCTGGTATTTGAGTGCTGTAATATTACTTTTGGAAATACCAATGCTGTGAGATGTTTTATTTCTCTGGTGTGGTATTTACGAGGTATTTATGTTGGGATGGTGGATAACTAGGCTTTGTGGTTTTCAGTTAAAACTGACTATAACCGATAAAAGACACCACCAAAAGGAATATTTGCTTTTCAATAGAAACTGGAAAACATCTGATTTTGCCTCAATTTCACTGCTTCAGCACCCTGTTGTGTCAAGCAATGTAACTGCATCCCCTACCTCTAAGCACTTTTCTGTTATAGATGCTTCTGATATGAACCTTTTGAGCCATGGTATGCCATTTAATATGCCAGATGACCATCTGCAAGATAGTGAAACCTCCAGGGTGTACTTCCACTCCTGGTTAGGGAGTATGTTCACGTCACATGGTTTCAGCTCTCTCTTTACTGGATATTGCATAGAGCAGGTTTACAACTGAACTCTGAGAATTGTCTCAGTCAAGAGCAAGTGGCATTTCCTTGATGTTATTCTCATTCACTGAGACCAGCTAGAGCTTTGCTTTCTGAAAGCTCAGGAATCAGGATTGTGGCATCACTGTGCAAATGGATGCGTCCATAGTCAATGCCTTCCCATAAGACACTGCACCACACAATGCTATTATTGGGTTTACTTTGTGATAGTCTGAAAGTCATGTCAATAGTGCTGCATCAACTCTTACAAAAGTATCAGGGGCCATATCATAAACATCTTCAGTGCCTATGCACAGACCCAGACATAGTCCATGGTGTTGCTTTGGTGAAACTGAACTTCTTTTAGTACATAGAATAATTCCGAAAATGTACAAGTTAGTGTATTGCTGTGCACAGCACAGCTCAAAAATATGAATTGGCAAACACTGCTGTGTATTTCCTAGCATGTGCTGCAGACAGCACACTTTCAGCAAAAACAGGTGCCTAAACCCATTCTGACCAAGTGCACTGACTGACATAAGACATGTTAGCCCCAGGATCACCCAGTTCAACCTTCATTCAAAATGCTTCCATGTCACAATCAAGCTTGGAACTCATGGTGCTGGAATAGTGCTTAAACCTTGGTCACATCACCTATGCAAACTACTGCGGTCCCAAAATGGAAACATATTGAGCAGTGATCATTCGTTCTCCCAAAATGGAGAATGCTCTAAAAACCGTGCACATTGCACAGATTAAAAGGGTAAAGTACATTGTGCAACTGACACACATTTCCTGCAGGAAGACAGTTCCTGTGTTGCTTTTAAATAAACAAACGGCCATGCACGATGCTAAAAATTGATTTCTAGAGGCTTTATGCTGGTTTTCAAATGGACACCAAGGGCCTGATTAAGACATTGGCAGTCCGAGGATCGTCAATGCTGCGGTGGCACCACCATGAAAAGGTTGGCAGAGAACAAGTGCAGGGGACAACAGGGGGGTCCCTGCATTGATCACCTGTGGTGTAGACTGTGAGCATTTCGAGGGTGCTGGTGCCCCCTGAGTGTGGCAGCATTGCCACCAGCTCTGTTACGAGCCGGCGACAATGCTGACACCTTTCCCACTGGCCTGACGGGCGGGAACCTGGGTTCCCACCCGTCAGCCTAGTGGGAAACTGGTATTAGGGCTGGTGGAGAGATTGCCACCTCGACGGCAGTCTTCTCATCTTAGGTCTGGCGGTCATCTAAGTCGAATTCCAAACTTGTTATAAGCCCTAAAGCTAAAATACCCGAACCAAAAATGTAAAAAAAAATTATTTACAGTGTGAACTGCTAGAGCAAGTGACCGAGTGCACCCTGCAGTTCATGACATTTCGCTACTACCTGGGCTGCTTATTCATGCAGTAGTACATTTTGTTCTCGCAAACGACCCAATGGCTAAAATTATGTGCACTAATTCCTTAACAGACTTCTCCCCTAAAGATCTGTAGAGCAGGAATAGGTGCAGATTTGACACTAATAGTACATTAACAAGTGTGTTTTAAGGTAAAGAATAAGCTGTGACACTGACCTCCAATAACCTAGCACACACACACACACACACATATATGTGTATATATGTGTATATATGTATATATATGTGTATATATATATATATTTATATATATATATCATCAAGTACTAAGCAAAAAATATTCCTTCTGCAGAGCTTTGACATTTTACCAGAGGAACAGAGCAGCAAAGATGTATGTTAAAAGCCTACCATTGAGAGTTTGTCTGCTACAATTGAATGTTAATTATACGTAAAAAATATCTCCATCCGTGCACATTGCTGGTATGGGGTTGGACTGGATTGTAGGGCAGAGGGAATTGAGTACTGGGAAATTGGGCAAGACGGGAGGTGACAGGAATAATGAAAAGTTAATTGAAATAGCAAATTTAAGGAAATAGCTCAAAAGATGTAGTTAGGAGAAGGAAAAAAGGAGGAATAGCTGACAAAATGATTAAATGAGGAGGTTAAGAAATAAAAGCAAATCTCTTTATGAGCCCTGAGAAACATCATCACTGTCATTTTGTAAGGAGCAAAAAGAGTAAACACTGATCACCACTGATTTTTGCAGTTTTTGAAGAAAACATTCCGAAACACTAGAAAAAAACCAACAAATAGAAAGTGAAAACAGGAAGGCCTATGTATCACTTAGTGGATAACAGCACATGTTCCACCATTGAGTGATGCAAAACATGTTATGCCCATTCAGGCAACGTTCGCTGTTGGCACCCAAGTTGACTTTTCTGACCAATTGGTAATGAGGCCCTGGTGTCTGTCAGGCTCTTTTCCAGACGTGAAAGTTCTAGGGGCTATATAGTTGTGTCAAAACTAAGGCTGAGGCTTGCATGTATTCTGTATTACCTAGACTACTAGGTATATGGCCAGAAATGAAAATTGTTGTGCCTGAAAACCCGCCCTTGACTTATCATGTTACTTTGGTTAAATAATCAAGACCTAGCATATGTAGCATGTAGGTTGAGTTACATACACAATAAAATAATAGTGCAGTAACAATGAAGAATGGTGAAAGTATGACATTTCAGTCCTACGACTTCCAAAAATACTGAAGTAAATAGCTTTCTGACTATCGTAGTGTTCTTTGTTCTACAGGCTTGTCCAGGTCCTTTCCATATTCCATCTTGTACAAGGTACCTTCCAACGGTTGTAATAAATCACTGTCATCTATGCACAGTGCTGTGTATTGAAGGTTTTAAACATAGGAGTTGATGGAAGTGACACTGTGTAAGTCCAAAGTCACAGGGAAGTAGTGTCTGATGGCACAATTGGGGCATATTATTTTGGGTCAACATGGGGATTTAGGCTTCTTTTTGGTTTATTTCTTGCAAATAAGTTCAATAACTATATATAAAGTGGAATATAAATCTCTGTTTACTGGTTGCGCTCAATATTTTTGCTCTCTCTGTGGTTTGAGGGCCGCCTGGATTCTTGCAGTCATGTCATTACATCCATTAGTAACAACAATCACATGATCTACGTGTTGCAAAGAAAATAATTCAGTGTCTCCAGGGTACTGGAGCACCAGACACACATGCCTATACAATTAAAGGGATCTAAAAACAAACAGAATAAAAGGCAAAGGCTTTAGCATGCTAATGCTGTATTAGCATTAAATGTGCTCATTCAGCATTAGCACAGTAAGGAGCCAGCAGACCTAGCAATCTACAGTTGTAAATTAGCCCTTCGTGCAGTTCAATGCAAAGCAGTCAAGTTGAGGCGGAAAGATATACCCAAACTACAAATTTATTGCATTGGGTGAGAGATGAATACTCCTCTGGGCTGATCCAAGATGTGATTGACAAATTCTCAAGCAAGTGGTTTAAAGAGACTGACCAACAAAATCCATTGGTTGAAAGAGGAAGACCAAGATCCCACTCTGTTTATCATCATAGTGATAGGTCTGTTTGACATCTGCGCTGGCAAATCCCAGACCTAGAAAAGACTATAAATGTTGCATCTCTGCCATGAAGCTTACCATAATACAAAATAAATACTCATCTCCTGTCTGCTAACTCCAAAAATTACATGTAGCCACATCTGCAGATGTGGATCCACAGGTCCTGTGTTTGCATTGCGGGAAATATTGCCAACATCTTTCAAAGGTTTATTGATTACTTCTGGATTCATAGTGTACTGCTGCCCAGTCTGACACGAAAGGGCAAGCGCTACCTTCTACACCTGAAAGTATTCTAGGAAGGTGGAGGCTGCCAAAACTGTTTTGTATGAACCAAAGCTGCCCATAACTATGGCTTCAACAGAGAGATCAGTTCTGATTCATCTAAATGTGACGAGTCAACATTGGCTGCTGTGTTAATGCCATGATGATTGGCTGCTGAGCAGATACTGTGAATGGTTGTGAGCAACTACGCCTCTGGGTTGCATTTGTAGGACCCAGGAATGTGTAGGAGGGCATTGGGCCAATCGGATTGCCAGTGCAGGTGCTTGTCATTGAATTCCATTTTGTGTTGTGAGGAGTATGTTGCAAACGGCTGTTTGCACCTTTTCCTCATTCTGGCAAAATTAAATCACCAATGATGAGCAATGACACTTTAAATCAATGCCAGCCCCAAGGAGGTGCTGGCAGAGAAATGTGCAAAGAGATGACTGCATCATCACATACATTAACAATATCCTTGCCCTAAAGAAGCAGCACTGGTATGTATGGCTTGAATCTGAATCAGTTGCAATCTTGGGGGAGCGTAGATATTTTCTTTTTTATTTACATGGCCGCTGATCATTATGATCATGGAAGACGAGCCAGTGATCCCCATCTTCAGTGGCTTAGCCTCGTGCCCCCTCCTTACATTGAGAAATAGATACCTCAGTTAAAAACACGTGCACATCTAACTTGTGTGTAATCCAGGGTGGGCAACCAGGCAAGTTTTTTTAGGGAAATATAAGATCTAAATAGACAATTTGAGGCCCCAGATTCAGATCAGACTGAGATGCATGTCAAGTTTATGGCGGGCACTGACTGCCATGTCCAGAGCAACCACTTCATCCAACTTGATTGAGGTGCTGAGGAAAGATTCCAATAATCAGCTGGCGACAGAACACATCTCAAGTACGCATCATGGATGATTCTCAAAGATAAAGGTCAATGGCACTTCTGATGCACGGGAAACTAGAAACCTGCTTGTGCAAATGGCAACAGAACTATAAGGAAGGCTGCTGTTGAGAGGCACCAAACTAGTTGCTCCATTTTCTCTGCCACATCAAAATATAGATCCAGCCCACAATGGTCATCAGTCCAAAGACAAAGGTTTAGATTTAGGCTAAGGTGTGGTTTCTTGAGACGGTAATTATGATACATTTGATTCTGGGAGCCTCGATCACCTGAAACAGCCAATTTAATTTGCATGCATGAGCAGGGCTTGTGATCGTGGCATTGTGGATGTGGTGATGGTTCAGCTACAGATGCAGGTGGTAGCAGATGGCTTCTTGAGATATCTGGAAGTGCAATTTCTACAGTACTAACCCAAAACTAAACAAAAAGATGTACACAGACCATAGTGTCTAAGAGTAGCTGCAGTAAGTGATTGGTCTACCTTTTCAAGATTGGGAGGGAATTCAGAGAGTACCTTAAGAAGTTCAGAGTTAAACACACCTATTATGCCTTGATGGACCCAAGGCAGTATTTAAGTTGGAAGAGTAATGCCCACACTAAACAAGTATCGGCTTCAGTGGAGTCATTAGACAATCACCACTCGTCAATCAAGTGCGTTCTTGCTGTATTTCAGTTTAACAGGCTCATTAGCTCTGACATTCCCACACATCCCACCTAGAGATCTGGATTAGGTGTCAGTGCTGTAGAAGATAAGTGTTGGAAATGGCCCTTTTTACAGGGTCATCCCCAGTCTCTTTGCCTCCTGCCTCCTATTTTTTTTTTACCTGTTGCTGTTGGCTTTTGAACTCTGAGCACTTTACCACTGCTAACCAGTGCTAAAGTGCATATGCTCTCTGTGTAACTTGTATGTAATTGGTTTGTCCATGATTGGCATATTTGATTTACTAGTAATTCCCTAGTAAAGTGCACTAGAGGTGCCAGGGCCTGTAAACCAAATGCTACTAGTGAGCCTGCAGCACTGGTTGTGCCACCCACATGAGTAGCTCTGTAATCATGTCTCAGACCTGCAGCTGCAGTGTCTGTGTGTGCAGTTTTAACTGTAAATTCGACTTGGCAAGTGTACCCACTTGCCAGACCCAAACCTTCCCTTTTCTTACATGTAAGGCGCCCCTAAGGTAGGCCCTAGATAGCCCCAAGGGCAGGGTGCAGTGTATGGTTAAGGTAGGACATATAGTAATGTGTTTTATATGTCCTGGCAGTAAAATATTGCTATAATCGTTTTTCACTGTTGCAAGGCCTGTCCCTCTCATAGGTTAACATGGGAGCTACCTTTAAATCTGATTAAAGTGAGCAAGTAATGAACAGCATCACGCACCATGTCCAGATAGGATAGAACATGTTAGTATAGAATAGGGCACTGTACTACAGTGAAACATAGTATTTAACAGAGTTTACAGCTCCTTCTGATCACCAATCGCTGTGCTTATAGAGTACTATAGAGCATCAGAGGAGTAAATAGTGATATCTCCGTATGCCAAAATCATATTGTATGCTTAGGTTAGGTAGAAGTCCCCCTAAGAAGCAGTGTTTTTTCAGCGTAGCATGATAAAAGGTTCAGTTGATTCCTCACCTACCATGCATAAGGATTCCCCTGTACAAATGCTGCTTATGTAGAAAATGAATAAAATGCTTATTTTACCTGCCCCCTCTTAACGTTTGACAAACACCTATGCTTCATCTGTAAACATAAATAAATATTAAGTAGACTGGTAATCTGTAGTGATTCGGGGACCTCTAAAACCTGGATCTAGAATTCTAATTCCACAATGAATAGCTTTCGGAAATCCTTGAAAGATGACCAGGTGTCATCTGCTGGTTCATCACATGGAGCTGGGTCCATCATGGCCCATCATGATCTTGCTTCCTTACAATTAAGTCTTGCACATGAATTTGTTAATCTCGGTTTCTTGATGTATCTTGATGTCTGGAAGGGGGAAGATGCTACCTTCTGTGGACCTACCTGGTGACCATTTCCTAAAGGTGCTGTCCTCTAGGGGGTCCCACCAGGGTACTGAAGGGTGTTGCCCTCATTGCATTGCCCCCACTAACAAAGACCCATAAAATAAACAGCTCACTCAGAAGAAGTGCTTCTCAAACATGTAAACTTTGCCCAACTTTCAACTTCAATGTAAAAGACTCAGAGCATCGTCTTACACTCCAACTATGTAACACGGTCCATGAAGTCCCAGGGACTGAGAGAAATCATTAAACAGGGCAATCATCAACAACATGTGACTTTCTCTGGATGGAACCCAGTTATAGACACTGATCAAATCGTGTTCTCCAATGCTCAACTTCTCACCCACATACGTAAGCCAATGCTCAAACATCACTTCACAGAGCATAAAATGAAGTACACTTATGGGGTTCTAAAACCCCTCATAGCAAACCCCTGGGCCAGAATAAACCTTCGCCTTCTCAGTCACCACACAACCAGTCAGCTCAAAACATTACCATGCAGCTTATAAAGAGCTGTACATAAATGATGTGCAACTTTTCTATCACAGCTTTTTCACAGACTTACATTGCCAATTCTACTGGGTCAGGGAAGTCCAGTCTCTTTCAGTACACTGGAATAAATGAATGAAAATGAGAGCTCTTGAATGGTATGGGAACTCTTCAAAAGACTCAGAGGATAGCTCAATTAAATCATTAATCTCTCAATGCCATTGAGGATCCCTGGATGCCATTTTCTGTCCTTCAGTTGCATGAAGAATCCATTCATTATATAGAGGGTCCCTGGATAATATGGAAGGCCCAGCATGACATCAATTTTACTGCTGAACAGTGGCATGAAAGATCCTGATTTACATTTACATTCACAATATATGGCCCCTGCAAAAAACCTATGGTCCATGAAAGACTTCAGGGACTAGTTGTTGCTTGTTTGTACTACTGCTTGGCAGGCTGCAAGGCCCAGAAGTCTCCCTGTCTGAGGCCCATGGTGCAGGAGGAGGGGCTACAGCGCTCAAGTAGAGCTTTTGTAACCCGCAGCGCAGGACACAGGTGGGAATCCCCCAGGCTGTGACCGGACCAAGAGGGGCCTGTTTGCAGCCGAACGAGGCCAGGCCACCTATCTTTTGCCTAAATCAGGGGCGCCACTCAGGATGAGGAAACTTACACTCATCTGCTGTTTCTCAGAATTCGATCCCCCGAGTAAAAAACCTCACCACAAATCTACTATAAGGTAATCTTTGACATGCGCTGTGGTAGCCTTGAGTGAGGAAATCACTACAGTAGAAGAGTAGCTAGGACTATGCGCTCTAGGGTCTGAACAGCAGGTCAGTGGGGCGCGAGTAGACTCCAGCAGACCTACTGGGGCAAAATGTCTGACTATTTCGACTGATATCTATCCTACAGCCATTGAAGACATTTGGGGGACCTAAGATCTTTCACCTAAGTTGGTCCAGACAGCTTATAAGAAAAAAAGGAAAGAACTAGTGCCTCCCCTATGAGTGGATAATAACTCTGACCAGAACATTGCTAAACTCTCACAGGGGAGACACAAAAAATTCATTGAGAACCCCCTCAACCAACAGATGGCCGATTTAAATTTTCAAATGGAACAAATAGAGTGCTTATGTGCAAAGTAATTTAGTTAATGTCTTTGCACAATTGGGGCTGTGGAGAAGATCTTGTGTCAGTTGGCCTCTCAGATGAAGGATCATGGACCAGCTCCATAAACGCTTAGTGAGAGGCTGTGGCCTTACAGCCAGAGCTGTCGACTTTGGAACTGGGGTACCAAGTTCGAGTCTCTGCATCAATATCCTGTGATTCTGGGCAAATCACTTAATCTCCCTTTGCCTACAAAAATGAATGTGTCCTTGTGTAATGTAACTGGTACTCATGTAAAGCGCTCCAATATCTTCGGGTCAAGTTTGTGGTAAAAAAAAAATAATAAATGCTACAGTTCAAGTGTTGTGCCCCTGCACGTTTGCGCAGTTGAGTGGTGCCCGGTTAGCGCAGTTGAGTGGTGGATTCAATGCAGGTCCAGTTGACACAAGGGGTAACACAGTGAGGTGGGGGCCAGGAGAGACCACAAGACCTTTGGTCTGCTACGTGCACCCTTGTGAGAGTCCCTCTGCTTGGCCAGAGTTGGCTGGCAAATGTGTGCCTGTGCCCATTCACAACACCTGTAGCTGCGCTCCAGCTAAAGCAATCATAAATCTCCCACCTGATGTACACCATATGTGGTTGTTTTGTGTAATGTACCCCCGCTAAGGGAAGGGTCGAGGGAGAACTTCACTCACTTAAAAAATAATGTGCTACATTGACTGGGCAGATACACAGACATGGCGGTCAGCTACTCCAACACTTTATTATGGTCAGGAGGGTGGTTTGGATTGGGCTCAATTAAAAAATCATTTGACGGAGACTGTGTTTTGGCAAATGGTCCTGGTGTTGCTCCTGAAGTACTGACACCGACAACTGTCACAGAGGACTAGTTCTGTTAAGTCTTGCCTCTGTTTTTTTTTGTTTTGTTTTTTACAAGCCCCGTATTGATTTAGTCAATGCTACTCAGTTGCCAGTGGCCTCTGTTAACATCAACCATGCACCATTTACGCGCACACATGGACACAACTTGGGTGTTAGCTTGCCAGATTTATTCCCTCCGAGTAACAGGCTTGAACCTCTAAATTCTCTGGCAAATTTTGATTGATGGTAGACAGTTAATAAAGCTATCCAGTCATCATGTGGCATAGTCACGGGGACAGAGTGTGGTATGGCCAATCTCGAGATATTAGGCTGGAACGAAGCGGGCCCTTTGTCCAAAAAAATGATCTGATATGGCTTGAATTCATAAAAAATAATCACATATGATTTGTGTTCAGGAGACTTGGGACCCCTCAGTCTCGTTTTGTTTAGATGGATTCAAGGCTGTGTACATACCAGCCATTGCATCTCATAAGGGCCGAGCCAAAGGTGTCTTGACCGCTCGACTTTCCCTCTCGTTTCAGCCCAACACACAGAACCTGATAAAGGTTCACTGCTGTGCAGGTGCGGTGTGAACTTTTCCAAAGTTTCCAACTTTTTATTGATTAATTTTTACACCGCCAATTCGCATTATTGCTTTCATGAATTTCATGAATTTACACATTGAGAAGTCTCCTTACCTATCTCGTTCTTGTTACTGGGGGTTTTAACATCTCCACGTGTGGGTGTGCGGCTGACCTTAACACAACTGTCACTTAGACATGGAACATACACTCCAAGGAGAACTTTTAGATTTCTTGATCCATCAATTTGACCTGGTTCTGAAGTTAGAGTTGTTACCTCATCAAGGGGCCACGTTTATACCCCCTACTTTTCCAGGTCGAGGATGGGACACTACAGTTGACTTTATATATGTGTCTTCCTCCTTGTTTAGATCTGTTTTTGGCTTATGAGTCTTAGACACTATATTTAGCGATCACAACTCAATTAGTCGTGCGATGGTCCAGGAATGGGCCAGGTAAGTGGTTGCAGTTGCCCAGGGAAGAATACTTAAAATAGCTGTCTTGGAGTTTCAGACCAAGCTGTTTTATAATTGTCTCAGTGACTTCACTAATTAGCTGTCAGCAGATGGGGTGAATATTTTAGGAGCTTTTGACAGCATGGCTGGATATGTGCAACATCTCTTGTTTGCCCGGTTCAACAATCCCCCCGCAGACACCGTCAAATGTGGTTTGATACCTCATGTTCTAGGGCCCAGAGGAGCCTGATAAAGACATTAAAGACATCCTCCAGAGATAAACATCTGATTGCAACTTGTCGCTCAGTTTATAAAAATGAGATCAAAAGGCATAAAACTTACTGATGATGTCAGCTGTCTAGCAAAGAGCAGCTTATTCTGGGTCATTGTTAATCATCCTTTCTTTGCTCAGACTGAGATGGGTGATGCCTGTTCCCACATCAAGGCTGAGAGGTGGGTGATATTAATTGCTTCACCCCTTCCTCTTCGGAAATATAGTTCACATAACTTCATCTTCAGAGTTCACAAGAGAAGTCAAGGCTGGAACATTAGGGCTGTCTAAAAACAAGCACCCCAGACCGGGTGGAATTCCGGCTCACTTGCATCTAAGCGAACCGGAGATTTAGCCAGACTGAATGAGATACCTAAATGTTTCTAACCCATCTGCGTAATTGACTCTGTAGGTAATTGGGAGAGTGGTCCTTAAGCAGATTACTAACCAAGGCATTTGAGAACCATATTTTCACAGATTTGCAGAATGGCTTTAGGCCTCGCTTGAGTACTGTTGGTCAGTGTTTAAACTTGCCACTTGTTATGAATAAGTACACAATCACCAAAATAGGCTCTGTGTATATGGCCTTTAATGAGCTAACACAAGCTTTTGACACAGTCAATCCGGATAAGCTATCGGGCATGCTTTTGAGTGTGGGAGTTGACCCTAATATTGTAGTTTTTCTCCAAGACTTCCATAAGAGCTTGTCAGCAATAGTATGTTATAACAATGATGGTTCCTGTTCTGATTCCTTTAATTGTATTAGGTCAGGATTTCTTGAGGGTGGGTAAATGACCTCCCCCTACAGTATTATACCCAGGTAATGCGGTGCTCCAAGCCAGAACAGGCATGGGACTGCAAAAGTTAGTGGATTGTTTTGTGCCTTTTATGGGTGCTTTGGACTTACCTAAAAATGTTAAGTCCTTTGTGATATTAGTTGGGCCCAAGCTGTTAACAGTACAATCCTTTTATGCACAGGGGCATAAGTTTGCTAAAGTTAATTCCTTCTCCTGTTTAGGAGTTCAGTTTGATGATGCACAGTCATGGCTCCCTTTAGTTAAAACCAAGAAGAATATATTTGCTAGAATCATGGCTCTGTCCAATTTTGCCTCGAGACAGGGAAAGAAAGGCACTGAATGACCTGGAGGGTCAAGAATGTCATGGTAGGCGTGCCGACGATGATGTGTAAATCTCTTTAATGCTATGGAGGAGTCCTGAATGACTATGAGGATCCTAGACATAGAGGACCCCAGAGAGATACTAAAATCCAATCATTGCCATTGGAGTTTTTTTTTATGTTATAGAGAACCTGTGATAAAATAATACATATATATTAATATATTTGTATACATGTGTGTTTCCTTCAGATCCACAGACTGTACGCACCTTCAGTGATGTTAGCGTCACCAACACCACCGCCCTCTTATCCTGGGACATCAATCTGCTAAGCATATCCGACCTCTCTGGATTCCTGATCACTACCACGTCTGACACGAATGACTCAAAAAACACCACTCTTGGCCCTTCTTTAAGGAATTATACCATTGGAGATCTCACCCCTGGGATGAATTACACCTTTGAGTTTCGGAGCTTTACCAACAGCACATTCATTCCAGCTGCTGCTTCCGGATCAAGGAGGCGTCGAGAAACAGGTTCATCCATCACAACATACAGTCCAGCTGTGACAAAGCGTGCACAGACAGGTAAGGCTGAATATGTCATCACCCGGTGAAATAGGGTCTTCAAGGGGATGGGTGGACATGGTCATTCTTTTCAACTGGCTTATAGGAGTTGTTGTCCTCAAGTGAGAACATGAGCTGCTTTTCTGAAAATATGTTTTAGGTCCTTTCTCATTGACATATGCTTGTCTATTCACCTAGGTGTGAAAATGTGACCCAAAGAGGGGGCTGCTGTTTTTGGTTAGGTTATTGCTGGAAAAAGCTATTAGTCCATACAGAGAAAAGACACTTAGAGGGGACAGGATACTCAGAAGGGCTGAAATACGTGGTTTCTAGTGATCCCTCCTCAGCTCTTACTCGATCTCTCCTGCCCCCTCAATGCAGGAATTAAGGGATTGACCAGTGAGGCTACTGTTCAAAGACAGCATTGTTGTGCCGGCTCTGGAAGCAGTTTGCACATGGTTCTGGACTTGCATCTTCCTATATTAATGTAATCAGATATTTTCAGTCAGTTTGTTCTTTGCGGTTCATAATCAGGTGTCAACATTTATAATTCCGCCACACTCAATCGGCTCTGTACTGACTGACTGTGGGACAGTTCCAAATCCCCTGCTGAGACTTGACTTTTCACACTTGTTCCTGTTTTGCCTTTTTTCAGGCCTAACCATTCTCCCAGGGACTTTATATGAGCCCCTTCCTTCTACAGCCCGGATCTGACACTTGCCTCTCACAACGCTGATGTGGCAACTGGCCACCTTCCACTCCCATTCCACATCCATCCCCCCTCCTGTATCCCTGACTTGACTCTATCTTTATATTGTTGCCCTAATCACACAACCTATATTTTCCTTTAAAACCCACCTGAATATTATCTTATGTGCCCTTGGCCTGACACCCATCTGCCCTACGTTTACCTCATCATGCATCCAAATATCCAAGTGCCCACCTGTGCCCTTTTCTGAACACTTGTGTTCCTCACTTGTCTATGGCCGTACGCACACAACCACTTCCTGGTCCCTAAACTGATTCCGGTTTTGCTTCTATGCCCCTGATATGACACCACGCTGCCATCAAATGGGTTGTTGATTTACTTTAACTCCAATAGGATGATACTTGTGTAAACAACATTTAGGACACTATATTTATGTCAGACAGTATTTTGAAAGTATTATTCTGGTTCTATAACTTTGTATATCCATTAACAGAAAGAGATGGCAAAAATAGCAGTGTGGTTTCCAAAAAGAGCCAAGTAAGGTACACTGCACATGTGAGTTATGTCAATGTGAAACCATAGTGTAAAGATGAAGAATAGAAAATGGATCTGCTCACTGTAGGCAGAAAAATGTGAACACTACATCTACTGTCTAAGTCTTCATATATGATCAAAGATCTCTGCACTAGTGCTTTGATGGGCGGCAGTGATCAGCAGACAGTCCTGATAACATATGATGTAATATGTGTTTCTCTTTTCATGCTACAGTCCCAGGAACCACTATTGGTGTGAACTGTAAAATAGTGAGTGGTGGCTACAGCTTGGGTGTCACGTGGACCTGTCCCACTGGATCGTTCGATGGAATCCAAGTTCTCCTCAATAATGAAGTGAAAAGTTTGACAAAAACATGTAATAAAGAAGGAAGTGTCACAGTGGCAGGACTGCAGCCAGCATCCAAGTACGGAGTCATCGTTCAGACAATCGCCGGTCCAAAGCTTGCCAACTCAGAGGTGGTGCTCTGCGAAACGGATCCCACAGGTGAGCACACAAGAAGTTGCCGGGTGCACAGAAATCTATTTCGTAACAAGAGGTTTACAATGCTTCTCAAAACCTTAGGAATTGGTGCCTAAAAGATAGACAGACCCTACCTCCAGGCTTCAGCATTTATGAGATTGTGCCAACAAGAGGTCTTGAATCCACCATTGAAAGCAAAAAGGGGAGAAAATGCACCATGTCAAGTATTGCTTTCAGAATCTGGATAAACCTACTAACTCATAAAATAGAAAAGGGGCACCTAAGTCTGTCTTACCAGGGCCAGATTTCTACCACATTTGAGTATAGCCACTAACTATGTAATGTTCTCAGTTTAGATTATGTGTGATGCTATTCCAGATAGTTACCCTGAAAATCTGGCATGGATCCAGCTTTTGAATACCACACATCTAGAATACAGAAAATGCTGAGAATTTGATTAGCTGACCATCTATAAAAGGGGAGCCCGCCATTGGTCTGGGGGGGTTGAGAGGGGCAAGCTCATGGCTAACTCTCTGGATAATTAATAATAATGCAAATGTACTATTTAACCCTGTGCAAATACTAAAACTCTGGTGTGGATCTGCCCTCCTGTGGGCACACTTAACTTAAAATAATTTGTACGTTGGGCAGTGGCAAACATTTTAACGATAGGAGTCTGGAGTCACCAAAGAATAACATTAAAGAGCCTTTTGTGCAACTCATGATATAAAAAATTGCCAAATTGTGTCTGTGAAAAAGAAACTTAAAAAACAAATTCCAAAACAACTAAGAAAAATCTAAAGGAATCATCAATCATATCTGTAAGACCATATAATTATTGAATGCGTACTTTGAATGATGGGAGTGGTAGAAGTTTTGGGAACCTTTTTTCAAAGAGGTTTCCCAAAAAAGAGCAAAGTGATAAATGGTTCAGGAGCTATTTTTCCAAAGTACATTGAGGTATAATTCATAAAGACATATTCAGTCGTACCTTTACAACTGAAAATGCCTGATTCTATGCCAACTTTCGTGAAGGTTGAACTTGCACATATAAACAAACTTACTCCGCCGGAATAACATCCAATGCCCATGGGGAGGGAATAGTCGGTGTTCAAGGTGGCCTTTGGCTTGTAAGTTTGTGAACATCCACAAGCACTTACATGTATACTCATTTACAAACTGCTTTCTGGCCAGTCATGGGCTGGCTCAAATACTTTTTCAGAGTCTTGAAGGGTAACGGAACATGTGGGAGTATTTAGGAAAGGGTTTCTCCTAGGGGGCCATTTTTTTCACCTTCGAAACACTCTTCACTCCTGAAATGCCAGTGTGAAAAACGTTACATGACTTTTCCAGGAATTTACCTGGAAAACTGTGACTGCAGCTACTAAAAGGTTTTGAGATGACATAGCACCTAAACCTACACTCCTGTGTGGTAATACGTCTGTGGGTGTAGATGCATTAGTTTTCTTTGTGAATCACGCCGTGAACGTTTGGGTTAGGGGTGCGCCATGGCGGAAGATTAGCTCCAAAACTTAAAAACAACTACCACCACTGGCAAAGCCAAGCGGTCTCGCACTAATGCAAAGAGGTCCCTGGAGGTAATTGTAGGAAGTTGGCTCTGTATGTGCTATTTCAAAGTAAGGAATAGCATGCACAGAGTCCAAGGGTTCCCCTTAGAGGTAAAATAGTGGTAAAAAGAGATAATACTAATGCTCTATTTTGTGGTAGGGTGGTCGAGCAGTAGGCTTATCCAAGGAGTAGTGTTAAGCATTTGTTGTACATACACATAGACAATAAATGAGGTACACACACTCAGAGACAAATCCAGCCAATAGGTTTTTATATAGAAAAATATCTTTTCTTAGTTTATTTTAAGAACCACAGGTTCAAATTCTACATGTAATATCTCATTCGAAAGGTATTGCAGGTAAGTACTTTAGGAACTTCAAATCATCAAAATTGCATGTATACTTTTCAAGTTATTCACAAATAGCTGTTTTAAAAGTGGACACAGTGCACTTTTCACAGTTCCTAGGGGAGGTAAGTATTTGTTAGGTTAACCAGGTAAGTAAGACACTTACAGGGCTTAGTTCTTGGTCCAAGGTAGCCCACCGTTGGGGGTTCAGGGCAACCCCAAAGTCACCACACCAGCAGCTCAGGGCCGGTCAGGTGCAGAGTTCAAAGTGGTGCCCAAAACACATAGGCTAGAATGGAGAGAAGGGGGTGCCCCGGTTCCGGTCTGCTTGCAGGTAAGTACCCGCGTCTTCGGAGGGCAGACCAGGGGGGTTTTGTAGGGCACCGGGGGGGACACAAGCCCACACAGAAATTTCACCCTCAGCAGCGCGGGGGCGGCCGGGTGCAGTGTAGAAACAAGCGTCGGGTTTGTAATGGAAGTCAATGGGAGATCTAGGGATCTCTTCAGCGCTGCAGGCAGGCAAGGGGGGGGTTCCTCGGGGAAACCTCCACTTGGTCAAGGGAGAGGGACTCCTGGGGGTCACTCCTCCAGTGAAAGTCCGGTCCTTCAGGTCCTGGGGGCTGCGGGTGCAGGGTCTCTCCCAGGTGTCGGGACTTAGGATTCAAAGAGTCGCGGTCAGGGGAAGCCTCGGGATTCCCTCTGCAGGCGGCGCTGTGGGGGCTCAGGGGGGACAGGTTTTTGTACTCACAGTCTTAGAGTAGTCCTGGGGTCCCTCCTGAGGTGTTGGATCGCCACCAGCCGAGTCGGGGTCGCCGGGTGCAGTGTTGCAAGTCTCACGCTTCTTGCGGGGAGCTTGCAGGGTTCTTTAAAGCTGCTGGAAACAAAGTTGCAGCTTTTCTTGGAACAGGTCCGCTGTCCTCGGGAGTTTCTTGTCTTTTCGAAGCAGGGGCAGTCCTCAGAGGATGTCGAGGTCGCTGGTCCCTTTGGAAGGCGTCGCTGGAGCAGGATCTTTGGAAGGCAGGAGACAGGCCGGTGAGTTTCTGGAGCCAAGGCAGTTGTCGTCTTCTGGTCTTCCTCTGCAGGGGTTTTCAGCTAGGCAGTCCTTCTTCTTGTAGTTGCAGGAATCTAATTTTCTAGGGTTCAGGGTAGCCCTTAAATACTAAATTTAAGGGCGTGTTTAGGTCTGGGGGGTTAGTAGCCAATGGCTACTAGCCCTGAGGGTGGGTACACCCTCTTTGTGCCTCCTCCCAAGGGGAGGGGGTCACAATCCTAACCCTATTGGGGGAATCCTCCATCTGCAAGATGGAGGATTTCTAAAAGTTAGAGTCACTTCAGCTCAGGACACCTTAGGGGCTGTCCTGACTGGCCAGTGACTCCTCCTTGTTGCTTTCTTTGTTCCCTCCAGCCTTGCCGCCAAAAGTGGGGGCCGTGGCCGGAGGGGGCGGGCAACTCCACTAAGCTGGAGTGCCCTGCTGGGCTGTGACAAAGGGGTGAGCCTTTGAGGCTCACCGCCAGGTGTTACAGCTCCTGCCTGGGGGAGGTGTTAGCATCTCCACCCAGTGCAGGCTTTGTTACTGGCCTCAGAGTGACAAAGGCACTCTCCCCATGGGGCCAGCAACATGTCTCTGGTGTGGCAGGCTGCTGGAACTAGTCAGCCTACACAGACAGTCGGTTAAGTTTCAGGGGGCACCTCTAAGGTGCCCTCTGTGGTGTATTTTACAATAAAATGTACACTGGCATCAGTGTGCATTTATTGTGCTGAGAAGTTTGATACCAAACTTCCCAGTTTTCAGTGTAGCCATTATGGTGCTGTGGAGTTCGTGTTTGACAGACTCCCAGACCATATACTCTTATGGCTACCCTGCACTTACAATGTCTAAGGTTTTGTTTAGACACTGTAGGGGTACCATGCTCATGCACTGGTACCCTCACCTATGGTATAGTGCACCCTGCCTTAGGGCTGTAAGGCCTGCTAGAGGGGTGTCTTACCTATACTGCATAGGCAGTGAGAGGCGGGCATGGCACCCTGAGGGGAGTGCCATGTCGACTTACTCGTTTTGTCCTCACTAGTACACACAAGCTGGCAAGCAGTGTGTCTGTGCTGAGTGAGAGGTCTCCAGGGTGGCATAAGACATGCTGCAGCCCTTAGAGACCTTCCTTGGCATCAGGGCCCTTGGTACTAGGAGTACCAGTTACAAGGGACTTATCTGGATGCCAGGGTCTGCCAATTGTGGATACAAAAGTACAGGTTAGGGAAAGAACACTGGTGCTGGGGCCTGGTTAGCAGGCCTCAGCACACTTTCAATTGTAAACATAGCATCAGCAAAGGCAAAAAGTCAGGGGGCAACCATGCCAAGGAGGCATTTCCTTACACAACCCCCCCCCAAACGAAAGAGGATGAGACTAACCTTTCCCAAGAGAGTCTTCATTTTCTAAGTGGAAGAACCTGGAAAGGCCATCTGCATTGGCATGGGCAGTCCCAGGTCTGTGTTCCACTATAAAGTCCATTCCCTGTAGGGAGATGGACCACCTCAACAGTTTAGGATTTTCACCTTTCATTTGCATCAGCCATTTGAGAGGTCTGTGGTCAGTTTGAACTAGGAAGTGAGTCCCAAAGAGGTATGGTCTCAGCTTCTTCAGGGACCAAACCACAGCAAAGGCCTCCCTCTCAATGGCACTCCAACGCTGCTCCCTGGGGAGTAACCTCCTGCTAATGAAAGCAACAGGCTGGTCAAGGCCATCATCATTTGTTTGGGACAAAACTGCCCCTATCCCATGTTCAGAGGCATCAGTCTGCACAATGAACTGCTTAGAATAATCTGGAGCTTTTAGAACTGGTGCTGAGCACATTGCTTGTTTCAGGGTGTCAAAGGCCTGTTGGCATTCCACAGTCCAGTTCACTTTCTTGGGCATTTTCTTGGAGGTGAGTTCAGTGAGGGTTGTCACAATGGATCCATATCCCTTCACAAACCTCCTGTAATACCCAGTCAAGCCAAGGAATGCCCTGAGTTGAGTCTGGGTTTTTGGAGCTACCCAGTCCAGAATAGTCTGGATCTTGGGTTGGAGTGGCTGAACTTGGCCTCCACCTACAAGGTGGCCCAAGTAAACCACAGTTCCCTGCCCTATCTGGCATTTGGATGCCTTGATAGAGAGGCCTGCAGATTGCAGAGCCTTCAAAACCTTCTTCAGGTGGACCAGGTGATCCTGCCAGGTGGAGCTAAAGACAGCAATATCATCAAGATAAGCTGTGCTAAAGGACTCCAAGCCAGCAAGGACTTGATTCACCAACCTTTGGAAGGTGGCAGGGGCATTCTTTAAACCAAAGGGCGTAACAGTAAACTGATAATGCCCATCAGGTGTGGAGAATGCTGTTTTCTCTTTTGCTCCAGGTGCCATTTTTATTTGCCAGTACCCTGCTGTCATGTCAAAGGTACTTAAGAATTTGGCAGCACCTAATTTATCTATGAGCTCATCAGCTCTTGGAATTGGATGAGCATCTGTCTTGGTGACAGAATTGAGCCCTCTGTAGTCCACACAAAACCTCATCTCTTTCTTTCCATCTTTGGTGTGAGGTTTGGGGACTAAGACCACTGGGCTAGCCCAGGGGCTGTCAGAGCGCTCAATTACTCCCAATTCCAGCATCTTGTGGACTTCCACCTTGATGCTTTCCTTAACATGGTCAGACTGCCTAAAGATTTTGTTTTTGACAGGCATGCTGTCTCCTGTGTCCACATCATGGGTACACAGGTGTGTCTGACCAGGGGTTAAGGAGAAGAGTTCAGGAAACTGTTGTAGGACTCTCCTACAATCAGCTTGCTGTTGGCCAGAGAGGGTGTCTGAGTAGATCACTCCATCTACTGTGCCATCTTTTGGGTCTGATGACAGAAGATCAGGGAGAGGTTCACTCTCTGCCTCCTGATCCTCATCTGTTACCATCAACAGATTCACATCAGCCCTGTCATGGAAGAGTTTAAGGCGGTTCACATGGATCACCCTCTTGGGGCTCCTGCTTGTGCCCAGGTCCACCAGGTAGGTGACCTGACTCTTCCTTTCTAGCACTGGGTAAGGGCCACTCCATTTGTCCTGGAGTGCCCTGGGAGCCACAGGCTCCAGAACCCAGACTTTCTGCCCTGGTTGGAACTCAACCAGTGCAGCCTTTTGGTCATACCAAAACTTCTGGAGCTGTTGGCTGGCCTCAAGGTTTTTGGTTGCCTTTTCCATGTACTCTGCCATTCTAGAGCGAAGGCCAAGTACATAGTCCACTATGTCTTGTTTAGGCTCATGGAGAGGTCTCTCCCAGCCTTCTTTAACAAGAGCAAGTGGTCCCCTTACAGGATGACCAAACAGAAGTTCAAAGGGTGAGAATCCTACTCCCTTCTGTGGTACCTCTCTGTAAGCGAAAAGCAGACATGGCAAGAGGACATCCCATCTCCTTTTGAGTTTTTCTGGGAGCCCCATGATCATGCCTTTTAATGTCTTGTTGAATCTCTCAACCAAGCCATTAGTTTGTGGATGGTATGGTGTAGTGAATTTATAAGTCACTCCACACTCATTCCACATGTGCTTTAGGTATGCTGACATGAAGTTGGTACCTCTGTCAGACACCACCTCCTTAGGGAAACCCACTCTGGTAAAGATACCAATGAGGGCCTTGGCTACTGCAGGGGCAGTAGTCGACCTAAGGGGAATAGCTTCAGGATACCTGGTAGCATGATCCACTACTACCAGGATATACATATTTCCTGAGGCTGTGGGAGGTTCTAGTGGACCAACTATGTCCACACCCACTCTTTCAAAGGGAACCCCCACCACTGGAAGTGGAATGAGGGGGGCCTTTGGATGCCCACCTGTCTTACCACTGGCTTGACAGGTGGGGCAGGAGAGGCAAAACTCCTTAACCATGTTGGACATATTGGGCCAGTAGAAGTGGTTGACTAACCTCTCCCACGTCTTGGTTTGTCCCAAATGTCCAGCAAGGGGAATGTCATGGGCCAATGTTAGGATGAACTTCCTGAACAGCTGAGGCACTACCACTCTCCTAGTGGCACCAGGTTTGGGGTCTCTGGCCTCAGTGTACAGGAGCCCATCTTCCCAATAGACCCTATGTGTTCCATTTTTCTTGCCTTTGGACTCTTCAGCAGCTTGCTGCCTAAGGCCTTCAAGAGAGGGACAGGTTTCTTGTCCCTTACACAGCTCCTCCCTTGAGGGTCCCCCTGGGCCTAAGAGCTCAACCTGGTAAGGTTCAAGCTCCAAAGGCTCAGTTCCCTCAGAGGGCAGAACTTCTTCCTGAGAAGAGAGGTTCCCTTTCTTTTGCTGTGTTGCAGTTGGTTTCCCAACTGACTTTCCTGTTCTCTTGGTAGGCTGGGCCATTCTTCCAGACTCCAGCTCTACTTGTTCACCCTGTGCCTTGCACTGTGCTCTTGTTTTCACACACACCAGTTCAGGGATACCCAGCATTGCTGCATGGGTTTTTAGTTCTACCTCAGCCCATGCTGAGGACTCCAGGTCATTTCCAAGCAGACAGTCCACTGGGATATTTGAGGAGACCACCACCTGTTTCAGGCCATTGACCCCTCCCCATTCTAAAGTAACCATTGCCATGGGATGTACTTTTCTCTGATTGTCAGCGTTGGTGACTGTGTAAGTTTTTCCAGTCAGGTATTGGCCAGGGGAAACCAGTTTCTCTGTCACCATGGTGACACTGGCACCTGTATCCCTCAGGCCCTCTATTCTAGTCCCATTAATTAAGAGTTGCTGTCTGTATTTTTGCATGTTAGGCGGCCAGACAGCTAGTGTGGCTAAATCCACCCCACCCTCAGAAACTAGAGTAGCTTCAGTGTGGACCCTGATTTGCTCTGGGCACACTGTTGATCCCACTTGGAGACTAGCCATACCAGTGTTACCTGGATGGGAGTTTGGAGTGGAACCTTTCTTGGGACAGGCCTTGTCTCCAGTTTGGTGTCCATGCTGTTTACAGCTATGACACCAGGCCTTTTTGGGATCAAAGTTTTTACCCTTGTACCCATTGTTTTGTGAAGAGGCTCTGGGCCCACCCTCCTGTGCAGGTTTTTGGGGGCCTGTAGAAGACTCTTTACTAATTTTAGTTTTGGTTGTCTCATCACCCTTCCCCTGGGGAGTCTTTGTGACCCCTTTCTTTTGGTCACCCCCTGTTGAAGTCTTGGACACCCTTGTCTTGACCCAATGGTCCGCCTTCTTTCCCAATTCTTGGGGAGAAATTGGTCCTAGGTCTACCAGATGCTGATGCAGTTTATCATTGAAACAATTACTTAACAGGTGTTCTTTCACAAATAAATTGTACAGCCCATCATAATTACTTACACCACTGCCTTGAATCCAACCATCTAGTGTTTTCACTGAGTAGTCAACAAAGTCAACCCAGGTCTGGCTCGAGGATTTTTGAGCCCCCCTGAACCTAATCCTGTACTCCTCAGTGGAGAATCCAAAGCCCTCAATCAGGGTACCCTTCATGAGGTCATAAGATTCTGCATCTTTTCCAGAGAGTGTGAGGAGTCTATCCCTACACTTTCCAGTGAACATTTCCCAAAGGAGAGCACCCCAGTGAGATCTGTTCACTTTTCTGGTTACACAAGCCCTCTCAAAAGCTGTGAACCATTTGGTGATGTCATCAGCATCTTCATATTTTGTCACAATCCCTTTGGGGATTTTTAACATGTCAGGAGAATCTCTGACCCTATTTATATTGCTGCCACCATTGATGGGTCCTAGGCCCATCTCTTGTCTTTCCCTTTCTATGGCTAGGAGCTGTCTCTCTAAAGCCAATCTTTTGGCCATCCTGGCTAACAGGAGGTCATCTTCACTGAGAGCATCCTCAGTGATTTCAGAAATGTGGGACCCTCCTGTGAGGGACTCACTATTTCTGACTAACACAGTTGGAGACAGGACTTGAGGGGTCCTGTTCTCCCTATTTAGGACTGGAGGAGGGACATTGGCCTCCAAGTCACTAATTTCTTCCTCTGTGAGGTCATCATCAGAGGGGTTGGCTTTTTCAAACTCTGCCAACAGCTCCTGGAGCTGAATTTTGGTAGGTCTGGAGCCAATGGTTATTTTTTTGATATTACAGAGAGACCTTAGCTCCCTCATCTTAAGATGGAGGTAAGGTGTGGTGTCGAGTTCCACCACCTGCATCTCTGTATCAGACATTATTCTGCTAAGAGTTGGAATACTTTTTTAAGAATCTTAAACTGTTTCTAGAATCTAATTCAAACTTTTAACAAACTTTTAAACTCTAAAAAGACAATGCTAAACAGGGACTTAACACACAAGGCCCTAGCAGGACTTTTAAGAATTTAGAAAACTTTCAAATTGCAAAAATGAATTTCTAATGACAATTTTGGAATTTGTCGTGTGATCAGGTATTGGCTGAGTAGTCCAGCAAATGCAAAGTCTTGTACCCCACCGCTGATCCACCAATGTAGGAAGTTGGCTCTGTATGTGCTATTTCAAAGTAAGGAATAGCATGCACAGAGTCCAAGGGTTCCCCTTAGAGGTAAAATAGTGGTAAAAAGAGATAATACTAATGCTCTATTTTGTGGTAGGGTGGTCGAGCAGTAGGCTTATCCAAGGAGTAGTGTTAAGCATTTGTTGTACATACACATAGACAATAAATGAGGTACACACACTCAGAGACAAATCCAGCCAATAGGTTTTTATATAGAAAAATATCTTTTCTTAGTTTATTTTAAGACCCACAGGTTCAAATTCTACATGTAATATCTCATTCGAAAGGTATTGCAGGTAAGTACTTTAGGAACTTCAAATCATCAAAATTGCATGTATACTTTTCAAGTTATTCACAAATAGCTGTTTTAAAAGTGGACAGTTAGTGCAATTTTCACAGTTCCTAGGGGAGGTAAGTATTTGTTAGGTTAACCAGGTAAGTAAGACACTTACAGGGCTTAGTTCTTGGTCCAAGGTAGCCCACCGTTGGGGGTTCAGGGCAACCCCAAAGTCACCACACCAGCAGCTCAGGGCCGGTCAGGTGCAGAGTTCAAAGTGGTGCCCAAAACACATAGGCTAGAATGGAGAGAAGGGGGTGCCCCGGTTCCGGTCTGCTTGCAGGTAAGTACCCGCGTCTTCGGAGGGCAGACCAGGGGGGTTTTGTAGGGCACCGGGGGGGACACAAGCCCACACAGAAATTTCACCCTCAGCAGCGCGGGGGCGGCCGGGTGCAGTGTAGAAACAAGCGTCGGGTTTGTAATGGAAGTCAATGGGAGATCTAGGGATCTCTTCAGCGCTGCAGGCAGGCAAGGGGGGGGTTCCTCGGGGAAACCTCCACTTGGTCAAGGGAGAGGGACTCCTGGGGGTCACTCCTCCAGTGAAAGTCCGGTCCTTCAGGTCCTGGGGGCTGCGGGTGCAGGGTCTCTCCCAGGTGTCGGGACTTAGGATTCAAAGAGTCGCGGTCAGGGGAAGCCTCGGGATTCCCTCTGCAGGCGGCGCTGTGGGGGCTCAGGGGGGACAGGTTTTTGTACTCACAGTCTTAGAGTAGTCCTGGGGTCCCTCCTGAGGTGTTGGATCGCCACCAGCCGAGTCGGGGTCGCCGGGTGCAGTGTTGCAAGTCTCACGCTTCTTGCGGGGAGCTTGCAGGGTTCTTTAAAGCTGCTGGAAACAAAGTTGCAGCTTTTCTTGGAACAGGTCCGCTGTCCTCGGGAGTTTCTTGTCTTTTCGAAGCAGGGGCAGTCCTCAGAGGATGTCGAGGTCGCTGGTCCCTTTGGAAGGCGTCGCTGGAGCAGGATCTTTGGAAGGCAGGAGACAGGCCGGTGAGTTTCTGGAGCCAAGGCAGTTGTCGTCTTCTGGTCTTCCTCTGCAGGGGTTTTCAGCTAGGTAGTCCTTCTTCTTGTAGTTGCAGGAATCTAATTTTCTAGGGTTCAGGGTAGCCCTTAAATACTAAATTTAAGGGCGTGTTTAGGTCTGGGGGGTTAGTAGCCAATGGCTACTAGCCCTGAGGGTGGGTACACCCTCTTTGTGCCTCCTCCCAAGGGGAGGGGGTCACAATCCTAACCCTATTGGGGGAATCCTCCATCTGCAAGATGGAGGATTTCTAAAAGTTAGAGTCACTTCAGCTCAGGACACCTTAGGGGCTGTCCTGACTGGCCAGTGACTCCTCCTTGTTGCTTTCTTTGTTCCCTCCAGCCTTGCCGCCAAAAGTGGGGGCCGTGGCCGGAGGGGGCGGGCAACTCCACTAAGCTGGAGTGCCCTGCTGGGCTGTGACAAAGAGGTGAGCCTTTGAGGCTCACCGCCAGGTGTTACAGCTCCTGCCTGGGGGAGGTGTTAGCATCTCCACCCAGTGCAGGCTTTGTTACTGGCCTCAGAGTGACAAAGGCACTCTCCCCATGGGGCCAGCAACATGTCTCTGGTGTGGCAGGCTGCTGGAACTAGTCAGCCTACACAGACAGTCGGTTAAGTTTCAGGGGGCACCTCTAAGGTGCCCTCTGTGGTGTATTTTACAATAAAATGTACACTGGCATCAGTGTGCATTTATTGTGCTGAGAAGTTTGATACCAAACTTCCCAGTTTTCAGTGTAGCCATTATGGTGCTGTGGAGTTCGTGTTTGACAGAGTCCCAGACCATATACTCTTATGGCTACCCTGCACTTACAATGTCTAAGGTTTTGTTTAGACACTGTAGGGGTACCATGCTCATGCACTGGTACCCTCACCTATGGTATAGTGCACCCTGCCTTAGGGCTGTAAGGCCTGCTAGAGGGGTGTCTTACTTATACTGCATAGGCAGTGAGAGGCGGGCATGGCACCCTGAGGGGAGTGCCATGTCGACTTACTCGTTTTGTCCTCACTAGTACACACAAGCTGGCAAGCAGTGTGTCTGTGCTGAGTGAGAGGTCTCCAGGGTGGCATAAGACATGCTGCAGCCCTTAGAGACCTTCCTTGGCATCAGGGCCCTTGGTACTAGGAGTACCAGTTACAAGGGACTTATCTGGATGCCAGGGTCTGCCAATTGTGGATACAAAAGTACAGGTTAGGGAAAGAACACTGGTGCTGGGGCCTGGTTAGCAGGCCTCAGCACACTTTCAATTGTAAACATAGCATCAGCAAAGGCAAAAAGTCAGGGGGCAACCATGCCAAGGAGGCATTTCCTTACACAACCCCCCCCCCAAACGAAAGAGGATGAGACTAACCTTTCCCAAGAGAGTCTTCATTTTCTAAGTGGAAGAACCTGGAAAGGCCATCTGCATTGGCATGGGCAGTCCCAGGTCTGTGTTCCACTATAAAGTCCATTCCCTGTAGGGAGATGGACCACCTCAACAGTTTAGGATTTTCACCTTTCATTTGCATCAGCCATTTGAGAGGTCTGTGGTCAGTTTGAACTAGGAAGTGAGTCCCAAAGAGGTATGGTCTCAGCTTCTTCAGGGACCAAACCACAGCAAAGGCCTCCCTCTCAATGGCACTCCAACGCTGCTCCCTGGGGAGTAACCTCCTGCTAATGAAAGCAACAGGCTGGTCAAGGCCATCATCATTTGTTTGGGACAAAACTGCCCCTATCCCATGTTCAGAGGCATCAGTCTGCACAATGAACTGCTTAGAATAATCTGGAGCTTTTAGAACTGGTGCTGAGCACATTGCTTGTTTCAGGGTGTCAAAGGCCTGTTGGCATTCCACAGTCCAGTTCACTTTCTTGGGCATTTTCTTGGAGGTGAGTTCAGTGAGGGTTGTCACAATGGATCCATATCCCTTCACAAACCTCCTGTAATACCCAGTCAAGCCAAGGAATGCCCTGGCTTGAGTCTGGGTTTTTGGAGCTACCCAGTCCAGAATAGTCTGGATCTTGGGTTGGAGTGGCTGAACTTGGCCTCCACCTACAAGGTGGCCCAAGTAAACCACAGTTCCCTGCCCTATCTGGCATTTGGATGCCTTGATAGAGAGGCCTGCAGATTGCAGAGCCTTCAAAACCTTCTTCAGGTGGACCAGGTGATCCTGCCAGGTGGAGCTAAAGACAGCAATATCATCAAGATAAGCTGTGCTAAAGGACTCCAAGCCAGCAAGGACTTGATTCACCAACCTTTGGAAGGTGGCAGGGGCATTCTTTAAACCAAAGGGCGTAACAGTAAACTGATAATGCCCATCAGGTGTGGAGAATGCTGTTTTCTCTTTTGCTCCAGGTGCCATTTTTATTTGCCAGTACCCTGCTGTCAAGTCAAAGGTACTTAAGAATTTGGCAGCACCTAATTTATCTATGAGCTCATCAGCTCTTGGAATTGGATGAGCATCTGTCTTGGTGACAGAATTGAGCCCTCTGTAGTCCACACAAAACCTCATCTCTTTCTTTCCATCTTTGGTGTGAGGTTTGGGGACTAAGACCACTGGGCTAGCCCAGGGGCTGTCAGAGCGCTCAATTACTCCCAATTCCAGCATCTTGTGGACTTCCACCTTGATGCTTTCCTTAACATGGTCAGACTGCCTAAAGATTTTGTTTTTGACAGGCATGCTGTCTCCTGTGTCCACATCATGGGTACACAGGTGTGTCTGACCAGGGGTTAAGGAGAAGAGTTCAGGAAACTGTTGTAGGACTCTCCTACAATCAGCTTGCTGTTGGCCAGAGAGGGTGTCTGAGTAGATCACTCCATCTACTGTGCCATCTTTTGGGTCTGATGACAGAAGATCAGGGAGAGGTTCACTCTCTGCCTCCTGATCCTCATCTGTTACCATCAACAGATTCACATCAGCCCTGTCATGGAAGAGTTTAAGGCGGTTCACATGGATCACCCTCTTGGGGCTCCTGCTTGTGCCCAGGTCCACCAGGTAGGTGACCTGACTCTTCCTTTCTAGCACTGGGTAAGGGCCACTCCATTTGTCCTGGAGTGCCCTGGGAGCCACAGGCTCCAGAACCCAGACTTTCTGCCCTGGTTGGAACTCAACCAGTGCAGCCTTTTGGTCATACCAAAACTTCTGGAGCTGTTGGCTGGCCTCAAGGTTTTTGGTTGCCTTTTCCATGTACTCTGCCATTCTAGAGCGAAGGCCAAGTACATAGTCCACTATGTCTTGTTTAGGCTCATGGAGAGGTCTCTCCCAGCCTTCTTTAACAAGAGCAAGTGGTCCCCTTACAGGATGACCAAACAGAAGTTCAAAGGGTGAGAATCCTACTCCCTTCTGTGGTACCTCTCTGTAAGCGAAAAGCAGACATGGCAAGAGGACATCCCATCTCCTTTTGAGTTTTTCTGGGAGCCCCATGATCATGCCTTTTAATGTCTTGTTGAATCTCTCAACCAAGCCATTAGTTTGTGGATGGTATGGTGTAGTGAATTTATAAGTCACTCCACACTCATTCCACATGTGCTTTAGGTATGCTGACATGAAGTTGGTACCTCTGTCAGACACCACCTCCTTAGGGAAACCCACTCTGGTAAAGATACCAATGAGGGCCTTGGCTACTGCAGGGGCAGTAGTCGACCTAAGGGGAATAGCTTCAGGATACCTGGTAGCATGATCCACTACTACCAGGATATACATATTTCCTGAGGCTGTGGGAGGTTCTAGTGGACCAACTATGTCCACACCCACTCTTTCAAAGGGAACCCCCACCACTGGAAGTGGAATGAGGGGGGCCTTTGGATGCCCACCTGTCTTACCACTGGCTTGACAGGTGGGGCAGGAGAGGCAAAACTCCTTAACCATGTTGGACATATTGGGCCAGTAGAAGTGGTTGACTAACCTCTCCCACGTCTTGGTTTGTCCCAAATGTCCAGCAAGGGGAATGTCATGGGCCAATGTTAGGATGAACTTCCTGAACAGCTGAGGCACTACCACTCTCCTAGTGGCACCAGGTTTGGGGTCTCTGGCCTCAGTGTACAGGAGCCCATCTTCCCAATAGACCCTATGTGTTCCATTTTTCTTGCCTTTGGACTCTTCAGCAGCTTGCTGCCTAAGGCCTTCAAGAGAGGGACAGGTTTCTTGTCCCTTACACAGCTCCTCCCTTGAGGGTCCCCCTGGGCCTAAGAGCTCAACCTGGTAAGGTTCAAGCTCCAAAGGCTCAGTTCCCTCAGAGGGCAGAACTTCTTCCTGAGAAGAGAGGTTCCCTTTCTTTTGCTGTGTTGCAGTTGGTTTCCCAACTGACTTTCCTGTTCTCTTGGTAGGCTGGGCCATTCTTCCAGACTCCAGCTCTACTTGTTCACCCTGTGCCTTGCACTGTGCTCTTGTTTTCACACACACCAGTTCAGGGATACCCAGCATTGCTGCATGGGTTTTTAGTTCTACCTCAGCCCATGCTGAGGACTCCAGGTCATTTCCAAGCAGACAGTGCACTGGGATATTTGAGGAGACCACCACCTGTTTCAGGCCATTGACCCCTCCCCATTCTAAAGTAACCATTGCCATGGGATGTACTTTTCTCTGATTGTCAGCGTTGGTGACTGTGTAAGTTTTTCCAGTCAGGTATTGGCCAGGGGAAACCAGTTTCTCTGTCACCATGGTGACACTGGCACCTGTATCCCTCAGGCCCTCTATTCTAGTCCCATTAATTAAGAGTTGCTGTCTGTATTTTTGCATGTTAGGCGGCCAGACAGCTAGTGTGGCTAAATCCACCCCACCCTCAGAAACTAGAGTAGCTTCAGTGTGGACCCTGATTTGCTCTGGGCACACTGTTGATCCCACTTGGAGACTAGCCATACCAGTGTTACCTGGATGGGAGTTTGGAGTGGAACCTTTCTTGGGACAGGCCTTGTCTCCAGTTTGGTGTCCATGCTGTTTACAGCTATGACACCAGGCCTTTTTGGGATCAAAGTTTTTACCCTTGTACCCATTGTTTTGTGAAGAGGCTCTGGGCCCACCCTCCTGTGCAGGTTTTTGGGGGCCTGTAGAAGACTCTTTACTAATTTTAGTTTTGGTTGTCTCATCACCCTTCCCCTGGGGAGTCTTTGTGACCCCTTTCTTTTGGTCACCCCCTGTTGAAGTCTTGGACACCCTTGTCTTGACCCAATGGTCCGCCTTCTTTCCCAATTCTTGGGGAGAAATTGGTCCTAGGTCTACCAGATGCTGATGCAGTTTATCATTGAAACAATTACTTAACAGGTGTTCTTTCACAAATAAATTGTACAGCCCATCATAATTACTTACACCACTGCCTTGAATCCAACCATCTAGTGTTTTCACTGAGTAGTCAACAAAGTCAACCCAGGTCTGGCTCGAGGATTTTTGAGCCCCCCTGAACCTAATCCTGTACTCCTCAGAGGAGAATCCAAAGCCCTCAATCAGGGTACCCTTCATGAGGTCATAAGATTCTGCATCTTTTCCAGAGAGTGTGAGGAGTCTATCCCTACACTTTCCAGTGAACATTTCCCAAAGGAGAGCACCCCAGTGAGATCTGTTCACTTTTCTGGTTACACAAGCCCTCTCAAAAGCTGTGAACCATTTGGTGATGTCATCAGCATCTTCATATTTTGTCACAATCCCTTTGGGGATTTTTAACATGTCAGGAGAATCTCTGACCCTATTTATATTGCTGCCACCATTGATGGGTCCTAGGCCCATCTCTTGTCTTTCCCTTTCTATGGCTAGGAGCTGTCTCTCTAAAGCCAATCTTTTGGCCATCCTGGCTAACAGGAGGTCATCTTCACTGAGAGCATCCTCAGTGATTTCAGAAATGTGGGACCCTCCTGTGAGGGACTCACTATTTCTGACTAACACAGTTGGAGACAGGACTTGAGGGGTCCTGTTCTCCCTATTTAGGACTGGAGGAGGGACATTGGCCTCCAAGTCACTAATTTCTTCCTCTGTGAGGTCATCATCAGAGGGGTTGGCTTTTTCAAACTCTGCCAACAGCTCCTGGAGCTGAATTTTGGTAGGTCTGGAGCCAATGGTTATTTTTTTGATATTACAGAGAGACCTTAGCTCCCTCATCTTAAGATGGAGGTAAGGTGTGGTGTCGAGTTCCACCACCTGCATCTCTGTATCAGACATTATTCTGCTAAGAGTTGGAATACTTTTTTAAGAATCTAAAACTGTTTCTAGAATCTAATTCAAACTTTTAACAAACTTTTAAACTCTAAAAAGACAATGCTAAACAGGGACTTAACACACAAGGCCCTAGCAGGACTTTTAAGAATTTAGAAAACTTTCAAATTGCAAAAATGAATTTCTAATGACAATTTTGGAATTTGTCGTGTGATCAGGTATTGGCTGAGTAGTCCAGCAAATGCAAAGTCTTGTACCCCACCGCTGATCCACCAATGTAGGAAGTTGGCTCTGTATGTGCTATTTCAAAGTAAGGAATAGCATGCACAGAGTCCAAGGGTTCCCCTTAGAGGTAAAATAGTGGTAAAAAGAGATAATACTAATGCTCTATTTTGTGGTAGGGTGGTCGAGCAGTAGGCTTATCCAAGGAGTAGTGTTAAGCATTTGTTGTACATACACATAGACAATAAATGAGGTACACACACTCAGAGACAAATCCAGCCAATAGGTTTTTATATAGAAAAATATCTTTTCTTAGTTTATTTTAAGACCCACAGGTTCAAATTCTACATGTAATATCTCATTCGAAAGGTATTGCAGGTAAGTACTTTAGGAACTTCAAATCATCAAAATTGCATGTATACTTTTCAAGTTATTCACAAATAGCTGTTTTAAAAGTGGACACTTAGTGCAATTTTCACAGTTCCTAGGGGAGGTAAGTATTTGTTAGGTTAACCAGGTAAGTAAGACACTTACAGGGCTTAGTTCTTGGTCCAAGGTAGCCCACCGTTGGGGGTTCAGGGCAACCCCAAAGTCACCACACCAGCAGCTCAGGGCCGGTCAGGTGCAGAGTTCAAAGTGGTGCCCAAAACACATAGGCTAGAATGGAGAGAAGGGGGTGCCCCGGTTCCGGTCTGCTTGCAGGTAAGTACCCGCGTCTTCGGAGGGCAGACCAGGGGGGTTTTGTAGGGCACCGGGGGGGACACAAGCCCACACAGAAATTTCACCCTCAGCAGCGCGGGGGCGGCCGGGTGCAGTGTAGAAACAAGCGTCGGGTTTGTAATGGAAGTCAATGGGAGATCTAGGGATCTCTTCAACGCTGCAGGCAGGCAAGGGGGGGTTCCTCGGGGAAACCTCCACTTGGTCAAGGGAGAGGGACTCCTGGGGGTCACTCCTCCAGTGAAAGTCCGGTCCTTCAGGTCCTGGGGGCTGCGGGTGCAGGGTCTCTCCCAGGTGTCGGGACTTAGGATTCAAAGAGTCGCGGTCAGGGGAAGCCTCGGGATTCCCTCTGCAGGCGGCGCTGTGGGGGCTCAGGGGGGACAGGTTTTTGTACTCACAGTCTTAGAGTAGTCCTGGGGTCCCTCCTGAGGTGTTGGATCGCCACCAGCCGAGTCGGGGTCGCCGGGTGCAGTGTTGCAAGTCTCACGCTTCTTGCGGGGAGCTTGCAGGGTTCTTTAAAGCTGCTGGAAACAAAGTTGCAGCTTTTCTTGGAACAGGTCCGCTGTCCTCGGGAGTTTCTTGTCTTTTCGAAGCAGGGGCAGTCCTCAGAGGATGTCGAGGTCGCTGGTCCCTTTGGAAGGCGTCGCTGGAGCAGGATCTTTGGAAGGCAGGAGACAGGCCGGTGAGTTTCTGGAGCCAAGGCAGTTGTCGTCTTCTGGTCTTCCTCTGCAGGGGTTTTCAGCTAGGCAGTCCTTCTTCTTGTAGTTGCAGGAATCTAATTTTCTAGGGTTCAGGGTAGCCCTTAAATACTAAATTTAAGGGCGTGTTTAGGTCTGGGGGGTTAGTAGCCAATGGCTACTAGCCCTGAGGGTGGGTACACCCTCTTTGTGCCTCCTCCCAAGGGGAGGGGGTCACAATCCTAACCCTATTGGGGGAATCCTCCATCTGCAAGATGGAGGATTTCTAAAAGTTAGAGTCACTTCAGCTCAGGACACCTTAGGGGCTGTCCTGACTGGCCAGTGACTCCTCCTTGTTGCTTTCTTTGTTCCCTCCAGCCTTGCCGCCAAAAGTGGGGGCCGTGGCCGGAGGGGGCGGGCAACTCCACAAAGCTGGAGTGCCCTGCTGGGCTGTGACAAAGGGGTGAGCCTTTGAGGCTCACCGCCAGGTGTTACAGCTCCTGCCTGGGGGAGGTGTTAGCATCTCCACCCAGTGCAGGCTTTGTTACTGGCCTCAGAGTGACAAAGGCACTCTCCCCATGGGGCCAGCAACATGTCTCTGGTGTGGCAGGCTGCTGGAACTAGTCAGCCTACACAGACAGTCGGTTAAGTTTCAGGGGGCACCTCTAAGGTGCCCTCTGTGGTGTATTTTACAATAAAATGTACACTGGCATCAGTGTGCATTTATTGTGCTGAGAAGTTTGATACCAAACTTCCCAGTTTTCAGTGTAGCCATTATGGTGCTGTGGAGTTCGTGTTTGACAGACTCCCAGACCATATACTCTTATGGCTACCCTGCACTTACAATGTCTAAGGTTTTGTTTAGACACTGTAGGGGTACCATGCTCATGTACTGGTACCCTCACCTATGGTATAGTGCACCCTGCCTTAGGGCTGCAAGGCCTGCTAGAGGGGTGTCTTACCTATACTGCATAGGCAGTGAGAGGCGGGCATGGCACCCTGAGGGGAGTGCCATGTCGACTTACTCGTTTTGTCCTCACTAGTACACACACGCTGGCAAGCAGTGTGTCTGTGCTGAGTGAGAGGTCTCCAGGGTGGCATAAGACATGCTGCAGCCCTTAGAGACCTTCCTTGGCATCAGGGCCCTTGGTACTAGGAGTACCAGTTACAAGGGACTTATCTGGATGCCAGGGTCTGCCAATTATGGATACAAAAGTACAGGTTAGGGAAAGAACACTGGTGCTGGGGCCTGGTTAGCAGGCCTCAGCACACTTTCAATTGTAAACATAGCATCAGCAAAGGCAAAAAGTCAGGGGGCAACCATGCCAAGGAGGCATTTCCTTACAGTAATGTTGCAGCACTGAAAAGCTTTGTTTGTAAACTGCAGGTTGCTGCTTCAGCTAGCGGCAAGTTGAATCTACTTTTGGTTTTTCCGGGCAATGTAAATGGAGTTCCATTCAGTGGTTATAGCAATGCCTGTTTCCCCATCTCACAAATCGTGTCAACACATTGACTCCAGAGTCCAAACCCAGAGAACTCTAAATGAAACGTTTTTCTGCTTACTTAGTGCCAAAATGATGTCCCCGCACAATTCATATCAGGCATATTTCTTGAATCCCTATATTCTTGGTGACACATTCTCAGTATTTATTCTCTGGAAATGCTGCACCCTGGGTCAAGCTTGCATTTCTGAAACACTTGTATTTGCACTGGTCTTTGGCATCCTACATTGGAAAAAACTATTACACGTCATGATTCTAACACATATCTGATTCAAGTTTTCAAGAAGGTAAGTAGCGGCCCATCGATCTCTGTACTGGTTCAGTACTGATGCAACGGCATGTGTATGTTTTTAGGAGAGGGGAAATAACAGCACAGACCACTGATAGCTTGTTAGTGTTAAAATGCCACTTTCATGAATCAGGTGCACATCACAAAAACATTATAACACCCGGGGCAAATTGCTTTGCAAAACTATCCATCTCACTCTACATGAATGACACCTACTGCTTGCGCTACCCCCATACATGCCAACCCTCCTCATTCCAGTGGGAGCCTACCAATTTCAAGGCTAACCTCCTGCCTCCTGATTCCTGCATTGTAGGAGGCGGCACGTTCTGGTTGGCTGCGGCACGGTTACAGCCAGGCCGAACCTATCACTTCCATCAGGTGTGGGTGAGAACACTCACTGTATAACCTGCACTCACCCTTGGGTAGCTTGGCACACTGAGCGTCACAAAAGAGACTTCACACGTGGTAGAGAAACACAGCTTGTATTCAATACATATGTTAATTAACAAAACATAAAAGTCATGAACTTCTGGGCATAAATGACACTTGGTATCTTTACTAGCAGTACTGGGCCCAACCACGGTAAATTGACATCAGTAGCATGCACACATGGGAGAAATTCTATGCTACCCTCCCCCCTGCACCCTTATACAGTGCGAAACGTTATCAGAACTTGCCCACCCTCACAACTAATGTAATGCAAAACTACACACAGTTACAAGGTGCACCCCAGAACACAAGGATATCATGACAGTGTAAACACTCTTAATGACAACACGTTTAGCAGCACTGTGGGTCAAACGTAGTAAGTATCCATTTGGCAGGAATCGACGTGTAAAACAAACCCGCTGGTCGATGTAATAACTAACAGGTGTTCCTCATGCAAGCAGTCCTGCTACGGATATCAGGCAGGTCCGTATGGAGCACACTTACCCACACACACGCAGATCCGTAATGTGGTGCAACTGGTATCCGGCAGGTCAATTGTAGCACAGTGCAGACCCTATGGCCCAAACCCTTCCCCACCCTCCATCTCACCCCACACCCACAGATTAGAAAGAGATCACCTCCCCTGAGATTAGGCTGCTTTCGTCCAGAGTCACACTTGTGTTGAGGTGCCAGGGAAGATGTTGGGGATAGATAGCAGGTCTGAATCGGTGGCATTTGACAAACAAAGGGGGTTGGCCACCACTCAGGCATTTCACCTACATGATGTGGAGCAGTAGTGGCTGAAGGCAATAGTTTGTTCAATTAAAGGATTCCTTAACGTGCCTTCAGGCACCAGCTCAGTTCTGCAAGGTCCTCGGGCGTGGGGGGAGCAGGAGCAAGTCTTTTGACCCGCTTCCGATAGCTCTCTGAAGTGTCCCTTTAGCCCAGTTACTCTCACCACCCAGGCCCGGTTCGGGCAATACTCTTGGCACACGCTGTTGTTGGGAGCTGGGTGAGGAGAGGGAAAGTAGTTTGCCGCTAAGAGGGCCCAAAAGGAACGATCGATGAAGAGGGGAATCTACAATGGTAGGCTAAACACATGCTAAAACGCAATTGCGCTAGCTCTCACACATGGGCCTACAGTGGTGGGCTGGACACATGTTAAAATACCATTGTTCAAGCGCGCACACATGGGCCTACAATGGCAGATGGGACAGATGTAAAAACTCCATTGTGCAAGCGCGCACACAGGAGCCTGCATTGGCAGGCTGGACATAATGGTTAGCGCCACTTCCTAACATATAGGAAGGGCACGCATACTTTCACACTGTACCTGAACCATGTGCTGACTGAACCAAGCTGTATTCTGTATCCTCTCCTATCCACGTGCCTCTCTGTCCGCTGCACAAATAAATGGCCCACAATGCAGACTTTTATGACCTCCCTTTCTGATCCCAGAGCTGAATCTATGAAAAACAATATGAAATTAGAATTTATACTGAACAAGGACAGTTGCCCACAGCGTACATGTGACCTATAGCAGTGTGATGACCACCTCCCCAATCTGATAATCTATACTTTTACCCATCATCTCTTGCCTGCCTCTGTTGCTGCCCCAGTCCTTAAGGAGTATGTCCCATAGTCCGCTGCAGGTAAACCCAAATATAGTAATGCCTTGAGCAACACTGCCAACAACTGAAACGCTGTTACCGGAGACCCCTCCTCATGCTGGAAAACCAGACTGTTCCTGTGTTGCTTCTAAAGACCTAGCCTCTGGCATCAGTAGACTGGGCAATTGCTGATGTACTGGGTAGGGACCTAGCAACACCTGCACCTCTTTGGTCCATCTTAGACCTCCTCAGGTAAATCTGAACACCATCTCCAGTCCGTCCACATTCCACTCCACCTCCAATCAATGTAGTCCTTCAGTCTCACCCAGGCAGCTCCAAGACACTGAAATCTCCAAAGAACATGCAGCTCATCAAATACGAAAACAAAGTGCTCTCCCATTCGCTGTCACATGTCGCCGGTAAAACCCCTATCACTTTGTAGAAAACTGGCCGTGGAAAAGGTCTCCGCTTACACCCACCCTGCTTGCCCCCCACAGCCCGTCTTCCACCCAACCTTTCAGCAACCTCATACCCAGTCCCCCTGCTGCAGGCACCTAGCACGCAAGAGCTTACCAACAAAGACAGTACCTGACAGCTTCCCTGCTATTGTGGCCTTTGACCAACCTTTTTCAATCATAGTCAGGATGAAGTTTATAACACTGTCTCCAGTTCCCTCTTCCATGCCCCCAATTTAAACAACTCTCTCCATGCCTGTAACATCCTTTTTCACCTATTCACCACAAGTCCTCTGGCATCAGTGGTCTGTCTTTGTCCGGCCACTGAGCCTCGTCCACTGAAAATAAGACAAAGCATCTGCATTGTTATTTACCAGGCCAGGTACATGGTGTGCCCCAACATTAAGTTATCCTTAAAACAGGCCTTTACAAACAGGGTCGACTCTAAGCATGGGCAGTGTGGGTAGCTGCCCAGGGCCCTGCCCTTTCTCATTATGACGGATCCCCCCACTAGTCCATCACCTTTTAAAAAAAAGCGTCCATTTTATGGGTGTCAGGTGGGCAGCTCCCTCCCTTGTACCTTGCAGCCATAGTGCAGCATCTGAGGCTCAAGGTCAGGTTCTCCCTCTCCTGGTCCCTGAAGCCATGGGCTGAAAGGGCAAAATTACCTCTGCATCCCTATCAGCTGCTGTGGTCTGGGTTGGGTTTCTTGGCTGTATTCCAGTTCCTTGTAAGTATTTCAATTGCCCTTCTAAAGACGGACATTGCAAGCACCACTCTCTCTGCATAATTGCTGCATCTGCATGACAACAGCGGTTAGACAGATGCTTGAAGTCGCCTAAGGTGTGAACTGAGCCCTAGCCCTGCATGCATAAAAAGCAGGGCATCCTGCAGAGCTCACAAAAAAATAGGGAATGGCCTCACATTGCAATGGCTGCTGCTCATTTCCAATTAAGAGAAGAGGACAAAACGGAAAGAGGTGATTTAAAAAAAGTTTTTATTTAATTTATTTAATTTCTTTACAATTCTGTTCTATTGTTTGCATGTGAATACAAAAGCAACATAAACAGAGTTAAACATAAACAACAACTCTAGTTGAGTATAAGCATGCAATGTCTTTTACTTTTATGTAAGTTACGTGAAACGAGGGACTAATGAACGATTGGGTCTGTAACAGAGCAAGTAGAGATGATAAAATTTAGTTGGGGAAAAGGGAAGGAGGGGTGACCCCACATCAGTTATTACCACCACAGAGAGGAGCTTAATGAACCCTGCAGATTACACTCGACTCACATAACCTGTGAAACCACACACCATTTCTTATTTAACACTTCTGAAAGGGTTGCACTAATCTGCAGCATCATGCTAGCTCACATCTGATATCCCTACTTTCCATTTTCCAGAGGGCACTTAAGAAGGTCTAGGTTCCTCTTTTGATTTCAGTATAGGTATTGAGAGAAAGCCAGATGTAAAGTCATCGACAAACTAAAGAAGGTAAGACATGGGGGAAACAATAGAGTACAAGGGAGAGCTGAACATAAGGGGCAGAACAGCAAGTGATGAAAGGGATGTGGAGGAAAGAGTGATGTGTATGTAAGGGCAGAGTCGGTGAGAGAAGGGAAGAGTCTTGGTGAAGTAAAAGGAATAGTATGCACAAGAGATGAATGTTAGAGGGGCAGAACACACACACGTGGCTTGGGAGAGTGGTAGGGTGGAAGGGGAGAGATAGATGTAAAGTAACACAAGAGCAATGGTGTGATGCAAATTGATGGGGCCCCCTCCACAGAATGTGATGATGGGCCCCTGAATCTCCGGCATTGCATGGATATTCATAGGCCCTGGTTGAATGGGAGCCCCCTGATGGGCTGAGGGCCCCCTGAAGTGTTGAGGGCCCACCTGTGCTACAGGGGCCTCTGTTATGTTCTGGCACAAGAGTTAGAGAAAGGTAAGGCTGAGGGTGAAGAGTGGTGAATAGCTGCAAAAGTAGGAGAGAAGAGGAAGTTAGAGGGGCAGAACTAGCAAATGGACACTAGAGGTGGGAGATATGAAACATGAAGAATAGAGCATGGGTGAAAGTGTAGATGTAAAAGGGGCAGAACCAGAGAGAAGAGGCTAGGGAAAATGGAGAGTTGGACATAAAGAGGGCAAAACCAGTGAACAACCTTGAAGCTGGAGATAAAGATGAAAAGTGAAGGGCAGTGCTTTAAGTGGCATGGAGAGGGAATGGTGAGAGGTGGATATAAGAGGACGGTCCAACCAAGAGCAGGTATGAGGCTGGGGAAAGAGGCAAGGGAGAGGTGGGTTTTAGAGAGGTAGAACTAACAAGAGAACTTTAGAGGCTGGGGAGTGATGAGATGTGAAGTCTACAGCAGGTAGGAGAGAAGTGGGTGTAATAGGGGCAGAAGTAATGAGAAAGGTAAGAGACAGCGTGAGAGATAAGGTGAAGTGTAGAGCATCGAAGGGAGAAGTTGTTGTAAAAAGGCAGAAACAGTGAGGAAGGGTAATAGGCAGAGGGGTCAGAGAGGAGAGGTGGTCATAAAGGGTATAGACCAGCAAAAAAAGTTAGAAAGGTGGACAAGGGAAATGAGACGTGAAAGGCAGTACATGGATGGGAGATGTAGGTGTAAGAGAGGCGGATCAAGAAACCTTATGAAGAGAAGAAAGAGTGAATGGTGAGAGGTGGATGTAGAAGGGCAGAATTAGTGCGAAAAGAGGCAGGGGAGAGATGAGATGAAGTGTACAGCATAGAAGAAAAAGGTGGATATACAAGGGATATGATCAGAAAGAGAAGCAATAAAGCTGGGGATAGCGGAGAGATTGATCTAAGAGGGGCAGAATCCACAAAATAAGGTTAGAGGATGGAGAAGAGATAAGTAAAAAGGAGTAGAGCATGAGGGTAATAGGTGGTGTAAGAATTGGTGAGAATCAATTAGAGGGTTCAGGAGGATGAAAATGGATGGACGATGTAAATGGGGCAGAACCAGTGAAAAGAGTTAAGCGGCTTTGGGAAAGACGAGCAGTGAAGGTAGTGCATGAATAAGAGGCATGTCTATGAGAGAGGCAGAACCTACAAGAGAATATAAGCAGAGTGGCAAGTGAGGCAACAGAGAGAAGAGGGCGGAAAAGAGAAAAACCACCAGGAGAATGTAAGAGGTTGGATGAAGAGGGAGGGAGGAGGGGAAGGTCAATGTTAAATGTGCAGAAGCAGCAAGAGAAAGTTAAATGGTTGGTGAGTGATGAGAGATAAAGAGTAGAACAGAGAGGTAGGGTTCGATGTAAGGAGGGCAGAATCAGCAAGGGGAGAGAGTGAAGAAGGATGAGAAGAGGTGTATGTAACGGGGGCTGAAGAAGCAAGAGAAGTTAAAAGGACAGGGGAGAACGAAAAGGCATAGCTGGATTTAGGGTGGTAGGTCAGCAGAGAAGCTAAAGGCTTGGTGGAAAGTTGAGAGGTGAAGAGTATGACGGGGAAGGGATATGTGGATGTAAGAGAGGCAGAACCAGCAAGAGAATATGAGAGGCTGGGTGGAAAGATGAAAAGTAAAGAATAGAGCACGGAGGGATGGAGGGGAAAGATGAATGTAAGAGTGGCAAAACCAGAGAGAAAAGGTAGGAAGCTTGGGGAAGATATGAGATGTTAAAAGGAGAGCATGCAGAGTGTGATGGATGTAAGCGGGACTGAACCAGCAAAGGAAGGTAGAAGGCTGACGAGGTGAGGTGAAAAGTAAACAATAGAGGAGAGAGGTGTATGTAAGTGAGCAAAATCTGCAAAAAATACTAAGAGGATGGAGGAGTGATAACAATGTCTTTGAACTAGCATGTGCTGCTAAGTACATTGACCCTTCTGCAGAGTTTGCAGTTCCCTGTCTTTTATTTTCCACTTATAAAATGTGGTCTTAGTTTTGCAATGAAGTTCCTTCCTTCACAAACGGTTGTGATCTTGAACCATCCTCAACATGTCTTTGAAATTACAGCCTGCTCTGTGTGTACTGTTACTCCTCTTGAACTTTCTATCAAAAGAAGTAGACCTCCCAAATCTGCTTAATAGAAATTAATTTAGTTACTGACCGCTTGCCAGTCACTTCTGACCGTTTAATGAGCTGGAAGTAGCATATCGTACTGTGTCAGATGATTTGTGTATGATTCTTGATCAAGAAGGTAGAGCAGCCTTATAACTACTACAATACTACATAGTGTCACATTTGTCAGTTACCCATTCAGTGTTTTTGAATCAGCTGATACAACCTGGATTTTAAGGTTTTCCCTTAGCTTCCCTCCATCCTATCTGAGAGATCTCAAACAATCCATCCCCTCCCCTGCAATTTCGGTGATGTTATAAGCCTGTGATGTGTGGAATTCCTTGGGCCTCAGCTATTTATTCTTTATCTTTCCCAGTTAGCCTTATTCATACAGTGCTTTGGTTTCTTCCTGATGTTCTATGCATATCAATACCCACACCATCACTTGTCAATGGCAGTCTGGTCTCTACCCAAGGAAAAACTTTTGGACTTGCATACAATCAGTTGATTTCTGGGTAGAGACATAGGGCCCGATTTAGAACTCAGCCGAGGGGTAACTCGGATATCCCACCTGCTGAAACCTAAATACCATAGGACATAAAGGGATTTAGATTTCGGTGGACAGGATATCCATCACTCTTGTGATGGAGTAAGCCGTCTGCAGAGTCCTAAATCAAACCCAAATTCATTAAAACCTTATAGCGTAACATCAGGAGTCCTCATCTTTATTGTTCGCTTTGGTGACCTCTGGAGCCAGGCCAGTCAACTACATTGGGTGAAGCAGGAAACACATTTTAGATTATTTTTCCAATGACTTCTCTCCATGTCTGAACAGTGTGCCATCTGTCTACTTATACTACATCCATATGCAATACAGAATGATGCATTTTCATCCCTGTCACTGCTGAAGGACTGTTGTGCAGTCAAATATCTTCTCACATCCAGATTACACAAATGTTCCCTGTCTTCGTCTCCCCACCTTTTGCACTTGCTACCCTTCAGATCATTGAGGACAGTGCTAGGATTCTCATCCGAGGCTGACGCTCATGCTGTATAATTTCTATTCTCCTTCCTGCTTTCTGTTGTTTCCCGTTACCAAATGATCTATCCATTTGCCACGCTTAGTGCATAAAAAGGCCATCTCTTTCTTCAGCACTACTCACGATTTGGAACTCCTAGGAAGTCCACATACACAATACAATATATTTAAAATAACAAAAAAAATGCATTCTCATTAGAATAAGATCTACATTATAGTCCATATTATTTACAAATAAGGTGCATCCATATATTACCTCACTTAGCAGTATTACAGTGCATTTCCTATACAGTGCATCAATATATAAAACTACATGAATCCATTTGAATCAAATGTATTCTTTGTATAAAACCAACTGTACTATAAAACAATCAGTATAAATTTAGAAAAGCAATAAAAATGTAAAAATCTTACAACAGAATATTTAATTTGGAGGGTTAAATAGTAATTCAACAGCTTCACCTGCTGAGCGTATCCTAAAATTAAAAAGAGGCATTTCAGAAATATTTTCCTCTGTAAAAATAGAGGGACAAACAGATATAACATGCTTAAGGTCCTGAACATCCGCATAACACAAATCACACACATTCAAAGTACCAAACCATTTATAGGTTAAGCCTTCTAGTGACAGTATATTCAGTCTTAGCAGAATATCAAAATGCCTTACCCCCCGCAGAAGGTTCCAAAATATATAGGGCTGTGCTTTTTTCAGAATCGACAAATTTATCAAAACATCAGATCTCCTCTTTTTGATTCAAAGCTCCATATCTAACTGAAAACGTTTGCGCATTGTAACCTCCTTTAAACTCCTTTTGAATTGGAGAGGCAATAGAGCCAAAGATAAACCAGAGTCAATCTCTAACAATTGTAAGGCAAAGTTATAGTTTCTAAAAACTGAGATTTCTCTCCGTGTTTCAAAAACGTCCTTATAAACAAGATGCCTTAGGGAAAATTAATCACTATGAAAAATGCAAAAATCTCCCTGAACCACCCCTGCTAACCCCTGCACAAAAGAACTCTTAATGCCAAATTCCAGCCTTAGAGCTGCAGTAGATGCCAAGGGATTGCAGAGAACCAAGCAGCTTAAGATTTGCTCTTCCATTCTGTCTAAAAAATCCCAATCTGCTCTCTTTGTACATTCTATTGTATACAAAAAAGTAGCAGGGATCTTTACTTGATAAACAAACAATAGATGAGCAAAATGTCGCTGACCGACTGCCTTATAAAATGCATTTAATCCTTGTGCTTGAGAAAGGGCCTTTCCCACATTATTACATATATGTTTATGGTCCCTGAGTGAACTAGACATAAGTTTCCCCAGAAAATGATAGGCCTTCACCCGCTTGAGATTTAGATGGCCCACGAACCAAGAAAAATGTATTTTCTTATGTGATTTTTTCCCTAGAAGGCACACTACTTGTGATTTCAAGACATTTTTTTTTTTAAAATGTTGATCAGCATAGCAAATAAGGGCTGCCTTGTCATTATTTAATCCTTTCGGAGTTAGGTCAATAACCACAATATCATCAGCATGCAATAGACAAGATATCTGTCGCCCTCCGATTTTGGGCGGAGAGCCATAGCTTTTCCCTAGGCGATAGGCAAGTCATGAATGTACAATGAAAATAACATTTGTGGGCCAAAAGACACCCCTGCTTTAATCCATTTTTAGTTGGAAATTCAGTTGACAAGCCCCGGTCCCTGCCTAACAATACTTAACACCATGTGAAAGAATGCAAGGCTATGATCAAGCGTGACAAATTAGGAGGAATGCCTAAATTAAATAGCTTCTTCCACAGGCTCTTGCAATCAACCCTGTTGAAGGCTGTTTAAAAGTCTACAAATGCAGCATATACAACACCACCCCAAATCTGCACATATTTTTCATTTAAGAGCTGCATTACTGAAATGTTATCTAGAGTATTATGCCCCTTCCTAAAGCCAGCCTGTTCCAAAAGAAGGACAGAATTTTCCTCGACCCAAGACTTTAAATGCCCTAAAAGACTTTTAGCAAATACCTTACCAACAGCATCCAGTAAAGCTATTTGGCGGTAACTTACTGGGGAAGTTCTATCACCCTTCTTATATGGGGGGACTAGAACACTTGCAACCCAAGATTCCGGAATTGCACCTTTTAAGTATAAAAAACTGAAATACTGGATGAAGGATCTTTGCCCAAAGCAAGGGTTCCTGTTTAATTACTGAAATAGGGACCCCATCAGGGCACATTGCTCCAGAAGCTCGCAGGGTCCCTATAAACCCTTCAATCTCCACCATTGTGGGAGGGCCATCACTGTCAATATCAGCTTTACAATATAGCCGAATATCCATTTCACTCAGCTCAGTATCCAGGTTTTCCACATAAAGGGAAAGTATGTAATTTCTCCATCCTGCCTCAGCTATAGGAGGCGCAAAAGAAGATTTGCGAGACCCACAATATTCCGAAATAATTGCCCAATATTTATGAGCGTTTTATGACACAACAGCTTCTCTCAGGGCAACTCACTACTCCTCGGCAGCCTCCTTTCTTACACCTTCTTTCAACCTCCCTCTTCTCCTCTTTAAAAAGATTATTCTGCCCCTTTCCTTCGTATCCAGCACAAACTGGAATCTTACCAGCTTATTAATTTATTTTACTTTTCAACAGCAACACAATTGGCCTTATCTTCTTTTGAAGTGGCTTAGAGCACCTTAACTGATTACTCTGGACTATTTTACCCATAAATTCAGAAAAACAATGAAGGAGGTCCCTACTCAAATCATCAATATGTAATATAGCCATTTCAAGACATTTAAAAAAAATATATTTTTAAAGGGGACCAATGAATTCTACATGTTTTCCTTTTGAAATTAGTATTGAGGCCATTACAATTCCATGCTTCTACAGTCAAAGAAGTTAGCTTCAATTAAAACTAAGGATCGTATGATCACTAAAGGAGGCAAAAATTGTCAGATCTTCAACAGACTGAGCTATAACATAAGGGGCAACAAAATAATCAATGATAAAGCCTCCCTGTCGTGATTTATGCGTTAGCTCTGCTGTTGAATCAAAATTAAATCTCCCATTTAAAATCACATAGCTAGATTTCCTCATACATTTTAAAAGGGTGTATTCCCTTTTATCGGTCCTAATTCTTAAAGGGAATGATAAAGGTGAAATATTGAAAGTGTATTCCCTCTCTGCATCACAAACTAGAGAAATTGATAAATTAGAAACTTTGCAGTTTGTCACCCATTAACAACACCTCACATTCTACCTCAATTAACACAATCAATGAGTTAAAATTAAAAATATCTAAGAGGGATTTGTCATGACACTTATCTGGGGGGATATATGCATTCACTATTAACATTAAAACTGTCCTACCACCTTCCATCATAGGATTAACTCTCAATATCTGATAAATATTGGCAGGTACAGTAAGGCTTTCATATTCCCATATTAATTTATTACTTAGAAGCATAGCAATTCTTCCTTTTGCGTGACCTTTCTTAGAGGGCTGCGCTTTTTGGAACAATACCATATAGCCTGGATGAGAAACATCAGCTGTACAACAGGTCTCTTGGATGCAAATTAAATCAACCTGTAAAGTACAAAGATGATCAAGTTTGTTAGTTTGATTCTCAATTCCTGCTGCATTCCATGAAACCACTTGGAAATAACTGTTAATGACCCATTTATGAAGCATGCCCAATCGCCTGGGTACTATTAAAATCTCCAGCTAGCCAGCTCTATTCCTAATGTTCATTGACTAATTAAGGTGAGGGGGGAATTGCTCACATATTTTACAACTCTTACTCTATTTAAAATGGAGACATTAAGGTTTACCAGAGAAGATCTTATTGGATCTCGCAAAGGACGTAGCCCACCTCCATACTGCAGTCGAAGTGGAGAAGCAAGATATTTATTAAGTGGAGGCTCCTCTTTCCATATAGGGATTACATCTATACCTCTGTGTTGCAGCTGTTCGCAATTTTCTAGAATACATTTTGCAATAATTTTAGAGTGAAACCAGAATCTATCTTCGCTACTCCTGGAGCATGAGTTAAATACACATGTAAAATATCTTTACATTCAATCAGTTTTAGCTCATGAGTATCTGAAAAGCAAGATATTAAAAAAGGACGGTTCAAAATGAAATCCAAGTCAAATAATACTTTAAGCTAGAAACATGCAGTATTTCCAGTGGTCTATGTAACACCAACTTCCTTGGATACAAAGTCCCCGCCCCCCTGATGACCAGACAAATAGTTAGGTAACTCATCATTTGGCTTCACAGCTTTGGAGACCAAAAATAAAGAATCAGCACATGGATTTAAGCAAGATAAAACCCTCTATACAACAGAAGGATTTTCCTGATAGGGTCCTAACATAGTGGTCCACTCAAGTTCATCTTTTGGAGGAGAAGCTCCTGAGGTTCCCAGTTCCAAGAATCTAACTTTCCTTGGTTTATTTTTTTAAATTCTCTACTTCACCTTTTTTCCAGACAGTTTTTTCCCAATTTTCTTCCTTTTATTTGCATTCTGTTCATAATTTCCATTATTTGCCAATGCCACAGGGTCAGTGTGTCCTCTAGCTGTTGATCGAAAAATGGGAAAAGGGGTCACTTCGGATTCCGGCTCTTTTGATGGAATATCAGAGTCAGCTGTACAAGGGGTGGGGTATTGAGAAAATATTTTTTAATCGATAGACATCACTATCTTGATGAGAGACCTTCTTAGCAAAGGTGGACTTACAGGGCACTTGAGGCTTAGCTGCCTGGGTTCCCCAATCAGAAAATAGAATCTGCTTATGAGAACTTACTGCAGGGCAAATTACCTGGTCCACTTAAGAGGGGCTTATAACTGGGCACCCCAATTTTTTACAAGTCTCATTAGTGCTTGACAGAACATTCTCATCTGGAGCTAACCCCACCTCTTTTTGACCCATCAGTACGTTCAATAATATTTACCGATTTTTCTAGTAACGCCAGGAAAGAGGATAACATTCTTTCTAGATATTTGAAAGACTCAGATAGTAAAGTATATTGATCTGGAGGCTCCCAGGACAAATTCCTAGGTAATACAAGATCTGGGGTTAGAGTTGATTGTAGTGATGAAGACGCTCGATCAGACGGTGTGCTGCTGATAAGCCTTAGCCCATAGGATTGTTTTGTGCCAACCAGAGAATTAGGGCTTGAGTTATACTTTTTTAGTGCCGCATTTGCGTCATTTTGTGCTGCAAAACTGGCACAAACTTATAAAATTCAATTAGAATTTGTACGTTTGCACCGCTTTTGCGTAAAAAAATGACGCAAATGCAGCCCCAAAAAAGTATAAATCAGGCCCTAAGTTCCACCGCAAGAAGGGGACCTCCTGACACCTAAAGCTACATTTACATCAATATCTGGAAGAGTAAAATCCCCTACATCAGGATCACCTGGGACATTACAAACGGAAGATATATTGCTCACTTTTTCTGCCACTGAGGTTAAAAGCTTTCCAGCTGGTAAGATTGGAGAGACATCTTTTCTTATGAAATCAGAGTCCCTAGCAGCAGTGTCTGCAGCCAGTCCATCCTCCCTGGCTACTAAATTAAAAGGCGACTCATTCCGTAGAAAGGGGAGAATAGAATTAGAGCTTTTTGCCTGCAGCTGGGATATACCCCTATTTCTAAGTGGGTTGGACGTGGTCTTTTTACATGCTCTGGTAAGAACAACTCTACCCATACGAAGACGTCTAGCTGTCATTCTGGTGCCTATAGATGTTTGTAGTCGGAGCCGAAATTAAATGGGGCACTCTCGGAAACTGCCAAATAATATATATTTTTTAGGCGAAAGAAATATAACCCCAAACGCCTATCTTTGGTGAGACATGGCAGTGAAGACCAGTGAGGACGGGCCTCTCTGGGAGGCAAGCCGCACTAGCCTACTGGCAGCCGCCCCACCCCAGGGCACCTGCGGCTCTAAGCCTTGCCTCCCTTGGCCCTGTCCTGGGTCTCCTGGTCCCGTCCTAGTTCCAATACCACCAATGCTTCCTGGAACCGAATCCCAGACTGTGTAGTCAACTTCTCTACACTGCCATATATCAACAGCAGTGAGCCAACACTGGTGCCGAAACCCAGGCTCCTAGACACACACTACTTTGTCTGCTGAGTCTCCAAGATGCATTATTGGTGAGCGGGGAGCGGAAGGCACCAAACACAGTCCTGTCCATTGGCATCCAGATGGACCAAACGTGGGGAAGGTAGAAAACGGGGAGCAGGAAGACGCGAGTGGCAGCTTGCAGCATGCTTACACAACTAAATGGAGGGTGGGTCCCACACACCGCCTCCACGCACCTCCTCGCACCTTTCCCGACTTCTACAGCACCACAGCTCCACTTGCAGCAGGCTTACTTGGCTTGATGGGGAAGGGAGGGCCCTCTCACAACCTCCACACTCCTTGCACCTTTCCAGGCTTCGTCACTGGACTTTGCCAGCACCTCTGCTTCACCGCTGGACCACTGGCCGCACTGTGCCACACTGCACCACGCTCCCGTTGGAAGCCAATTGCCGCTGGGAGCCGCTGCAGGACTCCGCAGCTGGACGCCACAGACCGCAGCCGCAGGCTTCACACCTGGCACCTCCCCTTCTGTTTCCTCGTCACGACTTGCTCTTGCTCTCCATCAGAGTGTGGTGTCTGCATTTCCCTTATGACAATTGTGTTAAAAACAAAGTCTTAGCATCTCCTCAACTCTCCGTCATTATTTCTCCCCGTGCTTACCGAGTGACATTCATTCCAGAATCCTCAGCACTGTGACAGCCATGCTTCTTTGCCATCCTAAAATTAGGAGGTAAAATAGTGGAGGTGGGTCCTTCTCCCACCTGCATCAAGCCAGGGCTATAGTCACCAGACAGGAAATTACCTTGTGGCCAGGTAAGCAAATATTGTCATGGTTCGACAGGGATAGGGGTTGTCATGCAGGATGGGCAGAAGAATGCCGACGTCCTGTTGCGAAAAGGGGCACATATAATGAACGGGGTGGGGATGGACGAGGGAAGAGGAGAAAAGGAAGACCGGGTAGACAGAAAGATGGGGAAAGGTAAGACTGATGGAGGGAGCGCTGAAGAGACAGAAGACAGCTTGGGGCACAAGAACGCAGAGACCATGACAGACAAGGGGCAAGAAAAAAGAAAGCAAGGAGCTAAAGTCAAAAAAACTGTCTTACATGGGCATAGCCAAGCCCTCTGGGCTCAATTAATGAGGGCCACTAAGGAGCAAATATAGACGGTGAATATATGTAGGTATTCAAACTGTCACACAGAGAACTACGGGCTAAGGAAGGGTCAAAGGAAAAAAAAATATGAGCTAGCAAAGAGGCTTAGATTCTCGGTCAACATCGAAATTAGATGGTGGCATTTTTGATATACACCAGTGTCTACTGTGAAAAAATCCCTGAGTGATGCATGGCTTTGCTAAAGTATATGGATGTGATACATAAAGCCCATATCACATTGGGTTAAATGCATGGATCAGATATTGTGAGGGATTTAGAGCGAGCCTGGCAGAAGATGCTGAAGGAAAGTGGGGCGAGTTGGATAATGATTTATGGCTGCATTCCATGGAACCCGCACCACCCACCCTTCATGTTTGATTTGTCCTGCATTCCGTCCATTATCTATTGTTTCCCCCTAAGTGCGAAGGGTATACCCAGCCGTGCGTCCCGTGCTTGCTATGCCACCAGATTCAAGCTAGCCTGGCTGATGAGGAGTAATACCCCGAAACCGGTCCAGGAGCCTTGTTTCTGGTCCTGGGCAGACCTGGCCTTGCAATTTGGGCTGGACTGTTACATGGGGAACAGGGTCATGACTGATTTGCATATGGTTGGGTCCAAACTGGAATGGCATAGCAAGCAAAAAAATGAATGGATTAAACCCAGATCTGTGACTGGGGGTGAATGTTTGAGTTGTTCATCAAGTCTGTGTGACTGTAAACTCTTTGACAAAGATCCAAAAATCACACATTGCCTGCTTTGGCTGGGCTGAATGATGTTATAAGAAAATCGAATAAAGTCTAGATGTGACACTACCACATGGCTCCTCATTGGATCATTGAATGACACATTGGATTAATAAAAAATATTTCCATGACATGATCTTCTTGTTTGGACTAACAACGCTCATTTGATAGGACTTTGTGTGTGCATTTGAGCGTTCCTCTTCGTTGTATTGGTCCCCTGTGCGTAGGCCTCACTCGGGCCCCTTCACACTTCATCATCTGCAGCTCCCTTCTCCAGCAGGTCTGCACGGCCTGCTTCTTTAAATATGTAAAATTCCTCCACCACTCGAGGATCTTCCTTACTGCTCACAACAGACAAAATTCCTCCTTGACTCCAAAAATTCAGCCCCGACTAAAGCTACCAGCCACTGTGTTCACCTAATCACAAAACAGTGGCTTGAAACCCAACACCTCACTGTTTATATGTTAGGCCCCTACCCCTCCTACTGACTTAGCCCAAAGCCACTGTCAGCCCTCCTGCTCTGAACCACTCAACCAAAGTGTCCAGGGGACATACCTCTCTGGTCCAGTGCTCCCCCCGAACCCTGAATGGCTGCTGGGTAAGTGTGAACTAAAGTTCAGCTTGATAAAGACATATATGATTAGTATGGGAGATGGAGTTGAGAATGCATGTTTTGTGCGCTGGCTGCATTTATCTTTAGTTGTCTGACACAGGCGTGTGCCATTTTCCTTTCTACTCTCATAGCTTGTAATTCCGTCTCCCACACTCATTGCCCAGCAAACCAGTCTTGCAATGATGGATGGAGGTAAGGATGAGTGAGCAGGCATGGGAGTCTGGGCCAAGGAACGGAGTGAAGCAGGGGTCAGAGCAGCAGGTCGGGCTGGAGAAGCTAAAACGACCTTGGCAAAAATGCTTAAACCAGCTCCTCTCCCACTGTCTCCTCATATAATCTCTCTGTTTTCATCCTTCCTCTATCTCCTTCTTTCCTCTTTCTCTTCTCTGTCTCTTGGTTGTATTCTCTCTCCTTTGCCCTCCCTCCCTTCCTCTCTGTCGCTCTTAAAGCCTCCCTGTGCTTGCTGCAAGTTTTGTCAGGGACCTTGCGTAAAGTGTAAGAGGCACCAGAAGAGGCACTGGGCCCCCCCAACGGAGGAAATGCCTGGTAGAATAAGAGGCCTGTCCGGCCCTGCAGATGAGGTGAGAGGGGAAACCGAGGGGATGAACGTGGCCAACCGAGGAGATGAACGTGGCCAGTAGCATCGGACGCGATGACATGATGAAACAAGCATTTACAATGCAATAGGTCACTTCCATTAAAATAACACGGTTGCCATTTTCCTTTAGCGTCCTCATTTAAATCTTTCATGCTAATTTAAATAAAATACCACTTTCACCACCCCACCATCAGAGCTGCTGGCTGGCTAACACAATTCCCCCAAAAAAAGATAGAAGACAGCCACAGAAAAGAAATAAACTAGAAAGGTCACCCAAATGTCTCAAGAGTGGTCAAATAGTTATATTTTAATAAGGATGTTAAATTTGCCTGAACAAAGTTCTAGCCATGAAAAAACTTAAAAGACACTGAATGGTGGGAGGGGTTTTTATTTTGGAGTCCCCACTAACATAGTGTGGGGACCCAGAAATGATGTAGCCAGAAAGAGCACATTGGTGTGAATGTTTTGGTGGTGGTACCGTTGTCTTAGGACCACAGATGCTACGTTATGAACAAACATGTTTTGCAAAAGTAATGCCCTGCAAAGCATCATGGGGCAAGCTTCCGTGCCATGAATATTTTAGTATGTTGATATGACTGTAATGCTTAGAACAGCCCTTCCAAATAGCATTTGTAAGAAACATGGTCATGTAACTATATAGTTAACCCCTAGGGGGCATAACCATACAAAAAGAAAATGAAAATAAATTAAGTCAGCGAGGACAGCTGTAGGTGTAACAGGAGAGAACAAGGTAAAGAGGGAGGGCAGGAACAGCAGCAGACACCTTAGAAAAAAGGAAGAATAACTAATGGACTGATTACTAACTTTGGGCTCTCAGGTAGAGTGTTACTCGACGTAATGCAATTCAAACACTCCTTTAACTAAGGGGGAAGGACATTAGGGGTTTGAGGAAGCTAGTGAATAAACACGCACAAGGTAGAAGAGAAAGCGCCATGTGCTCCTATCGAGACCAAAGGTCAACTGCAATAGGACCACGCACAAAGAAAAATAGTTTGGAGTACTCTAGAATACTCTTCTGGGCAAAACAAATAAATGAAAAGGTACAAAAGCCATCAAACCAAGAACAGGGAACTGCACTAGGCAAGAAAGCCATTGAATCATGAGCAAAGGACATAACTACAGCTCTCTCTAAGTAAATGTTAATGAATAAGTACAAATATATCTCCGACTGACCGCTGAAGATGTCTGTAGCAAGACTGCAAAAAGGGTCAAATTCTACAGTCTTATAACACTTTGTTAGCTCAGTAAATTAGTGTAAGCGACAAGACAATGACCCTTTAATAGCTTTTTCAGTAAAACTGCAGCGGTGTGAAATGATCCCTACTTGTGAGTGTACAGCAGAGAGTGGTTGTGTTAAAAACAGCACTGAAGTCCTCCCTCAGTCAGCAATAGACTGAACTACAGGGCAATAAAGAGATCTTGAGCTACGTCATCGCCCATTAGAAGTATGGCAACCAGGTAGTAATAAAAAGAAGACTAGGGATACGCACAGTTGACTATGGAACATCCCATGTTCCTCCTTTCAGCTTCATGTTAGTCTGTAAAGTGCTGTGGTGTCTGAGGGCAGAACGTGATGCGTATTGTGTAGGCGTATTGTGCAGCTCGCGATATCTGACGGTAGAAGGTGATGTACAATGTTCATCCTGAGCGCGATATGCTTTAATGTATGGCCACACAAGGTGCTGCGTAACGTGTAATATGCAGCCGGTTTGTAATGTGCTGTGATATCTAAAGATAGAGCTTACAGCTCAATGTGTAACCCATATATCAAGGGTGATATCCGAGGCTAGGAAGTGATATGTAATGTTCAACCGGACTGTTATATGCCGTTATGAATGAAGATCCAAAGTGTTGCATAACATATATCCTGTATATAAACTCCGATTTTGGGCGGAGAGCCATATCTTTTCCCTAGGCGATAGGCAAGTCATGAATGTACAATGAAAATAACAGTGGGCCAAAAGACACCCCTGCTTTAATCCATTTTTAGTTGGAAATTCAGTTGACAAGCCCCGGTCCCTGCCTAACAATACTTAACACCATGTGAAAGAATGCAAGGCTATGATCAAGCGTGACAAATTAGGAGGAATGCCTAAATTAAATAGCTTCTTCCACAGGCTCTTGCAATCAACCCTGTTGAAGGCTGTTGAAAAGTCTACAAATGCAGCATATACAACACCACCCCAAATCTGCACATATTTTTCATTTAAGAGCTGCATTACTGAAATGTTATCTAGAGTATTATGCCCCTTCCTAAAGCCAGCCTGTTCCAAAAGAAGGACAGAATTTTCCTCGACCCAAGACTTTAAATGCCCTAAAAGACTTTTAGCAAATACCTTACCAACAGCATCCAGTAAAGCTATTTGGCGGTAACTTACTGGGGAAGTTCTATCACCCTTCTTATATGGGGGGACTAGAACACTTGCAACCCAAGATTCCGGAATTGCACCTTTTAAGTATAAAAAACTGAAATACTGGATGAAGGATCTTTGCCCAAAGCAAGGGTTCCTGTTTAATTACTGAAATAGGGACCCCATCAGGGCACATTGCTCCAGAAGCTCGCAGGGTCCCTATAAACCCTTCAATCTCCACCATTGTGGGAGGGCCATCACTGTCAATATCAGCTTTACAATATAGCCGAATATCCATTTCACTCAGCTCAGTATCCAGGTTTTCCACATAAAGGGAAAGTATGTAATTTCTCCATCCTGCCTCAGCTATAGGAGGCGCAAAAGAAGATTTGCGAGACCCACAATATTCCGAAATAATTGCCCAATATTTATGAGCGTTTTATGACACAACAGCTTCTCTCAGGGCAACTCACTACTCCTCGGCAGCCTCCTTTCTTACACCTTCTTTCAACCTCCCTCTTCTCCTCTTTAAAAGGGAGATTATTCTGCCCCTTTGCTTCATATCCAGCACAAACTGGAATCTTACCAGTTTATTAATTTTTTTTACTTTTCAACAGCAACACAATTGGCCTTATCTTCTTTTGAAGTGGCTTAGAGCACCTTAACTGATTACTCTGGACTATTTTACCCATAAATTCAGAAAAACAATGAAGGAGGTCCCTACTCAAATCATAAATATGTAATATAGCCATTTCAAGACATTTAAAAAATATATATTTTTAAAGGGGACCAATGAATTCTACATGTTTTCCTTTTGAAATTAGTATCCAGGCCATTACAATTCCATGCTTCTACAGCCAAAGAAGTTAGCTTCAATTAAAGACTAAGGATCGTATGATCACTAAAGGAGGCAAAAATTGTCAGATCTTCAACAGACTGAGCTATAACATAAGGGGCAACAAAATAATCAATGATAAAGCCTCCCTGTCGTGATTTATGCGTTAGCTCTGCTGTTGAATCAAAATTAAATCTCCCATTTAAAATCACATAGCTAGATTTCCTCATACATTTTAAAAGGGTGTATTCCCTTTTATCGGTCCTAATTCTTAAAGGGAATGATAAAGGTGAAATATTGAAAGTGTATTCCCTCTCTGCATCACAAACTAGAGAAATTGATAAATTAGAAACTTTGCAGTTTTTCACCCATTAACAACACCTCACATTCTACCTCAATTAACACAATCAATGAGATAAAATAAAAAATATCTAAGAGGGATTTGTCTTGACACTTATCTGGGGGGATATATGCATTCACTATTAACATTAAAACTGTCCTACCACCTTCCATCATAGGATTAACTCTCAATATCTGATAAATATTGGCAGGTACAGTAAGGCTTTCATATTCCCATATTTATTTATTACTCAGAAGCATAGCAATTCTTCCTTTTGCGTGACCTTTCTTAGAGGGCTGCGCTTTTTGTAACAATACCATATAGCCTGGATGAGAAACATCAGCTGTACAACAGGTCTCTTGGATGCAAATTAAATCAACCTGTAAAGTACAAAGATGATCAAGTTTGTCAGTTTGATTCTCAATTCCTGCTGCATTCCATGAAACCACTTGGAAATAACTGTTAATGACCCATTTATGAAGCATGCCCAATCGCCTGGGTACTATTTAAATCTCCAGCTAGCCAGCTCCATTCCTAATGTTCATTGACTAATTAAGGTGAGGGGGGAATTGCTCACATATTTTACAACTCTTACTCCATTTAAAATGGAGACATTAAGGTTTACCAGAGAAGATCTTATTGGATCTCGCAAAGGACGTAGCCCACCTCCATACTGCAGTCGAAGTGGAGAAGCAAGATATTTATTAAGTGGAGGCTCCTCTTTCCATATAGGGATTACATCTATACCTCTGTGTTGCAGCTGTTCGCAATTGTCTAGAATACATTTTGCAATAATTTTAGAGTGAAACCAGAATCTATCTTCGCTACTCCTGGAGCATGAGTTAAATACACATGTAAAATATCTTTACATTCAATCAGTTTTAGCTCATGAGTATCTGAAAAGCAAGATATTAAAAAAGCACGTTTCAAAATGAAATCCAAGTCAAATAATACTTTAAGCTAGAAACATGCAGTATTTCCAGTGGTCTATGTAACACCAACTTCCTTGGATACAAAGTCCCCGCCCCCCTGATGACCAGACAAATAGTTAGGTAACTCATCATTTGGCTTCAGAGCTTTGGAGACCAAAAATAAAGAATCAGCACATGGATTTAAGCAAGATAAAACCCTCTATACAACAGAAGGCTTTTCCTGATAGGGTCCTAACATAGTGGTCCACTCAGGTTCATCTTTTGGAGGAGAATTCTCCTGAGGTTCCCAGGTCCAAGAATCTAACTTTGCTTGGTTTCTTTTTTTAAATTCTCTACTTCACCTTTTTTCCAAGACAGTTTTTTCCCAATTTTCTTCCTTTTATTTGCATTCTGTTCATAATTTCCATTATTTGCCAATGCCACAGGGTCAGTGTGTCCTCTAGCTGTTGATCGAAAAATGGGAAAAGGGGTCACTTCGGATTCCGGCTCTTTTGATGGAATATCAGAGTCAGCTGTACAAGGGGTGGGGTATTGAGAAAAGATTTTTTAATCGATAGACATCACTATCTTGATGAGAGACCTTCTTAGCAAAGGTGGACTTACAGGGCACTTGAGGCTCAGCTGCCTGGGTTCCCCAATCAGAAAATAGAATCTGCTTATGAGAATTTACTGCAGGGCAAATGACCTGGTCCACTTAAGAGGGGCTTATAACTGGGCACCCCAATTTTTTACAAGTCTCATTAGTGCTTGACAGAACATTCTCATCCGGAGCTAACCCCACCTCTTTTTGACCCATCAGTACTTTCAATAATATTTACCGATTTTTCTAGTAACGCCAGGAAAGAGGATAAAATTATTTCTAGATATTTCAAAGACTCAGATAGTAAAGTATATTGATCTGGAGGCTCCCAGGACAAATTCATAGGTAATACAAGATCTGGGGTTAGAGTTGACTGTAGTGATGAAGACGCTCGATCAGATGGTGTGCTGCTGATTGTTTTGTGCCAACCAGAGAATTAGGGCTTGATTTATACTTTTTTTGTGCCGCATTTGCGTCATTTTGTGCGGCAAAACTGGCACAAAGTATAAAATTCAATTAGAATTTGTACGTTTGCACCGCTTTTGCGTAAAAAAATGACGCAAATGCAGCGCCAAAAAAGTATAAATCAGGCCCTAAGTTCCACCGCAAGAAGGGGACCTCCTGACACCTAATGCTACATTTACATCAATATCTGGAAGAGTAAAATCCCCTACATCAGGATCACCTGGGACATTACAAATGGAAGATATAATGCTCACTTTTTCTGCCACTGAGGTTAAAGCTTTCCAGCTGGTAAGATTGGAGAGACATCTTTTCTTATGAAATCAGAGTCCCTAGCAGCAGTGTCTGCAGCCAGTCCATCCTCCCTGGCTACTAAATTAAAAGGCGACTCATTCCGTAGAAAGGGGAGAATAGAATTAGAGCTTTTTGCCTGCAGCTGGGATATACCCCTATTTCTAAGTGGGTTGGACGTGGTCTATTTACATGCTCTGGTAAGAACAACTCTACCCATACGAAGACGTCTAGCTGTCATTCTGGTGCCTATAGATGTTTGTAGTCGGAGCCTAAATTAAATGGGGCACTCTCGGAAACTGCCAAATAATATATATTTTTTAGGCGAAAGAAATATAACCCCAAACGCCTATCTTTGGTGAGACATGGCAGTGAAGACCAGTGAGGACGGGCCTCCCTGGGAGGCAAGCCGCACTAGCCTACTGGCAGCCGCCCCACCCCAGGGCACCTGCGGCTCTAAGCCTTGCCTCCCTTGGCCCTGTCCTGGGTCTCCTGGTCCCGTCCTAGTTCCAATACCACCAATGCTTCCTGGATCCGAATCCCAGACTGTGTAGTCAACTTCTCTACACTGCCATATATCAACAGCAGTGAGCCAACACTGGTGCCGAAACCCAGGCTCCTAGACACACACTACTGTGTCTGCCGAGTCTCCAAGATGCATTATTGGTGAGCGGGGAGCGGAAGGCACCAAACACAGTCCTGTCCATTGGCATCCAGATGGACCAAACGTGGGGAAGGTAGAAAACAGGGAGCAGGAAGACGCGAGTGGCAGCTTGCAGCATGCTTACTCAACTAAATGGAGGGTGGGTCCCACACACCGCCTCCACGCACCTCCTCGCACCTTTCCCGACTTCTACAGCACCACAGCTCCACTTGCAGCAGGCTTACTTGGCTTGATGGGGAAGGGAGGGCCCTCTCACCACCTCCACACTCCTTGCACCTTTCCAGGCTTCGTCACTGGACTTTGCCAGCACCTCTGCTTCACCGCTGGACCACTGGCCGCACTGTGCCACACTGCACCATGCTCCCGTTGGAAGCCACTTTGCCGCTGGGAGCCGCTGCAGGACTCCGCAGCTGGACACCACAGACCGCAGCCGCAGGCTTCACACCTGGCACCTCCCCTTCTGTTTCCTCGTCACGACTTGCTCTTGCTCTCCATCAGAGTGTGGTGTCTGCATTTCCCTTATGACAATTGTGTTAAAAACAAAGTCTTAGCATCTCCTCAACTCTCCGTCATTATTTCTCCCCGTGCTTACCGAGTGACATTCATTCCAGAATCCTCAGCACTGTGACAGCCATGCTTCTTTGCCATCCTAAAATTAGGAAGTAAAATAGTGGAGGTGGGTCCTTCTCCCACCTGCATCAAGCCAGGGCTATAGTCACCAGACAGGAAATTACCTTGTGGCCAGGTAAGCAAATATTGTCATGGTTCGACAGGGATAGGGGTTGTCATGCAGGATGGGCAGAAGAATGCCGACGTCCTGTTGCGAAAAGGGGCACATATAATGAACGGGGTGGGGATGGACGAGGGTAGAGGAGAAAAGGAAGACCGGGTAGACAGAAAGATGGGGAAAGGTAAGACTGATGGAGGGAGCGCTGAAGAGACAGAAGACAGCTTGGGGCACAAGAACGCAGAGACCATGACAGACAAGGGGCAAGAAAAAAGAAAGCAAGGAGCTAAAGTGAAAAAACTGTCTTACATGGGCATAGCCAAGCCCTCTGGGCTCAATTAATGAGGGCCACTAAGGAGCAAATATAGACGGTGAATATATGTAGGTATTCAAACTGTCACACAGAGAACTACGGGCTAAGGAAGGGTCAAAGGAAAAAAAATTATGAGCTAGCAAAGAGGCTTAGATTCTCGGTCAACATCGAAATTGGATGGTGGCATTTTTGATATACACCAGTGTCTACTGTGAAAAAATCCCTGAGTGATGCATGGCTTTGCTAAAGTATATGGATGTGATACATAAAGCCCATATCACATTGGGTTAAATGCATGGATCAGATATTGTGAGGGATTTAGAGCGAGCCTGGCAGAAGATGCTGAAGGAAAGTGGGGCAAGTTGGATAATGATTTATGGCTGCATACCGTGGAACCCGCACCACCCACCCTTCATGTTTGATTTGTCCTGCATTCCGTCCATCATCTATTGTTTCCCCCTAAGTGAGAAGGGTATACCCAGACGTGGGTCCCGTGCTTGCTATGCCACCAGATTCAAGCTAGCCTGGCTGATGAGGGGTAATACCCCGAAACCGGTCCAGGAGCCTTGTTTCTGGTCCAGGGCAGACCTGGCCTTGCAATTTGGGCTGGACTGTTACATGGGGAACAGGGTCATGACTGATTTGCATATGGTTGGGTCCAAACTGGAATGGCATAGCAAGCAAAAAAACGAATGGATTAAACCCAGATCTGTGACTGGGGGTGAATGTTTGAGTTGTTCATCAAGTCTGTGTGACTGTAAACTCTTTGACAAAGATCCAAAAATCACACATTGCCTGCTTTGGCTGGGCTGAATGATGTTTTAAGAAAATCGAATAAAGTCTGACACTACCACATGGCTCCTCATTGGATCATTGAATGACACATTGGATTAAAAAAAATATTTCCATGACATGATCTTCTTGTTTGGACTAACAACGCTCATTTGATAGGACTTTGTGTGTGCATTTTAGCGTTCCTCTTCGTTGTATTGGTCCCCTGTGCGTAGGCCTCACTCGGGCCCCTTCACACTTCATCATCTGCAGCTCCCTTCTCCAGCAGGTCTGCACGGCTTGCTTCTTTAAATATGTAAAATGCCTCCACCACTCGAGGATCTTCCTTACTGCTCACAACAGACAAAATTCCTCCTTTACTCCAAAAATTCAGCCCCGACTAAAGCTACCAGCCACTGTGTTCACCTAATCACAAAACAGTGGCTTGAAACCCAACACCTCACTGTTTATATGTTAGGCCCCCACCCCTCCTACTGACTTAGCCCAAAGCCACTGTCAGCCCTCCTGCGCTGAACCACTCAACCAAAGTGTCCAGGGGACATACCTCTCTGGTCCAGTGCTCTCCCCGAACAACGAATGGCTGCTGGGGGTAAGTGTGAACTAAAGTTCAGCTTGATAAAGACATATATGATTAGTATGGGAGATGGAGTTGAGAATGCATGTTTTGTGCGCTGGCTGCATTTATCTTTAGTTGTCTGACACAGGCGTGTGCCATTTTCCTTTCTACTCTCATAGCTTGTAATTCCCTCTCTCACACTCATGGCCCAGCAAACCAGTCTTGCAATGATGGAGGGAGGTAAGGATGAGTGAGCAGGCATGGGAGTCTGGGCCAAGGAACGGAGTGAGGCAGGGGTCAGAGCAGCAGGTCGGACTGGAGAAGCGAAAACGACCTTGGCAAAAATGCTTAAACCAGCTCCTCCCCCACTGTCTCCTCATATAATCTCTCTGTTTTCATCCTTCCTCTATCTCCTTCTTTCCTCTTTCTCTTCTCTGTCTCTTGGTTGTTTTCTCTCTCCTTTGCCCTCCCTCCCTTCCTCTCTGTCGCTCTTAAAGCCTCCCTGTGCTTGCTGCAAGTTTTGTCAGGGACCTTGCGGAAAGTGTAAGAGTCACCAGAAGAGGCACTGGGCCCCCCACCGGAGGAAATGCCTGGTAGAATAAGAGGCCTGTCCGGCCCTGCAGATGAGGTGAGAGGTGAAACCGAGGGGATGAACGTGGCCAACCGAGGGGATGAACGTGGCCAGTAGCATCGGACGCGATGACATGATGAAACAAGCATTTACAATGCAATAGGTCACTTCCATTAAAATAACACGGTTGCCATTTTCCTTTAGCGTTCTCATTTAAATCTTTCATGCTAATTCAAATAAAATACCACTTTCACCACCCCACCATCAGAGCTGCTGGCTGGCTAACACAATTCCCCCCAAAAAAGATAGAAGACAGCCACAGAAAAGAAATAAACTAGAAAGGTCACCCAAATGTCTCAAGAGTGGTCAAATAGTTATATTCTAATAAGGATGTTAAATTGGCCTGAACAAAGTTCTAGCCATGAAAAAGCTTAAAAGACAGTGAATGGTGGGAGGGTTTTTTATTTTGGAGTCCCCACTAACCTAGTGTGGGGACCCAGAAATGATGTAGCCAGAAAGAGCACATTGGTGTGAATGTTTTGGTGGTGGTACCGTTGTCCTAGGACCACAGATGCTGAGTTATGAACAAACATGTTTTGCAAAAGTAATGCCCTGCAAAGCATCATGGGGCAAGCTTCCGTGCCATGAATATTTTAGTATGTTGATATGACTGTAATGCTTAGAACAGCCCTTCCAAATAGCATTTGTAAGAAACATGGTCATGTAACTATATAGTTAACCCCTAGGGGGCATAACCATACAAAAAGAAAATGAAAATAAATGAAGTCAGCGAGGACAGCTGTAGGTGTAACAGGAGAGAACAAGGTAAAGAGGGAGGGCAGGAACAGCAGCAGACACCTTAGAAAAAAGGAAGAATAACTAATGGACTGATTACTAACTTTGGGCTCTCAGGTAGAGTGTTACTCGACGTAATGCAATTCAAACACTCCTTTAACTAAGGGGGAAGGACATTAGGGGTTTGAGGAAGCTAGTGAATAAACACGCACAAGGTAGAAGAGAAAGCGCCATGTGCTCCTATCGAGACCAAAGGTCAACTGCAATTGGACCACGCACAAAGAAAAATTGTTTGGAGTACCCTAGAATACTCTTCTGGGCAAAACAAATAAATGAAAAGGTACAAAAGCCATCAAACCAAGAACAGGGAACTGCACTAGGCAAGAAAGCCATTGAATCATGAGCAAAGGACACAACTACAGCTCTCTCTAAGTAAATGTTAATGAATAAGTACAAATATATCTCCGACTGACCGCTGAAGATGTCTGTAGCAAGACTGCAAAAAGGGTAAAATTCTACAGTCTTATAACACTTTGTTAGCTCAGTAAATTAGTGTAAGCGACAAGACAATGACCCTTTAATAGCTTTTTCAGTAAAACTGCAGCAGTGTGAAATGATCCCTACTTGTGAGTATACAGCAGTGAGTGGTTGTGTTCAAAACAGCACTGAAGTCCTCCCTCAGCCAGCAGTAGACTGAACTACAGGGTAATAAAGAGATCTTGAGCTACGTCATCGCCCATTAGAAGTATGGCAACCATTCTGGCCAGGTAGTAATAAAAAGAAGACTAGGGATACGCACAGTTGACTATGGAACATCCCATGTTCCTCCTTTCAGCTTCATGTTAGTCTGTAAAGTGCTGTGGTGTCTGAGGGCAGAACATGATGCGTATTGTGTAGGGGTATTTTGCAGCTCGCGATATCTGAGGGTAGAAGGTGATGTATAATGTTCATCCTGAGTGCGAAATGCTTTATTGTATGGCCACACAAGGTGCTGCGTAATGCGTAATATGCAGCCGGTTTGTAATGTGCTGTGATATCTAAAGATAGAGCTTACAGCTCAATGTGTAACCCATATATCAAGGGTGATATCTGAGGCTAGGAAGTGATATGTAATGTTCAACCGGACTGTTATATGCCGTTATGAATGAAGATCCAAAGTGTTGCATAACATATATCCTGTACATAAACTGCTGAGTAGGGCTTTGGTGCCCGAAAACACAATATGCTGCCCATTGCATGCATTTGTTACACACTGGCGGTACATCTGAGGGTTGAAGGTGCTGTATAATATGTATTCTGTATATAACGTGCTTTTGTAAGGCTTTTTGCACAACAAACAGTATGCTGTACACCAGTGTTAAATCTGAGGATAGAAGCTACTGTATAATATGTTTATGTATATAAAGTGCAGCTTTTTGCCAGAAGGCATAAGATGCTGTATATTGCTTAGAGTGGTCGTGCAGTGTTGATGGAATGTGCTGTGTAAAATGTATTGCGTATATAAAGTGCTGAGTAATACTGTGATGTCCGAAGACAAGAGTTGCTGCATATTGTATAAATTAGTTGTGCAGTACTGTTATATCTGCGTGTGGAAGGTGCTGTAAATATGTATTCTGTATATAAAGTGCATGTGTAGTGCTGGGGTGTATGTCAAAAGACAGAAGATGCCGTATATTGCACATAGTGGTTGTTCATTGTTGATGGGATGTGCTGTGTGGTATGTATTCTGTCTATAAAGTGCTGAGTAATGTTGTGATGTCCGAAGACAGAAGGTGTTGCATGCTATCTACATTGATTCTTCAGTGCTGTGGTGTAAGAGGAAAGAATGTGGCATAACATATGCAGCCTATCTGTAATTTGCTCTGATGCCAGAGGATGGAAGCTGTAACTTGACTGTAAAGCACTGTGAAGACGACTTTGTGTATAGTACCAAACCTTGAACATTTCCTTTTCTTTTTCCACAGGGGTCATTGTTGGAGCTATATTCGGAGTTTTACTTTTTTTGGTCCTCATAGGATTAATCATCTTTTTAGTCCTGAAATATAGAAGGTGAGCTGTGGGTATCCTGGTGCTGTGTCCCCTAGTGCAGCTCTTACTATTCAATGTGCCGCTTTGGCTGTTGGCCCAGCGGGAAACAGCCCACAACATGACCCCGGATCATAATTGATCCGGCGGAAAAGTTGTGGTACGTAGGGTGCAGACAGTGAAAAGCGCGACAGGGTTGGCCATGGGGGCCCTTGCACTGCCCATGCAAAATGCATGGGCAGTGCAGGGGCCCACATGGGGCCCCATGCACCCCGTCGCCACCAGCGTTTACATGGTAGTGCTACCGCCACTTAAAAGCAGGCGGAGAGGGGACTCGTAATCCCCAGGGCAGCACTGCCCTGGCAGATCAGGACCACCAGACCAATGACCAGTCGTGATCTAGTGGTGCTAGCAGTCCGACCGTGGCGCAACCGCCACAGTCGTAATGTGGCTGCCGGACCACCACATTGACAGCAGTCTGACCGCCACCGCAGCATGGCGGTCTGAAGACCGTCAGGGTAGTAATGACCGCCTGAGTGTCTCCTTGTGGGTCCTGGTCCTTGCTGGTGCATTCGAGCAGTTTGAGCATCTTTCTGCTAGTCCTAATCTGTGCTCCTGGACTTTAATAGCCCTGGTCCATGCTTGTGGACCTCAGCAATGTGAAAGTCTTCATGCAGGTCCTTGTCCGTGCTGATAGACTCAAGCACTGTAAACATCTCCCTGCTCTGAGACATCAGCAGACTGAGTGTCTCCTTGTGGTTCCAGGTCATTGTCTCCAGCAGTGTGAGCATCTCCCTGCAGGTCCTTGATTAAACAGGGTGAGCGTCTCCCTGCAGGTCCTGGTCCGTTCTTGTGGACTCCAGCAGTGCGTGCATCTCCCTGCAGCTCTTGGACTACAGCAGTGTGAGTGTCTCCCTGCAGGTTCTGGCCAGCGCTCTTGGACTCCACCAGTGTGAGCTTCCTCCTTCAGGTTCTGGCCAGCGCTCTTGGAATACAGCAGTGTGAGCCTCCTGCAGGTCCTGGTCGACACTCTTGGAATCCAGCAGTATGAGCTTCTTCCTGCAGTTCCAAGGGCTGTGTGAGCTTCCTCTATCAGTTCTTGGTTAGTGATATTGGGCTTCAGGGATACGTGCTTCCTCCAGCAGTGCCTCGTAAGTCAGTGCTCTGGGACCCAAACCATTTGTAATACTCTCCTCTGTATTATTGGCCTCTGGAAGTGGGAGCTTCCTCCAGCAAAACCAATTTAGTGCTGTAGAAACTCCACAGTGTGGCCTGTGTCCTAGTAGTACCCTCTCTACGCTGTACGCGATGGAGGACTTGTGATCTGCCTTTCCTTTAAAAAAAATCAGTGCACTGTGCTAAAGTGGGTTGTTTGTTTGATGCTGTTATTCATCTTGCAACTAAACACTGATCTCTTGTTTTATTTGCTTAATACAGGACAAAGGAAAGTTCCCCGTCTGGTCGTAGTGTCAATCTAACTAGGTATGTACATTCCTCACAGTCTTCCCTGCATTAAGACCTGAGAATGCTCTTCCCCGGTGGCCCAGGCAGGGGGATGCAGGGAATGCATTGTAAACCAATGCATGTAGAGTAGTGCTGACATCTTTAGTCCTTGTGCATGCCTTAGACATTCTCTTTCACGTCTGGCACTCGTTGGTTTTCCTCTGTTCGATCCTCAAGGTTCCTGGTTGTGGAAATCGCCAGCCAATTCATTTCAATATTCTAACTTCTGTATCCTACATTCTTCTAATAAAATAATGATGGGGATCTTACAGGGCAGGGAAACAACAGCAACAATCTTGAGGTGAGAATGAAATGAGGAGTTTATTTTAGCATATATGTAGGGAGCCTAATAGAAAATCACTATTTTGGGAATGCAAAACCGGCCCGTTGTAACAAATGGCATAGGATTTCTGAATAGCGATTTCCTAGTAGCGATTCTTAATTTGTAGGAATCGCTATTAGGAAATCGGTATTTTGATACATATCATTTTGCATTTCTTAAAAGGCGATTTCTATGGAGTTGCTATTTAGGAAATGCAAAATGTCATCTACATACATCTGGCCTATGTTTTCTTCTCAAGACCAATTCAACACCTTTTTGTAGATTCTTTGGACCTCACTATACTGTTAGCGATTTCTAATGCTTCTTTGAAAGATGTCTTTTTGAATGTTAGCATCCTTGATTGTATTCTCCTGTTGAAACACCATGTGACCATTTGTTCCCTTATGAGTTGCTCGGTACATTTTTTAAAATCGCATTTAGCTATCAGCACTCTGAATGAAGCAACATACATGTTTATGGTTTCATTAGTTTGCTGTTCTCAAGATAAAAACTTATGTATTCTTGCAACTCAGTTTGGGGGTTTTGAAAATTGGTTTTCCAGCCTTTTGACTGCCTGATCTAACTCCTCTTTGTCATCATCCAGAGTAAACATGGGTAAGTAAATGTTTAAGAACTTCTTGAACTTCCATTCTGAGTGAATGTTCCAAAATCCAACATTTCCTATCGGTTTCTAATATGAAACCATCAATCTTTCCTAGGTAAGCATTGAAAGTTCGAATCCACTCCTTCCACTTAAGTGGAGGGTCGCCAGGCAATTACAAAACATGATGATGGAAGATTTATGGGTTGTGTGCTGAGGACCCAAGCTTCTTCTAGTACACAAAACATTCACTACTCGAAAATGGTAGCAGAGTTTGAAAATGGAGAAATGGCTTGCTAGTAAAAACTAATGTAATAATCAGGTTACTGGAATACTTTGCTGAAAATAAAAGTAGCTACAACAATAGTACGTCTGCTTAGTTGTAGCGTTACACTCCGTACTGGGTAGAAACTGGTATATTTAATATGGCTAGCATTTGTATATGATGAACTGACAAATATCAAAATAGTTACATCCACTCAAGGTTTAGTTCTCTTAAATACACCTTAACCTGGTAACTAAAGTGATTCTTCTATATATTGTGCTGTTACTTTATATATTTGTTTGAAAAATGTATCTTGAATGTGTGTCAATATAACTAATCCTTGACACTTATATATATAAATATATATACTTTTACCTCTCTCTCTAGTGAAAGAAAAGCAATGTATGCCCAAATTTGGTTCATTGTTTCAGATGCAACAAATCAACAGATATGGCACACCACTACGATCAGTGGTAGTGTGCCATATCTGTTTATTGTTGCTGAAATAAACATCTGAAACAACACACTAAAGTTGGGCATACATCGCTTTTCTTTCCCTGGTGGGAGAGGTGAAAGTTTTTGATAGTGGGTGTCTGTTCCCGCTCTGAGGCAGCCCTGTGAATGTCGGGGTCTCTCAATAACGGAAATGATATACGTGTGTGTGGGTGTTTGTGTGTGTGTATAAAGTATTGTACAGTGATAGGATATACTGGGATCATAAAACACCAGACGGGATATCCGGTACGTTTGTGACTGAGTATTTCCCTCCACCAAGATGTAAATCAGGCCCATAGTTAGGGGCCGTAGAATCTGACTTCTCTCCCTTGCCCAAACTGAGAGCTTAAGGGAGAAATTGTTTATACTTCGGTTCTTTCTTTTGCCAATGCCCAAGTGCTTAAAAACAGGCTCAACCTTGCTTACAATATATATTAACACTTTCCTTGGGAAACCTATATATGTGTGATATAACTTTTTATTTCCTTCTGTACAAAAGATTTCCACCGGATATTTCAGTGGATGGATTCCCTTCGCACTTCCGACGACAGCACTCAGATAGTGACTTCGGTTTTGCTGAAGACTACCAGGTAATAACCACTATAGAATATGTTTGGAGTATAGATATGATTGGATTTTGGGGAAAGGGAAGGTTAGGGAATATCCTGTTACTTGTAAGGGAGAATTCCAGAGGAGGTTTTACTCCTCTGGATTTAGCAATCCTTCACAAGCCAGGGGAATTTCTGTTACCATCCTCTTCGAAAACAGGTCTCATTTTCTACATAGTTTCTACCTTTACCTAGAAGACTGTCCTAAAGACACTTTAGAAGAGTGTTTGGGACACTTCTGGGGCCACACTGAACCAGTTCACAAGAATTTACATGGACCAGAATCTAAAGTGAAAACTTAAATTGATGGATTACTAATGCAAAGTAGGATCTCTCAAATGATGTATTTGTGCAGAAAATGCATTATCTGAGCCCGAACGTCTTAGGGAAGAGTTAATTCCTCTTTAGGTGCTATATAAGTTGTCACACTCAGTCATCTTTAGCCTTCACTTAAGTTAAATTCATGTAATTTATTTATTTAAATAGGTCTAGAATTATTTAAGTTCAAGGGAGCTTCCAATCGTGTATTGTATGCGGTAGATCAAATTGCAGTACAGATATAGTAAACTTTTGAAAAGTTCCCACTTAGAAGACTAATAGCTGCGAATAGTTCTGTTTTTGAAGGTTTTGAGATATGCATGCTGACCTTAGTGCATGAAATGTACACATTTTTGACGGGATTTCTAATAAAGAAACGTTTTTCAAAACTGCTGGATCTTTAAAAACTTGTAAAACACTCCACTGCATAGGAACAATAACATGATATTAGCATTTAATTGAGCAAGTAATTACACATGGGTACTTGCACCTTCCAATAGAAAATAGAAATGTGATGAGGTTGAGAGTCATCTCAATGTTTTTATTTACTAAGGGACCCCTATAGACACCTGACAAAGTTTGCCATGCTTGAATGCAGTAGTGCTCTGTGAAACAGACGTCCATACATTGCCACAGGAGTTGAGCCCAGAGGTCACAGAACAACACAATGCATACGGTATTACTAAGCATAACCCCACGCCAGAGGAACATATTGATTTTATCATTTTGTTTGATTGAATGACTTGTATCCATCCACTGCTGACATCTTGTTGCAATGCATAATGGGTCATCTTCTCTTGATCTATCTCCTTCGTGACTCTGTTCCCCCCTTTCCAATCCTCACTCTTTTTATTTGCAAATTAGCTCCCCTAAGCATTCACTTACACCCACCTTGACCTGTCCATCCACTGCCAATACAGCTGCAGGCAGTCATCTTTAAATGTTTTTAACCATTCCAAGTTGGCCGTGTGCACATGTGGACATCTATGATGGCTATCTTGGAATCTTTTTTCATTAGGCTTAGGCTTTATTAAAAAGCATCTAAAAATGACGGCCATGGGTGCACACGCACAATCGCCATCTGGGAAGAAATATATTGGCAATGCCAATAGGTCTACACCTTGACATCTCTAGCAAGACCAATTGCCTTAGCAATTGCTTATTACCTATTTTCATCATTTTTTTAGTCTTTTCCCTGTAATTTCCTGAATCGGTTGCATTTAACATGAAGACCGATAAATGCACTGTTTTTTAAAAATTTAATAAGTCCTCTTCACAACTTTTATTTGTAAGTACAGAACTAATATTATGCTTTCTAATGTTTTAGGAATGGTGAGAACATTTTACCCTTGTTCCCCCATTGAACGCACACTGCAATGCCACTGTGTGAAAATACCCATTATTTTTCATCACTATGTGGTTAATCACTAGTTATTGGCAAAATGATGGTTGGTCAAGGGATACTTGGAGTTTATGTTGTTAACTTCTGACCTTTGTCACAGCAACAAAGAAACAACAGACATGCTACAGTATTGACTGAAGAGACATTGTTCATGCTGCATAAGATATGGTTCTGCACAGTCACTAATAAAGACTCTGTATGGTACTACTAATGGCTCCCTTAGTAAATCATCCAGTGAATTGTTTCTAGTGAGATTAGACTGATTAACACAGCAACCAAACAGCCCTGCAAATATTGGCATGAAATAGTGCATAAGACACTTGTGATTGCTACTTGGGTCGGATGCTTACAACAACAGTGTATATAGAGAGGGAACACCGGGGCAACTGTTCAGAGATAATGGGAAATGTCTCTGTGCTAGTGAAAGTCTCAAACATAGAGAAGTCTGTTTATGGCAATGGAGTGTATGGCAGCACATTGTATGCAGACCTCTTGGAATACAAGTTCACGAAACCCGGACTTCAACTAGCAGGTAGGGTCATTATTGATCCAAAAATAAAGCCCCTCTGACCCAGCACTAGGAAACCAACATCCTGCTCTGTCAGAGACGGGATCTCCTTTAATGTGCACCACATCACCTGCCCATGTTTAACAGTCACAGCCCCACACTGCTTCAACAAGATGATCAGCAGTCATAACCCTATGAGGTCTAACTAATCTTCTAAACCAAATACCCCTCCTTAAACTGTGTCCAAACACGTGACACCTGGGATCATGAGCTTCTCTTTCAAGGCTCACAAGCTCTAAAATATCATCCCCATCCTCATCAACATCTTGCCCTCTGCAGCCGTCCTCGACAGGTTTAAAAACCTTCCTCTTTCCATATCTTCACAAGCCCTCTCAAGCAGACTAATATAAAGCCTTATCGCTGACAGAGGCACATGCATAGAGAGGATTCGTTTCATAATGCACATATTACAAAATGCATGGAACGTGTCACAGAGCAAAGTCCTCGTTTTCTTCCAGAGGCTTTCCATCCTTAAAAGAGCTTGATAATGTGGACTTCCTTCTCCACTGACGGACATTTTTCTGGTCGGTCAAATTAATTATTCATTCAGATCAATGCATTTAAATGGAAAGTCAAGACCTGCCTATGATTTTTACCTGAAAGTTTGAGAAAAGAACGTGTTGAAAGTGAATCAGATTGTACAGCTACTGTCATACTAGTTAGAGTGAGATCTTCCATCTGTATTTGAAGATTTGCTAAAAAATGTTTAAAAATAAATACGTGTGCTAGAACACTAATGCACTACCCTATTGTTCACTTTTTCTCATTCATTGAAATCTGCATTATTAGACATGACACTATTGAAGATTATTGGAACTTTACCTAATTTTGTCTTATATTTAACTCTTTTGTTTTAATGAACTGTCAGCTCCTGTCTCCAATTGGCACGGATCAACTGCAGTCAGCAGCCAAGCAGGAAGAAAACCGGCCCAAGAATAGATACACTAACGTCTTGCCGTGTGAGTATACAGTTCCTTCATGTATCTTACCCATGACATGACTTTCTGGCCATGCAGATGGGGTTCTTCTGTCTCCCTTTTTTGTTCCATTACAGAAAAACATACCTTAAACTTTGTGATTCATCATTATGGGGATGGTAGTTTGGCTCTTTTCTCTCTGTGACAGTAGCCAGCCACAACCATTAATCAAAAGTTGACCATGCCTAAATGTGAGTAAGGGAAGAGGCCAAGGAGAAACTCGTGGTTCAATTTGATTTAGTTAGGATGCTCGAGCAGATAGGCAATACAATGCCAAAATAGATAGCTTGCATATCTAAAGAAAATGGGTGACAAATATTCAGTATTTAATAATCTTTGTCAGTGTAGCTCCATATGTACAAAAAGCTCAACAATGTATTTGTTAGTATCAGTCAATGTTCTCTCGTCAGTGTGAGCAGCTTTAGTTAAACATTCTTAAGCTCCCAGTCAATCTGAAAGATGTTGAGCACATTAGGGATACTACTGAATGTGCTAGGTTCCTGTCCATTACCTCTAATGGTCATTTCTGTCTGCTTTGGTAGATAGTCAGTGTGAGATGGACATTTTGAAAATTGGATTGAGAAGTCAAAATCACTAATGCCCGGACCAGTCTTATGAAACCAAAATCTGTCCCTGAAACTAGATGCATTGACTGTATTCAGTACAGATGACCTCAGGTGGAATGGAATGCAGTTGGGTAATGCCAACTCTGTCTGCTAAAGATGAGCAGCCTAATACGCTTGGAACTTTGCTGTACATCTTAACAATGGACTCCACCATTAAATGTTCGCAAGGAGAAGTCACCATATTGTTCTGCCACAAGTGGGATACTGGGGATTTTTATGGAGGCTTCTTTAGGGGAGATGGTGCCTTGGGACATTTTAGTTAATACATTTGCCCAACCAATAACCATTCATATTTGATGGTACACGTAGGGCATCTCAGCCAATCTGCTTCATTTGATTGCTGCCCACAAGAAATGAAACAGCAAAACCAGAGACCTATACAGAGGGAACCATAGAAAGAATATAAGACGTCCTAGGAGTAGCCATGGAAACCAGTGTAATAAAATATGCTGTAAATGAGAGTGGTCACAATGTCTGTCCATTTATAGAGGTTTGCCGGTGTAAAATAGGCTGAGAGACCTGGATTTTTTAGGCTGCACAAATCGAATTCTAGACATCTTGGAGTAAGCACCCACACAGCCTATAAAAACAGCCGTAAATAACATGGTACGCAGCCTGCAGACTTGTAAAAGCCTAAGCCAAAAACAGGCACACAAGAACACAGAATTACAGCTAAACTGTATTCACGTAGAGGGGTCAAAGGAGTGATGAATACGTAATAAAAAATAAAGTACATGGTTTCTGGAATGATAATATCACAAACCCACTGTACGAAGAACACATATGAAGGAATGGTGTTGACTTGGGACACAACTGTTTGTATGAGAATATGAATTTTATGAAGGCATAGGCTAAATTTAAATTTTGATTTAGGATCATTTTGCTCATACTTGCTTCCATATATTCTTTCATACATAAACAATCTGTCATTTCCAAGACATCCCCCACAATATAGATCATGGAAAGGCCTGATCTTTCTAATGTAGTCATTCACCTTCCCATACCATTTATGCCCAATTTCACCTAATGAGATATATCTTTTTGGTTTATTTTCTAGATACTGCAACCCTAAGCTGTTTAGTCATGGCATGTATAGACACTGCTTCTGTGGACAATAAAGTTTCATATCCCATCCTCAGCCTGTTAAAAGTTTCAATTATGTTGTAGTTAATTGAATGCTTTAACAATACTTTAATCCAGAGAATTGATAAATGAGGCCGGGGCGCCAAGTTGAAAGTTGTTTGCCTTTCTGTTTTTTCAGATGACAATTCAAGGGTGAAGTTGCGCTGCCTGCCCGGGGATCCCTGCTCGGATTATATTAATGCCAATTACATGCCCGTAAGTCAGGAAGAGACATTTTACAATATGCTTTCCATATCTATCTGTACCTTCCAATGAAAGGCACAAAGTACCAAAAACAATTGCTGATCATTTGTTCAAACACGTTCTGAAATATTTAAGATTACACTTTGGCTTTTGAATGTGGTATGTTTTCCTAGATTCAGTTTCCTTTGCATGGAGTGCTTGTATTATGAGATATATCTGTTTTTTGTAAATTCTTCCCCTTTACCGAACAAGTCCTTTCAGGATCAAAATATGAAACAACAACTTCTTTCCTGGGAACATTTTTCAAGTTAAAATATCCGTATTTGTTTTAGCAAACACAAACAAGTTTACTAATAATCTACATCATACTCTTGTTCTCTTAGTTGGTATCCAGACGTGTAACTCTTTACAAAGCATTCTTGAGATACATCAATCCGGAGAAAAGATAGTGAAAACATCCTTACCCATCCCCCATACTTCCTACCGCTGCTCATTCGCCTTCCCTTAAAGTACAGAGTATTTGTTTGGTGGTAACCTTTACACAAGGTGCCAAGAATTCGTTTTGGTTGTTATGACAAATAATATAGAAATCTCTACCTGTTATTCTTGTTTCATGGGATTTAGGGTATGCTGCATTCATCTGTCTGCATCAGTGTTTTTCTTCCAGTCAGACATGATGAATCTGTTTCTGTTGTTTCTCATTCTTTGTTCTCGTTACTTGGTGCCCAGATGTTATTTTTCTTCCTTCCTTTCATTTCTTTGTGGTCTTTCATGGTATTATTCTTTTTGTTGTCAATTTCTTCCTTCACTTGCCCATTTCCATGCCTTAACTGCCTTCCTTGTTCACTCTGGGAGACCCTTGTCTTCCTCTTCACCTTCCTTCTCGCATTAAGTTTGTCCTCCCGCATTCCTGTACTTCCTTGATTTTTCTTTCTGTCTCCTCTCCTTTTTCCATTTTTTGTTTCATCTGTATTCTACACTCCCATTGCTTCCTTCCTTTTTTGCATCCTCGCTCTTTCCTCTGCTCCTCGTCATCCCCTTTCTTGTATGCCTTCTCCCCTCCTTTGCCTCATTTCCCTGCCTTCTCATTTTCTTAAGGCTGCTCTTCCCTCTCACAGGGTTACAACTCTAGCAAGGAGTTCATAGCTACTCAAGGCCCACTGCCGAGCACTATTGGAGACTTCTGGCGCATGGTATGGGAGCATCGTGTGGGGACGATGGTGATGCTGACGAACTGCACTGAAGGAGGCAAAGTGAGTTTCTTTTGCAAGAGAAACAGTATTGTGCCACATAATGGACTTTAACGTGGCAGAGATACATGCTGGAATGGCACAATTGGCACCAAGTTCCTTCTATAGGATTTAGAAATAGGATTCTGAGATGCTTTTGAAGGCCATAGAGCGCTCTCATTTCACCCAATAGTATTATATTAAACTTCCCTTTTTAGGGCATAAAGTGCCTCCATGGCTTTTTAATGTTGATAGAGGAACCCAGGAGCACCACCTTTCTTGCATTCCAGTGCCAAGGTAGCCCTACGAGGTAAATATATAGGGTCCAGATGTACTAAGCATTTTAACAGTCATAAATGATCCAATCTGGTATTTGTGGTTGGTAAAATTATTATTTTCTTTCTACTAATCCCATTTTAGGAGTTAGAGAAGTTTTTGCATCTCTCAAAGTGGGGTTTCCGAATTGATAATGATCTGGTGTCTGGAAGGGGCCTGTTGCAGGCCACTCTTCCAATTACCAAAATTGTGTCATATCTATCAATGCTTTGCAACTCATTGAACACTGACATTTTACCAACACCTAAAAGATGGTAATTCTTGCTCAAAAGTGACACTTTCCCATTTGTAAATGTAAAAAAATGTTTGTTGGAGAGTAGGCAGTGATCCAAGGGACCACTGCCAACTCTTAAACATCCCTAAAAAAAAAATATTTTGTTTAAACGCATGGCTGCGTTTAAAATAAAATGCTAGCTTTATTTGAAAGCAATCACAGACATACGTGCAGCCATACATCGGATGGCCTCCATTATAGTGAGCAGCAAATTGCAACTTACCTCATTAATATTCATGAGGTAGGTCAGATTGTGACACACTACAAGTCAGAATTTTATTTAACCGATCTAGTAGTGCATAGGTTGGTTCTTAAAATGTTTTACTGGTCTCAAAATACTGGTTGCATATTGTGAACAGGAAAAACTAAATTTGGCCCTAGATCTTCAGTTCTTTCCTGAACTCCAGTACGTTACAGATCCCTCTCAGTTTTACAGATAGAGCATTCCAAGGCTGGGATGAAATTTCAGTACAGGCTCTCCCCCGCCTTCCCTTTCCTAACTCTAGGTGCTCCCAGCAAGAGCTGCCTGGAGCAGTGAGCTACTTATGATCTGTGGCCCAGCATCACCCCAGGGAGTATAGATGCGGAAGATGCGCTCTGATCCATTATTTCTGACCATCATTGGCCCCACTGAACTGCGCATGGAGCTTCTTCGATCCAATTAACTGTACGTGTTTCTTGGCAGCTGAAATGTGAGCACTATTGGCCTCTGGACTACACTCCTTGCACCTATGGGGACATCACCGTGACCGTCACTTCGGAAATCATACTTCCTCAGTGGACTACGCGGGAGTTTACACTCAAACATGTACGTGCCATGTGCTGTTACCCTTATTTTCTTTCAAAATTAAAATGTTACTACAAAGCAAGTAATTAATGTTTGTCAGAAGAAGCAGCTTCCTCCACTTTCGTTTACATTCCACCTGTGTGAGTGAGATGCTCTGTGAGAGAAGAAGATTAAGATTCAGGGACTGTAAGTAAAGTGGGAGTAAAACGTATTTGAATCCTTGAGATTTCGGAGGGGAAAGGCTGAACATGATTGGGTGGGATCTGCTAGGTCACGTGGTAAGCATGCCATCTGAACAGCAGTATGATACTCTGTAAATATTTCTCTACGGAGTCTTTACAGATTTCAGCCATTGCACTCTAAAATCACAGGCGTATATCACAGAACAAGGTGTGAAGGAAGGAACTCTGACCTGCAATTCCATCAACACATTTACTAGTTGAGAGTGCGCACAGAATTTCAGAATACTGGGTGCAAAGGCAATCACGGTGAGGCTATGACAGCCTCAGAGGTCATGAGAAAACGGGTATCAGTATATGATGGATGGGCCCATGGGACAAATCTAAGAGCCTTGTTATGTTGATATTTTTAGACTCCCCACTTTCACTTTTTTTTCTTAGATCGAAAGAATCTTTTTGTATATCCCTTCCATGCCCCTATATGGGTTTTTGGACTGTATGGTACAATTGAAAAAAAAAAAAAAGTTTTACTTTTACGATATGCATTATCTCCGTTGTGTGTCACGTGGGGGAAATGCCACTTCTAAACCCTCAGTATGTCTAGCGGAATAAATCTGGTTTGGTGCTGAGGGGGGAGAGCTATTTATTTATATCTATAGTTCTTAATAAAGCACATCGAAACCCTAACAGAGTTGCAAAGCACTGCGGAGGTTAAGGTAATAAAGATATAGCAAAAATAAAGTAAATGCAGAAACGGCGCACAATGCAGAAAAATGCATGACCACAATCTGGATTAAAAGGTTTCACAAGAATTCCCTCTTGAGCCTCAGCTGAGAAGGATGCAAGGACCCCCGAGGAGATGCCCACTTCTCAGATCCTTCCCAGTGCATGCTCCCTGTTGGAAAACTTAGGCCTCTTCACAGAAGCACAGAGGCGAGAGAGAAGGCAACATGAGCACGGGTGGGGGAAAGGAGCATACAATGAGGGAAGGCGAGGCCAGGGGCACAGAAGATGACAGGAGAGACGAGAGTAACTTGTGCGCGAGTGAGGGATAGAAGCACACAGGGGAGGGAGAATGACCCGGAGGGCAGGGAATAGAGAAGCACACAAGGGAGGCAGCTTGAGAATACATGCACTCTCAAGGAGTGCTTAAGCAAAAAGAAAAAAGTAGCTCCTAGAACATGAGCAGTGGAAGCACACAACACTACTTTGCCCATGCTCCGGGGAGGGGCAAACACATGAAGTAGAAGTAAAGCGCACAGAAGCTTACAAGAAGCAAGCAAATGCGACTAACAATACATGAAAAAAATTGGTAAGCCTTGGGCAGGCTCAAAGGCCAGTGTGAGCTAACAAAATTGTTTCCAACCAACAGCGCATGTGTTTTCAGGCAACGCCTAAAAAGGGTGTGTGCCTGTGCCCCATGATATGATTACACAGTACCATGCTGAAGTTAGGCTCACGACTGCAGGGTGATATCCCAGGGTGACTTTTCCTCGAATGAGACAAACCGTCCAGCTCTAGCCTGTATTGTACCCTGCACCATATAAAACAGAAATTATAGTGAACATGATGGTTTTACTCTGGAGTACTAAGATGAAGGCATCAAGCGTATGCAAGATTAAAACAACATAAATAAGCACAGTGATGCCGCAGCGTGGCCATTTCAAGTTAAGGGCATGCATATGCATTAAACATGCCTGAGTGCGCTTAAAAAGAGCAATACATCCCAGCAGCTGCATCATCACACTAATTTTTTCAAGTGTTAATATGGCCAAAGGGGAGAAGTGACAGAGAAGCACACAGGCGAGAGACAGCACCTGCCCACATCCTGCTTTCTCAAGTGTTTGTTTTTGGGTGTAATTTAGACCAGGTGGGGGTTGAACTGCTGCCTAAACTATCAGAGCCATGTCTAACCTGCCAAACCTACCAATGAACACGAGCTCCTTCCCCAAGGAACTCTCACCACTTAGAAGATCAAAGCCTCTTCTGGTGTAGCCACAAATGGAACATAAGCACTGGAGGGAAACAAAATACAAGTGCAGGAAGCAGCCCAGTGGTCCACTAAGCGCTATGCAAACTCTAAAACAAATGAACAGGAACAAGAGGATGTGGGTTGTAATGCACAAAGTCTACAGTAAATAGAATCACATCCTTTTTTTCCTTCTCTTTCCTAACAGGCCAAAGAACCGGGCATCCGGTATGCCAGTCACTTCCATTACACTGTCTGGCCCGATCATGGCGTACCTGATGAAACCGCCACCGTCATCAAGTTCCGCAACATTGTTCGAGAGCACATGGACCAAAGGAGAAGCAACGGGCCTGCGGTGGTCCACTGCAGGTAATGCGGCTTGCGAGGGCCCTTCAGTAAGGGAAATCTTACACCCTGTCTGAAGTCCAGTCCCACTGTCATCCAGACCTATCCTAATGACTGGACGCCATTTTCCCCACTCTGTAGATCTAATTTAAGAAACTATTCTCACTAATGTATGACACCAAATTTTGAGCTCTCGGATTGTCACTAACATGCAGAACCGGAGTTCAAGGTTTTAAATCAATGATGTCAGTTTTCCCATATTTTAAAAAGAATAATGAATATTTACAATTATTTTTGTTTAGATTAAATACATATGTATGTATTCTTTCCTGATAACCTGAAAATCTACCAGGGATCAGGCCCCCATGGATGAACATTGTTCACTCCTGAATACAACATTTGTAGCCATATAAAATGTAATTAAACAAAAATGCCTGTAAAAGCTACGAACCAAGTTAGATGGAAAGATAATAATTAAAGGGTAGATGTACAGAACCCGTGATCCACAAAAGCACAGGATTCGTGATTACAAGACAATGTGGATCAGAGTAAAATGTTTTCATGACTTATAAAGTACACTTTGCCACCCAAAAATGGCGTGTGTGTGTAATAGACATCCCTCTGTCCTTTAACAGTCATTATGCACTATATTACTGGTTTTCGCACTCATTGTATGTCAACATTTTTTAAAGCAGCTGCAGTCCTTCAAGGGACTGGGGCTTCTTTCCAAAACAAAAGTTGGCTTTCAGTGAATGGCATTGGAGGCGTATAGCTGTCCCCTGCACCACTTCTTGCTCCACCCTTTAATGCTGAAAGCCACCATTTGTAAGGGGAAATCTGTCCCTTTGGGTTAGCTTCCACTTTGCCAGTGCGTTACTGGCCCCCTTCAGCTCCCTGTAACAGATCAATGCTTTGCAACCCCAATTGCAGTCACTAATCACTGATTCCTTGCTTACCGACTGGCAAGGGAGGGAGGCATGCCATTCCATGGCCCCTGTCCTTTGGGATGGAGGTCTGCTCACTCGCAGGCCTCCATCCCTGCCTTCGCTGCCAGCCACAGTGAGTCCCAAACAAGCTCCCTCTTGAATACTAATGAGGGAGGGGTTTTTGCAGCTCCCTGCGAATGGGCTTCTTGCACCGCGACCGACAAATGATGGTTACAAGGCTGGCTTGCGAACTCACTGTGGGACGCCAGCCCTTGGAAAGTAGAACCTGACAAAGATTAAGGGAATCTGACATACAGAGCAAGGATTATTGCAAACATGATTAGGGGACATTTTTGGTAAAATATCTCCTCAGCCCTCTGAGAAGTTCTGTTTTTCAAAACGGTGCCCAAGGGGCATCAGTGCTCTCATTTTTAGAACCAAAGGAAAAAGATGCCCCTGGAGGCTTGTTTAGAGCACAGAGATTTTTTTAAGTACTTGTTTGTGTCTGGGTGTGTTTGCTCGTCTGCAGCATAAGCACTCAACTCGCATGAAAATGTTCTTCCCAAACGCTACCTTAAAAAAGTGCCAAAGTATTCATAAGGTACTCCTCAGACACCACCGGTCCAGGCATTTAGGCGAACAACAAGCCCCTTGTTCCTCTCACCTTGATTCGTGTCCTGCATCTTTTTCATTTGATTGTGCTCATTGCTGTCCTTATACCCAGCCGTGCCTCTCCACTCTGCGCCTTCCAACTCTACACAGCAGTGATCACAGTGACTCTCCACCAGCAAACCCTACTGAGGTGCTGGGGCTTGCTGAGAAACAGCAGAGCTGTGAAAACTGTTGAATGTAGGAAATAACAAGAATATAAAATAATCGTTTACCTTCTTTGTCCTTCATTCCCTCTCTGCTTCCTCTTCCTTCTCCGGCTTAACAGCGCAGGCGTTGGCCGTACAGGTACCCTGATCGCCCTGGATTACCTGATGCAGCAGGTGAAGAATGAAAACAAAGTGGGAGTCTTTTCCTTCATAAAGAAGATGAGATTGAACCGCCCCTTCATGGTGCAGACTGAGGTGAGCAGATCCCAGGGTCACACAGCTGCCACCCCTGTGGGACCCATGCTAGAGCAGCATGAGATGATTAGTGTTACTGTAGACAGATTTATCAATGCAATTGGGTATACTCCTCTAGATGGCTAGCTGTATTGCTTTGTGTGTGTGTGTGTGTATACATGTGTGTTATTTATGTGTATTTATACTTACATGTTTTTATATATATATATATATATATTTAAATAAATATATGTGTGTGTATATATATATATATATATATATATAATGTGTATGTGTACATATAGATATATATTTTCATTCAAAATGGGGACCATCCGGCTGAAATTGGGAGGCCAGGGGCTACTTGGTTGACAGCCATGGGAGCTGGGGTGGTTTACCTCTGATGGCCTGGGTCAATCCTACTATTGCTCTGCAAAATAGGCGCAGCCCCTTCATCACTTGGCACTTGATGTAATTGATCGTGAGCATTCAGAGACTTTTCAAGGAAGTTAGTCTGGTTTTACAATAGGCACAGACCCAGAAAACACCCAACTGCTCAGTTACCAGATTATCCAGCCCACTGCTTATCTTTCTGAAAATGAAAAAGTACTTTATTACAGCGTAAAACTCGGCATTGCACACTATCACACAACAAAAGGAAAATGAAAAGTACTTTATTGCAACAAAAAAACTCACACTATCACAATAAGTATCAGAAAACCAGGATATCGGTGCCAAGCTATTACTTTCAGAAGAGGATGCCCCCTTTTGGTCCCCTTACATCTCCCTTACTCTAAGATCGTACTGGTATGGGTTCTCAGTGAAGGTGGAGCGCTAACCTCATTTGTTAATCTCTCACCCTCTGTTTGGTTCTGAGGTAGGCCTCAACTTCAGACTTTGTGCCTCCCTCAATAGGGAGGAAGTGCACTGGCAGAGGTAGAGCCAAATAGCTGCCCTGCTCCTTGCGGGCAAATGCAGGCTACCCAACCGTGTTCTAGAGCAGCAGTGGGTGGCCGTCTTCTGGCGGTGCCTTTCTCCTGGGTGGACAGCATCAATGGGAGAGGGTCCTATGGGTCACAGTTGGACCACCCTACCCTGCATTGCGAGAGTTCTAGGTTCAGTCATACAGGGACGTCACAGTCACACACACTGCGGCTGACAAAGCCTCGCGGCCAGTCCCCTTTCACTCACCTCCTCTCGTAACAACTTTTTGCATAAATTGCGAGCTACCAAAAATAAAACAGATCTGTCGGTTTACTACAGGAAGGGTAACACAGTCGCTTCAGGACCTTAGGGACTTTTCACCAACCGTGACCACTATTCGATCTCTTTCACCAGCCTCGGCCGCTATTCGGTCTTTCTCAGTCCCCACATTCGCAAGCAAATCTGACCCGCAGACCTACTCTCAACTTGTCAATGATCTGTTCTAGTGCACTTAGAATCTTGTCAAAGCCCGAAGTCGAAGTTTCTTTCACTCCCTAACACACGTACCCACTCGTTGACCACGCCCGATCAACCTACTAAACCGCCCAGACCACAACATGGATCAACATACTCCGGAGTCTCTTGACCTCGCAGGGCCCGTCTCAACAACAACAACCACGTGGACCTTTTTATGCACTAAGCGCCAGACGCACATGAAGTTCGACGACTTCCCTACTCTCACACTCGGAGCTGCACCTCCGTTATTTCTATGAAGTTCGACGACTTCACTACTTCTACACTCGGAGTCGCACCTCCGCTATCCTTAAAAAAGAAAACCCTCGCAACCTTTTCACACACCCTGCGGCAATAAGCTGTGCAAGCGCAAAACCCTAACTTCACTCATACCATCACTAGTACCGCCAGCGCTGATTCCACATCTCCGTTCTCTCCATTCGCAAGCTCCGAGATCCCGGGAAAGTCGCGGTGGACCTAGCCCATCATCATCTTGTCAATCTGTTTTATCCAAGAAAAATCTAATTCAACCTCTCGAATGGGCCACAAAATGCGTAACCGTTAATTCGACACCATGTACTTTAGGAGTACAGGGTCCCAAAAGACGTAACCGTTAATTCGACACCATGTACTTTAATAGTACAGGGTCCCAAAAGACGAAACCGTTAATTCGACACCATGTACTTTAATAGTACAGGGTCCCAAAAGACGAAACCGTCCTCTGCTACCATCTACTGATAGAGCGGTCCGTATTAATAATTTTACCTGTTTGGGACGCTCTTTAGGCCGATGAATCTTTTGACTTAGTGGGAACTCTCTGTACTCTTATATCGATCAGTCGCATCAAGTCAATAATCAATATCGAACATAAGCAACACCTTGAACAACATAACACTTTACAATCAATCCAGAATACATTTGGCGAACCCTGACCTTTCAGTCAGGAATAACCACACCAGTTTAATGCAAAGTTAGTGAATTTATTTCCCTATATTAACAAAGCTAGCACAATGTAAATGTTTCTCAACACCAAATGATAAACATATATGAACATTAATAGCTGTCCATAACGTCGAAACAAATGTAATCTATGGAGCATTTGAATCACAAGGCATTCGATAATTGCAATGCAGATCACTAATACAATAATCTGTAATGAACTAATGGCATACATTTGGTCAGCATAACAAGATCTCAAATTGCATCGTGCGACAGATGGAAACCTCGTCTAACCTCAAATTAGCATCGGCATGTGGGACTTCATGCAAAAACAATTTGGCAACATTAATTTAGAAAAACTCCTAACTAGGGCTCTTACCAAAATCAGCAGTTGGTTACCTAAAAGAAACACAATGCAATTTTACAATTTCTTCTCATATTTACCAATTACGATGAGCACACAAGGAAGTCTTCGTCTCACAGGTACCGTTCTTCGGTCATCATGGGTACCGTTTCTCGATCAGCATGGGACGGAACAAAGGGGCAGGGGTGAACGGGGCAATTGCCTCACGGCAGCAAGGTAAAACTATTACTTCATGCAAAGGGATCGGATCAAAGTTACAGTCTCTAGGGCAAGAATCATTAAAAGCCTCTTTCTCTCGATTAGAGAAAGCATCAAAGTCTCTCAAAATGGCGTCGCAGCAAAGTGGGCCATAATAGCTACGAAGTCTGCAAAATGGCGGGTATCGAGCGGGTAATGGCTACCTTCTTCTCGTGCACCTGGTTTTTATAGACAACAGTTCAAGTCCTGTAGGGTCTCCATTGGAGGGTTCATAGGTTAGCTTCAAATTGACCAATCAAACACGACAGTTCTCAAGCTTTTACTTAAGCATACATTATCCTTGGAGATGGGTACGTAATTTGCAACATTGTTTTCCCATTAGCTTACTCTCAGAGCCTCCATTGTCCGCACCTGCAAGTCGACCTTGAATTAAAAGAAAATATGCCAGGCTGGCACCAACTTTAAGATAAGCATGTGAACAGTTTCTGTGGAAAAGTACAGCTCCAAGCAGAAATACACGTTTATTAGCACAGTGGAAAAACACGAGCATCTAAACCGTGAGACCAGGCAACTAGGCCAAAGCCTCCGCTAAAATAATGCTAAGCTAAAACATTTCAAACAAGCAAATCGTAGCACACGTTTATGATTATGTCAGATTAGTGCAATTCTGATTCACCACGTTATATAAAGCACGCGTATAAATGATGGCAAACTACTCTGAGGGCACATTTTGTCCCCGTACAATCTTTATTAATTTGGTTAATATCACACATGATTATTTCAGCACTACGTTTAAGCGTTAGTAAATCAAAATCTTTATTTTCTGCTTCATCAATCCCTCCTCTGATGACTACTAGTCATCACACCAAACCACGCCCACAAATTTTATTCCATTAAAATTCTGTCAGTTCCCTTTTCCTTTTAGTACCCCTAGTTTGCGCTTTGTATTCTTCTGCCATTCTTTTCATAATTTTCTCCTCTTTTCTTCTTTTAATTCTCTCCATAATCATTATTATTCCCCTTTTTATTCCCCAAATTCCAAATACACAAATTATTACTATTAATATTCCTTCTATTATTTTCAATAATATTCCATTCCAAATTCCCCCAAGCCAATGTCCCACTGAAGCTATTCCTTTTCCAACCTTCTCCCACACTCCTGGTTCTTTCAGTTCTTTCAAATCTGCACTTTCTTTTGTTAGATTAGCAAGCATAGTTTTAATCTTCACACTATTATCCGGTATATAGGTGCAACAGTGACGTGCACCAATCATTTTGCAAACGCCTCCATCCTTTGCTAAAAGAATGTCTAAAGCAAGCCTATTTTGAAGAGTCATAGCTCTTTCCGCTGCAAGCTCAGCATCTATCAGGATTATAGCACCTGAAAACTTTGTCAGCATGTTATCCACTATAGTAGACAACTTTCGTATCTTGATGGAATTCAGCACAACTCCCAATGAAGGAATCATGGCTCCAAATATATCACCTACCACAGCAGCTGCGGTCTCTCTTTTCTGGATATGATGGGATCCAGATGTCTTTTGAATCATCGATACGTCATCCAGTTGATAAACCTTTGGGAACACTATACCCAAATAACATCTCCCCCACCATCCCTTGGGAAGACGATAATAAGCATTATGCCCACAAATATAATATACACCTGGAATGACAGGGTCAAGTCCATCCAACATGAATGTCCATTTGGCCTTAAAAATGAACGTATGTTTGCATTCACTCGCTCCTACAAAAATATTGTCATAATATGATTCACCTCGATATATACAAAACTTCCCTACATGCCAAGCATCTAAAGCTATTTTCCCTTGTGTCTTTATAGCAGCAAAATCATAATTATCTACTGAAGTCCTCTTCTGCAGCTCCTTTTCTAATTTCGCCTTCATTTGAGCCCTTCTATCATCTGTGCGATCTAAAAAGCTTATTTCTACAGCAGAGACTGAACAAGTAAGGTTCTCCCTATGAGCATGAGCCGTCTCAAAAGGTTGCATTGGCTCGAAAAAATCCCTCATAATTTTGTAATCCCAATATCTTGCAGTTTCGCTTAGCTGCGCTATTATAGGAACGTAAGCAAAGGTAACATCATAATTCGAGTAAAAATACTGTATGTTAGTTTGGCCATAAAACCTAGACATTACTATACTACACGTAATCCCATATGTAAGGGGCATGTGATGATAAGTCACCCCTTCCTTTACTGATGTCGGTATCTGTGTACACACATAACAATCCTTCGCATCCATAGTCTCAACATACTCTGTTAGCAAGCGATAGAAAACGTTATACGAAAGCTCTTTCTTATCGTGCAAGAGCCTCTCATCCATTGCTAGTCTTTTCAATGGGGTTAGTTCAGTGACAGTGACAGGAGCAATAGTAGAAGCAATAATAGTCTCATTCTCACCCCTTCCATGCATTCCGAACACAATTGCCATTATTATTATTACACAAGTAATTACCAAGCCTATACACACATATTTACAAAACTTCTTTCTATTGTTTGGCGCCATGATCTGTATAGAATCAGAGAGCTAGAAGCACTTATAAATGAAACTATTTAGCAATTCAGTCACAAAGCTGAACGAGCACAATGTTCACACCGTCTTCTTCAAAAGGCCAGTCACTTATCGGTTAGCAGCATTTGTCTCAATTCGGCAATAACTCGGTCTTTATCGGTTTAGCAAGTGTCTCATCCGGTTTAGCAATGTCTCAGCTGGTTGTTTCTTTCACGTTATATTGTAGCAAGCAATGTCATTTACTCTTTCAATCGACAGAGTCTATGAAACTTTTCTTTTCTATTGGTATCTCTTCTTCTTCTTCGTTCTCGATGCTTAGAGATACAAACTCGTCAGTCCAATCATCATTGACTGCATATGCCCATTCAGGACCGGAATACCTCCTGTTTGGTATTCTTTTTCTTTTCAATTTTGCTTCTCTTTTCGATTCTGCCTCGCTGGTACTTTCCTCTTTTGTCAAGTCCTTTTCTTCACTTGACGATTGATCCACAACAGTCACTTCTTTTCTTTTCTCTTTCACTTTCGGCCTTCCTCCTTCGTTCAAACTTTCTTTACCCTTCTCTTTTATTGGTGAGATACTTAGTCTTCTCTTTGCACCATGTCCATTTGATGGACCTGCAACCTTTTCTGTAGAATCTTGAACCTTTTCGTTCTGTTCTGCCTCGTTCCCTCCTTCCGGGGAATGAACCACGTTCTCCTTTTCTTTCTCTGTATCGTCTGCTTCTGGGAAAGCCTTCCTCTGATCAGGCTCTCCTGCTTTTTCACTTTTCTCGAGCCCTTCGTCACCGTTATTTTCTTCAGGCTCTGTATCGCTTTCAGCTGCTTCAGGCTCCTTGTCACCTTCAGCTGCTTCAGGCTTTTTGCTACCCTCAGCTGCTTCAGGTTCTTTGTCACCTGCAGCTTCTTCGTCACTGTCTGAACTTTCTCCTTGGTCTTTCCCAAGTGAGTTAGTGTCTTCGTTGTCGGAGAATATCTCCTTTTCTCCTGCTTCTGCCTGTTCGCTTTCAGTTCGCTTTTGTTCTGTCTCAGCACTCGGCACTGCTTTATCAGGCACTGGTACTTTCAGCGCTTCAACTTCCTCATCTGTGGGACACAACACCTTCTTTGTGTGACTGGCGTGAATCCAGTTGGGAACCCCCGCACACTTCACAGCGGTAGTTGTCGTCAGGATCACTTGGAAAGGGCCTTTCCAACGGGGTTCCAGACACGACTTCCTCACGTGCTTCTTTATCACGACCCAGTCACCTGCTTTCAGTGCGTGTCCTAGACCTTGGATCGGTGGCAAGGTGGTCGCTTCCACCTGGTGAGAGAAAGAGCGAACCACGTCAGCCAGACCTTTGCAGTAGTCTAACACCATATCATCTGTAATATTCAAAAGCATGTTTGCGGGAACTGCAGGAAGTCTCATAGCCCTGCCCATGAGTATTTCATGCGGAGACAATCCAGTCTTCCTATCAGGAGTGTTTCTCATTGACATTAGCACTAAGGGCAATGCGTCAGGCCATTTCAAATTTGTCGATGCACATATTTTTGCCATTCTCGATTTCAGCGTACCATTCATCTGCTCCACCAGTCCTGATGCTTCAGGGCGATAGCTACAGTGCAGCTTTTGCTCAATGTTCAGTGCTTCGCAAAGTAACTTCATTACCTCATTGTTGAAGTGACTTCCCCTATCTGATTCTAAAGAGATCGGGAATCCGAAACGTGGTATCAACTCCCTCAACAATAGCTTGGCAACTGTAAGGCTGTCATTTCTACGTGTGGGATATGCCTCAATCCAGTGACTAAAAATGCACACAATCACCAACACATATTTCAGACCCCCATGCACAGGCATCTCAATGAAGTCCATCTGCATTCGGCTAAAAGGACCGCTTGCCCTACCAATGTGACTCGCGCTCACAACTGTTCCCTTTCCTGGGTTCATCTGCTGGCAAGTGACACATCGATGGCAAACTGCTTCTGCAGCTTGACGAAATCTGGGGTTAAACCAATCAGTTTTGAACAATCTTATCATGGCATCTCTCCCTAGGTGAGCTTGCCCATGATAGAACCGCGCAAGCTGTGATAAGAGACTATTTGGCAAAACAAATTTTCCGTCATGTGAAACCCATAACTCGTCTTGTCTCTTTATGCATTGTGATTTGACCCAGGAATCTCTTTCATCCTCCCCGACATTATTCTGTAATGCTTTCAGCTCCTCTATTGTATCTACAACCTTTAAGGCAAATGCTTCAGCTGGTTCGAGTTCTGGTTCATTTATCGTATTCCAATCGTCTCTCAGTAATATACAGTTCAAGGCACAAAATCTTGCGACTTGATCCGCATATGCATTTCCCAGAGACACATAGTCCTGTCCTTTCGTGTGAGCACTGCACTTTACCACTGCAACTTCAGCTGGTACTTGAATGGCATGTAACAATTCCCTTATTCTCTCCCCGTTCTTCACTGGGGATCCTGAAGAAGTCAGGAAACCTCTCTGTGACCATAGTTGTCCAAAGTCATGCACAATCCCAAACCCGTACTGGCTATCAGTGTAAATGGTGACTTTCATCAATGCAGACAGTTGACATGCTCTTGTAAGGGCAACAAGTTCTGCTACTTGTGCAGAATAGACTCCTTGAAGCCATCCCGCTTCCAAGACCCCTGTTACAGTACATACAGCATATCCTGCCTTCAAAATCCCCATCCCATCTCTTAGACATGAACCATCAACAAAAAGAATTTGGTCATTTTCATCAAGCTTGGTATCCTTGATGTCCGGTCGAGGTTTTGTGCAAAATTCAGTCACCTGAAGGCAGTCATGCTCGACGTCTTCAGCGTTCTCAATTTCAGCATTTTCTCCAGGAAGCAAGGTAGCTGGATTCAACGTAGTGCACCTTTTCAGCTGCACATTCGGTGAGCCCAAAATTATCGTTTCATACCTTGTGAGTCTTGCTCCAGTCATGTGTTGCGTTCGGGAGCGGGTCAAAAGTATCTCAACTGAGTGAGGGACCATGACTATTACTGGGTGTCCCATCACTATTCCTTCACTCTGAGTGAGGCTGATACCAACTGCTGCTACGGCGCGCAAACACCCTGGGAGTGCTGCTGCAACCGGATCTAAAGTAGCTGAAAAATACGCTACTGGTCTGTTTACGCCCCCGTGGGCTTGGGTCAAGACAGACAAGGAACATGCATCACGTTCATGGCAAAACAATGTGAAAGGCTTCGTGTAGTCAGGCATACCTAAAGCTGGAGCCCTGCACATGCATTCTTTCAGTTCAACAAAAGCATCCATCTCGTCTCCTTTCAGCTCAATTTCATCCAAAGCATCTTTCTGGGTCAATTTCAGTAGGGGTTTCGCTAGAGACGAAAAGTTGGGGATCCACTGGCGACAATATCCCACCATTCCCAAAAACTTCCTCACCTCCTTCCTTGTCTTTGGTGGACTCATCTGAAGTATGCTTGTGACTCTTTCCTTCATTATTCTCCGTGACCCTTTCTCTATTTGGTGACCCAAGTATTTCACTTTCTTCTGACAGAACTGTAATTTGGAAGGAGACACCTTATGTCCATTCCTTCCCAAATGGTTCAACAGAGCAATGGTATCGGCTGTGCAGTTGCTTTCCGTCTTTGATGCAACCAGTAAGTCATCAATGTACTGTACTAGGGTTGACTCGAATGGCAGTTCTAGTGCTTCCAGATCTTTCTTTAGAATCTGATTGAAGATTGACGGTGACTCAGAAAACCCTTGAGGAATTCGACACCAACTATACACTCTGTCTAGGAATTTGAAACAAAAGAGGAATTGGCTGTCCTCGTGAAGAGGCACAGAAAAGAATGCCTGTGACAAGTCGATGACTGAGAACCATTCAGCATCGCAAGGAACTTGAAACATTATCACAGCTGGATTCGGTACGACAGGGCAGCACTTGACTATGATGTCATTTATTTTCCTCAAATCCTGCACGAGTCGGACCTTTCCACTTGGCTTTATTAGTCCCATTATTGGAGAATTACATGGACTACTTAGCACTTCTTTCAGTACCCCCTGCTTTACAAATTCGTCAATGAGTTGGGCAACTTTCATGAGGGTGTCTTGTGGCATGTGGTATTGTGGGGTCTGGGGAAAGATCGCATTGGGTTTCACCATCACTTTTACTGGTTCCACTCCTTTCATCAATCCCACCTCTTTCCCTGTCATATCCCACACTTCTTTTCCGACTGTTTCCCGTAATTCTGCTGGGATATCTTCTTCAGTTATCATCGGGAAGAGACAAACCAGAGGATACTCTTCGTCGACTGTTTCTATTTCATCCCCCTCTCCACTGTCCTCCTCTTCCCCATCATTGCTCGTTTCTATGGTTATTCCTTCGTTTGAACACATTATCGAACATCCCAATTTGCACAATAGGTCTCTCCCTAACAGTGCTATCGGACTTGAGTCACACACCACAAACTGATGTACCCCTTGGTAGTTACCGATGCTGACTGGAACCGGATCTGTTATCGGGTTCGTCAGATGTCTGTTTGCTACTCCCACCACTTGAACTGTCCTCCCTGAGAGAGGCAAATTTGGAACTTCACTGCTCTTAACTGTTGAACGTGTGGCGCCCGTGTCAACCAAGAATGAGACACGATGCCCCATTACTCTTCCCTCTACGTACGGACCCCTTTGATCAACTTCCAAGGATGCCGCAAGCACACAATCTCCTTCTTCTCCTGAACTTTCGCTCTCCCATACATTGTTTATTCCACTCTCACTGTGTAAGGGGAACTGTTGTACGGTGCCATTTGTACTCATTACCTGACCCGTTACCTGTGGAGGAACCATCACTTGCTGCTGACTCATTGGTGCCAAGGGTATTTGCATTTGCTGATTAGGTACCATAGGTAACTGCTGTTGCATCGGCTGCATTTGCGTCATCTGCACACGAGGCATCTGCATCTGTTGCGGCTGCATAGGTTGTAATCCCTGCAATTGATTTACAGTCTGAAAATTTGCGTTTGGACCTCTCATTTTCGGTCCTCTCATTGTCTGAAATGCATTGACATCATTGTTTTGCTGACCAACACCTATACCTGCACCTGTGCCTACACCTGCACCTACACCTGCACCTTCCTGCACCACCATCGGGCACTCGCGTTTCCAATGACCGACAATCCCGCACACGTGACATGGCATCACCTTCTTCATTGCCTGCACACCCGTCACAACAGTGTTCAAATCCGGACCATTATTCACAAAACCTCCTCTGCCTCTGCCTCTGGCCTGTGGCTGAAACGCCATGTTTCCCTGCAATTGCAACTGCTGTTGCGGTACCTGCTGTTGGAACCCTTGCATCCCTTGCAAACCTTGCAGACCTTGCAGACCTGTCTGAGCTGCCTTAAGCTGCATCATCATCACCTTCTCTTTCAGCTTCTTCTGTTTTACCTCAATTTCGTCGCTACAGTATTTCGCATAAGTCAAGACCTCATCGATTGGTTTAGACTGCCAACAAATCAAATGCGACTTTATCATCTGGCTTATCTCTGGCCTCAGCCCTTCCACAAATCTGAACACAAAATGGAGCATGTCCTTAGCCTCAATTGTTTCCGTGCCACTGTAATTCTTGAACGCCTTCAACAACCTCTCATAGTAACTATGAATCGATTCTTTAGTCTCTTGGGCAGTTCGGTCGATCTTCTGCCAATCCACATTCTTCGCGGGTACTTTTGTTTTCAAATGCTCAATCACCTTATAGTACAAGCTCATCACCATAGGTGATGGTGCGCCCGTTTCCCTATGTCTCTCTGGTTCACTTGTCGGCCAACCTACAGCTCTTTTGCAATCCTCCCACAAATCTGCCGGAACCACAATCTCAAACAGAGTATTCAGGTCTTCCCAGAGACATTTTGCAAGTTTCACAAACCTATCAGTCTGCTGGTACCATTCAATTGGTTTCTCTCTTAGTTTGGGAAAATCGTCCGTAAAGGACTGAATGTCGCTTCTGTGCCATGGTACATGTACTAATTTTCCTCCTGCTGTTTCCCTCATTGGTAACATTGTTACTGTATCACCACTCTGCGGTCTTTTCTCATTGTGCTCTGTAACACTGTCCCTCCTCTTATCCTTCCTCTTTACCCACCTGCTTTCCCACTTGTCCAAGCACCTCCACACTTGTGCACTCTGCAACAATTCTCTAAGGTGGGTCTTCATACCTGCTGACCTCATGTGTTCAAAATCTGTGGTCCCAAAATCTAACCTGTAGCTCCTGCTCAAGTGCTTCATTTTGTCTATGTCAACCCCGTTTCTGTCAGCTGCTTCCTGCAAGCTCTTATGTATCTTGTTCACTTCCTTCGTGATCCTGGGACATAGGTACCTCAGCTCTTCTTCCGTGTAGGACTCTAACCTGTTCACACCCATAGTCCCTTCCACCAATTCTTGTGCTTCCATGTTCAACCTGACCCTATTCATATAATCTTCTCCTTTCCCACTAGCTGGACTTTGTGTGGAATTCAGACTGTTGAACCACTGGGTCAACTGTTGTGCATTCACCCCCATCAGGGTAGCGTTTACATCGACTGCCATCGATGGCTGCGGCAGTTTTTCAGTGTTCGATGTGAGAGGTATTATCAGTGGGGGGCTCGACCTCACCAGTGTTGACTGAGCACATATGGGACTAAACTCCATCAAGGATCCAGACCCAGTTGGCTGAGCCGGTATCGGAGTTATCCCTGGAGTGTTTTCTATACACCTTCTCTCTGTCCCATTTTGCAGCATTGATCCCTGACTGTTCAGACCCGTATTAGGCTGACTATACAGGGAGTGCAGAATTATTAGGCAAATTAGTATTTTGACCACATCATCCTCTTTATGCATGTTGTCTTACTCCAAGCTGTATAGGCTCGAAAGCCTACTACCAATTAAGCATATTAGGTGATGTGCATTTCTGTAATGAGAAGGGGTGTGGTCTAATGACATCAACACCCTATATCAGGTGTGCATAATTATTAGGCAACTTCCTTTCCTTTGGCAAAATGGGTCAAAAGAAGGACTTGACAGGCTCAGAAAAGTCAAAAATAGTGAGATATCTTGCAGAGGGATGCAGCACTCTTAAAATTGCAAAGCTTCTGAAGCGTGATCATCGAACAATCAAGCGTTTCATTCAAAATAGTCAACAGGGTCGCAAGAAGCGTGTGGAAAAACCAAGGCGCAAAATAACTGCCCATGAACTGAGAAAAGTCAAGCGTGCAGCTGCCACAATGCCACTTGCCATCAGTTTGGCCATATTTCAGAGCTGCAACATCACTGGAGTGCCCAAAAGCACAAGGTGTGCAATACTCAGAGACATGGCCAAGGTAAGAAAGGCTGAAAGACGACCACCACTGAACAAGACACACAAGCTGAAACGTCAAGACTGGGCCAAGAAATATCTCAAGACTGATTTTTCTAAGGTTTTATGGACTGATGAAATGAGAGTGAGTCTTGATGGGCCAGATGGATGGGCCCGTGGCTGGATTGGTAAAGGGCAGAGAGCTCCAGTCCGACTCAGACGGCAGCAAGGTGGAGGTGGAGTACTGGTTTGGGCTGGTATCATCAAAGATGAGCTTGTGGGGCCTTTTCGGGTTGAGGATGGAGTCAAGCTCAACTCCCAGTCCTACTGCCAGTTCCTGGAAGACACCTTCTTCAAGCAGTGGTACAGGAAGAAGCCTGCATCCTTCAAGAAAAACATGATTTTCATGCAGGGCAATGCTCCATCACACGCGTCCAAGTACTCCACAGCGTGGCTGGCAAGAAAGGGTTTAAAAGAAGGAAATCTAATGACATGGCCTCCTTGTTCACCTGATCTGAACCCCATTTAGAACCTGTGGTCCATCATCAAATGTGAGATTTACAAGGAGGGAAAACAGTACACCTCTCTGAACAGTGTCTGGGAGGCTGTGGTTGCTGCTGCACGCAATGTTGATGGTGAACAGATCAAAACACTGACAGAATCCATGGATGGCAGGCTTTTGAGTGTCCTTGCAAAGAAAGGTGGCTATATTGGTCACTGATTTGTTTTTGTTTTGTTTTTGAATGTCAGAAATGTATATTTGTGAATGTTGAGATGTTATATTGGTTTCACTGGTAATAATAAATAATTGAAATGGGTATATATTTGTTTTTTGTTAAGTTGCCTAATAATTATGCACAGTAATAGTCACCTGCACACACAGATATCCCCCTAACATAGCTAAAACTAAAAACAAACTAAAAACTACTTCCAAAAATATTCAGCTTTGATATTAATGAGTTTTTTGGGTTCATTGAGAACATGGTTGTTGTTCAATAATAAAATTAATCCTCAAAAATACAACTTGCCTAATAATTCTGCACTCCCTGTACAGAGGTACCACTGAACCTACAGTTATGGGTAACGATATCGCGTCTGGGTTCTGTCCGTTCCCCATGTTCTGTGGCATGTTCATTCCCACACCATGGGTCATCATTGCTGGCATGCCCATCTGGCTCCCCGTCATTTGAACGTGTGCGTTTCCTCCCTGCATCTGCTTTTGAGGCATCATAAACTGAGTTGAGTCAGCTTGTGCCATTGTTGGGTTGTAACCATTCTGTACTCCCCTTACTGTTGGATCTAGAATCATTCCTGCACTGTTGTCACTGTTGTAGTACCCTGGCATCTGCGGCTGATAATTTTCTGCTGGTTTCAACACGGGCACATCTGGATATATTCTCCTAACCTGCGGTATCTGCGGGGTAAGCAGCAGACTCGGGTCCTTAGATCCCGATGACGCTCCTGAACTCTGTGTTTTGTTGCTCTGTACCGGTGCTGGAGGGGCAGAACTAGTACTTGGACCTTGTCCATTCTCTGCATAAGGCGGCGGACGGTCGTTCAGCAATTGCATTATCAACTCCTCATCCTCTAACTCCTCTTCTCTTCTCAACTTTTCCTCGTCCTCTCTATCCTTAGAACACTTTCTGTCTGTCTTACAGGTTGCTTTCTTACCTGTCTCTTCTCCTTCCTTAGTAATTGCGGGGAACAATTTTATCCCCTGCAATACATCTGACCTCCACACCTTCTGTGCATTATCCCATCTAGCTTCCGCTAATGTCTTTTCTACCTTCCTCATTCTGGTCTCGAACTTCTTTTGCTGTTGTTGTCTGGCCATTAGTTCCCAAATTGCTAGAGCCTCAAACTGTGCTGGCCTTGGAGGCACTTTCAGGTCGTACATCGTGAATCTCAAATTTTCTAAAATCTTTATATTGAATGTCCCGTATATCGGAAACGCTACGCTCCCATGTTTCTCTGTCAACTTGTGCCATTGCTTTAGCCAAAGACACGGAGCTACGCCCTTTTCTTCCATCACAATGTAAGCTGGTGTACCCTCGGGCGGCGTCTCTTCTCCTACGTTCGCTTTAATGTAAAACTCCCCCTTCATCGCGCTCCTGAATGCTTTAAAGAATTTCATTTTCTCGTCTTTTATTTCACAAAGTTTATGACCTATATTTGACTTCACTTCCACAAAACTTTAACCAATAGGTAACCTTTAATTGCACAAATTTGTAATCAATAGGTGACTTTAATTCCCGGAATACTCTTCACCTGCCTTTCCCCTTCCAATCGAGCCCCACGGACTGCGTCCAATCCGTGCGCGACCCTTCTCTTCAACCAACCTATCCCAGCGCGGCTCTTAGTGACGTCACAGTCACACACACTGCGGCTGACAAAGCCTCGCGGCCAGTCCCCTTTCACTCACCTCCTCTCGTAACAACTTTTTGCATAAATTGCGAGCTACCAAAAATAAAACAGATCTGTCGGTTTACTACAGGAAGGGTAACACAGTCGCTTCAGGACCTTAGGGACTTTTCACCAACCGTGACCACTATTCTATCTCTTTCACCAGCCTCGGCCGCTATTCGGTCTTTCTCAGTCCCCACATTCGCAAGCAAATCTGACCCGCAGACCTACTCTCAACTTGTCAATGATCTGTTCTAGTGCACTTAGAATCTTGTCAAAGCCCGAAGTCGAAGTTTCTTTCACTCCCTAACACACGTACCCACTCGTTGACCACGCCCGATCAACCTACTAAACCGCCCAGACCACAACATGGATCAACATACTCCGGAGTCTCTTGACCTCGCAGGGCCCGTCTCAACAACAACAACCACGTGGACCTTTTTATGCACAAAGCGCCAGACGCACATGAAGTTCGACGACTTCCCTACTCTCACACTCGGAGCCGCACCTCCGTTATTTCTATGAAGTTCGACGACTTCACTACTTCTACACTCGGAGTCGCACCTCCGCTATCCTTAAAAAAGAAAACCCTCGCAACCTTTTCACACACCCTGCGGCAATAAGCTGTGCAAGCGCAAAACCCTAACTTCACTCATACCATCACTAGTACCACCAGCGCTGATTCCACATCTCCGTTCTCTCCATTCGCAAGCTCCGAGATCCCGGGAAAGTCGCGGTGGACCTAGCCCATCATCATCTTGTCAATCTGTTTTATCCAAGAAAAATCTAATTCAACCTCTCGAATGGGCCACAAAATGCGTAACCGTTAATTCGACACCATGTACTTTAGGAGTACAGGGTCCCAAAAGACGTAACCGTTAATTCGACACCATGTACTTTAATAGTACAGGGTCCCAAAAGACGAAACTGTTAATTCGACACCATGTACTTTAATAGTACAGGGTCCCAAAAGACGAAACCGTCCTCTGCTACCATCTACTGATAGAGCGGTTCGTATTAATAATTTTACCTGTTTGGGACGCTCTTTAGGCCGATGAATCTTTTGACTTAGTGGGAACTCTCTGTACTCTTATATCGATCAGTCGCATCAAGTCAATAATCAATATCGAACATAAGCAACACCTTGAACAACATAACACTTTACAATCAATCCAGAATACATTTGGCGAACCCTGACCTTTCAGTCAGGAATAACCACACCAGTTTAATGCAAAGTTAGTGAATTTATTTCCCTATATTAACAAAGCTAGCACAATGTAAATGTTTCTCAACACCAAATGATAAACATATATGAACATTAATAGCTGTCCATAACGTCGAAACAAATGTAATCTATGGAGCATTTGAATCACAAGGCATTCGATAATTGCAATGCAGATCACTAATACAATAATCTGTAATGAACTAATGGCATACATTTGGTCAGCATAACAAGATCTCAAATTGCATCGTGCGACAGATGGAAACCTCGTCTAACCTCAAATTAGCATCGGCATGTGGGACTTCATGCAAAAACAATTTGGCAACATTAATTTAGAAAAACTCCTAACTAGGGCTCTTACCAAAATCAGCAGTTGGTTACCTAAAAGAAACACAATGCAATTTTACAATTTCTTCTCATATTTACCAATTACGATCAGCACACAAGGAAGTCTTCGTCTCACAGGTACCGTTCTTCGGTCATCATGGGTACCGTTTCTCGATCAGCATGGGACGGAACAAAGGGGCAGGGGTGAACGGGGCAATTGCCTCACGGCAGCAAGGTAAAACTATTACTTCATGCAAAGGGATCGGATCAAAGTTACAGTCTCTAGGGCAAGAATCATTAAAAGCCTCTTTCTCTCGATTAGAGAAAGCATCAAAGTCTCTCAAAATGGCGTCGCAGCAAAGTGGGCCATAATAGCTACGAAGTCTGCAAAATGGCGGGTATCGAGCGGGTAATGGCTACCTTCTTCTCGTGCACCTGGTTTTTATAGACAACAGTTCAAGTCCTGTAGGGTCTCCATTGGAGGGTTCATAGGTTAGCTTCAAATTGACCAATCAAACACGACAGTTCTCAAGCTTTTACTTAAGCATACATTATCCTTGGGGATGGGTACGTAATTTGCAACATTGTTTTCCCATTAGCTTACTCTCAGAGCCTCCATTGTCCGCACCTGCAAGTCGACCTTGAATTAAAAGAAAATATGCCAGGTTGGCACCAACTTTAAGATAAGCATGTGAACAGTTTCTGTGGAAAAGTACAGCTTCAAGCAGAAATACACGTTTATTAGCACAGTGGAAAAACACGAGCATCTAAACCGTGAGACCAGGCAACTAGGCCAAAGCCTCCGCTAAAATAATGCTAAGCTAAAACATTTCAAACAAGCAAATCGTAGCACACGTTTATGATTATGTCAGATTAGTGCAATTCTGATTCACCACGTTATATAAAGCACGCGTATAAATGATGGCAAACTACTCTGAGGGCACATTTTGTCCCCGTACAATCTTTATTAATTTGGTTAATATCACACATGATTATTTCAGCACTACGTTTAAGCGTTAGTAAATCAAAATCTTTATTTTCTGCTTCATCAGGCTCAATGCAATCTTCCTCTAGATGGAAGTGCAGGTGTGGGGTCTGCAGCTGGGTTGCTTCGTGCACTGTATGGCAGTGGCAGGTGGGTCAGATTGGGTGCACTTTTGGGGTAGCACCAGGGGAAGACACTCAGTTGCTCACCACAAGTTGATGAGTACAGTAGAAGATTTACTTTGAGCCTCATAGTCCACATGGTACATGATTGGAAAGTGCTGCAGCTAGCCATATTAGTCCATTTGAGCACACTTGAAGCAAGTGCTTCACAGATTTTTTTGCTTCCACATTGCACACAGCTCGGGCAAGTGCCACAGCTGCAACAGTAGGGTTGAGAAGGAGAGATCCTCTCGGGCACACTTTGGAAGTGCAGCAAATCATGCGCTTTAAGTGCGCCAGTCATGTGCTTCACAAGTCTCTGTTGGACAGACCTTCAGCACTTGGTTCAACTGTTGCCCACAGTAGTAGTACCCTCCTCCTACAGGGATGACTCATTATTTCCCTTTCTTCCATGCTTAACTCTCCAGAGGTTTCAGCACAGCAAAACAGCTCTTCCTCCAGTTCAGTCTCCAGGAATGTCCTCAAGCCTCTGAGAAGCTGTCTGTCATGCAGACTCCTGCTCTGCTTGTGCAGTATCCCTCTGGGTACTCTGTAAAGCACCCCATCCTTGGTCAAAGAGAACCTGAAAAAGGAACAACAAATGGGTCAACAGCTCCCACCGGAATGGCAAACTGGGGATGTTTTTTTTGTCTGCACTTTCAGAAGTGACCTGGGTCAGTTTTCATTTTTATGTCTTTGTCAGGCTACCTTTCAGAGTCAGCATTTTTCTAGAGTGATGCTCGTAATAGCAGGGTTATTTCTAGGCTGGATCACCTACAACAGAGGCATAAAAATGTGAGCACTGCACACCTGACTGTCAACAGCCACACCTGACAGCGATCAGGAAGAGAGATAAAAGGCTATCCCCTTTTAAATGACTCTTCACACTCTGACAAGAGGCACTACAGTTCCACCCTTCACCCCTACAATCCACCAAAATGCAGTTTCAGAAGGACTAATCAGCAGCCCTAATTGAATTTTTAAGGCAAACCCTGTTTCCTCTTTCCCCACTTCAGTGTCTAGGTTTCCTCCATCCACGCTCAGGAATGTCATCAATATACTTCCACTGCCTGGAACATGAATCTCACCTCCATTTTGTACACATGAACAGGTCAGGAGCTTTCAAACTGGAACCCGCAGGCCTAAGTCACACTGAGTCACTTGGACACTTATGTGCATAACACGCAGATCACACACAACATATATTCACGCTCTTGGAACCTTAGCACAAGGATACAAGCTCCTCTGTAACTGCAGAACTTTTCATGAGTGGGCCAGTAGGCCTTCACTTTGGTGAATTTAATAAAAGGTCTGGTCGCATAGGATTTCCCAAAACATGATATGCTGCTCTGATCACGCTGCACGCATTAACCTGTATTAGTGCCAGTAGTCGCCTGCCATTTTGGAGCGCGTGTTTGTGTGTGTGTGTGTTTGTGTGTATGTATATACACACACACAAAGCAACATTACAAAACAAAATATAATGGTGGACGGAGTGTTGAAACTTTTCAAACACTCATCCCCAGTCACAGATCTGGGTTTAATCCATCGTTATTTTGCTCGCCACATCACCCCATTTTAGACCCAGGTATACGCAAATCAGTCTTGACCCTGTTCCCCATGGGAACAGTCCAGCCCATACTGCTAGGCCAGGTCCTCCCTGGACAAGAAATAAGAATCTGGGGATCCTGGGATCCTTTGGCTGGGTCCAAACTGGGGTGGAATGATGAGCAAAAGAAAAAACAATATCAGTTATTTCAATCACACCAACCAACAATATACATTAACTCAATTGAGTGCTGTAAAAGAAACAAATCATTCAAATTTAACAAAATTCCACAATGTCCGGTCCAATCCAATGATTTATTGCGTCATATCTTCAAATCAATTATCCATAGAGAAACATTTCAAGCCAACACGTGTTTCGTCATGGGAAATTCTTTTGTCCCAATTGACTTCTTCAGGGCTTATAATCAAATCGAAATCCACTGTATACGGATAATCCTGTCGATCTATAACCGTTGCCAGTAGTATATCAATCAATCAAAGTTGTCACAGTCTTAAATTCATGGCCCAGTAGTAACAAATAGTAATGTAAGGTTCATATGACTTCCGTCTGTAATCAAGTTATTAGGCTCAAGATCAAAAGACCGGCGTCTTCATGCTGGAACGCCGAACCGCGAGTACGCGGTGAGCAAAAGAACGATGGATTAAACCCAGATCTGTGACTGGGGGTGAGTGTTTGCATTGTTCAGCACTCCGTCCATCATCCTTTTGTGTTGCTATACACACACACAGATATATATTTCTAAACGTAATGGGGTAAACCAAGAAAACGCTGAGTGCTTCACTTCTCAGATCCCTATCTCTAGTTACCCTTTAGGAAGATTGTAGGATTGATCAATGAAGTTATATGGAATTCGGAGATGTTGGGGTACCAACAAAAATATTTTTTCACAAACCTCCAATAATTTGTTGTTAAATCATAATCCATCCATTTGATATTGAACACAAAGGAAAAAATCAGTGTATCTTCACAATGTTTATTCTTAAATTGCCGTCAAATACTTTTTACAGCCAGCCGACGTGTTTTCTGGACACACCGTTTTTAAAGGCTGACATAACACAGTTGTGAGCTATTGAAAAACTAGAAACAATTCTATAACTTTAAAGTTTCATTATTATACATATATAATCCATTGATTCGTATATCAATTTCATATATATCCATTGTATCTCAAATTTCATGTTATGAAATTACCCAGAATTACCATGAAAAGTATACATTGCAAGATCCAGAAAAAAACATTGCAAAAAATGTGAGCACAGACAACAATGAAAATCCCACATCACAGTGAAAAATAATGAAAAGTAATAAAATAAGCGGGGACAGTAGAAGGTTATCAATATGTATTGATAAGTCCTTAAAAGGAACAATTACAGTCTCTTTTGAAAGTTTAACAAATCATTAACTACTTACAAATCACCTCAAGTACTTCACAAATTACATAGTTTCAAATCGAACTAGATAATCACAAACATATGCAGAGAGTTTAGTCAAGTAAAAATTGAGATTAATCAAGACAAAAGAAAGAAAAATTAAAAAGACAATTGACTCATCCAGAAATTATCATAAGAAAATAGATATAGCATTTTTAAAGGAGAAAAATACCTAAACTCTGCTATTTAATTTGTATACAAATTCATAAATAACAATGGTAAGGACAAGAACTACTGCACACAGCTCAAAATGTGCAGTATACAGCCTTACTTCTGCCAATTGCTATATATTATTAGTGAAATCCTCGTCAGTTTGCAAGTGTGTATAAGGTAAGTAATCAACACAAACTCTCAAATAAATAAACTCACGAGCAAGTATTAACAGTCTTTCATTCATCTTACTTCAATCTTCCATTTAGCCCCCAAGGTACGGTCATCCACTTGTGACTCTTAGAAAGCGAAAGCTTTGAGTTTCCTCTTCGTATTAATCCATATCTTTAAAAACAAAACCCTTTTATAAACTCAGAATTACATATATTAGAGTATCTTAACTCATTAAATAACTCATTTAACTGAACAGTAACCTCCAATAATAATGTCCAAATTTGAATACCTGTGATTTAAGCAATGCATCGCACTGCAGTGAGACAGCCTTTAGGCTTCTATCAGTGACCAACAATCCTTTTATTACTGTGACTATTTAAACTCTCATTTTTCCGCCAATTCTTGATCACATGATCATTGATGGAAAATGCAGAAAAGCTCAAAGATAGTACTAGCAATAACCCCAAAGGTGCCTCCATATTGTGCTTGGCACTCTCTTTACGGGTTATCTTTAAAGGTAAACATCTCCCTCACAAACCAAATCCAAAAACCCATTATCCCAAAGTGTCCCAAATTAAATTTTGTGTGGCTTTACTGAAATGCAACTTACTATACAAAAGCCTGAACACCCAAAAATACTCACCGAAAAAGAAAATAAACCTATGAAAAATATATGCTATGAATAACAGAAGTGAATCTCCACTTAAAAAATAGACACTCAATTGGGGTAAGACTTGAACTCTTGACCTTATTCCTTCACATGCTATTAATATACTGGTATGCTATACAACAGCTTCTCTATCTTTTACCTTTGAGACTGCACATATGACCTCCATATTTACAGAATAAAAAACACAAAGATCATAAATTAAACCTTCCCGATGATATTAACATACATTCGTATATCTAGTTCAGTACAAACCCAACAATAACAACATCTAATATTACATGTTGATTATAACAAATATTTTTTATAAAGTCTCAAACCCTAAACCTTAGCATTAAATATTTTCACACAATACCCTTACACTATTCTCTCATGTGCTGCCAATGCATTATAAATGTAATCTAATTTCTGATATTCACCAGTTGGTTTGGTACGTTTAAAATGTGAACGTAACTATAACGTCCCTGTAAAGTTTTTTTTTTAATGTAAAAATGTGTGTGTGTATAAATATATATATATATATATATGTTCGGTGGCATGTGTAGCTGCAGATAAACATTCTGTGCATTATCCTGCCATCTAGTGTTGGGCTCGGAGTGTTACAAGTTGTTTTTCTTCGAAGAAGTCTTTTCGAGTCGCGAGACCGAGGGACTCCTCCCTTTCGGCTCCATTGCGCATGGGCGTCGACTCCATCTTAGATTGTTTTCTTTCCACCATCGGGTTAGGACGTGTTCCTCTTCACTCCGTATTTCGAATCGGGAAAGTTAGCTAAATATCGAAAAATAGACTGTATTGTTCTCGTTCGGTACCGGGTTAGTGTTATTGTATCGGCACCGACAGCAGGAGCCCTCCGGCAGCCCTTCGAGGCTTCCGTTCTTCAGCGGGGCCTGGTCAGCCCGACTACATCCATCGTCGAAGACTAATGGACAGGACCCCCTTCCTCTTCTGTCTGAAGTGCCACTCGAAGTATCCCTATACAGACCAACACCTGGTCTGTAACCTGTGTTTGTCACCAGAACACAGGGAGGATACTTGTGAGGCTTGTCGAGCGTTTCGATCTAAAAAGACCCTACGTGATCGACGAGCGAGAAGACTGCAAATGGCGTCGACACCAAGAGAACAACATGACGTCGGAGAGGAGGAAAGAATTTCCATCCAGGGGACGGACTCAGACGAATCCGAAAGTGAGCGACCCTCGACGGTGCAGCGAACAGTGAGTAGAACTGCCCCGTCCAAAACTCACACAAAGATCGTTAAGGCCAAGGGGACGCCACCGCCAGCAGGCCATGGCTTAACCCATCGAAAAGAAGGTGACCAAACATCGGCACGAAAAAGGCCAGAGATTTGCCGAAGACTTCTGACTCCGGTCGAGATTCCGGCACCGAACGATCTCGACAGCGAGAGTTCGACTCACCCAAAGTGAGAAAAATATCGTCAGAACCGAAAAATACATTTTCTGAAACATCGGTACCGAAAAAAAGCGCCTTCGGAGCCGAAAAGAAGCTCTTATACAGAGGAGCAAGGACTTTCCAGCCAAATGCATGAAAGACACAGGTTTGAGCAGGAAATAAGTATGGATGAACCAGACCATATGCAAAGGAGGTTGCATATCCAGAAAGAGACTGGGAAAATACAAACTCTTCCTCCAATTAAGACCAAAAGAAAACTGGCATCTCAGGAGACAGAAATGCAGCCGAAGACGAAGGTGGCCAGAGAAAAATCCCCACCACCAAGGTTTTCACCACAACCTTCCCCACTACACTCACCACAACTGTCTCCAGTGGGAACACCTCCAATGCAGTCACCTACACATACAGGGATGACACAGGATGATCCTGATGCATGGGACTTACATGATGCACCAGTATCAGATAACAGTACGGATTGTTACCCAACAAAGCTGTCACCTCCAGAGGACAGTACTGCATATACGCAGGTACTATCCAGGGCAGCTACGTTCCACCACGTAGCAATGCATTCTGAGCCAATAGAGGATGATTTACTGTTCAACACCTTGGCATCCACCCACGCTTCCTACCAGAGTCTGCCAATGCTTCCGGGTATGCTCAAACATGCAAAGCAAGTATTCCAGGAGCCAGTCAAAGGAAGGGCTATCGCGCCTAGGGTGGAGAAGAAGTACAAGCCTCCCCCAATGGATCCTGTGTTTATAACACAACAACTTACACCGGACTCGGTGGTTGTAGGAGCAGCAAGAAAGAGGGCAAACTCTAAATCGTCAGGAGACGCTCCACCACCTGACAAAGAGAGTAGAAAGTTTGACGCAGCGGGCAAACGAGTGGCAGCACAGGCAATCGATCGCTAATTCGCAAGGCCTACTTGCTCGCTACGATAGGGCACACTGGGACGAGATGCAACACATTATACAACACTTGCCCAAAGAACACCAGAAATGTGCCCAGCAGGTTGTCGAAGAAGGACAGGCAATATCCAACAACCAAATAAGGTCCGCACTAGACTCGGCAGACACGGCAGCACGAACGGTCAACACTGCGGTAACCATTCGCAGGCATGCATGGTTAAGAAGCTCTGGATTCAAGCCAGAAATCCAACAAGCGGTGTTGAACATGCCTTTTAACCAAGAACAATTGTTTGGGCCGGAAGTGGACACAGCAATTGAAAAGTTAAAGAAAGACACGGACATGGCCAAAGCCATGGGCGCGCTCTACTCCCCACAAGGCAGAGGCACATTTAGAAAGCCACAATTAAGAGGGGGTTTTCGAATGCAAACACCAGAGCCTTCCACCTCTCAAACCAGACCCACCTATCAGGCACAATACCAGAGGGGAGGGTTTCGTGGCTCATATAGAGGAGGACAATTCCCTAAAGGAAGGGGAAAGTTCCAGACACTTAAAACAAGCCAAACCAAACAGTGACTCCAATGTCACACAACCCCAACACTTATCACCAGTGGGGGGGAAACTTACCTCACACTATCAGAACTGGACACACATTACCACAGACGCACGGGTCCTAGCCATTATCCAACATGGTTATTGCATAGAATTCACAAATTTCCCGCCAGATGTGCCCCAAGGACACTCAATCTATCCAAACAACACTTAGACCTATTACAAATAGAGGTCCAAACACTATTACAAAAACAAGCAATAGCGCTAGTACCCAACCATCAGAAAGGAACAGGCGTCTACTCACTATATTTCCTAATTCCAAAGAAGGACAAAACGTTAAGACCTATCTTAGATCTCAGAACACTGAATCTCTTCATCAAGTCAGACCACTTCCACATGGTAACACTTCAAGACGTGGTTCCCTTACTAAAAAAGGAGGATTACATGTCAACATTGGATCTCAAGGATGCGTACTTTCACATACCCATCCATCCTTCTGACAGAAAATACTCAAGGTTTGTAATACACGGCATACACTATCAATTCAAAGTGTTACCGTTCGGGATAACAACAGCCCCAAGGGTATTCACTAAATGCCTAGCAGTAGTAGCCGCTCACATAAGGAGACAGCACATGCACGTATTCCCATACTTAGACGACTGGCTCATAAAAACCAACACTCAACAACAGTGTCTTCTTCACACGCAATACCTTATAGAAACTCTACACAAACTAGGGTTCTCTATAAATGACCAGAAACACATCTGCAACCATCCCAAATACAACAATACTTGGGAGCAACACTCAACACACAAAAAGCTATTGCCACTCCAAGTCCACAAAGGGTCCAAGCATTCCAAAATATATCATCAAGCATACATTCAAACCAACACTACCCAGTAAGGATTGTAATGAAACTTCTAGGCATGATGTCTTCATGCATAGCCATTGTCCCAAACCCAAGATTACACATGCGGCCATTACAACAGTGCCTAGCAAAACAATGGACACAAGCACAGGGTCACCTTCAAGATCTAGTGTTGAAAGACCGCCAAACACACTTCTCGCTTCAATGGTGGAACCCTATAAATTTAAACCAAGGGCGGCCATTCCAAGACCCAGTGCCTCAAGCTGTGATCACAACATATGCTTCCATGATAGGGTGGGGAGCACACCTCAACAAGCACAGCATACAGGGTCAACAAAAACAACTTCATATAAATCATTTGGAACTGAAAGCAGTGTTTCTAGCATTAAAAGCATTTAAACCACTGGTAGCCCATAAACACATTCTTGTCAAAACCGACAACATGACAACAATGTATTATCTCAACAAACAAGGGGGGGACACACTCGTCACAACTGTGTCTCTTAGCACAAAACATTTGGCATTGGGCAATTCACAATCACATTCGCCTGATAGCACAATACATCCCAGACATTCAGAACCAGTTAGCCGACAATCTCAGTCGAGATCACCAGCAAACTCACGAATGGGAAATTCATCCCCAGATCCTACAGGATCACTTCCTCCGCTGGGGAACACCAAACATAGACCTATTTGCAACAAAAGAAAACGCAAAATGCCAAAACTTCGCGTCCAGGTACCCACACCCTCAATCCAAGGGCAATGCACTATGGATCATTTGGTCAGGGATATTTGCTTATGCTTTTCCCCCTCTCCCACTCATTCCTTATCTGGTCAACAAACTAAGTCAAAACAAACTCAAACTAATACTCATAGCACCAACCTGAGCTCGCCAACCGTGGTACACAACACTGTTGGACTTATCAGTAGTACCTCACATCAAATTACCAAACATACCAGATCTGTTGACACAACACAAACAACAGATCAGACACCCGAATCCAGCATCGCTCAATCTAGCAATCTGGCTCCTGAAGTATTAGAATTCGTACATTTAACCTTACACAAGAGTGTATGGAGGTTATTAAACAAGCTAGAAAACCTACGACAAGACATTGTTACGCAAACAAATGGAAAAGATTTGTTTACTACTGCCACACTAATGAGATTCAACCACTACATGCCTCCACAAGGGACATTGTAATCTACTTATTACACTTACAAAAGTCTAACCTAGCATTCTCTTCCATTAAAATACATCTCACTGCAATATCTGGCTATCTGCAGATTACACATAAAACCATCGCTTTTTAGAATCCCAGTCATCAAAGCATTTATGGAGGGACTAAAAAGAATCATACCCCCAAGGACACCCCCAAGGACACCACCAGTACCTTTGTGGAACCTTAATATTGTATTAACACGACTCATGGGACCACCATTCGAACCCATGCACTCTTGTGAGATGCAATACTTAACTTGGAAAGTAGCCTTCCTAATAGCTATCACATCACTTAGAAGAGTAAGTGAGATACAAGCATTTACTATTCAAGAAGCCTTTATACAAATACATAAACATAAAGTGGTTCTCCGTACAAATCCCAAATTCCTACCAAAGGTCATATCACCATTCCACCTAAACCAAACAGTGGAACTCCCAGTCTTCTTTCCACAACCAGACTCAGTAGCCGAAAGAGCCTTACATACATTAGAGATAAAGAGAGCACTAATGTATTACATTAACAGAACAAAATAATTTTGTAAAACAAAACAATTGTTTGTAGCCTTCCAAAAACCTCATGCAGGTAATCCTATATCCAAACAAGGCATCGCCAGATGGATAGTTAAATGTATTCAAACTTGCTATATAAAAGCAAAAAGAGATCTACCTATTACACCAAGAGCACATTCCACTAGGAAGAAAGGCGCCACAATGGCTTTTCTTGGAAATATACCTATGACGGAAATTTGTAAGGCAGCCACCTGGTCTACGCCTCATACATTCACTAGGCATTACTGTGTAGATGTGTTAGCAACGCAACAAGCCACAGTAGGACAGGCTGTATTAAGAACATCATTTCAGACAACTTCAACTCCTACAGGCTAACCAACCGCATTTTGGGGAGATTACTGCTTATTAGTCTATGCACAGCATGTGTATATGCAGCTACACATGCCACTGAACGGAAAATGTCACTTACCCAGTGTACATCTGTTCGTGGCATGAGACTCTGCAGATTCACATGCGCCCTCCCACCTCCCCGGGAGCCTGTAGCCATTATTAGTTGAATGAAAATTTAAAATTTGTAAATAAATAATATTTTAATACACAATATGTACATACATACCTACTCCATTGCATGGGCACATCTAGTATACTCACAACTCCTACCTCACCCTCTGCGGGGAAAGCAATCTAAGATGGAGTCGACGCCCATGCGCAATGGAGCCGAAAGGGGAGGAGTCCCTCGATCTCGTGACTCGAAAAGATTTCTTCGAAGAAAAACAACTTGTACCACTCTGAGCCCAATACTAGATGGCAGGATAATGCACAGCATGTGAATCTGCAGAGTCTCATGCCATGAACAGATGTACACTGGGTAAGTGACATTTTCCATATATATATTCACTCTCAACTGCCTGTGGTATATCTCAACTTAAAGGTGCATATGTAAAAGTGTTTTATACTGTTACCCCTGATGCTTTTTCCATAATGTGACATATACAAAAACTGAACAACAGTTTTCATGAATCATACCCTTTCAGCTCTTTCAGCTGGGTGTTTCGAAGTGCTTGAGTATATCACTAATGACCAATAAATTTAAAAACGACAAAGCTGATTCTCTGTTTCTCCTGATCCCGTGAACGGTGGATAAATCTCAGTCTCTTTGGTACATACCTAGCCTTTGATAGGTGGTCATGGTGTAGGAATGTTCTATTTCTTCATGTGGAACTAATCTTTTGTTCATTGGTAATTTCTTCTGTTTTTTTTTGTCTCTGCAGTCCCAGTATGTCTTCCTTAACCAGTGCATGCTCGATGTGATCCAGAACCCTCATGTACCGGCTGAGAACATATATGAGAACCAGATGGGGGGTGATCTTATCTATGAGAATGTCGGCGCTGGCCAGCATTATGGGAATGGAAATGGTAGACTGGCCTAAGAGGAAGGAAACGCCAAGTGTAGATGAAGTAGCTGAACCGAACCAGCACTTAAGGTCCAAAATATTATGGATCCTCTTTCCTCTGCAGCCTGCATTTCTCCTCCAGATGCATGGCAGTCCCTCATCCAAGCCGAGCCTTTATGTGAAGCAGGACACAGGATACCAAACACCCCACTCGTGTTTAATAGCATGAAAGCTCTTCGCCATGAAGAACGTTTATCTTCGATGCACATTCCATGACGCCCAACCTTCTCTTTGTCTGCAGATCATCCCCTGTAGCTGAATCTGATGCTGGTCATTGGTACGGCTGCAGTTTCCAGTAACTGATCAATTTCTTGGGAGTGGTGCAATGTGTCTCTTCACCAGTGCTCACCTGAGCTCAGCTTGTACTATGTTAGCATCCCTTTTTGGTTTCTCATGTCCAATCATTTTTGTGCACATTGGTGCAGTGCTTTACTTCAGCTTCTTCCGAAATACGCATCGTACATTTTTGACTCCACTTTATTATCTGGTTGATATTGTTAGCCAAAGATTTACTCTTCTGATGGTACCTCAAGCTGTGCTCCTATTCTGACACTGACTGTTTTTACCAACAATGAACATCATTACTGTGGCATTGGCGATTCTTAATGTTGCAGCGCTCTTTGTTGAACACGCATTAGCTGTTGTTGCAACTCTACTACAAACTGACTTTGCAACATTGGCCATTGGTGTTGACATGTTCGCCATTGTTGATACCCCATGTACCTTTGTGGTTTTCTTGTTATTTGTTTTTAAAGTTATAGTGTCCGTGGGTAACATCACATTGGCCAAAGTTAACAATGTCCTGAACAGCATGGGAGTTTTGTACACTTCACTTTCTGCACTAATAGTTTTTGATAGCTGAAAAAGCACATCTATGTGTACCCAAATGAAGGAGGACGGAAGAAGGATTCTGCAAATCTGATTTGTCATCTCCCACCATTGCGCCTTCCATCTTCTTCCCCTTGCCTAAGCATGCCAAAAGCAACTGACTGTGCACTTTGACAGTGGCTTAGGTGTCCAGTAGCTAAACTGCCACTTGGCATGCCATATCATCTTTGCCAATCACCATTTTGACTAAAAACAAAAGTTCAATGCTTATTTGTATGAGTAATAACTTCATAGATTTCATTTGGATGTGGAATGCTCACTCGGGGAGGAGGCCACCGGGAATTAATGCGTAGTGGGATGCATGGTAGACAATTTTGGAAAATATGTTGGAAGGGATTTTTTGTGGGAAGTGATGCTCTTTTGTAACAGAAAACGTAAATCAGATTGAAGTTTAATGGATAAGATCATTTATTTCACTAGAGAGAAACGAAACAACGAGCAAACACAGAACAATGACTGACTGTCCCCTAAATTCATGACTACTAGCCTTCATATTGAGGCAAATGGAAATTGTATTTATTGAGGATGGGTGAGGGACTAAAACTTTTGTGCCACTGTTTACTATTTTTTAAGAGAGGGTGCCTTCTGCAGAGATTCTTATTCACGAGAGCCACAGTGCCTCACTACTGTATGTTTCTGCTGGATTTTACTGGTATATTCGACTTCGGCATTATTGCACTCTGGAGAAGAGGGGTTTAATTGGACATGGTGTGCTGGAAATACTCTCAACAAGTGTGTCGGTGGGAAACTGACTACCTGATGCTGGATGCCTGACCTGAATCCGACCCAAACTATTTACTGGCTGAGCTTCAGAGATTTGCTCTCCAAACTTGTCCCGGCATTTTGAGGCAACAGAAGAATAAGAGATGTGCTCAGGATCACATATTTTGGTGAAATGGGGAACTCAGTTTCGAACTCTGGGCAAAAATTGTTAGTTCTAGCATCAACAACTAGACCAAGTTTTGTCACTGATGAGCACCAACACTGATGGTACAGAAAGGCACGGCTGCTGCCTGAAAGGATTGCAATGGTCAAGAAAACGCGCCTTGCTTGAGTCTTCCTCTGAGGTACAGCACCAGTACGTGAAGTGCTCCTGAGCAGGGAACATTTTATTTTATTTTTTAACTCATTCCTCTGGTGCCTTCCTCTCCTGAAGTGTAAACAACTTGAGTGCAAGGAAGTTATGTCTTTGTGTCGATTGCACAGCTTTAAATCCTTAGAAACAGAATAAATTATATGTAGGAATTTGTGTATGAAATGTAATTTTTTTCTACAAAGATTGTTTTTCCTTCATAAGTGCCTTCAAATGCCTTTTGTGTACGAATCTTAGGAAACAGTTGTTTTCTTAAAAACAGATTTTATAAATATAATTAAGCCACTGTGTTAATTTATTAAATCATAAAATAATTCAGAAATTGACTTGTGTGTGTAATATTCATTGGAATATTAGCAGCGACGATATCCCAACACTGACAACCCACACTGTTTGTACCCTAGCCCGTCTGCTCAGCACTGATAATCGTCCCTCTTTCCACACTGACTAAAATTTCTTACATCTTCTCTGAGAGCAGATAGGAGAGGAGGGCACAGTACATCCAATCCTCGGTCTTTGAACACTAATACTTATTTACTTGTGTTAGACACAAAAACAAGGAGCACAAATGCCTGCCACTCTTTGTACACTAGTAACACGGTCACTTCTTCTGCTAAGCGTCCACAATCCTCGCTTCTGCACTCACACGTTTTACCATTTCTCTGAGATCATAGCAATGAGGAAAACTAAGCACTGATGATTCTTACACTAACCAGTCTTTCCATTGGGCTGCTAAGCATTGATAATCCTAGGTCATTTAACATTAAACGCGTTTGCTTTTGCTAACTCAATGCAACGAGGAACACCATGCATTGAAACTGAAATGATCATCTTTTTTACAATAACCATTTTCATTTTGCTCTTACTAGACCATACAAAAGAGCACTCTTAAGTAATGACTGTTCTCTGACTTAGTACATAGACCAAACCCTAACTACTCCTTTTAGATACAGAAATGAATAGCACTTATTGCATTGACAACGCTTATTTGTTTAACACTGACCCGCAATTTTTGGTGGCAATGCAGTATCATGCATGGAAATGTTTTGCGCAGCAGCAGTTCCAATGGGATGGGGGTTGCGATACTAAGTCCTGCTTCAGGGATGTATTTCGCAGTGATTCCAATGCGAGGCGATGCGGTGTGCTGTGTAGGTTCTTCTGGGACCACAGATGAGCTGGCAGAACACCTTCAGACCCACTTTAAAGGGTCCAGGACTGGGGTGGCACCACCTCGGGGAGTCCAGGTTCTGGGTTCAAGGTTGGAGCCTGTTCTTTCCCTGAGGCTCTGATCAGGAGACCAGCCAACTGAGTTACTCTGGTGGTCCTGGGTTCAAGATGGAGGTCCAGTCCTTCACTCATGTACCAGGGCAACAGAGTAGCAATCCTTCTTGCAGAGCAGCACAGCAGTCCTTCGGAGTCTTTTTACGGATCCAGGGGTGTACTTGAAGAGTTGGGTCTGAGGGTTGAATATTTTTACCTGGTACCCACTTTGAAGTAGGAGAAAGTTATGGAGGTTTCCACCCCTAGAGGTGCTTGGAATTTCTTGTCTCCCGGCCATACCCCCATATTATCTAGTGACATATTAAACTAGTGTCAAACCCTTTGCGAGTGTGATCAGACAGAGCCTTTGTGATGCGCAGGTGTGGTAGGTGACAGCTCCTAATCATCAAGTCCGAGATGGCTTATCTTGCCAACCTACCTATAGCTCTTTGTTCCATTGTTTGAGAGCAAAATACAAAGACTAACTGCCAGCTACACCTTGCGGCAGGCACCATATGGTTGGGGCAGGAAAATGCGAACTTTCTAAAATTAAACAACACAAAAGGATGATGGACGGAGTGCAGAAATATTTCAACCACTCACCCTCAGTCACAGATCAGGGTTTAATCCATCGCTTTTTTGCTCACCATGCCACCCCAGAACTGCCAAACTGGGGTGGCACGATGAGCAAAAGAACTATGGATTAAACCCAGATCTGTGACAGGGGTGAATGGTTGAATAATTTCAGCACTCTGTCCATCATCATTTTGTGTTGCTAAAGTGGGAAGGGTATGCCCAAACGTGGATACCCTGCTTGCAATGCCACCAGATTCAAGCTAGCCTGGCTGATGAAGGGTGATACCCTGAAACCAGTCCCAAGGGTGCTTGTTTCTGGTTCAGGGATGACCTGGTCTGGCAGTACTGGCTGGCTGGACTATTCCCATGGGGAACAGGGTCAAGATTGATTTGCATATAGTTGGGTCCAAACTGAAATGGCATGGCAAGCAAAACAACTGATGGATTAAACCCAGATCTGTGACTGGGGGGTAAATGGTTGATTTTTTCTGCATTCCGTCCATCATCTGTTGTTTTTGCACTTTCTAAAATTGACATTTTCGGAATTGTGACTTAAAATCCAACTTCACCATTGAAGGGGGCTTTAAATTACAATTCTTTACACACCAACTTCAACATTCTTACCTTATCCAAATTGAAAGTTATAACATATTAAATGTAGTACATTAACCCAATGTTAGCCTATGGAAGTGGTAGGCGTTTCAGTATTAAAAAATGTATTCATTTGTTTTTCATTTCCATGACATGTAAACGCTTAAGAGTACATGTCCCACTTTTTACATACACTGCACCCTGCCCTCTGGGTTGTTTAGGGCAAACCCTAGAGGTGACCTATATATGTATTAAAAAGGAATTCTTGGGCCTGGCAAAAGGTTAATTTTGCCAAGTCGAAATGGCAGGTTAAACTGCACACAAAGGCTGCAGTGAGACATGTTTAGAAGGGCTACTTAAGTGGGTGGCACAATGAGTGCTGCAGGACCACTAGTAACAATACATTTACAGGCCCTGGGTACATGTAGTACCACTTTACTACAGACTTATAAGTATATTAAATGTGCCAATTTGGTGTAAGCCAATGCTACCATGCCTAAAAAAGAGCACAAGCAGTTTAGCACTGGTTAGCAGTGGTAAAGTGTGAAGAGTCTTAAACCCAGCAAAACAAAGTCATCAAAAACAGGAGCCTCTAAGGCAAAATGTTAGGGGGAAAACATGCCAGGATGCCAGATCCAACTGCTATCAACAAGGCTACTGGTGCCATTATGTTAACAAAGGCCAAGGGCCAATAGACCTGCTATGAGACCTTGAGAACCATCCAATCCAAGTCAGAATGTCAGATTCCTTAAATCATCCCCCTCAATTGGTGGCATGTATAATAGCTAAACATCTAGCTGCATGGCCTGGCATTATCTCAAACAGGTGAGTGGTGGACACAGTTTCATTTGACCCAACTAGATTTAATTGTAAGCCACCTCCCTGTTGAGGCTCTCTGGAAAAACAAAAATAGCTCGTACACATTACTGAAGAAGCACTAACGGCAGTAATGTTATCATTGATGAGAATGGTAATGTAATATGTTCTGTTACTGGAGTTGGAAAGTAGTTTTAATTTTGTAGCTCATGATAACTGCTCAGGGTTGTATCCCATCCTTGCATATTCAATTTAAGAATGCCTTAAAAACAGAGTGTCTGGGTTAGTGGGCTAGGTTCTAAGAAAAGAGCACTGAGTGCAGGCCCTGGACGAAGGACTACTCCTACCCAATAATCCACTGGTCACATCCAAAAGTTAGCATAGTGCTCTCAGGAAGAAGGGGCATTAAGCAACTTCAGTGATGTCAATAGTGACGTGATATGAGGGATGTCACCTGTTGGTATAGGTACGTACTGATATTGCATGCAGTAATGGAGAAAACGTTTTTTTAGACTGCATATAACATTGGGCTTATATGACTAGTTTGCTTTGACTCTCCAAAAACAAAATATGTTTACTAAAGTTTTATTTTCAATACAACTATATTGGCAAACTGTATCCATAAACTAAGGGCCTGATTCACAAAGTAAAACTTATACTTTTGTGTAAGTTTAAACTTCTTATTTGTTCACAAAGTTATATCTAACTACATATATAAATATAGATATATTTAAGTTTGATTCGCAGATTATTTTGGAATGTATGGAAACAATAATAATTTCTCCTTAGCATAAATATCTTAAGCAGATATCTTTCAGCATATATATAAATATATATATATATATATATATATATATATATATATATATATATATATATAGGTAGATAGACAGACACAAGTCTCCACCACCACCCACCCAATGGCAGTCTCCAGTGGATGCATAGTTAAGTTAGGGTTTCCATAAGAAGTGGCTTTTTTGTTTGGTAATAACTTTGGCGCCATTTGATGAATCATCACACAATTTTTTAAAAAACGTTTGCTTTTTGCCCAGTTTGTGCATGGAAAGATTTGCGCTGATCCCTCAAGCAGAGGCTGACAAAAAAAGGGGTCCCACAATGCAAAATCTCCATGCATTTTTCATAGACCTAGGGCCTAATTACGACCTTGGCAGATGTGCTACTCCGTTACAGACGTGTGGATATCCCGCCTGCCGTTTTACAAGTTCCATAGGATATAATGGAACTTGTAATATGGCGGGCGGGATATCTGTATGTGTTTGTGACGGCGTATCCCATCCACCAAAGTCATAATCAGGCCCTTATTTGGAAAGCAGTATCACAAAAATTGTTAAAAGGAAACACACCAAATTTGGCAGTAAGTTAAATCTTGCTCAGAAAGCTTATGTTCGATGGCATCTGTCGCTGTAGATACGCATGTTTTGCAATAGCTCGCCATCTGGTGTTGGGCCGGAGTGTTACAAGTTGTTTTTCTTCGAAGAAGTCTTTCGAGTCACGGGACCGAGTGACTCCTCCTTTTGTCTCCATTGCGCATGGGCGTCGACTCCATCTTCGATTGTTTTTTTTCCGCCATCGGGTTCGGACGTGTTCCTGTCGCTCCGAGTTTCGGAACGAAAAATTAGCTAATTTCGGAAGATTTTCGTCGGTATTGTTGCGTTCGGGATCGGCGTACTTAGATTCAACACCGCATCGAAGAGCTCCGGTGCCCTTCGGGGTAGTTTTTCGATCCCCCGTCGGGGCCTGGTCGGCCCGACCGCGTGCTGAAGAACGCCGATGGAACGGACCCCGTTCCGTTTCTGCCCCAAATGCCACAATAAATACCCCTATACAGACCAACACTTGGTCTGTAACCTGTGCCTGTCACCTGAGCACAGTGAAGACACCTGTGAGGCCTGTCGTGCGTTCCGGTCCCGAAAGACACTCCGAGACCGTTGAGCCAGAAGACTTCAGATGGCGTCCGCGCCGACAGCCCACCGAGAGTTCGAGGAGCAGGAAGAGGAAGGTACCTTCTCGATCCAAGAATCGGACTCCGAAGGATTCGACGATACACAAACCGTGAGTAAGATGTCGAAAACCCCACAGAGGAAAATTTACAAGGCCCAGGGGACGCCACTGCCATCAGGCCATGGCTCCACCCATAAATTCGGTGACCGACCGTCGGCACCGAAAAAGGCCCAAACAGTGCCGAGATCGTCCGACTCCGGTCGAGACACTGGCACGCAGCCTTCTCGGGACCGAGAAAGTGCTGGAGACAAGCCTCGACACCAAGATGCCGGTGTGGACACGGCTCGACGCCGAGACAGCGGCACCGAAGAAGATCGACGCCGAGAGGTTTCGACCCCGAAAAAGAAAAAAGTCACCTCGGAGCCGAAAAAACACGCAGACAAGGTTTCGGTGCCGAAACAAACTGCAAGCGACCCAGCTTCAGGCTCTTATACAGAAGAGCACTCGCTAACCTCCCAAATGCAAAAGCATAGGTTTGAGGAAGAGCTACAATCAACTGATGTGGACCATACGCAAAAGCGTGGGGACAGGAAAAATAAGCACCCTTCCCCCCATTAGAAGAAAGAGAAGGTTGGAGTTCCAAACTGAACAGACACCACAACCAAAAGTGGTGAAAAGAGTTACCCCACCACCCTCTCCTCCGCCCGTGCTGAACGTCTCACCAGCACGAACTCCATCACACTCCCCAGCTCACACCACCATAAGCCAGGGTGACCAAGATCAAGACGCATGGGACCTATACGACGCCCCAGTGTCAGATAACAGTCCGGAGGCATACCCTACAAAGCCATCTCCACCAGAAGACAGCACCGCGTATTCTCAAGTGGTGGCTAGAGCAGCACAATTTCGCAACGTAAGCCTCCACTCAGAACAGGTCGAGGATGATTTTTTATTCAACACACTCTCCTCCACCCACAGCTCATACCAAAGCCTGCCTATGCTCCCTGGTATGCTCCGGCACGCGAAAGAAATCTTTAAGGAGCCGGTCAAAAGTAGGGCAATCACACCAAGGGTGGAAAAAAAGTATAAGGCGCCTCCTACAGACCCGGTTTTCATCACTACACAGCTGCCACCAGACTCTGTCGTTGTAGGAGCAGCTAGGAAAAGGGCCAACTCTCACACATCTGGAGATGCACCACCCCCAGATAAAGAAAGCCGCAAGTTCGATGCAGCTGGTAAAAGAGTCGCAGCACAAGCTGCAAACCAGTGGCGCATCGCGAACTCCCAGGCACTACTTGCGCGCTATGACAGAGCCCACTGGGACGAGATGCAACATCTCATTGAACATCTGCCCAAGGACTTACAAAATAGGGCAAAACAAGTGGTTGAGGAGGGACAGACCATTTCCAACAACCAGATCCGCTCCTCCATGGACGCTGCAGATACAGCTGCACGGACAATTAATACATCTGTAACTATCAGAAGGCATGCATGGCTCTGAACGTCTGGATTTAAACCAGAGATTCAACAAGCAGTTCTCAATATGCCTTTTAATAAAAAAGAACTGTTCGGTCCAGAAGTGGACACAGCGATTGAGAAACTCAAAAAAGATACGGACACTGCCAAAGCCATGGGCGCACTCTACTCCCCGCAGAGCAGAGGGAATTACAGCACATTCCGTAAAACACCCTTTCGAGGGGGGTTTCGGGGTCAGAGCACACAAGCCAGCACCTCACAAGCAACACCGTCCAGTTACCAGGGACAGTATAGAGGAGGTTTTCGGGGACAATATAGAGGAGGGCAATTCCCTAGAAATAGAGGAAGATTTCAGAGCCCCAAAACCCCTACTACTAAACAGTGACTCACATGTCACTCACCCCCTCCACACAACACCAGTGGGGGGAAGAATAAGTCATTATTACAAAGCATGGGAGGAAATCACTACAGACACTTGGGTTCTGGCAATTATCCAACATGGTTATTGCATAGAATTTCTACAATTCCCTCCAAACATACCACCAAAAGCACAAAATTTGACAACACACCATTCCAATCTCCTGGAGACAGAAGTGCAGGCACTATTGCAAAAGAATGCAATCGAATTAGTGCCAAACACACAAATAAACACAGGAGTTTACTCACTGTACTTTCTGATACCAAAGAAGGACAAAACGCTGAGACCAATCCTAGACCTCAGAGTAGTGAACACTTTCATCAAATCAGACCACTTTCACATGGTCACACTACAAGAAGTATTGCCATTGCTAAAACTACACGACTACATGGCAACTTTAGACCTCAAGGATGCTTATTTCCATATACCAATACACCCATCGCACAGGAAATACCTAAGGTTTGTATTCAAGGGAATACATTACCAATTCAAGGTACTGCCTTTCGGATTAACTACCGCACCAAGAGTCTTTACCAAGTGTCTAGCGGTAGTCGCTGCACACATAAGAAGGCAGCAAATACATGTGTTCCCATATCTAGACGACTGGCTAATCAAGGCCCATTCGTTAATACAGTGCTCAAATCACACAAATCATATCATACAAACCCTCTTCAAACTAGGGTTCACCGTCAATTTCACAAAATCCAAAATTCTGCCGCGCAAGGTACAACAATACCTAGGAGCCATAATAGACACATCAAAAGGAGTAGCCACTCCAAGTCCACAAAGAATTCGAAATTTCAACACCATCATACAACGCATGTATCCAACACAAAGAATACACGCAAAGATGGTACTACAACTCCTAGGCATGATGTCTTCATGCATAGCCATTGTCCCAAACGCAAGACTGCACATGAGGCCCTTACAACAGTGCCTAGCATCACAATGGTCACAAGCACAGGGTCACCTTCTAGATCTGGTGTTAATAGACCGCCAAACTTACCTCTCGCTTCTGTGGTGGAACAACATAAATTTAAACAAAGGGCGGCCTTTCCAAGACCCAGTGCCACAATACGTAATAACAGATGCTTCCATGACAGGGTGGGGAGCACACCTCGATCAACACAGCATACAAGGACAATGGAACGTACATCAAACAAAACTGCATATAAATCACCTAGAACTTCTAGCAGTTTTTCAAGCACTAAAAGCTTTCCAACCAATCATAGTTCACAAATACATTCTCGTCAAAACAGACAACATGACAACAATGTATTATCTAAACAAGCAAGGGGGGACGCACTCCACGCAGTTAAGCCTGCTTGCACAAAAGATTTGGCGTTGGGCAATTCACAACCAAATTCGCCTAATAGCACAATTTATACCAGGGATCCAAAATCAACTCGCAGACAATCTCTCTCGAGATCACCAACAGGTCCACGAATGGGAAATTCACCCCCAAATCCTGAACACTTATTTCAAACTCTGGGGAACACCTCAGATAGACTTGTTTGCGACAAGGGAGAACGCAAAATGCCAACACTTCGCATCCAGATACCCACACAAACAGTCCCAAGGCAATGCCCTATGGATGAACTGGTCAGGGATATTTGCTTACGCTTTTCCTCCTCTCCCTCTCCTTCCTTACCTGGTAAACAAACTCAGTCAAAACAAACTCAAACTCATATTGATAGCACCAACTTGGGCAAGGCAACCCTGGTACACAACGCTGCTAGACCTATCAGTAGTACCCTGCATCAAATTGCCCAACAGGCCAGATCTGTTGACACAGCACAACCAAAAGATCAGACACCCAGATCCAGCATCGCTGAATCTAGCAATCGGCTCCTGAAATCCTAGAATTCGGGCACTTACAACTTACCCAAGAATGTATGGAAGTCATAAAACAAGCCAGAATGCCATCCACCAGGCACTGCTATGCAAGTAAATGGAAGAGGTTTGTTTGCTACTGCCATATTAATCAAATACAACCATTACACACAACTCCAGAACATGTAGTGGGTTACTTGCTTCACTTACAAAAATCTAACCTGGCTTTCTCTTCCATTAAAATACACCTTGCAGCAATATCTGCATACCTGCAGACTACCTATTCAACTTCCCTATATAAGATACCAGTCATTAAAGCATTCATGGAGGGCCTTAGGAGAATTATACCACCAAGAACACCTCCTGTTCCTTCATGGAACCTAAATGTTGTCCTAACTAGACTTATGGGTCCACCTTTTGAACCCATGCACTCCTGCGACATACAGTTCCTAACCTGGAAGGTGGCATTTCTCATCGCCATTACTTCCCTAAGAAGAGTAAGCGAGATTCAAGCGTTTACAATACAGGAACCTTTTATACAACTACACAAGAATAAGGTCGTCCTAAGGACCAATCCTAAATTTTTGCCAAAGGTTATTTCACCGTTCCATCTAAATCAAACAGTGGAACTTCCAGTGTTCTTTCCACAGCCAGATACCGTAGCTGAAAGGGCACTACATACATTAGATGTCAAAAGAGCATTGATGTATTACATTGACAGAACAAAAAACATCAGAAAGACTAAACAACTATTTATTGCATTTCAAAAACCTCATGCAGGAAACCCAATATCAAAACAAGGTATAGCCAGATGGATAGTTAAATGCATCCAAATCTGCTACCTTAAAGCTAAACGACAGCTGCCCATTACACCAAGGGCACACTCAACCAGAAAGAAAGGTGCTACCATGGCCTTTCTAGGAAACATCCCAATGCAAGAAATATGTAAGGCAGCCACATGGTCTACGCCTCACACATTCACCAAGCACTACTGTGTAGACGTGTTATCCGCACAACAAGCCACAGTAGGTCAAGCCGTACTAAGAACATTATTTCAGACTACTTCCACTCCTACAGGCTGATCCACCGCTTTTGGGGAGATAACTGCTTACTAGTCTATGCAAAACATGCGTATCTACAGCGACAGATGCCATCGAACGGAAAATGTCACTTACCCAGTGTACATCTGTTCGTGGCATCAGTCGCAGTAGATTCGCATGTGCCCACCCGCCTCCCCGGGAGCCTGTAGCAGTTTGGAAGTTACCTTCAATTATTTATATATGTATCATCTCAACCTTAAATAGGTGCATACTTAGTCACTCCATTGCATGGGCACTATTACTACAATTCAACTCCTACCTCACCCTCTGCGGGGAAAAACAATCGAAGATGGAGTCGACGCCCATGCGCAATGGAGACAAAAGGAGGAGTCACTCGGTCCCGTGACTCGAAAGACTTCTTTGAAGAAAAACAACTTGTAACACTCCGGCCCAACACCAGATGGCGAGCTATTGCAAAACATGCGAATCTACTGCGACTGATGCCACGAACAGATGTACACTGGGTAAGTGACATTTTCATTTCTGTGATTCTGTGTAAATCCATTCAGTAGTTTTTGTGGTACAAGGGATCAAAAATATATGTATATCCGTCCGATTGGGTTTCAGCGACTCTTGATTTTTTACTTTCTGATTGGCCCTAGGGGCTTTTTTCCCTTGTGCTAACTTTGCTCCCACAGGAGTCACTCTCCTGCATCAGGAAAAATGTTGCAGGTATCCATTACAAGACTTTGGGACTTGGGGCCAGATGTATCAATTTTCCCAATAGAGATTACCTAATTGTTATCTTTTGCGATTCGCAATTAGGGAATAACTATTTGAATGTATGAAACTCCAAGAGTTTCATTTAGCGATTCCCAACGGCTCTCAGTTCGACCTACCTCGTTAATATTTATGAGGTAGGTTGCAATTTGCGACCATTGTGAATGGCTACAATCATAGGGATGGTGGTCTGCTGGGATCAGCAGACCACCATGTCTGTGATTGCCTTTAAATAAAGCAATTTTTTTTTTTTTAAATGCAGCCCGTTTTCCTTAAAGAAAAATTAAAAGTTTTCTTTTAAATTTTTAAGAGTAGGCAGTGGTCTGTGGGACCACTGCCTACTCTTAAAAATGTTTTTGCGTGCATCACAAAGGGGAAGGGGTCCTGTTTGCGAATGGGTTACCACCTACTTGAAGTAGGTAGTAAAATAGGAATGTTTTGCGACCGCATTTCAGTCACAAAACATTCCTACATACTACTGCGATTCGGTATCAGGAAGGGACACCCTTGGCACGCCCCTTCCTAATACCGAATTGGTATGTAGTCACACTTCCAATTTGCGATTCGGTAACAAGTTATGGAATCGCAAATTGGGATTCATACATACCAAAATGCATTTTTGTGATGGTAAACGCACACCAGGAATCAATGGCATACACAGATTAGTCCAACTCCCTGTCCACCTTACAGTGAGGGCCTGTTCCCTCTTGGGTCTACAAGACGCAGCGCATGACCCCCGTCACTAAAACCTGACACGGGGCCCCTCAGATATGCGTCTCCTGTCATATAGTCCTGACGTGTATGCATTGTATCGGAGTATGATGGGGAGGATCACTGAGGCCAAGAGAAATGAATATTTAAATAAGTAATAAACCAAACAGACCTAATTTAACTGTCAGAGACCGCACCAGTTGCACAGCAGGGGACTCCACCCAATTCTGCGGATAAACTATATGACATTCTTGCCTAGGGGAGGCCCGGGGTGCCATGGTACTGGGAACCTACTTCCAAGGGGTCCAATAAAGCATGCACTGGGATCAGAGTGGGGCAGAATCTCCTAAAGTGAACCAGGAGAGTGGAAGGGAGGGTGGGATAATAGCGTGCACTAGGTCCACAACCTTTCGTCTGGGCTCCTCCCCAGCTGAGCTCCCCGGTGATTCTCTCTCCCCTAGTGTCTCCAGGTCATATGGCAGAAGTCTGCATCTAAGTGCCCATACTTAGGATATTCCCTCAGTTCTCCACCATAGGTAACCTGCAGTCTGTGGGGTGTAAAATAAAACAAATGTACATAGTTGAATCTTGTGTATTTTAACCACATATTTCTAGAGACCTTCTAGGGGTATGCCAACACTTTGCACCAGTCTGGGTCTGTAAATTCTTAGCCCGGTATATTCCCCCCACCTGCGCCTAATGGCCAACAAGGGTTTACCGGCTATCTCAAAGAGGGATCTATAAAAGCATCTCACCAAATGGCTCGCTAATAATTGTAGCACTACATGTAGCAGTGGCTCTTCCTGTCCCCTAGCCCACAGGTCTCTGAATGTCCGCTCAGGGCCTTGTAGGTTTAGAATTGCCCATAGGGTAGGTTAGACTGGGCTACCAAGTTCTCTGGGGAGCAGGACTCCCAACTGATAACAATGACCCACTGTTAGCCTGCTTCTGTACAGGCTGATAGCTGTCCCGATGAGAAGAGCGTAAGGAAGGGGGTCACAGTGTGGAAGGCCCACCAGTGGCAGCACAAGGGCACTCCATGCCACCCTGAGTAAGGCGTCTGGTTGTCTAAACCAAGAGAGTGGGGACCCCCTATTTGGAGGTTGCATAAATAATACAATAACCTGGGGAGCTTTACCATTTTCGGCACTGATATCTAGGTTGAAAGAGGCAACTTCAGGGACCCCCAAAAGAAGACACTGGTCATAAGTGATCGCAAGGCCTTCCCCAGTTTCCCCTCCTGTAAGTCGTCCAGTGGGTAAAAAACCGTGATAGCCATATTTAAACATGGTGGGGGACCAGGACAGATCTTGCGGGATATCCAACAGCTGCCAGATGTCTGGGGTTGTGGGGAACAGACAGGTTTTCCATTTATTGACTCAAGCCTGCGAGTCACTCAAAGTCGTCCAGTAAGTGCTGAGCCATTGCTGTCCCCACCTGGCCATCTCTCAAGTATACCAACAATTTGTCTACATACAGTGAGATAATATGTTCTCTATCATCCACCACCACTCTAGAACCTACACTTATCCCAAAAGAACTCTGCCAAAGGCTTGATGGCAAGCGCAAAGAAGGGACAGGGGGCACCCGTGTCTGGTGCCCCTGTATATCCTATATTGTGCTGAGATGGTCGTGCCTGTCTTGACATGCACTGTTGGGTCTTCATAGAGAGGTTTAACCCAGCTTATCCGCCGTTCTCCAAGACCCATCTACTTCATGGTCTTCTCAAGGTCCATTGCCATCATAATGACTCCTGTTGGGTCTGTACCTCAGAGCGGTAGAGGATATGATAGTCTTCACAGCTTAAAGGAAGTGCTACGTGCTGGTATGAAGCAGTTTTGGTCTGCATATGGGGGAGTAGGCGAAGAGCTGGGAACTTGCTAGTCATTTTAAAGTCCATATTTAGCATGGATAAGGGATGAAACACCGTACAAACTGAGCCCTTCAGCATGGTCTGGGGAACCGGATTACCATTACATCTCAGGTGGAGGCTAGTTGGGTGCCACACATGAGCAAATTGGCGTACATTGTCTCCAGCTTTGGAGCTAGGTTCCCTGCATAAGCAGAGTAGAACTCTGCAGGGAGTTCATCTGGGCCTGGGGTGTTTCCTGCAGCCATACCTCTAAAGGCTGCCTTAATCTCCTGGACAGTGAATGGGCCACCCAATTGTACCCGGGTCCCCCAGGGAAGCACTCTAAACTGCGACCACTGTAGGAAGGCAGCCTGTGCCCCTGGTGGAATAGCATTAGGTGCCCTATACATGCTTCATAATATTCCCGGAATGAGGCGTTGATGGCCAAAGGGGAGTATAACAACTGACCGTCCTCCATGAGGATCTGTGTAATAGGCGATCTTCTAGATTCTGGCTTAATGAGCCAGACTAAGAGTTGACCCAGACGGCCCTCCTCCTCATGTGCCCTAGCGATGCATTGTTTATGATCATGGGATTGTAGGCATTCTACGATTGAGTTGTGTTGTTCCCTAGTCTCCCGATAATCCAGGGATTGAAGTTCTCTATTTAATTCTCTTTTGACCTCTGTCATTTGAGCTATACATTGGTCCTGAACCACCACCTTAAAGGCTTCCCATTTGACCAAAGCAGAGGACATGGAACCCTGATTTAATTCAAAGAACCTAGAGATGGCCTCTCCCAAAGAGTCCTGGAAACCAGCATCTTCAAGGGAGAGGGGACTGAGGCGCCACTGGGGGATCTCCGGACAGTCCGCTATTTACAAAAAGCCCAGCAGTAAAGGACTATGATCTGACAACCTGCATCACAAATATTCTGTCAAAGTGGCGTAAAGGCTAAGTTTGTGCGAGCATAGGATTTTGTCAAGTCTAGTGTGTAGTTGATAAATGTGTGAATAATATGAGTAGTCACTTTCTTCCCCATGCTGTTTCCTCCAGGAGTCCATCAGGCCCCACTGGTCCAACCAGTCTCTTTAGTCCCTCCGCTAGCCTGTGGGGAATAACCCCAGGTAATGGGGGAGTAGAGTGGTCAAGTATTGCATCAGCTAAACAGCCAAAGTCACCCCTAAGAAGATCATCCGAGACCAGGGGTGCCATCACTGCCGTCAGAGCGGAAGAATGACAACTGGTCCTGGCTGGGAGCATAAATGCTTCCCAGCATGATTTCCCTATCTAACAATCTTCTCTTTACCAATACATAGTGACCCTATTGATCAGTGGTTGAGTGGAACAGCTCAAACGGGTTCCTCGCCCTTATCCAGATAAGTGTCCCTCCAGCAAAAGCCGAGTGGGATGTAGCATATATTTGGCCTCGCTACCTACACCTTAAGTTTTCCACCTCTCCCTGCAGAAGGTGAGTTTCCTGCAGCATGGCAATCTAGACTCCCCTATGCCGCAGGTATCTATGTATCTTGTGGCGCTTAGAAGCCAAACCCATCCCTTGAATATTCCATGTCAGGATTTTTTTGGCTTGATGATGGGTATGCATCTAGCCCTGCTTGAAAGATATCTTGCCTGTGACCCCCGGATCTCCACCTATGGTTTCTCTCTCCCATACATGCAACAGAACCAACCCAAGGCAAACAATAAAGACCCCAACCAAAAACTCCCTCACACCATAGCGGACCAGCAATGGCTGCCCACCCAAACCTGGAATATGAAATCATTGTCAGTTGGATGCCTCTTCCAGTTCCTTACAAGGGCCTGTCCATGGGGGCAAGCCAAACAGGGCAGCTGTGACAGTGCCCATGCCAGCCTTGCTAAGGACTGCCAGAGAGCCAGTAAGGGGCTCTAACCAGCTGTCATAATGTCTCTGGTCCAAAGTTCCAAATTGTAATGAAGGGATAGTTACAAGTCACCAGTCAGGGCCTGTTGTATGTCTCATCTTCTCAATTCCCCATTGGTTCGCAGTCTCAAGGTCTTTCAGATCAATTCATCTACTGACTGTGGGGGCATCAAGGGTCTTGAATTTCCGTCGTCGCAAGAAGCACCCAACTGCAGTGACCGCCGGTCCGAGTGAGTGTCCGTGCCAGAATCAGGACTATAAATAGCTGCAATCTCAGTCACTGCCTGAAGCACAGCTGCTCTTTCCTGTTCCTTTTGGGGAGGGGAAGGCTGTTTGAGGAGTCGGCCATGTAGTGCCTTTAAGGACTATTTCCTAGGGTTGGATCTGGGTGTCCCTGTCCTCCTTCTGACTGCCAGCAAGTTGGATCCTCCTTTATACGCCTTCAGCCATTCCCGGGCCTGGCCCGGGTCCTCGCAAAAATGCATCATGACATGCATGATAATTCGAACTTTAGCAGGAAACATTAGGGAGTATTACAGTCCTTCTTTCCTGAAGGCTTTCTTCACTCCCTGGAAGGAGGTGCATTTTGCCTTGACTGCCGTTGTGTAATCTGGAATCATGGGCACCCTACTGTTGTCCTTTGGTTTGTGCCTTCTGGATTATGAAGTTTGTCACAATAATGTAATAGGAGGAACAGAATCAAGACTGATTTGCATATGGCTGGTTCCAAACTGGGGTGGCATGGTGAGCAAAAGAACGATGGATTAAACCCAGATTTGTGACTGGGGTGAATGTTTTCATTGTTCAGCATTCCGCCCATCATCCTTTTGTGTTGCTAAAGTTGCCCTAAGTGGGAAGGGTATGCCCAGACGTGGATCCCTTGCTTGCTTTGCCACTGGATTCAAGCTAGCCTGGCTGATGAAGGGGGATACCCTGAAACCAGTCCTAGGATGCTTGTTTCCAGTCCAGGGAGGACTTGGCCTGGCAGTTCGGGCTGGACTGTTGCCAGGGGGACAGGGTCAAGACTGATTTGCAGATGGCTGGGTCCAAACTGGGGTGGCATAGTGAGCAAAAGAACAATGGATTAAACCGAGATTTGTGACTGGGGGTGAATGTTTGCATTGATCAGCATTCCGTCAGTCATCCTTTTGTGGTACAATAATGTAACAGCCATGTCACCGCTTGACTCAGTGGGCCCGTTCCAGGGCAAAGAAAGAGTAGAGACTGACCAGGGCTACCTTTTTCTGGAGCTATCCTTCAAGGTATGCCACCATATCCACCCCTTCTGATCTTTCAGGTAGTCTGACCACTCTAATGTTGTTCCTGCAGTTGCGCCCCTCCTCTTCTTCCGCTCTCTGCTCCAAGGTGTGAATCCTGACAGACAGTTCATCCATTTTAGAAGCTAATGTGTGCTAAATAGGTTGCAGGTTCTCCACAGTGGTTTCCACCTCCTTTAAGCTTTCATCTAGTTTGCGGTGTTCAGCCTGCAAAAGGGCGAGTCCTACTGATCGTGCTAATATCTTGTTGGAGGGTGTCTTTTGTGTCCGTTATTGCTGCAAGTTTCTTATCCAATTGCAAGTGGATAGAGGCGGGAGGGGGGCCAGAACTCTCAGGAGCTGTGATCGGAGGTCCAGGGGGAGGATCCTCTGGTCCAGGCAGTGCACCCACAGCCTTAGTCTTAGGTTTCCCCATCCTGACTGGGTACTGAGCCCTCACGTTTCACCGGCCCATCAGCCCTCCAGCGGGTAAGACTTTCTCAACAGCTTGTTAGTCTGCAGCCCGTGAGAGGCATGGGAGAGGGAGGATGGCTCCCTTCCACAACACCTGCGTATGATGCCTCCCAGCGTGGGCCATCCCACCCCCTGGGTCATGCCCACCCGATAAGTGCACCTCCGCCCAGGAGGAGAGTCTCACTAAATCCATCGATACTTGCAACGTCTGTGACTGTTGAACAGCTCTGAAGGGCCACAGATCAAGAGGGTGCAGCCATTCACAGGGTACTCATTTGTGGTGGGCTTAGGCGTGTGTACTATTGCAATCCTCTGCAGCCACCCTGTTGGAAAATGGGTTATTGGTAGGGCAGGTAGGTACCTACACCTAGCAACAAGCCCCTAACCTCCACATAGGTACAGTTAGGTCTCAGTAAATTAATCCCAGCTCAACCCTTGGTAGCTTGGCAACGAGCGTCAAGGCTTAACTTAGGAGACAAAGTGTAAAGCATTCAAATATCACAAAACAGTAATCAAATAAAACACAGGAAACAGTTTAAAAATCCAAAACCAATTTATTAAAATAGTTTATATTTTTATCTTTAAAATGACACAAAAACGATTAAAATCGGTTCAGGGGAACCGGAGATATGGATTTTTAAAGAATTATTACTTTTCTAGCGCTTAGAAACAAAAAGCGCCAATCGGGTCATCTGGTTGCACCAGGACCGGGGCAAAGTCAAAGTTTCAGGCCGACCGCGATGGAGCCCTGCTCGGCTACAGGTCGCGGGAGGCCTCGGTTAAAAAGTTACCTTCTGACTTAGTCTTTATTTTGAAGTTTTTCTTCACCGGGACGAACCACAAAGTCAGGCCGGGTCGCGGTTGAGGCAAGCCGGCTAGAATTTCCGCGGCGGGTCGGTCCCTCTCTGGAGCTTTTTTCCAAAAATTCTCAAATCTTTTCCAAACTTCTGGGGCTTCACCCAGATGTTCTTTTAAGGTTCTTTTGGGGTCCACAGCTCACCCCAAGGGTCCAGAAGTTCTGTGATGGTCCTTGGGGGGTGCGGACTTCAACTCCCAGAATGCACCTGGCGCAAACTCCTTTTTGGCCACTGGACAGTGGTCAGCTGGTCGCTTTCTTCAGGAGTTGGTGCAGGGGACTGTGGTTAGCAATTTTTCACCTGTAGCAAACAGGGAGTCCCTCCTTGAACCAGGTGAAGACAGGCAAAGTCCTTCTTGTGGTGAAGCCCAAGTGTGCAGTTGGTGCAGTCCTTCTGAGTGCAGGTTCCAGGTGCAGGCCAGGGGTCCAGCAGGGCAGTCCTTCTTCTCCTTAAGTTCTTTCTTCTTGAAATTTGGTGGGGATCTGAGGTGTGGGGGCAGGTCTGCCAGTTTTATCCTTGCTCCTGGGTGAAAAGCAGGGGGGCCCTGGTTCTCCAATCAGGGACAGGGTCGTCCCCCTGTGATGACCACTTCCTGGGAAGTGTGGCAAAAATCCATCCCAGAAGGCAACAGTCTCTAAAAATCCAACATGGATGAATCTGATTTTTGGAGGTTACATCTGGCTGAGCCCACCCACTGGTGTGGCTAAAAATCATAAACACACACCTCTCCTGCCCTCTCCTAATCTAATCAAGGGGGCACCTAGCTGTCTGGGGTTGCAGGATGTGGGGGTGTTGCTGGGTGCTGCAAATGTCCTTCTCTGCCTTTGAAGACCAGTTTGGCAGCCCTCCCCCTTCCTGCCTCACCATCTGCTGAGGGGAGATTCTCTCCCCCAAGCACATTCCTTTGTGTGAAGCCTGGCCACTTCACACCTCATCAAGGCAGCCTGGCAGAAGCTGCTGCAGGCTGGCCAATCAGAGCACAGCAGCAAAAACAATGCAGAGCTGAAATTGGCAACTTTTTAGGTAAAGTCTAAACTTTTTACCTGAACTAGTTATATTAAATCCAACAACTGGAAGTTGTAGGATTTATTACAACAATTAATTTGATACCAAATTCTTGGTATGCAACATTTAAGGAGACTTTAAAATTTAAATTAAAGTCTGCCCATTCTAGCCTATGAAGGCCATTTACTTCAATGAGGGAAAAACGAATTTGGCTGTTTTTACCTCACCAGGGCTTATAAATCTATTTTTATAAAGTCCCTGCTTATAGTTACATGGCACCCAGCCCTAGGGGCACATAGGGCACACCTTAGGGGTGACTTATATGTAAAAATAAGGTAGTTTAAGACTTTGGAAGTACCTTTAATTCCAAAGTCGAATTTGCATATAACTTTAATTTAAAAGCAGCCAGCAAGGCAGGCTTGCTTTTAAAATGACACTGGGCACCTCAGCAATGCACATAGGTGTGCACCACCTATGCTGTGGTCCCTAAACCTACATGCCCTACCATATACTAGGGACTTATAGGTAGGTTAACTTAGCCAATTATAATTAGCCTAATTTGCTTATCCATTTTACACAGAGCACAGGCCCTGGGACTGGTTAGCAGTACCCAGGGCACCATCAAAGTCAGGAAAACACCAGCAAAAAGAGGAAAATGGGGGCAAAAAGTTATGGGGCCTCTGCAACCAGCCCTGTTTTCTCACACACCCCAAAAGGGCACACAGACCCTGTCACCATTAGGCCCCAGGTTACAGCAATTGGCTGGTTGGGGCCCTCCAATAGGAGCGGCTCCTCAAGGGTGGCAGTTCTCGCCTTTTTGAGAGCTGGTGACATTATTAATCGTAGTCTGTAGACTCTGAGTGGCCTCTAGGTGTTCCCCGCAAACTCACCTTGCGTAGCCCAGATTTGCAGCGTGTTTAGGTATCTGCACTGCGTCGCCCATGGCATGAGAGCCAACATTTTCAGATATCTTTCTTTGGGGACATTTCCTCTCCAGTTGTGTCTCCCAGGTCCCGCCGGTCCCCCAATCCAGGCTTGGGTAGGGATCAGCTTCCCTCAAGCCTGTATAGGTCGAGGGGAACCCATCCCCCACGGCCGAAATACATATTATTAGCGCAGGGGCTGTGCTGTATTATGGTAAATACATCAAAAACCTGCCCTTTCATGCCTTGCAGTGCTGCCGATGCCCTCTCCTTAGCCACTGCTAAGAGTGAAAGATTTTCTGCATTGCATGAAAATGTAATAAATATAGGCCTGAATTGTGATGCATTTAAAATAAGACAAGCAATTTAATTTACATAATAATGTCAACTGTATCTGAAACTGACCTATTATTGTAAATACATTTCTTGCATCCACCTTTCTGCAACATAGGTGCCAGGGGTACACGTACACATTTAGGGAAATAAAGGTAAGGGAGGGTGGCACTGTACCTTGGCTCCCTTATCATCTCCACCGCAGGCTGTGGCTTTCCATCAAGGCAATTTACTACTGTTGAACAATGGAAGTTATTAGAACGATCTGCTCAATTTTCCTTCCAAGAACTTTTAATGTTTTTGAAATTGCATAGTTGGTAACCTCCTGATGAAGATTATGATTTCAAATGAAAAAAAATTGAAAGTCTGCACTCAATTACCATAACCTTATAAATTTAATGTAAATATTTTTCATAAGAAAAGAACTTTGATCAAGCTTATGTTGCTGTGCAGGAAGATTTACTGATCAAATGGTTCGGTAGGAATCTGTCACATCTGTGTAGTCTCTCATGACTGGGACCCCTTCACCCTCCCCCTGAGATCTGTTTGACCTGTTGTCAAGTGCATAAGCGGGTTGATGTGCACTATGCTCAGGTGGACCACGTTATGTGGCACCTCAAGAAGGGAGCTTTTCATGTGAGTGTATACATTGAGACAGTTGTCTTGCCTTTCCCAATGCATGTCTCTGTGATGCTCATTCTTACCCCAACCTTTGCATCTTGTACAAGATTCCATTGTAGCTGTGCTATTATGTGTTTGGTTTGGGTCACTCATCTTCATAAATCCAAGCTCCAGATATTTTGCACTGATCTGCCTTTAGACTGCAGCAAAGCAACATCTTGATGAAGTTTGTGTCCAAGGGAACAGCAACTGAAAAGGTCCACCCTCTGCAAGGTTTGTCCATCCAAAACGCACATGGTCAGCTCTGGCAGAAGAGAGCTGAACCCCAGGAATAGGCTATATGAGTGAAATGTGGTCTCCCTTTTTGCATTTTGGTGGCCTCACTACGGAATCAGAGAGTGAGGCCCTGATGATGAGTTGTTTACCTCGAAACTGAGGAATACATGTTGAAAGCTGCACTAGAGTTTAATTGGTTCCCCTCCACCGTTCTTAGTGCTGCACCATTTCTGGGTCGCTGTTTAAAATTACTCAAATTGACACTCATGCGAATAAAAACTGGGACCAGACTTGATAGGCTGAGAAGACAACTTCAGGTTACTGTGATACGAAGACCAGTCAAAGACTACACAGCACATCTGCTTCCAGTGTTGCCAGGAAGACTACCACCTGAGAGAGGAGTTGCCCAAGTCCTGATACCTTGCTGCATCTAACCCAAACTCAAAATTAGCAATAACATGAGCAGGGCTGTTGCTCCTCTCTGCCCTTCTGCCTAAGAGAGAAGCTGTTGTGTCTCTCTGCCCTCTGAGATGGAGGGAAGACCTTAAGTAGCCTCTGGCTACCTGCTGTTGTGGTGCAGCTTGATGAGGCTTTGCCACAATTTACCACATTTGTCAGTTGGACTCAGACCACACAGCGCAGCAGTTGCATTTGGAATACTGGGCAGCTGCAAAAATTACGAAAGGCTTTGTCACTTTAGAGCTCGGTGTGGATGGCACTGTGCTAATCGTATGCTTAAACCCTGCTAGAAAAACAGGCATTTGAGGTGAGCAGCTTTGGAGGGTGTGGTGTAGATTTTTTTTTATATAACGGAGCTCATCTCCACCTAAAACTTGGAAACTCACAGGATTCCCTGCTTCCATTTTTTGTATTATTTATGCAGCACTCTTAAGACTGTGCAGTGCATGGTTGGGGTGCAAGTTATAGTTAGCTCCAGCTAAATATAACTGGTAAATTTCTGTGTTTTTTTTTAAAGTTCAAAATGTTAATGTTGTCATTGACATTCACCTAAATATAACATTACATTAACCAGCCAGGCCCTGCTTCCAACTCCCTGTAGGCAGCCAACCCCATGCTGCCCACAGCCTTTGGCCATGCACAGCAGGGTGTTGGCCATAGGGCTTGGGTTTTGGGCCCCAGGAACCTCATCCCCTGGGGCCAAAACCCAAGCCCTATATATATTATGTCAGCCCCTTCCCTGGCCTTTAATTGGCCCCAGGGACTCAATTCCCCAGGGCTAGTTCAATAAAAAGGGAATGGGAGCCATGTGCCACCCCTCCCTAAGCTTTAAAAGGCTCCGGGAACCCTATCCGCAGAGGGAACATACAATTAAACAGGGAAGGAGGGCATGCAGCACCCTCCCTGAGCCTTAATAGGCCGTAATAGGTCAAGTGGACTACACCCCCGGGCCAAATACAATAAAAAATGGGAGGGGAGTCGCATGCCATCCCGCCTCAAGCCTTCTTGGGTCCCAGAGACCCCATCACTCGGGCGAAATTCTAAGGGGAGGGGTGCATGCAGCCCCCCTCATTGAGTTTTATTAGGCTCCTAGGACCCCATTTGCTGGGGCTAAATATAGGAACAAAGGGGAGTGGGCTCCATTGCCTCCCTCCCCGAGTCTTATTAGACCCCAGAGATCCCATCCTCCAGGACCAAACCAATAAAAAATGGGGTGCAGCTGTGAAGCCCCTCTTCCGAGCCTTCATAGTCTCCTGGGGCCCAATCTCCTGGGGCCTTTTTGTTTAAAGGGAGGCAGAAAATGAAAAAGGGGAGGGAACGTGCTGCACCTCTCCCCAAGCCTTAATAGGCCCAGGAGACCACATCCTCGGGGCCAAATTTAACAGAAAGGGGAGGAGCCACGTGCCCTCACCTCCCCAAGCTTTCTTGGTTCCCGGAGACCCCATTCCCGGGGCCAATATCTGAAGGGAGGGTAGCATGCACCCCTCCTCCCCAAGCATTATTAAGCCCCAAGGACCCCATACCTGCAGCTAAATAGAGTAAAAATTGCAACGGGCCTGTGCTGCCTCCCTCTCCAAGCCTTATTAGGTACTGGGGATCCCATCCCCCAGGGTCAAAACAATACAAAATGTGAGTGGGCCATGTGGACCCCCTCCCCGAGCCTTCATAGAACCTAGGGACTCAGGCCCATATTTATAATTTTTAAGCGCGGCATTTGCGCTGCTTTTGCGTAAAGAAATAACGCAAATGAGGCGCTAAAAAAGTATAAATATGGGCCTCATCTCCTGGGGCCTTTTTGTTTAAAAGGGGAGAGGGGCTGCATGCCCCCCTTCCCCAAGCCTTATCAGGCCCTAGGGACCCTATCCTCCGGAGGGCAAAGCCAATTAAAAAGGGAAGGGGGCATGTGGTCGCCATACCCAAGCCTTCTTGAGCCCTGGGGACCCCATTTCTCTAGCCCTAATTTAATAAACATGAGGGGGGCGGGGGTGTTCAGCCCGCCTCCATGAGCCTTACTAAGCCCCGGGGACCCAATCCCCGAGGCCGAGTAATTATTAAAGGGATGTGCTTGGGCTAATGGCAGGCCAGTCCTGGGCCCGTCATCGCTCGGAAGCGGCTGGGTCGGGCCACCCGTTTGATTTTCTTCTGTTCTGTCTGAGGCTCCTTCTTCCTTTTATGTTGGTAATATTTATGCTTCTCTTTTGACCCTTCTGTAAGATGTGTTTCTGTTTAGAAGTTTAAGGACAGCGTTTCGCCTGAAATACAGTAGATTTACTTTCTGATTTTAACTATTTCTTCTATCGTTTTGTTTTTATGTTGACTGTTAGGTTGTATTGTTGTTCATAGTTCGATTACTACTTCGATGTCACTACCAATAGCGTCCATGAGAAAGAGAAAGGCAGAGGAAGTACCTCCTGGCTTACGCAAAGTAAAAAAAAAAAACACACTGAAACATGCTGCAGAAAGTTGTAGAGATCTATCCTCCTATTGGAGAGGTCGAATCACTTATCAACAAGGGCAAACTCCAGAAGGTCACCTCGGCTGATCGTAAATTGCACACATTTTTACACAATTTGATAAATTCCCTTAACCTGTTACACTTTCCCCGACAACCCAGCTCTTCGACTCTAATTCTTCAGCTAGAAATGGGCTAATCACTTTTCTCCAAGACCCCAATTTCCACATGGAACGTGAAATGCACAAATACCTCCTCCCTTGTAGTAATAGGTTTGCCGTGCTTGAAAGCCATGTGGATACACAGACGTGAACCCGCAACCCTCCCCAGATCCCTCTGTGACCTCAGAGCCCATTCGAAAAGTTTTGTCTTTTATAAAAATAAAAAAAAATCTTCAAGCCATGAACATTCTAGAAGATGAGATACTGCTGCCAAAATCCATAGTCCTACAACTTTGCCAGAAGAAGCAGAACTCCTCATTTAGGGGGTCCCTCAAATGGGGGGTGCGACTGCGCCTTGAGAATTGTAATGGATAAATCCATTGTGATGGAGCCTCCTTCAGTGCATCCTATCAGCAAATTCCCCAGCCCTGCTGCATTAACAATTGACTCTCCGCTACTGGCTGGAGACTGAAGTCCTCAACGGTAACATTAATAAACTGGGGACAGGCCAGTGGATATGCATCCTTTAACCCCCCTCTCTGAAGCGAGACAGGCTATAGCTAAGAAGTCCTTCACCTCCCCGCCTGGGACACCTTTCCTCTTAGTACTGACAATGCCCATCCACATATTGTATCTTTACAAAACTTCTCCTCATGCAGAAGAAAGGGTTATACTCGTTTTATGGCCAACATCATCAAACTTAGGGGACAGGCCAAAAAGAGCACTGATTCTCTGATCAACAAGATCATTCACTGGATTATGTCTCGGAAGGACTGTTTAGTACTCATCCGCTCTGACATCCTTTTTGCCCAACGTATAAATCTTAATTCTAATTCTCTAGATCACATTTGTTTGAAGTTTACTCATCAGAATCTGCTGGAGGGCTTAGTGAATCTGTGTGTTAGATCATCAGCTTCTACTATTCAATTTAAATATAATATCCATCAAAATATACTGCCTGATCCATCTTGTTCTTCCAAATGCCCGCAGTTGTGGGACACGTAGACATGTAAAATAGGTCTCTCTTGCATTATTTGCAATGTAATCACTCACCCGGCTGCCCATATTCTTCCAAAATATGACCTGTTGAAGGCTTTCCAGCTGTGACTAAGAGATCTCAGGCACCCCAGTCTCTTTTCAGCAGTCCATTAAAAGACATTGACTGGCTGAACATTTCTGGGCCAGCTAGTATTACAAACAATGATTGTTCATCCCATTCCCCCATAAACCCCCTTTGTCTTTTCCTTAAAACCACAGCTGAACCCTGTAATCGCTACTAATAATGATCTTGCATGTGCTACTAAGATCCGTATCCTCTCATGGAATATTGCTGGTGTACGCCCCAAAGTACCTGATCCTGCATGGAGTCGTTTTATGTACATATTTCATATTGCTTTAATCCAGGAATCCTGGACTGCCTATGTAGGAGGCTGGCCTGACTTATAGTGGGTACCTTGTGGGACTTACACCTTGTGCCAGGTCCAGTTATCCCTTATTAGTAGATTAGAGGTGTTCTAGCAGCTTAGGCTGATAGAAGGTAGCTATAGCAGAGCAGCTTAGGCTGAACTTGGAGACATGCAAAGCTCCTACTATACCACTTATATCATATAGCAGTATATCACAAGAAAACACAATACTCACAGTTACTAAAAATAAAGGTACTTTATTTTAGTGACAATATGCCAAAAGTATCTCAGAGGATATACTCTCTTAGGAGGTAAGTAATATGCACAAAATATACACTCACAAACCAAATCAGGTAAGTAAACAGTTAGAAAATTAGTGCAAACACTGTAGAACACAATAGAATGTGCAATAGAAGAAAATAGGCCTAGGGGCAACACAAACCATATACTCCAAAAGTGGAATGTGAACCACAAATGGACCCCAGGCCTAGTGTAGTGTGTAGATGGTCGCTGGGAGTGTAAGAAAACACTAAGGGTGTCCAAGATACCCCACCGGAAGACCCTGGAAAGTAGGAGTAAAGTTACCCTACTACCCCAGAAAGACAGTAAAGTCGAGATAGGGGATTCTGCAGGAACAACAACTGACTGCAAGCACTGAAGACGGATTCCTGGACCTGAGGACCTGTAAAGGAAGGGGACCAAGTCCAAGAGTCACGCAAGTGTCCAGGGGGGCAGGAGCCCACTAAACCCCGGATGAAGGTGCAAAAGGGCTGCCTCTGGGTGGAAGAAGCCAAAGATTCTGCAACAACGGAATGTAAAATGAACTTCTCCTTTGGTCACAAGATGTCCCACAACTTGATGGAGAATGCAGAGTTGTTTCCACGCAGAAAGACTGCAAACAAGCCTTGCTAGCTGCAAGAGTTGCGGTTGAGGATTTTGGGTGCTGCCAGGGCCCAGGAAGGACTAGGAGGTCGCCCCTTGGAGGAGGAGACAGAGGGGGCGCTCAGAAACACGGAGAGCCCACGCAGAAGCAGGCAGCACCCGCAGAAGCACCTGAAAACGTGCTCAGAAGATCTGAGGATGGCGGTCGACTGAGCACAACAAAAGGGAGTCCCACGAAGTCGGAGTCCAACTCAGCGAGTTGGGCAATGCAGGACGGAGTGCTGGGGACCTGGGCTAGGCTGTGCATGAAGGAAGTCTTGCAAGAGTGCACAGAAGCCCTAGCAGCTGCAGTTCACGCAGTACACAGGATTACTGTCTGGCATGGAGAGGCAAGGACTTACCTCCACCAAATTTGGACAGAAGGGCCACTGGACTGTCGAAGACACTTGGATGCAGCTCCTGTGTTCCAGGGACCATGCTCGTCAGGGTGAGAGGGGACCCAGAGGACCTGTGATGCAGACGTTTGGTGCCTGCGTTGGCAGGGGGATGATTCCGTCGACCCACGGGCGATTTCTTCTTGGCTTCCAGTGCAGGGTGAAGGCAGACAGCCCTCAGAGCATGCACCACCAGGAAACAGACGAAAAAGCCGGCAGGATGAGGCTCTACAATGTTGCTGGTAGTCTTCTTGCTACTTTTTTTCAGTTTTACAGGCATCCTGGAGCAGTCAGCGGTCGATCCCTGGCAGAAGTCGAAGAGGGAAGTGCAGAGGAAATCTGGTGAGCTCTTGCATTCGTTATCTGGTGAGATGCCCACAGGAGAGACCCTAAATAGCCCACAGAGGAGGATTGGCTACGGAGAAAGGTAAGCACCTATCAGGAGGGGTCTCTGACATCACCTGCTGGCACTGGCCATTCAGAGCTGTCCATTGTGCCCTCACACCTCTGTATCCAAGATGGCAGAGGTCTGGAACACACTGGAGGAGCTCTGGGCACCTCCCTTGGGAGGTGCTGGTCAGGGGAATGGTCACTCCCCTTTCCTTTGACCAGTTTCAGGGCTTGGGTGATCCCTGAACCGGTGTAGACTGGCTTATGCAAGGAGGGTACCATCTGTGCCCTTCAACACTTCTCCAGAGTCCAGGAGAGGCTACTCCTCCCAGGCCCTTCACACCTATTTCCAAAGGGAGAGGGTGTAACACCCTCTCTCAGAGGAAATCCTTTGTTCTGCCTTCCTGGGACTGGGCTGCCCAGGCCCCAGGGGGGCAGAAACCTGTCTGAGGGTTGGCAGCAGTGGTAGCTGCTGTGAAAACCCCAGAAAGTTTGTTTGGTAGTACCCAGGCTCTATGCTGGGGACCCAGGGATGCATGGAATTGTCCCCCAAAACCAGAATGGTATTGGGGGGCAATTCCATGATCCTAGACATGTTACATGGCCATGTTCGGAGTTACCATTGTGACGCGCGTGTAATGGTGTCCCCGCACTCACAAAGTCCCTGAATAATATGGTGGCACCTTGGCTAGCGTGAGGGTGCCCACACACTAAGTAACTTTGCACCTAACCATCACTAAGTAAGGGTTAGACATATAGGTGACTTATAAGTTACTTAAGTGCAGTGGAAAATGGCTGTGAAATAACGGGGACGTTATTTCACTCAGGCTGCAGTGGCAGTCCTGTGTAAGATTTGTTTGAGCTCCCTATGGGTGGCAAAAGAAATGCTGCAGCCCATAGGGATCTCCTGGAAACCCAATACCCTGAGTACCATATACTAGGGAATTATAAGGGTGTTCCAGTGTGCCAATAAGAATTGGTAAAATTAGTCACTAGCCTGCAGTGACAATTGTAAAAGCAGAGAGAGCATAAACACTGAGGTTCTGGTTAGCAGAGCCTCAGTGATACAGTTAGGCACCACACAGGGAACACATATAGGCCACAAACTTATGAGCACTGGGGTCCTGGCTAGCAGGATCCCAGTGACATATATCAAACACACTGACAACATAGGGTTTTCACTATGAGCACTGGGCCCTGGCTAGCAGGATCCCAGTGAGACAGTAAAAACACCCTGACATATACTCACAAACCGGCCAAAAGTGGGGGTAACAAGGCTGGAAAGAGGCTACCTTCCTACAACCTCTCCAGTCCATAGAATGCAGTATGTTTCCTATTACAGTAATGCAATTCCTTCGACCAATGGTAGGCCTTGTGGTGGCTTGATCATCTGGGGAATGATATCTCTCCATTGTCATATTAAAAAATTAGACATTTCTTCCCCTGGTATCTTAGGGATGACCATTAGGACTCCTAAAGAGTTATCGATTAATGTCTTTAGTAATCATAGTTGCTCAGTATCCAAAAATTCACCAAACTTATTAACCATTCTTGATAATTATCTTTACTCTTGTGAGAATAACTTTCCCACGATTTTAGCAGGCGATTGTGATGTTACTTGCGAACCCCTTGGCTGCATTGTAAGTATAACCAAATTGGAAAATGAGACCATACGTATTCCCTCCCTCGATGCTGAATCAAAAGAAAAACTGGCACAGAGCGGCATTGCAGTTAGCATCTTTGACATACAGACTCAGAGCAAGCAATTGGAGGTCAAACTCTGATAGGGGCAGGGCTTTTACATTTAAAAGAGGAAATCGAAGAAGCCAAATTGATTATTGTATCTGGGATATTAGGCCTTGGGGCGAACTCCGAGATGGTAGGGTCTTACCCAGATGGGACAGTGATCATAACGCTCTTGAACTACCACTTTCTAGAGTCTTCTCTGAAGATCTGTCTATTCTAGATTTGAAGATCTATATATTCTAAGGAGGAATCAGCAAGTGCAATAATAAGAGGGGCATAAAACTGCAATCTAGAGCTGTCGACCCTGCTTTATTGACTAAAACTTATATACAATATTTTCGCCTAGCTTGTCCCTGTTTGATGACCTTCCCAACAAGAATTTCTTGGTGCCAGATAGACACAACATTTTTTTTCTTCCTTCAAAGACCTTTTTACTAGACCCATTAAGCAAAGCTCTAACAAGATACCAAACCCCATTACTTGGCCTGATAATGAGTGTCACATCAAATCAAATCTCATTCCGGCTATTAATCCATATAATCCACCTGCTGTAAAAGAAGCCAGCAATCTTACAAGTGTATATTAAGTCAAAAAAGAAGTTGGGACAAAGCTAATTGGCAGGACCTTTTAGTGGCCACCCAGAATAGAAATGAAACAGAATTTTAGCAAACAACTGCCCATGGTTCTCTCAGGGCCAGTACCACACTGACCACCTTGTACCACCGTCCTGCTGGGGGATGCACTTCACAGAGTTATACACTGATAAAGCCAGGGAGCGCACATACACAGAGGATATCAATTCAACTGTCAGGCATCAAGTAACTAAGACGTTCTTAGTACAATTGGGGTTCGTTTGCATATACTTTTTTTTAACTGTTTTTAATAAAGTTTTCATTAAGCAGCAATAACGAGATAAACGGCCTTGTATAATGCACAATTGCGGGTTTGAGCAATAGCATCAGCAAGCATATACAAATGACGGGAGTGCTGAGAATCGAGACAGTAACATGAGTAGCACTACAAGGAGATAAGCAGGGTGTGGTTCAAACTTTTGAAACTGGGGGCGCCGTGCATAAACTGGAGAAAGGAAAGGAGGGGTGATTCAAGACCAGGGCATAACCAGGTAAAGTGTGTGCACGTGTGCATAGAGTGTGACTGAGGCAGCTATAAGGGGATTGAAGTTGCGGAGGGGAGGGGCAACCGGGGAATGGAGGGCTGAAAGAGCTTGGCGTTAACAGTGGGTGGTGGGTCTGGTGCCCAGGGAAGGGGGGATACAGATAGGGACCCAGCGAGCCGGGGTTCATGGCGGCTGGAGTATGAAGTGATCGAGGAGGGTATCCCAAGAGGGGGATATGAGGGCCTTGCAGGGAGATGTCCGGCTTCCTCGTAGTGCAGTGCGTCCCCCTCAGCTCTATCCCAGCGTTGCAGCGCCCAATGCCAGGCCTCAATCGTAGGGGCCTGACTCGATCTCCACTGTAGGGTGAGAGTTCATTTAGCGAGGAGGAGAGCGAGGCTGGCAAAGCGCGCGCTGACCTCCGTGTTCTTCCTACGTTTGAAAATACCGAAGGCACATGCCCCCCATGTGTAAATGTCAGGAAGTTCTATTACTTCTCGGAGTGTCATGTGGACCGAGTGCCAATGTGTGATGAGAGCTGGGCATGCGCATAGCATATGCCTGAGGTCTGCAGATGGTGTTTGGCAACGCGGGCACCCCGGGAGGGTGGTAGGGAAATAGAGATTGAGTTGCTCATGTGTTAGGTAGGCGCTATGTAGGACTGTAAACTGTATGCTTATAAAGCGCGCATTTCAGGAGACGCGATGCGGGAACTCCCATTCAGTATCGTGCAGTGGCCGTCCGAAGTTGACCTCCCATTAGTCCCCTAGTGGTGTCAGTGTGACCCCCGTGGGCTCCCTCAAAGCATGATATACCCATGCGACCAAGTGACGACGTGTTCCCATGTGTAGAACAGTCTGCAATACAGGGTGGGTTTGGGGTTACTCATCCAAAATAGACCAGAGAGTTCGGCACGCGTGTCGCGGTCGGTGGTATGTCAGATATTGACCCCTTCGAAGAGTGTAATCATCTGCTAGTTGTGGACAGAGAGGAGATCCCTCCGCAAAGCGGTCGCTGACAGTTGACAGGGAGCAGGTGTTGCAGGCTGCTAAGTCAACTAGGGAATGAGATCACGGGGGCATTGCAGTCCCTGCAGGGGGAATGTTGGGGGCACAGGGTGGGTAAGGCAAACAACTCTTTTGAGACAGCTGCATCCCTCCTTGTCCACTATAGTACCTGAGGCTTGGAAGGGGGCCTCCGGGCCAGGTCCAAATGAGTGCCCACACGTGTAGGCAGGACAGGTGGTAGCTATAAGGAGCCCCCTCCAATGTTTTCGGAAAGCGCTGTAGTTCAGCTGATGAAATGTGAGTTTCTTGGAGGAGGATAATGTGTGCCTTCTGGCGTTTGATGTAGCAATAAACAGAATAGCATTTTCTCAGCATGTGCATGCCTCGGACTGTTAGGGTAAGGAACCTTGGGCCATATGTACCAACACATTTTCCCATTGACACACAATGGGTAAAACCCTTTGATACATCTGGCCGCTTGTCTTATCTAGGGGGCCTATGAGTTTGATGGGTAGGCTGCCCCATGGGGGATACCGGACAGGGGTGAAAGGTAGGATAAGGGTAGCTTTTCAAGGGGACTCAGTGTAGTGGCTTTCCTGTTGCGGATATTACTAAATGCACACCCTTGATCAGATTGCCGTGTAGAGGATTGAGGGAGGAAGGGGAGTTTAACAATACAACAACTGGGACATGCTACAACAGCAGTAGTAGGTCCAAACTGTGTGGAACAACGATCCATGAATGAAGATGGGGTGGTGAGTTGATGAAAAGAGGCAGGGCAGAGACGTGAGTTGGCCACATATCAGTATGGATAGTCTATTCAGGGCTCAGCATCGAGAAGTAGATGAAATAGGAAAATGGTCAGGAACAGGAAGAGGAGGGAGGAGATCTCAGTCATATTATACTGTCATGCCGGGCATGATGTTGTTTCCGCCACCCTCTTGTTGATTGCCGGGGGTCTCCTCTCACGTGCAGTTGGTGGTCAGTTGTGGTGGTTATCAATTAAGTCCCAAACATCTGTAAAGAAAAGTGATTTGCCCTCTGATATCAGTTTGGAGCAGGTAAGGAATAGCAAGTAATATTGAATGCCTAATTTACGGAACTGCTTCTTTGCTCCTAAAAACATTGAACAGCAGGGGGATAGTCAGGGAATAACATGATGAGCTGGTTTTTAAGCTTCAGAGGTCCGGCTGACCTCACCACCCTCAGGATGGCATCACAATCTCTGAAGATAGGAGTTTGGTGAGAATGGGGGGCAGGTTTGCTGCTGGGATCGGCGGCTTTGCCTGGACTCTGTGTGCTCTCTCCAAAGAAAAGAACAGTGTGAGGTCAGAAGTTGAGACAAATGAACAAACCAATTTTCCAAGAACGTCTCAGGGCTACAGCCCTTTAACCCCTTTGGGAGGCCTATAATAGGGATGTTGCTTCTGCATGAGTGGTCTTCTGCATCCTCTGCCCACTCCTCAAATTTTTTTACTTGATCTCGGAGGACGGGGTGCGTGAGTTGAGCAGCAGTCATCTAGGGTTGCAGCGCGAAGAGCTTCTCTCCCTCTGTTATGCGATCCACAAGCCTGCAGTGGTCATCCCGCATAGATGCAGGAAGATTTCTCGATCACCACAAGGACTTTGCTGAGCTTGTCGTTTGATGGCTGTGGGTTTTGTGTAGAATTGTTGGATAGGGGATACTCTGGCCTGACTGTTTGATGGGTGACTACATGTGGTGTTGGCATGAGTGCAGCAGATCTCAGGTGGCCCGTTATGGTAAAAGGGGAATCCCAAAGAGTCGGGGGGGGACAGTAGTGGCAGGAGGTGCCCCAATGTTCAGAGTGTACAGCAGGGCTTCCGAAGAGTGTACATCTGGGCCACAATGGGGGTGTATCACAGATTAGGTGCCTCTAGGGCACCCGGTGGAGGAAGAATGTTTGGTTGTCAGAATGCCGGTTATCTTCATGGTGCCAAAGTGAGACAGTCACCACCAGTGTAGAAGAAGTTTGATTGGAGTCTTACGGTGTAGGGGGAAATGGTTATGATGGAGAGGTGTTGTCAAGGCCATCTGCTAGTCACCTTCAGGAGACAGGCGTTCCCCCACTGCACAGGTGCTGAAATACACTGCTGCCCACAAGGAAGGGTAGGGACTCATGGGGGGGCTGCATAAGAACTTATCATCACGGGCTAGGGCAGCCAAAGAAGGCAGAAGAGGGGCATCCCCCTCCTGAATCTTATCCATCACCTCTCTCAGATTGCAGCCGATCCAGCCGTATCTGCATGGTGGCCCCTTAGCAGAGTTTCCCCCAGTGCTGTCTGGCAGGCCGGGGCAGGATCAAGGAAGAGAAGCAAGGTTTACCGTCTCCAAGGAGGGGGAGCAGAAGGTAGGTGTCTGCTGGAGCTGCTGATGGGTAGAGGATCTCCCTGCTCACCTTACATTGCTGCTGTGTATGTGGGGACTCTCAGCAGGTGAAGGCAGGCAGGTATTCACTCTTGCTGCAGCTCTGGAGGCCATTAAGGTGTCTTTGTGATGGACGCTTGAGTGAGTTGCAGGGCCCGGCCAGACCAATGTACAGATGTGGGCGGGGACCTCGGAGCTACGTCGCCCATCATCAGCGGTCTCCAAGGGGCAGAGGGGGCTGCACCGGCACCCACGGATGTTTAAGGAGGGCTCTTCCCCGTCAGCCACCAGCTGCCGCCAAGGGCTGCGCAACGTTGGACCTGTAGGGGCGCGCCATACTTCTTCATTGCTGCTGAGCAGACTGTTGTCTGGTGGTGCTCCACCCTCCCTGTTGTACGGGCCGTGGATCTCACTCTGCAGGCTGGTGCGGCTAGGTACCCCGGGAAGCTTGTCAGGTGATAGGCCTGGATCTGGGGAGGGCCTCTGCCATGTCCAACCTGAGCGATATCAGGCCCCAATAGGTCGCCCCGCGTGGTTGCAGCTGCGCCCTGATTGCTCCCTCACAGAGATGGTCGAACGCTGAGCGTTGCCGAGCCCTGGGAGGGAATTATGAAGGATTTTGTCATGGTGAAGTGGAGCTCTATTCAAAAGCGGCAGCCATGTTGGCTTACAAAGCCATGCCCCCCAGTTCCTTGCCATATACTTGACATCAGACAGGCTCCACCAATCCACTTATGCCCAAGTTAGTTGGGGTCATTCTGGAGAATTGACTGATCCTATACCAGTTCACAGGGAAGTTTGTCAAGGCTGTGTCTTTACTCCAACCTTATTCTCATTATACATCAATGGGGTTGTTGATTATCTTAATAGTGGTAGTACTGATGCCCCAAACTCTGTGGAAATAAGCTACCTCCACCTCTTTTAGCAGACAATACCTTGCTTCTGTCAAGAACTCCTTCTGGCCTCCGAAACCTTTTGTCTATGTTTCAGAAAATCATTGGTGACAAAGGGCTGGAAATTAATATCCAAATGACTAAGGGGCATATTTATAATCCCCTAGCACCCCCTTGCGCCACATTAGCCTCATTATTTTTTACATTAATATGGCCCAACAAGGCTGAAATCCACGCCTTTGCCAGGCATAATATATGCAAAGGGGGAGCTCCCCGTTAGGGGGACTGAAAAAATGGCACCAGGAAACTATGAGATTTCCTAAATCTGACCATGTAGCAAACATGCAGAGGATTGCCATCAACAACAGTTTCGCAGATGGCCTACCATGCCTCCAATGCAGATATCGCTGGGCTTTTATCAATCTTTTGCTCTTTGGTCTTTTGCCTCCTACTAATGTGTTCCTGGCAGTACCTCCCTCCAAAGGGGGCTTCCCCAATTTTAGCTTCTTGGGGTACATTTTGTGAAAGGCTTTTAACAACCTGGGGGCATGCATATTTAAATAGGGCTCCCAGGATGGCTCCTCTGGACCAAAACCCTTCCACTCAACCAAATAATACAATTTTCCCTTCACCATTTTCTAATCTAGTATTCTGCTAACTTCTCCTGAACTCAATGTTACAGATGTTGGACAATTAGGTATTCTCATTCCTAAGGGGCTGTTTTTTAACAGAGATACATGGAACACAGGGTGGATTTTAATCTGAGCTGGAAGCTGGAGTTCCACAGTGACTGGATTAATCTTTTGTATTACCTTAAAGGGACCTATATACATGGGCTGAAACGTTCTGTTACCCTTCAGCTGCAAATGACGAGTAGACAACCACACCTGATCTTCCTTCTCAAAAACGTGTCCCACTCTTCTTTTCTTATCTGCATATTTTTTGTAGGATGCCTTAGCCTTTAACAGGTTTTCTCTAGCAGACTGATAAGTATTTTGTAGGTTCTTTACCCTCTTTTTCTACTTATGGGACATATTCATCTTCTTTACCCTGCATAAAATGAGGATGTCTGCCTGAGTTTATGTAAAATGGAGTGTACCCAGTAGTATTATGTATAGAGTTATTGTATGCAAATTGTGCAGTCCAAATCAAATCAGGCCAATCACCCTCCTGATCCAGAAGATAAAAAGTGCAAATATTGCACCAGCTCCTGATTGACTCGTTCAGTTTGTCCATCAGTTTCTGGATGGTAACTGGTGGAAAACCAAGTGTCCATTACCAACCTGTTTGCGGAGGATCTCCAAAACTTTGACACAAACTGAGCAGAAACCACTACCTTTGGAATTCCATAAACTCTGACTATATATTGTGTGAACAACTGAGCGAACTGTGGGGCTATAGGAATTTACTTTAGAGGAATAAAATGACAAATTTTAGTAAAGAGATCAACAAAAACTAAAATAGTGTTAAACCCTTTACTGGAAGGAAGATCTACAATTAGATCGATAGATACTGTGTGCCAAGGGTAAGGTGCAATGGGAAGAGGTTGTAACAATCCTTGCGGGGCCAGTCTACTAGACTTCCCTTTCATGCACTTATCACAGGTTGACACATAATGTCTGATTTGAGCATTCATGCAAGGCCACCAAAATTGCCTTTTAATTAACTCTGTAGTCTTCTTGATGCCCTTGTGCCCAGTCAAAGGATCATCATGACAGGTCTTCACTGCTAGTTCCTGTAGTTTCTGAGTGGGTAAGTATAGAGCATCTCCGTTAAATAGGAGGCTATCTTTAATCTTTCTTGCTGGATCTGCTTTCACCCAATCGATCATTTCTTTTTCTGGTAGTACTTCTTCTATCTCCTGGGTAAATTTTACAAATTGAGGGGAACACACAAACTTGGTAGATGGAATAATGGGTTCTGATTCTGGAATCTTAATTTCTTCTTCTACATTTAATCGGGATATTGCATCTGACTTACCATTAACGGTACCAGGCTTGTAAGTGATCACAAAATTGAAATCTGAAAAATACAGGGACCATCTTAATTGAAGTGGTGTAAGAGCCTTAGCAGATTAAAAAAATTGAAGATTACGATGGTCTGTAAAAAACTGTTAAAACATGTTTGGCTCCCAGCAAATAATGTCTCCAGCCTCTAAAATCATCCTTAACTGCCAGCAATTCCTTGTCTGCATTTAAATAGTTCTTTTTCTGCGGCTGTCAGCTTTCTGGATCGATAAGCTACTTGATGTAACTATCAAGTTTGTTTATTTCTCTGAGAGAGAACTCCTTCTGTAGCATGGTCTGATGCATCTGTTTCCACAAAAATGGCCTCTTCTGGATTCGGATGCATCAAAATGGAAGCTGTCGTGAACTTTTCTTTGAGAAAATGAAAAGTCTTATTTGCTTCTTCACTCCACTGAAATTTTACTTCTTTCTTTAATAACAGAGTGATGGAATCACTACAGCAGAGAAATTATGGATGAATCATCGATACAAGTTATAAAAGCCAATAAAGCTTTGACTCTCTTTCACATTTCTCGGAGTTGGCCAATCTCAGATGGCAGACACCTTAGAGGAATCCATGGAAACTTACTTAGAGGATATGACAAAACCTAAGAACTCCACTTGTTCAACATGAAAAGAAAATATTTCTAGTTTTACATAAAGATGATTTTCTTGAAGTTACACAATCCATAGGGCATTACCTGGTATTCGTAGAGGCCATATTTAGTCCGAAAATCTGTCTTCCATTCATCTCCTTCGGCTACTCTCACCAAATGGTAAGCTCCTTTCAAATCTAGTTTAGTGAATATTTTTGCACCTTTCACTTGATCTAATAGTTCTGAGATCATTGGTAGAGGATATCTATGTTTTACAGTTACTTGGTTCAATGTTGTATAATCTATACAGGTGCAGAGATTTCCATCTTTCTTAAGAATGAAGAATGGAGGAGAGGAGACTGGGGATTGAGAAGGATGAATTAATCCATTCTCCAAATATTCCTCTGTATTTTTCAGGAGATATTGATTTTCTACTTCATTTAGAGCGTAGATACGACTACAAGGTAACATTGCTCCTGGCTCCAATTCTATCTCGCAATCATAGTATCTATGATGAGACAACTGTTCTGCATTCTTTTTATCGAAAATACCTGTCAAATCCTGATACTCTAGTCTTCTCTCCTTTAGATCCAAGACACAAATTGTGCAGGGCTTCGAAGCCAACACTGTGGCATGAGAATCAATAGATTTCTCCTTTTTCTATCGAAAGCACTGTTCCTTACAGTACTCTGAATTAAAATCCACTGTACATTTCTCCCAATCAATTTTCGGGTTATGTTCAGGCAACCATGGCAAATCCAGAATCAGCTGGAATTGAGGTGCGTTAATTAACTTGAATCTTAAAAATTCTCTATGCCCACTAATGCTCAATAATTCTATAGTTTCAGTTTCTTCAGTTATAGGTCTGGAAGTTAGATTAGTTCCATCTACCGCTCAAACAGTCTTGGGGATCTTTTTTTAAGAAAACGTATTCCCATCTTTTTGGCATACTTCTGATCACAAAAATTCCCAGCAGCCCCAGAGTCTATCATTACTAAAACATTTTTTATTTCTTGATTTCCAAACTTCGCCGTAAAGGGGACCACCAGATGTGGTGCAGCGGACTGCAAGGTATTGGCTACTTGTTGTATTTCTGAATTCACAATAATATCTGGAGTTGACTCTGTGTCTTTTCTCACTAGGGCAACTCCCTCTACTGGTGTGATTTGTCTTTTACAGACAAATTGCCTTTGGGTTTCTTGGTACACTCTTTCACGAAATGCCCTGGATTTCCACAGTACATTCATACGATTTTTAATCTTCTATTTTCTCATTCTTCCTTGGAACGTGGGCCCCTGATGGAGCCTATCTGCATAGGTTCTTCTCCTGATGAATGTTCTGTCTTACTAATTTCCATCTTGACTCTTTCAAACCTGGGAGGAGGAGGCTGAAAATCTTTTCTTTTTTCAGATCTTCTTTGGCTCAATCTGTGATCTATCTGCAGGACCAAATCAAATAATTTCAAATTTTCTTGAGGTCGATTTAGAATTTGGGGTAAGGCAACTTTGAGTTCATCCTTGAGTCCTTGATAAAAAATTGCAGCCCACTTACTCAGTTTCTATGATTAATTTATTAAATTGTGCCAAATATGAAATAAAATCTAGATTTCCTTGTTTTAGTTCTAACAACTATTTGTCTGTAGCTTGGTTGGCTGATCGTCTATCGAAGATCCGGAGAAATTCTAACTTGAATCTGTCAAAATCATATAGAATGGTGTCATTTGGAGCAATAAAAGGCATAGACCAAAACGCAGCATCTCCATTCCAATAAGACAGTATAAATGCAACCTTGGGTTGGTCCTCAGTAAACACTATAGGTCTGCACAGGAAATGTACTATACACTGGGTTAAAAATATCTGTGCCTTCTGTGGATCCCCACTAACACTTTCTGGATGAGCCAAAGGAATTATTGGGGAAAGGGAATGGACCATTTGAGTGGAGATCTCTACAGCGTGTGCGGACGGACTCTTGGGCAATGTTTCAGACTCTTTGAAGGAAGGTGGGGATTTAGGGCCAGATGTAGAAAGCCGTTTGCATGTCGCAAACTGTGAACAACGCAGTTTGCGCCATGCAAACGGCCTCCCGGGATGCTCATTCCCAAATTGCGAGTCGGTACCGACTCGCAATTTGGGAATGCGACTCGCAAATAGGAAGGTGTGTTCCCTTCCTATTTGCGACTCGCATCGCAATTCAGACTTGCTTTGTGACCACGAATGCGGTCGCAAAGCAACTCGCAGTTACCACCAGTGTCACACTGGTGGTAACTCATTCGCAAAATGTCTACAAAATATTTTTTCAGAGCAGGCAGTGGTCCTTGTTCTCTTCCACTGTATCATTTAATTGGTTCTGCATATTATCCAAAATCCTTTTAAAATCTAAACCCTTTGCCATCTTCTGCTCGGGTGGAACCAGCTGAATTGGCACTTCAGTCTGTCAGGAATGTCAAGTTCTAGACAGTTAGATTCCTCAGGAGCAGAAGCTGGTCCCAACACCCCTCCACTAATATCCACACCGACCCTCTAATTAACTGTCAGTGTGATATATCAACAGGGTGAAAGAGGAAGTGGATAGAGAAACAAACAAGACTGTCTTGCAGGGGAATGTTCACTTCTATTCTTTGTATTTGCCAGAAGATGTAGATGACAGCTACCTGTAGGGGAAGACAAGCACAAACATGCACAATGCACTTCTAATTCATATTATAAATATAACTAAATCATTTACTTCTGGTTACATTTACATAATTACTGTGCTCCTCCCTTAATAAATACTTTGATGATAAATAGAAAAGAGTTTTGTTTTCTTGGATTAATATAATATTAATACTGCAACAGTGCGCCCTATATAGCAGTTGTAGAATTTGATTGAGTGAGTGGACTTGGTTCTATTGTGAAGATTTTTAATAGTTTCTTAGTTGCACTTGAATAAATATGTTGGTAGATATTTGCATAGATGAGTTGTATAGATGTCTTGCTTTAATTTTTATCCACAATAAATGCGTTTAATGTCACAAGAATACTCTAAGAAAGTAACTTCCTAACGGAGAATGTCTTACTCCCAATTTGGAAATACAACTTTGAAAAAGGTATCTCTTATCTGATCTTCGTAGTGAAAGTGAAATGATGAACTCAGCTCTCTAATTCCCTTCAAACAAATGAGTGCTGAGGAAACTGAAATATTTGCTGTACAAACGAAGATGAGACACTATTCTTGAATACATGAGCTGTTGTCCGTGACTTGACTAAGTAGCGTTTTTCCTGACTAGAAATTCTGAGAGGAAACGTATGCGCATAGGAGAGACGCTACCAGTACCTCAGGAGTCCAGTTGAAGTGGAACTTCTTCCTCATTAAGTGTTTGCGTGTCGAGCTGGACATGCTGCTCGCATGTCAAAACGAGACCGCTAACCTTCAGGGAACATTCTCCATTTTGAGGATCTTGGAATCGGAGTGTGTAGCAAGCACGTGGAGGATTGCTTTCAACAACAGTTTTGCCAATGGCCTACCATGCCTCCAATGCGGATATCACTAGGCTTTTGTCAATCTCCGGCTCTTTGGTTTTTTCTCAAATAAGTTTTGACTCCTGCTACTGTGTTCCTGACACCGCAAATGTATTAATTACTGTTTTGTCATCTTTTATATAGGGTCAATGGTCAACGCATAAACCATAGAGCTCCAAAATGTTGCCCGTTCCCCAAGTTGACATTTAGCTGAACTTTCTTAGGCGCAGCTCCAGATCTTATTAGCCTGTTTAATCTGAAACCAGTATTGATCGCCTTACGAGTATGCCTAAATTTTGATCATCTGCTATTTTTTCTTGTATCACAATTCTATGGGCAATACAACTTGACCTGCTCAATTATTCCGTAAAGCACTTTCTCTTATATTTATCTAATGTTTTATTGATTGTGAAATGTTTTTGTTTTTTGTTTGTACTTTTATGGTCTATTGACCAAAATCAGGTATCAATTAATTACCTCACATATTGCATCACTCATGACATGTTCTATGACATAATTGATAACATAGTTTAACATTTGAAACAACATTGTCGTGAGGACCTCTAGGACTCAGGTTAGTCACCCCATTTTAGCTTAGTTTTATAGTTCATGTTTTACTCGTGTTTTTTAATTTTGGTAAGGCTGCTTTTTAGCAATGGCTTTTACACATTTTATCAGTTTGCTTTTATTCTAGGAAAAGAAGGAACATGCTGCTCGTTTAGGTAGCCTTTGCACAACATATATTCAGTATGTTCTGACCAAAGCCAGGTAACATGGTACGCAATATGCTAGTTTGTGTTGCCCATCCAAGAGACAGCTTCTATCACCAGGAAACAACATTGCATCGGAACTGTACTTCCAATGTGGTATGGTTTATTGTACAAACGGCACACTGACCCAAGGAAGGCAGAGTGCATTATGGCCATGGCTATCCTGAGACGCACGCTGTGTGACATATTGCTCATTTGGCGCTGATCTGCCAGCTCCCTGAGAGGACTGCCACCTACACCACAGGATGATTCCTGACACTCTTTCCAGGTTTGGGCCTGGGGCCAGGCAGAGGGTTACAACTGCTATGCTCTCAGAGTAGACATAGGGTTAGGTAGGCTAGTACATCTAGAACCCCTCTCCACCTGGAACCTGCGCTGTGGGCTGCAGGTTGCACTTAAATGCTCATTGTCTCCACCCCTCTAGGCATGATACAGTTGGGGGACGTAGTCCCACCCCAACATCTGAGCAACCAAAGTCAAGTGCGGGCAGGAAAGCGCTCTCACCGGGACCATTGATTCTATCTCCTATTTGTCTGCTGCAAAACCAGCGGCTCCACTCAAGTGATCAATCAGGGCGTTATTGTGCAGACTTGTACAAAGTTCTAGGTTGAGAGAAGATTTTTTAATTCAGCAGATGCCACTGATACCACAGTCTTCTGCTCTTCAATGTGCAAGCAGGATTTAGTATAAAATACAGTATGGCAGTGGGAGAAGGAATGAAGCACTTTGCTCACAGTCTTTTGCCTTGCCACTGACATGTGACTTGCAGTCCGGCTGACTCTTTGGCACGGAGGGGAGAAAGACGAGGGGTGATGGGAAGCCCCAGTGGAGCAGGCGAGTACTCGGTTATACAGGCACCAGATTGGAGCCTGTAGCACATGCACAGCAGCTTGTAGGCACGAGGACGATGGTGGGCGTAACACACATGCACACACACTGTCCCTGGGCTGATCTCACGCTGTGCACAGAGACAGCTGATGGTGAGGCCAGACCATCTAGAACCACATACATCATGGTTGGATTGTTCATCTCCTTTAACGTGTTTGTAATAGTGATTACCTTGCTTTGTTTCATCTGCCTAATCATCTCAGCTCACTCTTTATATGCTAGATTGTGATTGTTTCAATAAATATATTGAAAACGTATTTTGCATCTTTTTGTCTCTCCTTAGCATGCATGAGTTATAGTACGAAGGGGGTAAGATCTGTTTCCACAGCTTCACTGGGGACTCTGAGTGTCATGTTCAGGTTGCCATAATCACCTTTCACCCAGTGGGTTTGGAGGTTTGGATGTGGCACTGTGAGCTAACCAGGAGTTAGACCCATAGCTACTAACTATGTGCATAGACTCAGGCCCTCATTACGAGTTTGGCGGTCTTTTGGCAAGACCGCCGGGCTGGTGGCCTCCATAAGATTGCCAGTGATGGCGGTACAGTGACCGCTGTATTACGAATCACAAACTGAAGACCGCCCAAATACAGCCACAAATCCATATCGCCAGACCGACTGAGGGCGGGAGAGAGACAGTCCCACCACCAGCACAGCTACGCCGACAACATCCCACCCTTCATATTACGATCCACAAATCAGCACATTGGTCATTGCACAGCGGAAAACCATTGGTGGTGTGAATCGTTGCGGTCTAAAATTCACCTCCACCAGAAACTGACACCACATTGGACAGTCTCCATTCCCTACATCTGAGACGCATACACACACCACACACACCTGCTCACTGCGCTATAGAACACACCCTCACACACCCCCATAATCCTTTGCAACCACAACTACTAACAGAGACATCGAGGAAAGCACCAAGGGAGGACACTGCACATCGATAAAATAGGCACCAACACACTTCCCACGTATCACACAACACACAACTGCACCAGCAACACAATACACACATCGCCACTGCGCACAGTCATCAGATACCACCAGCACACATAACCAAGCACCCCCACCCCACCAAGCACCCTACACTGCACCCTACACAACACCCCCCACCCACAACACAACCACCATGTCCCTTCAGAAATACCCACATTTCACAGATGATGAGCTGAGGGTCATGGTAGATAAATTCTTAGGAGTAGAGCAATAACTGATTGGAGCTCAGGTCCAGCAAACCTTGATAGCCAGGAAAATGGAGTTATGGCAGAGGATCGTTAACTGAGTCAACTCAGTGGGCACCCATCCACGCACAAGGGAGGGCATCAGAAAGAGGTGGAAGGACCTACAGGGGAAGGTGCGTTCCATGGCATCATGTCACCAGATTGTCATCAACAAGACTGGCGGTAGGCCCCCACCTCCTCCCCCTGAGTTCATATCGTCGGAGGTGATTGTCTTGGACATCATGCATCCTGAGGGCCTGACTAGAATCATCAAAGGACTTGACTCTAGAAAGTGAACAACACTCCCCAGGCACCAACCACTCCTGTCCAGCATGCGTCTCCACCACCCATCACTCCCTAATCCACCCCATCTCACACTTTTGCACCCCCATCACCCCACACCCCTTCCCTGCATGCCACACCACCCCACTGTCACTATCCCCACACAGTCCCTCCCCAATGCACGGATACCAATCACAATGCCAAGCACCACAACGCATCACTCTCTACACATCAAAAGATCACAGTCCCACTTCACAGTGGATCATCTGCATGGAAAACCATAGCACATGCCACACCAACTGGATGATCAACTGCGTTCCAACACATGGCAATGACAGCAATGCTATCCACTATCCTCAACCCTTAATGGAAAATGGAAACAATGGCACAATCCGTCACCCGCAAAAAATGTCTGCAGTGCTGTATCTGTCATTGTCATCACTGGGAAGCAAGTCAAGCTACTCCATGCATCAGACGATGATACGAACAAGTACATCTCCACAATGTAACTCTCTCCATTTCCATCCACAGGTACCCATGCCACTGCCACCAGGCAGTGGATGCCAGAGACATACAGCCCTCCCCAGGATGAAGGCCCCAGTGGATGTCCGGATATTGACAACTTGCCTGGCCCATCTGGGACAACTGGTGAGTCCACAACCACCAGCTCCACCCGGGACACATCGGAGTACCCCACCCATGTGGCTACTACAGCACAGCCAACAATCAACTCCAAACCTGTGTCCCAAAGGCATGTCAATCAGCACTCTGCCCCACAGTACAGAGTCAAGGCCACACACCCAAGACAATGAAGGTCCTAGTGCAACTGGGATTGGGCACACTGTGCCAGGGGCACAGGCACAGGGGGCCAGGGGCAATGGGAGGTCACCTTTGGTCCAGGGGATGGGGCACCCACACCAAACGACTGACCAGGAGGCCATCTCCCAAGTCCTGGGAGCATATCGCCATTCCCAGGACATGATGGGACAGATCCTCGCCACCATGAACTCGAACTAGAGGCTGCAGAGCGAATACCACCAGGAGGCCATGCAGCAGTGGCAGACCCTCAATGCCACCATACCTCCATTGCAGGGGTGCTGAAGGAACTGACTGCCATCTTGCATGCATCTTCCACCCACCAGCAGGCCCCTTCCACCAGCCACATTCCAACAGAGCCATCCACTTCTGCTGCAGCTAGTGCATAGAGGCCCTGCCAGAGGACCCGCAGACCACCAGCACCCCTCCCCTGTAGCTGAGGAACCCCCATGCAAGCGAGGACATCTATCCAGACATCCTGCAGGACCTGATGCCAAGACCACTTCCAGGAAGTGACCCTCCCCTGAACATTCTCCCTTGTGTGCCACTGACACACCCTGTTGACTGTCCACTGTCATGTCTCCATTTTCCCATGGCTCCTTGGATACTGGACCTGGACTACCTACAGATGGGACAACTACTCTGATGATTTCACCCACCATGACCCCACTCATCACTCATTGCACTTGTGAATAACATTAAACACCCTTGAGCACAGCTACTGCCAATGTGTCTTTATTGTAATAAGTAGGGTTTTCTGTTGTATAACATGTCATTACAGTCAACCCATTGTCCTGCGAAAGTCAGTGACATAGACAGAAGGGGGATAAATATGCAGCAAGGATGATAGTAGAGCAGACATCTTCTGGATACATGTGTCAAGGGAACCACAAGCAAGGCAGGAACCAGAGTTGCACCACACGAATGCCCTACAAATAGACCAAGACAGGGACAACTATCACGATAGGAACACACAAGCAGTATAATGTTGAAATCCCTAGTGTGATTTGGCAGGTGGAAGCTCAAACCATATGCCCATGTCACCACATCATCACACCCACATCCTGCCACAAGTGCCCTCATTCCCACCATCACCACAATAGCAGACCCTCATACATGCACCCCATACACCACATGTGCACTCAGCACAACTGTTAACACCCCCACATGCAGCACATCCACCATACCTGCAGACACCACCACAACATACATTCACACATCCACCCTGCCATCTCCCTCCATCTCCTCCCCCCTCCTCCCACTGCACCTAAATGCCCACACTCACCCAACCTAACAGTCACACAGCACACACATGGTATCCATGCTCGCACCTGCACCCAAGGCACCTCACTGTACACATCTTGCAACCACTACCTCTCCCTCCACTCCCAAATGTTTCTCCCATGAATAACCTTGTGCCTGTAAAAAACATTTTCCTGCATGAATTTTCCCTGTTCCCTCCCACTGTCCCAGTCCCTGTTCCCCCCAAGCGCCCTGTTACCCTCCCTAAACCGCTGCCTTCCACCTCCCAGTCCTCCCATGGTCACCCTGGTACAAGCCATGCCCCTCCCCCACCTGAGACTTCTACGTCCACAAAGCCAAAGGTTACCCCTCTCAAACCCAAGCCCCTTCCCCCAAAATCAAGGTCCAAACCTAAACTCCCTCCAAACCAAAGGACCCCCCCTCAAAACCCAAACCCCCACCTTGGAACCACCCACCCTCAAGTGCCTGCATGGCCCATTGATGCCCCTGCCATGTGGAGGCCACTTTGCAGTCAGGAGTCAAGTTGAGGCCATGGACATTGCGTTGCATCCCTGTGGCACCATGTTCATTTGGACTGGTAGGTAGGCCTATTTTGTACATAGTTTGGAACTATCTATTTATTTTATATTTAATATATCTGCACCAGAGACCCATTGGTGTCGAGGGTAACAAACGTGTCTTGGCTTTTCTTCCACATGTATGTGCTGCATATGTGCGATTTGTTGTGTGTGGTTTGTGTGTGCGAGTGTGTATGTGTGTGTGTTGCTACAGGTGTTTGCATGTGTTTGTGGCCGTCGGGTGTGTGTGTTGTGTGTTAATGTGTGCTAAAGGCCTTCCCTCCAGTGTGTGCTAGGTGGAGGTACTAACAGTTGTTGTCTTTGTCGCTGGTTCTGGAGTTGTATGGCCATAAGGAGCATTGGGAAGACTTCCAGTTCAGGTTCCATGGTGGCTGCAGATGTGCCTGTGTTCCTGAAGGTGAGTGTACCCTTTTATGTTGTGCTTTTCTGCCAGATTTTTCATGGAAGGGCAACCACAGCGGAAATCCTGGAGGTGTGTGACCTCGTAATATGGTTGGCGGCAACATGCTCCCCGGCGGCCTGGAGATGCCTACTGCCGGCCGCAGCAGCCCGTACGCACTGGCGGGACTGGCAGTGACTTGGCTGTGTTCCGGTCAGAACACTGCATGCTCATAATATAAGTTCACATAATATAAGGAACATCAAAATTGGTTCCAGGACACCCCACCACACGTTGTTGCACATGTTAGATTGGGTCACCTCAGCAATGATGGGGCCACATGGCCAGTTATAGCTGCCTACACTCCACATCCAGACACGCAAAATGTACAGGCAGTAGATCTGTGACCATTAGTATGACTATAAAGATGTTTAACACAATTCATAATATGAACATTAAATACTGCTCCATCAAGTGCTGCTCCAGCAATTCAACAAAAATTGGCTACACCAGTGGTTAACCCTGTGACTATTAATGCTATTATGTGTAAAGTACCCACCAAACGGGAGCAAATTTGTTCTGGATTGCTCAAAAAACAAATCAGCTGGAAGCGGTGTTTCCCTATACAGGATCCCAAGTCAAGCATAGAATTCTCACAATGTGCATGCCACTTGGGATGGTACCCTCAAAAGATGTGTCGAAGCTTTTCAGATTCAGGAAAAATCCAGAGACCAAACACGCTCAGCAAAAAAAAAAAAAAGATTTTATTTACGTGCACGGAGACTACTGGCTTGAGAGGCCAAGTCTGTGCAGTCAGACATGATCTTTTATTTCTGCAAACCACCAGGTGTGTTTATACATCTCATTAATTATCCAAACTAACATGTGATCATTTGTCGAACATTACAGAAAGTATTACCGTTGATCTTTCCCAACCTCAGTACATAAGGTCAAGTAAAACACAGTAAAAGAAGTTATAAAACGTGGCCTACATGCCTCACATTGGGAATCTCTCCCTTTCCATAGGCAGCACGTACACAGGATAGTATATTTCTTAATACATATTGCTTCAGCTAGCATGCAATAATATTTCACGAGCGCTGTTCTGATAGCAAGCCTTGCATCATAATGCATTTCGAGCACAAAGAAAAGAGCAGTAAACACAGTTCACCAAGGCTATGAGCTGTTTAACAAACAGCCCTTGTTATCATTAAGTATCATAGGGCCTAGCAGGTGTTAGGGCGTCTGTCCTTATTTGGTCTTTTATTGTTAATTTATAAGGGGACGCGTTAGAGGTTCGATGGACCTTTTGACTGCGCTTAGAGTAATTTCCACCATAAATCCCAATTACAGTGCAATATCTTCAACAACATCAATAAACAACATCGAATACCTTTGGAGTCAGAAATCCTCATGCACCATGACCCATTTGGCTATGAATAACCACACCTTAATGTAAAGTTAGAATGTTTATTTCCCTATACTAACAATGCTAATATAACATAAATTAGTCTGATAACCATCTGGTAAACATACAAAAATAACACTGGTTGACAAAATCTTCTAAAGAATCTCAATTTAACTAGTGCATTGATTAGTAAGCATTCAGGAGTCAATACAAATTGAGAGTAAGAACGATTGCGCAATGGAAATAGCATACATCTAGGTTCAGCAACTGAGCAACATCAATTATTATTATTAGCAACCTGTTAATATGTCAGGATTTCCCTTACTAACCATCCAATTAGAATACCATCTTTGGGCTTCATGCAAAAAAAATTAGTCAAAGTTAATTTGGAGAACATCTAACTAAGGCTCTATCAAAATAGAGGTTGGTACCTAGAAACAAAAGACAAACTTACAACAAGAACAAGAACATTTTGTTATACCTCTCCTCATATGGATCAGGAACCTGAGATTATCTTCGTCAGTTGGGCATCTGTTCAGTCAACATCAGCAATGGGCCATGAAAGGGAATGGTTCAGAACGGGGACTCTAAGCTATCTAAACCATTTGAAAGCAATATCTAAAGGATCAAAATTCAGCATCAAAATTTTAACCAATAAAGTTAAAGACAGTTTACAATTAGTTCAATAAGGATTCATTTCCCCAATCTAAGATATAAATAATTGTCTTTCACATGTCGATGATTGGCTCCTCTTCTCCTGTTCCCACTGTCAGGCTCGTCAGGTAACATTTTTGTATCCATCTGTACTCCAGCCAGTGCATCCATTGTTAGCTCCCGGGAACATCGCTGTCTCACTCATCAAACTATACATTGTATCGTCTACTAGTACAAGATCTTCTAGCAAGCGGTTCTCAAGAGAAAGTTAAAAACATCTGCTATCATTTGGTCAACTCAGTGGAAAACAATACATGAATTGATTTCTCTAGACATACATTCCCACTATTTTATTAGAACAGTGCAGCTTAAAATTAGGCTGTAGAAACTAGGCCCAAACCTCGCTAACTTAAGACCTATAATTAATAAAGCAAATACATAATGCAAAATCATTAATATACCACATTGCTTCAATAATCTAAATATAGGCACTTAAATTAATATTAATAAGCATTTAATAATGACACTTCGTGATTAATGACGGTCACTCAAGTGGGCACATTTTCCAAGCGGCACATTATTATCTATGTTAGACAAATTCTATACAGATTCATAATTCAAAGTGCATGAATATTTATTAGTAATACATTTCAGCGTTCATAATCCCTCCTCTGATGACTAAATATGTCATCACACTTTACACCACCCACATTTTTGTTAATCTAAAATTTGTCCTCCTTGTAACTTTTATTTCTTCTTTTCCTTTTTGAATTTTCTCTAAACAATCTTTCCATTTTAATTTCCTCCCTCCTCTGATCGTTCTTCAATTTCTTGATTTTAATCACATGATACAATTTACATATTCCCCATGCTCTAACTATGCAAATTACAATAATTAATATTACTTGTAATATTTTCAATACTATCCCTTTCCCTAGGTTGCCAAGCCAATTTCCCACAGAAGCAAAACCGTTGCCAACAATTTCCCAAACTCCTGGTTCTTTCAGCTCTTTCAAATCAGTGCTATCATTAGTCAAATTGTTAATAAGGCTCCTAATTTCATTACTAATGTTAGTTATATATGAGCAACAATGTTGCGGGTTCAGCACTTTACAAACTCCGCCCTCCTTTGCTAAAAGGATGTCTGACGCAAGGTGGTTCTGAAGAGACATAGATCTTACCGCAGCCATTTCTGTATCCATTAGGATCATGGCTCCTGAAACATTTGTCAGCCTGTTATCCACAATAGTAGACAACTTTCTAATTTTCAAAGAATTCAGAATAACTCCTACTGAAGGAATTATTGCTCCAAATATGTCTCAAACTATGCCAGAATATGATTCTCACTTTTGTCTAACATGATGTAATTCAGTAATTTTAGTTATCTTACTCAAGTTCTCAAGTTGATAAATCTTTGGAAAAACTATCCCCAAGTAACGTGTGCCATACCACCCTCTAGGAAGATGACAATACACATTTGGTCCACAGATGTAATAAACTCCTGGAATTGCTGGGTCTTGTCCATCCAATATGAACATCCATTTACTCTGAAACAAAAACACATGTCTACATTCACTCATTCCCACAAACAACGGATCAGTTCTAGATTTAGGCCTATATACACAAAGCTTTTCTACATGTTATGTATCTAAAGCTAACTTCCTTTGTGTCTTTATGTCACTAAATGCATGATTACTTCTAAATGTCCTTTTCTCTAAGCCCTTTTCTAATTTCTCCTTTAATACCTTTCTTCTATCATCTGTCTGATCTAAGAAGCTGTTTTCTATAGGTGTCAGCAAGCATGTTGAATTATTTCTGTGTGCGTAAGCAGTGCCAAAGGTCACTGTAGGTTCAAAAAATCCTCTCACTAATTCTATGTTGTTTTCCTAAGCTACTCTACTCAGGTACTTAAACGTATATACTCCTGGTTATAGAATCTGGTTAGTAAAATACTACAACTTATTCCATAACTAAGGGGTAAACTATGGTAAGTAACTCCTTCCTCTACTGATGAAGGAATCTGCGTGCAGACATAACAATCTCTTGCATCCATCATCTCAACATACTCACACAACAACCAATGGAAAACATTAGAAGAAAGTTCTCCTGGGGTACTCTCTATGTATAAATATTTCTCATCTATCCTAAACTTATCTACTTACATGAGTGTAGTATTTGTCTTTAAAGCTGAAGTATGGTTGGCCACAGTCTTGTCAAGAAGAGTCATGCCCACAATCAACACCAGACACAATATCATACATACAATCACCAAACCAATACCCATGTATTTACAGCATGTATTCTTCCTACCCTGTTGGCTAAGGTTACTCATGATCTGTAAAGAATCAGAACATAGAAGAAAAAAAATGTAAAACTATGCAGCAAAAATTAAAAACAAAAATCTTCAATCTCAATTATTTACAGCTTTCAGTCTTTCTTCCAGGGCCTTTTGTCAAAAATAGGTAGCTTTTCAAAATTGGTTTAGCAGCTTGTCAAATCAGGTTATCATTTTTTTTTTTTTTCTGGTTACTTTCAACAGTCTCTCTCTTGCACTTTTCTCAGATTCACAGTTCGGAAAGTTTAGTTCATTGATCTTCTTCAAGTGCCAAAATATTTACCTGGAATGTCTTGATCAAAACAAAAAGACAAAAATTCACTCTGCCATTCACTTGTCGCTGCATACGCCCATTCAGGACCCGCGTACCTTCGATTTGCAATTCTCTTTCTTTTCAATTTTCGGTCTCCATTTAATTCTTCATCAGTCAAATCTTCTCTTCTCACTGTGTCTACTTCTTCCTCAATTCAACTATTGTCACTGTGATTGGCTCTTTTCTCTTTGCTTGCGACTTTGGTCACCTATCTCCTTTCATTGGACCTTTTGTCAATGCTCTTTTCAGTGCTGGACTTGCAACTTCTCTCTGTTCTGCAGGATTTTCTCTTGACGACCCTGCAATTGGTTCAGGAGGAGTCAGATCACTTTCGGTTTGATTCGCCTCAACTCCTTCCCCCTCTGGATCTGTTGTTTCCTCTGTTTGTCTTTCAAGACCATCTGCTTCTGGGACAGCCCTCCTCTGACTAGACTCTCCTGCCACCTTTGTTGTGGTCAGTTCACTGTTACTCTCTTGTAGGTCTTCCACTTCGTCTCTCGCAGGAGTGTTTGTAGTGGCTTCAGTTTGCTCAGATTAAGTCTCTGATTGTCCTTCTCCCCTCTCCAATTCTGGAGTTGGTTTGGATGTTGTTGGTACTCTCAACAACCCCTCTTTATCGTCCAAAGGACACGGTACTTTCAGAGTATGGTTTGCATTGATCCAGTTCGGAACTCCAACGCACTTCACAGCTGTAGTAGTAACCAGTACTACTTGGTAGGGGCCTTTCTACCGAAGCTCCAAACACTTCTTCCCCACGTGTTTTCTGATCACAACCCAATCTCCCGCTCTCAGGTTGTGGCTTTGATCTTGAGACAGTTTCAGTGTGTTGGCTTCCACCAGATGAGGAAAAGAGCGAACCACATCAGCCAGACCTTTGCAGTAGTCCAACATCATATCATCTGTCATGTTCACAAGAGCATTGGCAGGAACTGCTGGGAACCTCACTGCTCTTCCCATGAGGATTTCATGCGGCGGCAATCCTGTTTTCCTGTGAGGTGTGTTTCTCATAATCATCAGAACTAACCGCAGTGCGTCGGGCCATTTCAGATTCGTGGATGCACACATTTTCGCATTCTTGATTTTAAGGTACCATTCATCTGCTCCACAAGTCCTGAGGCTTGAGGGCGGTAACTTCAATGCAACTTCTGCTCAATGTTTAAAGCTGAACATTGTAATTTAATTACTTAATTGTTGAAGTGACTTCCTCTATCTGATTCTAAAGAGACCGGAAACCCAAAACGTGGTATCCGTTCCCCAAGCAGTAACTGCTACTGTAAGACTGTCATTTCTTCATGTAGGGTAAGCTTCAATCCAGTGACTAAAGATGCAAACAATCACCAAAACATATTTCAATTCTCCACACACAGACATTTCAATTAAATCCATCTGCATTCTGCTAAATGAATCTCCCTCTCTTCTAATGTGGCTCAAATTGACCACTGCCCCTTTACCCATGTTGATTTGCTGACGATGCATCGATGGCAAACTGCTTTGGCAACCTGTGTAAACTTTGGGTTGAACCAAGATTGTTTAAAGGTATGAACCATTGCATCCCTCCCAACATGTGCTTGACCATGATAATATCTAGCCATTTGAGTCAACAAGCTGTTAGGCAGAACCTTCCCTCCAAAAGAGAATATTGAAATTGACAAATTGAAAGAAGTTGAACATGACTGTCTGGAAGTAACTGATTTGTGCACAAAACCGAGACCCGACATTCGAGATACTCGATTGGAAGAAAATGACCTAAGAGTGAAAAATAGATATCAAGGAAACCTTTGTATTTCCAACATGGGCACAAGATAAGGTATTGAGAAGCAGTGGTTATTTGCACATCTCTGAATTCCGGGGTCCCAATGTTAGCATGTGAATTACAGGGCATTTCTCAAATAGATGTCTTTTTACACACTGTCTTACATTTGGAAATAAAACGTAGAGAATGACAAGCGGCAATAACACTTGTTCTTCTATTCTGAGTTCCCCTAAGTCTCCCGATAAAAGTGGTACCTCACTTGCGTGGTTAGTCCTAATGCCCGTGACAGGAAACGCAACATGGACACATCACATTTTTACATTGAAATCGGACTTATTTTTTGGAAAGTGCCTAGCAGTGGATTTTGGCATCTAGCTCAGCCGGCACCTAGAGAAACCTACTAAACCTGTGCTTTTTTTAAAAACTAGACACCTACGGGAATCCAGGATGGGGTGACTTGTGGGGCTCTCACTAGGTACTGTTACCCAGAATCCTTGGCAAACTTCAAAATTTGGCAAAAGAAACACTTTTTCCTCACATTTCGGTGATAGAAAGTTTTGGAATCAGAGAGGAGCCACAAATTTCCTTCCACCCAGCATTTCTCCGAATGTCCAGATAGAAATGGTACCTCACTTGTGTGGGTAGGTCTAGTGCCTCCAACAGGAAATGCCCCAAAATACAACGTGGACACATTACATTTTCCCAAAGACAACTGCAAAGTGCCTAGCTGTGGATTGTGGCATCTAGCTCAGCCGGCACCTAGGGAAACATATCAAACCTATACATTTTTTAAAACTAGACACCAAGGGGAATTCAGAATGATGTGACTTGTGGGGCTCTCACCAGGTTCTATTACCCAGAATACGTTGCAAACCTCACAGTTTGGTAAACAAAACACTTTTTCCTCACATTTCGGTGATAGAAAGTTCTGGAATCTGAGAGGAGCCACAAATTTCCTTCCACCCAGCATTCCCCCAAGTCTCCTGATAAAAATGGTACCTCACTTGTGTGGGTATGCCTAGTGCCCGCGACAGGAAACGCCCCAAAACGCAACATCGACACATCACATTTTTACATTGACAACTGGTGTGTTTTTTGCAAAGTACCTAGCTGTGGATTTTGGCCTATAGCTCATCTGGCACCTAGGAAAACCTAGCAAACCTGGACATTTCTGAAAACTAGATACCTAGGGGAACCCAGGATGGGGTAACTTATGGCACTCTCACCAGGGTCTGTTACCCAGAATCCTTTGCATACCTCAAAATTTGGCAAAGAAACACTTTTTCCTCACATTTCGGTGCTGCAAGGTTCTGGAATCTGAGGGGAGCCACAAACTTCCTTCTACACAGCGTTCCCCCAGGTCTACCGATAAAAATGGTACCTCACTTGTGTGGGTAGGCCTAGTGCCCGCAACAGGAAATCCCCCAAAACACTATGTGGACACATCAAAATTATCAAATAAAAAACTACCTGTTTTTGCGGGGGGAGGCACCTGCGTTTTTGGTCCTGGGCTCAGCAGCCATCTAGGGAAACCTACCAAACCTAAACATTTATGAAAAATAGACACCCGAGGGAGTCCAGGGAGGTGTGACTTGCATGGATCCCCCAGTGTTTTCTTACCCAGAATCCTCAGCAAACCTCAAATTTAGCTAAAAAAATCACACTTTTCCACATTTCTGTGGGGGATCACTGCAACAGCACAAATATCCTACCACCCAACGTTCCCCTCAATCTCCCGGTAAAAATGATACCTCACTTGTATAGGTGGGCCAAGTGCCTGTGACAGGGAAGAGCCAAAAACATGTCGCAAATGAGGGGGAACCAAAGCAGGTCCAAAAGGGAAGTTTGAAAAAAAATGTTTTTAGGCTGACAAGTGGGGCAAAAAATGTATCGGTATAGATGTGACAATGCTAGGTGATAGAAGTTTTGTGGATTCCTGCAGCTTCCGGAAGGTTCTATCACAAAAATGTGGGACAAATATGTGATTTCAAGCAAAGTTGGAGGTTTGCAGGGCATTGTGGGTAAGAAAATGGTGCAGGTGCATGTGAAAACACTACCCTGGATTCATCCAGATGTTTAGTTTTCAGATGTGTCTAGGTCTCATAGATTTTTCTAGATGGCAGAGTCCCAAAGTCCAAAAAGTGCAGCCCTCACTATTCCAAGTGGGACGATTTTGAAAGTTAGCCAAGCTCTCATGGACCAAATGTAAAGCCAAAACCCTAAATAATCAAATGTCCTCTTGCTTGCGGTGGGATAAGATGTTTTGGTGTACGGGGGGAGAGCTGAAAGACTGTTACCCCCTTCAGTTGGCGTGTGGGCATAACCATGTCCATACTAGTTAGTAGCCACCACCCCACAGTTTTTTTTTTATTCCCTGGCATCTAGTAGGCTTTCTGCTCCCCGGGGACTGGAGCGGGGGTAATTGCCCCATCTGCCCAACAGTTAGCAGAACAACTTTGTCCCCATTTATTTGGGGTGGGAGTATGGCTATACCCCCACCCTCTTTTTAAAAAAAAAAATATTCCCTGGTCTCTGGTGGGCTTTCTGCTTTCCCTTGGGGGCAGATGGGCCTTACAAAAATAGGCCGAAATGGCCTAAAATAAATTTGCCCCCCAGGGGAGCAACCCTTGCCTAAGGGCTCGCTCCCCTTGTGTGAAATTGGCACAAAAAAAATCCCTGGTGTCTAGTGGTTTCTGCCCCCTTTGGGGGCAGATTGGCCTAAGAAAAATAGCCGGATCTGCACCTTAAGGGGGCATAAATGGCCTAAAATAAAATTGTCCCCCAGGGGAGCGACCCTTTCACAAGGGGTCACTCCGCATCTGTAAAAAAAACAAAAAAAATCCCTGGTGCCTGGTGGTTTCTGCCCCCCTTGGGGGAAGATCAGCCTAATTAATATAGGCCGATCTGCCCCAAGGGGGGACAGTAAAGGCCTAATAAAAAAATTCCCTCCTGGGGAGCGACCCTTGCCTAAGGGGCTGCTCCCCTTATCAATGTAAACAAAAAGAAAATCCCTGGTGTCTAGTGGCTTCTACCCCCCTGAGGGCAGATTGGCCTAATTAATATAGGCTGATCTGCCCCCGGGGTGGGGGGCAGAGAAGGCCTAATAAACAAATTGCCCCCTGGAAGCGACCCTTGCCTAAGGGGTCGCTCCCCATATCATTGTAAACCAAAAAAACAATCCCTTGTATCGAGTGGCTTCTGCCCCCCCGACGTTATCAGATGTCACGGGGGGAGGTCGGGTGGAATGGGAAGCGATTGGGGGGAGGAGGCCCCTTAGCTAGTGCTGCCCCTGATGGCCTCTACCAGGACGTAACAGTTACGTCCTTGGCGCCATAGTGCCGCAGCCAAGAATGTATCCATTACGTCCTTGGTGGTTAAGGGGTTAACAATACATTAGGGGACCACAGGATGACTGTTTCATAATGCGTCAGCCTGGCATTTGTTAAATGCTGAGTCTTGGTTCCGGTGAGTAAAACTCCAATGGAGTGAGGAACCAGGACAGTTAAAGGATGTCCCATCACAATGCTCTCACTCTGAGTGGGGCTCAGTCCAACCACAGCGACGGTTCGCAGACAGCCTGGTAAAGCTGCTGCAACTGAGTCCAAAGTAGCTGAAAAATATGCTACTGTGCAGTTTACACCACCATGGACTTGGGTCAAGACAGACAAAGAGCATGCATCACGCTCATGATAGAACAACATGAAGGGTTTTGTGTAGTCAGACATTCCTAAAGCCAGGGCTTTGTACTGACATTCTCTCAACTCAGTAGAGGCTTTCATATAGGCTTGGTCTAGCATTAGGGGATCAGTAATTTCTTTGTGTCAGTTTCTGCAATGGCTTGAAATTACTGGAAAGTTGGGAATCCACTGGCGACAATAGCTGACCATTCCTAAAAACACCCTGACATCTCTCTGTGTGGCTGGGGGATTCATCTGCAATATGGCTGTGACCCTTTCTCTGGAGATGTTCCTAGTTCCCTTCTCAATTAGGTGACCCAAATAGTTAACTTCTTTCTGACAGTAATGTAACTTAGCTGGGGACACTTTATATCCATTCTTCTCTAAGTGTACTGTACCAATGTCGATTGGAAAGGCATTTCCAATGACTCCAGGTTCTTTTTCAAGATCTGGTTGAAAATGGACGGTGACTCTGAAAACCGTTGAGGAATTCTGAACCAACAGTAGACTCGATCCAAAAATTTGAAACAGAAAAGGAATTGACTATCCTCATGTAGAGGTACAGAAAATAATGCTGGTGACAGGTCTACTACACTGAACCATTCAGCATCACATGGGATCTGAAACAATATCACTGCTGGATTAGGCACCACGGGACAACACTTAATCACAATATAATTTACCTTCCTCAAATCCTGAACAATCCAAAATTTCCCACATGGCTTTCGCAATCCCATTATCGGAGAATTATATGGGCTGCTCAGCACCTCTTTCAACACGCCTTGGTTTACAAATTCTGCAATTATGGGTGCAATCCCTTCAGTCATCACTTCTTTCATGTGGTACTGAGGAATCTGGAAAAAAAGCACATTTGGCGTGACTGGGACCTTATCTGGCTCAACTCCTTTTATTAGACCAATGTTGTTTCCTGTAAAATCCCACACTTTCATTTTAACCATTCCTTGTAAGTCAGAAAAGAGATCTCTCACTGTGAAAACTGGAACGAAACTAATCAAAGGGTACTCCTCGTGTCATCGTTAGGCTCTGGGGACAACCCATCTAAATCATCACCATTTGTCTGACTGGCAATTCCATCATTTGAGCAAGTAATTGAACATCTTGTTTTGCACAACAAGTCCCTTCCTAGTAAGGGTAATGGACTTGAGTCACAAACTACAAATGTGTGTATTTCTTCGAAGTTGCCAGTTTAAACCTGAACTGGTTCTGTAACTGGGTTGGTCAAATATTGGTTTGCAACTCGTACAATCTGGACTGTTTTCCCTGAAAGGGACAGGTTTGAAACTTGTTCCATTCTCACTGTAGAGCGTGTAGCTCCTGTGTCGGCTAAAAATGAGACTTTGTGACCCATTACTTTTCCCTTCACTTATGGACCTTTCTCATCTACCTCTAGTGAAGCTGCTAAGAAGCATTCTTCCTCATCGGAACTTTCACTCAGCCAATCGTTGTTTATCCCATCCTCACTGTGTAATGGGAATTGGTGTACTGTGTTATTACAATGATTAAACCTTTGACCTCTGACCTGCTGAAGAAGCATCACCTGCTGCTGTTCCATCAAGGCTTTAGGTATTTGAATTTGCTGTCTAGGTACCATTTGAACTTGTGGTTGTTTTTGCTGTGACTGTGGCATCTGCAAACGTGGCATTTACATTTGTTGCATTGGTTGAAAACCTTGCACTTGATTTGCAATGCTTTGATAATTTGGATTGTGACCTCTCATTCTCGGTCCTCATATTTTGAAAGGAATTGATTTTGCTTGGTTGCTGAGCAACACCTTCCTGTACTAACATCGGATATTCCTTTTTCCAATGCCTGGGGCCTCCGCAAGCGTGACATGGCAACAATCTCTTCATCCCTTGCACATCATTCTGAACAATCACAGTATTCAAATCAGGACTACAGATTCCATTTCCAATTCCACCACAACCTCTACTTCTTGCTTGATTCTGAAACAACACGTTTTCCTGCTGCTGCTGTTGTGGAAATCTTCCCTGCATTCCTATTTGTTCCGCTTTAATCTGCATCACCATTGCCTTTTCGTTCAACTTACTCTGCTTCAACTCAGTCTCATCACTACAGTACTTTGCATACTGCAATAGTTCATCAATCGGCTTTGCTTGCCAACAGATCAAATGACTCTTAATCATCTGGCTAATCTCAGGTCTCAATCCTTCAACAAATCTGAACACAAAATGAATCATGTCTTCCGGCTCAATTGTCTCTGTACCACTGTAATGTTTCAATGCCTGCAACAATCTCTCATAGTATGCATGTATTGACTCCTTTGCTTCCTGGGCTGTCCTGTCTTTGCTCTGCCAGTCAGTGTTCTTGAGCGAAATTCTCATTGTCAAAAACTCAGTCACTGTATGGTAATATTTCATTACGTCAGGGGATGGTGCACCTGTTGCTGGATCTCTCTGAGGTTCTCTTGTTGGCCAATCTACACTCCTCTTACATTCGACCCATATGTCTGCTGGGACTACTATTTCTAACAGGGTGTTCAAATCATCCCACAGATATTTTGTGAGCTTCACAAACCTATCTGTTTGGTGGTACTACTCTACTGGCTTCTCTCTCAACCTGAGATAATCATTTGTAAATGACAGTATGTCCCTTCTGCTCCAAGTAACATTGACAAAATTCCCTCTGGGAATCTCTCTTATTGGTAGACTTTTCACTGCCTCCTCAACCTGCTGCATATTTGCAGTGAGATTCGCAGAATCCCTTTTTCTCTTGTCTCTTTTCCTCGCCCATCTGCCTTCCCATTTGTCTAATGCTCCCCATGTTTGAATGCTCTGAATTAATTCTCTAAGGTGAATTTTCATTCTCGGGACTCTCATGTTCTCAAAATCCTTTGTGTCAAAATCTAACCTGTAACTCCTATTCAAGTACTTTGTTTTCTCAATCTCTATGTCATATTTTTCTGCTAGGTATGTACTATTCCTGCTTTGTTAGTAATCAGCTTGCACAAGTAACGCAATTCATCTTCTCTGAATGTGTAAATTCTGTCTAACCCCATCGTTCCCTCACTTAGGTCTTCTGCCTCTAATCTAAGTCTGGTCAAATTCAAGGCACTTTCTCCGCTGGAATCTCTTTAGTGCTACTCAACTTCTCTAACCATTCAGTTAACTGCTGAGCTGTCAAACCTTGTAATGTTACGTTGTTTTTTCTTATACCTGGCACTTGCTGGAATGTTAGGTTTGGGGTCTCTGGTGTCACCATGCTTGGATTGGGACCTATGTATGATCTCACCTCATTACTTGGATGAGTCCTGAAAGGACTTAAATCAATTAATGGACCTGTTCCATCAAATGTTGGTCTCCTGGGAGTTATTATTCTTGCACCCTGTTCGAGTCGTTCCCTCGCTATGCTTTGGTTCAGAATCTTCTGTTCACCGTTCTTATTGTCTTGGAGCGAACAATGGTATGACTGGACCTATGGTAACTGATACTGCATCTGGACTTGATCGGACATTTGGATCTCTTGGAAACATTATTCCTGTATTCTGACTTGTCAATGCAGACATTTCTGTTTGAGATCCTGTTATGAGAGTGTATCTCGGGACCGTCTGTGTCTCTATCGGGGACATCAAATTAGGGGTAGACTCTATCTGAATCAATGTCGGCTTCGGGTAAATTTTTCCTGTCGGCATTACTAGGCAAGTTACGGTATCTAGCCTCTGCGAGTGTCCTCTCAGCTTTTCTCATTCTTCTCTCAAATTTCATTTGCTGTTGCTGTCTGGCTACTAGTTTCCAAATCGCTTATGCCTCAAGTTTTGCTGGTCTTGGAGGAGGTTTCAAATCATACAGTACTCTCCTCAAATTCTCTAAATTCATCAAATTGAATGGTCCTTGGACAGGAAGGCTAAGCTTCCATCTTTCTCTGTCTCTTTGCACCATTGTTTCAGCCAAAGACATGGCACAGCACCCTGTTCTCCAAATACAATATAGGCAGTGGACATTCTGGCGGTGTTACTTCCCCTAGTCTAGTTGGAATAAATATATCTCCCCTTAGGGCACTCTTTAGAGCTTTCAAAAAATTCCTTTTCTGTATTGCACGCTACTTTCAATCAAATCAGGAAGTGACTTTCAATCCCAAAATCCTTTTCCCTGACCTTTTTAACTAATTGTGCTTCATGGTTGTCCGCCAATCAGTTCGACCCTTCTCACTGAACGACCAATCCCAGCGCGGCTCCAATGATGTCATGCACACGTACAGCTGCTGATAAAGTCTTTCAGCTTGCCCTCCTCAGCCCAAATTCACACAACGGATGCAAAATATTGTGAGAAAAAAAGAAAATCAAAACCCAATTTGTCTGTTTACTACAGCTAGGGTAACACAGTCGCTTCAGAAACCTTACTGATTTTTAACTGAGGCATTTTGCTCTAATAGATACTCCTTCTATCTCAGTTTCCCTGAGTCGCAAGCAAAATTCGACCAGCAAATTTCATTCTTATTAGGCCTCTCCTGGTGCACATAGGACACGTAAATCTCAGTTGAAAAACCTTTCACTCACTTTAGCACGCACTCTCATGTTTGTCAACCACGCCCAATTGACCTATTAAACAGACAATTTACAACATAAACCAAGTGCCTCATACACGTAATACTCCGGAGTCTTAGACCTCTCAGAGTCCATATACAAACAACCATGTAGACAATATTTGAGCAAAGAGCGCCACATAGATGTGAAGTTCGATGACTTCCCTACTCTCACACGTCAGAGTACGCAAACTCCTTCAACAACTTCATTTGGAGTACACAAATTCCCTACACAACCGTATTTGGAGTACACAGACTCCCTAAACCCTCACAAACATCACAATTCACCTGCGATTTGCTTTCCTATTTCCTATTTTATTCACACTGTCACTAGAACGCCAATAACATTCTCAAACAAGTATTGGCAAGCTCCAAGGTTCTAGGAAAGTCATTGTAGGTTCTTAGGGTGACATTTTCTCTCCACTATATATCATTGAATCTGAAAATCTTACCTTTACCAATTTCTCTTGCCAAATCTGTGAATTATTTTGATCTCTTAAGGAGACTACCTATCCAACTCTTTTATCACTTCTGGGGAAGCTTTGCAGCGGCTTCTTAGGCAGACGTAACCATCCTACTCTGTCATCATTTATAGAGAGCAAAAAGGGACCATAAGATGGGCTCTTAAGGAAACTAACCATACACCTGGCCTTATGATGGGCTCTAAAGGAGACTAACAATCCTGCTGTGCTACCATTTCTGTTAGCGTTTCTGTCCTTATTTGGTCTAAATCCCAATTACAGTGCTATATCTTCAACAACATCACTAAACAACATCAAATACCTTTGGAGTCAGAAATCTTCATGCACCATGATCCATTTTACATAGCATGTAAATGAGTCTCAAAACCATCTGGTAAACATACAAAAACAACACTGGCTGACCAAATCTTCTAAAGAATCTTCATCTCACTATTGCATTGATTACTAAGCATTCAAGAGTCACAGTACAAATTAAGAGTAAGAACAATTGCACAATGGAAATAGCATACATCTAGGTTCAGCAACTGAGCAACATCAATTATTATTAATAGCAACCTGTTAACATGTCGGGATTTCCCTTACTAACCATCCGAATAGAATAGCATGTTTGGGCTTCATGCAAAACAATTTAGTCAAAGTTAATTTGTAAAACCTCTAACTATGCCTCAATCAAAACAGCAGTTGGTACCTAGAAACAAAAGACAAACGTACAACAAGAACAATAGCAGTTTGTTATACCTCTCCTCACATGGATCAGCAAGCTGCGATTATCATCATCAGTTGGCATCTGTTCGGTCGACATCAGCAACTGGCCATGAAAGGGAATGGTTCGGAACCAGGGAATCTAATCTATCCAAACCATTTGAAAGCAATATCTAAGGGGTCAGCATTTAGCATCAGAATTTTAAGCAATAAAATTAAAGACAGAATTATAGTCATCAGGAACTGTTCAGCTCCTCAGACAGAATAGAATGAGTGCGCTTCTCCTCTGTGCAGTCGGATTAAGTTAAAACCGTCTAAGGAACTTCCCACGTTGCCATTGGTCAAGAAATCGTATTTTTACAATTAGTCCAATAGGGGTTAATTCCCCAATCTAAGATATAACTAAACTGTCTTTCAAATGCCGATGATTGGCTCCTCTTCTCCTGTTCGCACTGTCAGGCTCGTCAGGTAGCATTTTTGTACCCATCCATACTCCAGTCAGTGCATCCATTGTTAGCTCCTGGGAACATCGCTGTCTCACACATCAAACTATACATTGCATCGTCTACTAGTACAAGATCTTCTAGCAAGCAGTTCTGATGAGAAGGTTAAAGACATCTGCTAACGTTTGGTCAACTTAGTGAGAAACAAAACATGAATTAATTTCTCTAGACATACATTCCCACGATTTTATTAGAAAAGTGCAGCTTAACATTAGGCTGTGCAAACTAGGGCCAAACCTCGCTAACTAAAGGCCTATAATTAATAAAGCAAATACACAATGCAAAATCATTAATATACCACATTGCTACAATAACCTAAACATAGGCACGTCAATTAATATTAATATGCATTCAATAATGACACTCCGTGATTAATGATGGTCAATCAAGTGGGCACATTTTCCAAGTCGCACATTATTTTCTATGTTAGTCAAATTCCGTGCAGATTCACAATTCAAAGTACATGAATATTTATTAGTAATACATTTCAGCAGTCACAATGGCCAAAATGGACTCCAGATAAAACGCAGTTCCACAGATGATTGTGCTAACTGGGGCACAGTTTTTGCAGCAATATATACATTAACATTTGGTACACCATCTCCTGAGGTTTTACAACAAATTCAAAATGAATGCAGGGCTGCTCCTGCCCTGGACTTGGGGATAAAATTAATTGTCAATATTGCCACAGTGTCCTCAGTTATTTTAGGAGCTATAACAGGGGAAGCAGCAGCATTGGTGGAACACCAATGGCTCACACAGGTTCCTTTAACAGATCAGGAATGCAAGCTACCAAGAATAATTGCAGAGACTTGTACGTGTATAGGTCGGGATATTTTGGTGCCAGAGCAAACAAGCCACAGCTTTAAGGTAATCCGGAAAACAATAATACCAAACAGGCACAGGAGTCTTCTAACAACATTCTGGGACAAATAAAAATATATTAAAGATGAAAGAAAGTCACTGGGAAATTATCTGCAATGGGAGAGCTCTGAAACACGCTACAACCTAACCGTGATAATTTAAAACAGCCTGACAGGTATCAGTTTAATGATACACGCCCATCTCATTCCTTTCAGGACTCCTCAGACAAAAAGTCAGAGCGATTGGGGCAGTCAGAGCACAGACAAGAAGACTACATGAAACCAAAAAAGGACTCACAATTTTCATCTGACTCCATAATAAAGAAGGAAGAGAAACTTCCTCAACAAAAACCCTGATTCAAAAAGAATAAGGCTGTGGGAATCTCAGCAAAATATGCCACACATATTGAGTACATTGCTGCCGAACAATGGGCAGTGACTCTGCTAGACAGTGTGGCAGAGGTCACGATAGTTTGCCAGAATATTTAGGATATTCTGGATGTGAGAGCAACTACCAACTATTTAGAAGTCGAAATCCCAGATCGGCAAGTCACCCCTCCACAACGAGTCTATAAATTAAACATTCAAATTGAGGGAGACATAATGAGTACAATTAAAGTTGAATCCTGGAGCTAAGCCTGACCATTCCTATAGTTTAATCTTAGGTTATAGACATTTAAATATTCATACACGCACCTTTCCAATACAAAATTCAAATAAGTACATGTTAGAAATTGAGTCTTTGGTTGACAGGCAGGTTACCCCCTGTTCAAGCAAGGACCCTCACTCTAGTCAGGGTAAAAGAGAATCACCCTCAGCTAACCCCTGCTTACCCCCTTGGTAGCTTGGCAGAGCAGTAGGCTTAACTTCAGAGTGCTAGGTGTAAAGTATTTGTACCAACACACACATTAACTTAATGAAAACACTACAAAATGACACAACACCAGTTTAGAACAATAGGAAATATTTATCTAAACAAAACAAGACCAAAACGACAAAAATCCGACATACACAAGTCAAGTTCTGAATTTTTAAAGATTAAACTAAAAAATAATGCTTAGAAACACAAAATGCTTTGATGAGGTGTTAACATGGCGTCGTGACGAAGTCGTTCCCAACAAGCCGACACCAGCGGCGCCGGACATGGAGTCGCGGAGACCCCCAAGTACAGTACCTTTGGTGAAGAGTGAAAACAAGTCGAATCACGAAGTCGGGGATCGTGGCGTCTGTGCGAAACGTTAAATCCGTGCACTTCGAGCATCATCGGTCACGACGTGGTGCGGCGATTTCCACGGATTTCCACGGAGTCGCAGACTTCAGTGGGGCTGCAGCGGTGTCGGGCCTGCGAAGGTCGTCGCGTTCCAGCGAAGATCATGGAGTCGGGTGCAGGCGGCGTCACCGGATTCAGCAGCGGCATCGGTCCGAAGTCGTCCAAAGTCGATTTCCATGGATTTCCACCAGCTTTCCTTTCAAGGGCCCAGGGAGTGGATAGGGCACCACTTGTCAGAGCAGGAGTCTCTCCAGAGACTCCAGGTGCTGGCAGAGAGAAGTCTTTGCTGTCCCTGAGACTTCAAACAACAGGAGTCAAGCTCTAAATCAAGCCCTTGGAGATTTCTTCACAAGATCGAAGGCACACAAAGTCCAGTCTTTGCCCTCTTACTCTGGCAGAAGCAGCAACTGCAGGGTAGCTCCACAAAGCACAGTCACAGGCAGGGCAGCACTTCTCAGCTCTTCAGCTCTTCTCCAGGCAGAGGTTCCTCTTGATGTTCAGAAGTGATCTAAAGTCTATGGTTTTGGGTGCCCTTCTTATACCCAATTTCTCCTTTGAAGTAGGCCTACTTCAAAGTAAAGTCTCTTTTGAATGTGAAATCCTGCCTTGCCCAGGCCAGGCCCCAGACACTCACCAGGGGGTCGGAGACTGCATTGTGTGAGGACAGGCACAGCCCTTTCAGGTGTAAGTGACCACTCCTCCCCTCCCTCCTAGCACAGATGGCTCATCAGGAAATGCAGACTACACCCCAGCTCCTTTTGTGCCACTGTCTGGTGTGAGGTGCAACAAGCCCAACTGTCAAACTGACCCAGACAGGGAATCCACAAACAGGCAGAGTCACAGAAATGGTATAAGCAAGAAAATGCTCACTTTCTAATAGTGGCAAATTCAAACGCACAATCTTAAAATCAACTTTACTAAAAGATGTATTTTTAAATTGCGAGCTCAGAGACCCCAAACTCCACATGTCTATCTGCTGCCAAAGGGAATCTACACTTTAATCAGATTTAAAGGTAGCCCTCATGTTAACCTGTGAGAGGGACAGGCCTTGCAACAGTGAAAAACGAATTTAGCAATATTTCACTGTCAGGACATATAAAACACATTACTATATGTCCTACCTTAACCATACACTGCACCCTGCCCTTGGGGCTACCTAGGACCTACCTTAGGGGTGCATTACATGTGAGAAAAGGAAAGGTTTAGGACTGGCAAGTGTGTACACAGACACTGCAGTGGCAGGTCTGAGACATGATTACAGAGCTTCTTATGTGGGTGGCACAACCAGTGCTGCAGGTCAAGTAGTAGCATTTGATTTACAGGCCCTGGCATCTCTAGTGCACCTTACTAGGGACTTACTAGTAAATCAAATATGCCAATCATGAATAAACCAATCAACATTACAATTTACACAGAGAGCATATGCACTTTAGCACTGGTTAGCAGTGGTAAAGTGCTCAGTGTTCAAAAGCCAACAGTAACAGGCCAGAAGAAATAGGAGGCAGGAGGCAAAAAGATTGGGGATGAACCTACAGAAGCAAAACAGTCCAACACAACCTCCTACCAGCCTAAAGCCAGGGGAGAACAATCAATACCTTGATGTACTTCCCTGATTGGGGCGATAGAACAAGGACCCACACCACAACAGCAGGGGCATGTTCCAGTTCTATGCCTTCCTGACTCCAGTTGGATCCCTCTGTCCATACTCTCAGGGCCCACTAAGCTAACCCATGCGGAACCCTTCTCCACATCTGCAGATACCATCTGTGCAGCACCTAACTTTACTTTGCTCACAGATGTATCCCAATGGGCAGATAGTACCACCAGGGCCAACACAGTGGTGTTGCCCACTCCACCCCTTGGGTGTGACTCTCATCCCCCACCAGGGGCAACTCTGTCCACCAGGACAGCAAGCCACAGTGACCCCTGACAACTGTCAGGGATGAGAGCCCGACCTCAGGCCTCTCCAACCACTGTGACTGCGGAGAGTGGGGTCGGTAGCCCCGAGTGCCTGGCACCCTTTGACCACTCTCCCTTCCACCAGGTCTGGGATGACAGCCTGATCCTGGTCCTCCCCTCTGGAGCTCTGTGCCCTCCCTCCAGGAGCGGCACCCCCAGAGTTAAAAATTGTCAGGGTGCTTGTGGAAGCAGTCCTGCACAATTCTTCCATCACTGCAGGGCTGTTGACCTGCAACTGGCCCTCCAACCTGGGGTCGTACCTTCAGGTTGGACCAGGGCCAGGGGTGAGGCTTCCCCCCCCCCTGCCCTCCGTTCTGGGGTCCTGCCCTCCCCAACTAGGAGTGGTCCCCCCAGAAGCCAACATGGTAGGAGCACTGTTAGCAGTAGCCCCTTCCTCCAGGTCAGGAGGGACACCCTGAACCTGGCCTTCCAATCCAGGGTTTGTACCCGTAGATTGCACTGGGTTCAGGGGTGAGTCTCTCTCTCTCCTTCCCCTACTCTCAGGGTTCTGCACCCCCCTCTCAGGGAGAGTCCCCCTTGAAATCACACCAGGGGGGGTGATTGGGCAAACCACCACCCCCCCTTTCAGGTCATGGTTTAGTCCCTGCACCTGATCCTCCAGTCCATGGTCTGTACCCTCAGACTGGACCATTGCCTGGCAACCCAGGACTTCCTGGGGGGCATACCTATCCCCCACCAGGTCAGAGTTTACCCTCTGAACCTGGTCATCCAACCCAGAGACACCACCCTGCGGTTGAACCACTGCCTGGCACAGCAGGACTTTCTTGGGAGCACTCCTACCCCCCTTCAGGTCAGAGTTTACCAGGTGAACCTGATCATTCAACCCAGAGTCACCACCCAGCAGTTGAACCATTGCCTGGCACACCAAGACTTCCAGGGGGGCACACTTACCCCGCTTAAGGGACACACCGTCCCCAAGGGCCACACAAGAGTCTGGCTGGCGCAGGTCTCCCGACCTCTGCCCATCTGACAGAGTCTGGATTCCCCCCAACCCAGAAGTGGTCTCACCAAGGTCATTCCTGGGGGGGCTCTGCTCTCAGAGCTGACCCCTGACCCTCCAGGTTCTCCACTGGGGTCCACAACCCCCTCTCAACCCTCTGTCTGGACTTCTGCACCCCTCAATTGGAGTGGTACTGCCAGACACCAGAGCTGGTGGGACGCTGGCGGGACGCTGGCTACAGCCCCCCCCCCCAAGTTCTCCTGACACTGTGGGGTCTCCCTCAACAGATGGCCCTTCGGTACAGGCTAGGCTTCCCTCCTGGTGTTCCCTCATGGAACCCCTCCAGGACCTGGGACAGCATCTCAGGCACCTTGGGCCGCAGCCCATTCCCATTCCATCTTGTCTGAGACTGGACATGGGGTCCCTCACCCATCCACTACACTGGGACCTACCAGGGACACTACAATCCTTCCCTACCTCACCTTGTTGGTAAATACCCAGACCACTCCTCTCAGAAGCACTTCCAAATGCCTCTTCAGACTCTCTGGTACTCACACAGAGGTCTGCCTCCAGTGTACGTTCCCTGGGGTCAGAGCATAGCTCTGGAAAATAAGGACTAGACAGATGCTCTCCAGCAAATACATCACTCAGCCCCTCACATGAATTAACCAAAGTACCCTTCACCCAATCATCCAGTGACTCTGCTTTGAGAAAGCACATCACCCTCCTGAGACTGGTGAGACAGTACCTGACTGTCCCTGACACTCAACCAACACTCTTCTGGGATGTCTTCATACTCCATAACCAGAACTTCTACCTTGTGGGAACCCCTCTCGCTGTCACTCTCATCTAGAGTCAGTAGAGTGCCCCTCTCATCACTAGGCATATGACTCCCTATGCCAGTTCCCCAATCCACCTCTGGTACCCTGTGCATCACTGGAGCTACCTCATACCCCTGAACCTCCTGGTGTGTGTTAACTGCCTCCTTCAAGTAGGGCACCACATCTCTGGGCATGTGCACTTCTTCAGCAGTACTGGATGCAAGATTTTTGCTGCCACCATCTGAACTGGAGTCAGCCCTCATGGCTTCCAGTTTCAGCTCTTCTCAGCTCAGCTCTTGAGCTGCCGACCTTTCTTTTTCCTGGGCTAAGGCTCTCTTCTCCTCAGCCCTCTCAAGCTCTGCTTCTAGCTCTTCCAGACTCTGGATTCGAGCTAGGAGCCAGTCATCTCTTTCTGTTCCCTCCTCAGGGCCACTGCCCTCCTCCTCAGAGTAGTCCTCCTCCTCAGAGTAGTTCTCCTCCTCAGACTCATTTGGTGGTGTTGCCTGACAACGTTTTAACTCATACTGAAACAGGGCTGAGTCAAGATCCTCCCTTCTGGATTTCTTGTTCACACCCAGTCCCCTTTCCATGCAGAATGCTTTAAGCTGCCACTTTTTATAGATAAATAGGTGCAAGAAATTGACTTCCATTCTGCAAAGGCTTCACAACCAAAAATCAGAGTCCAAAAATATTAGCAATATTTCCAGGAGGACATCAGAGATCAAAAAGCAGAATCACAAGACACGTAGTATGTGGTCATGTAGTGGTCTGAACTCAAAACAGTACTGTACACTGATTACTGTATGTCAATACAAATACAAGTCCAAATCCCAAACGCTGATCACCAATGTTAGAAATGGGGTCTTTGGTTGACAGTCAGGTTACCCCCGTTCAAGCAAGGACCCTCACTCTAGTCAGGGTAAAAGAGAATCACCATCAGCTAACCCCTGCTTATCCCCTTGGTAGCTTGGCAGAGCAGTAGGCTTAACTTCAGAGTGCTAGGTGTAAAGTATTTGTACCAACACACACAGTAACTTAATGAAAACACCACAAAATGACACAACACCAGTTTAGAAAAATAGGAAATATTTATCTAAACAAAACAAGACAAAAATGACAAAATTCCGACATACACAAGTCAAGTTATAAATTTTTAAAGATTAAACTCAAAAATAGGGCTTAGAAACACAAAACGCTTCGATGATGTGTTAACATGGCGTTGTGACGGAGTCGTTCCCAACAAACCGACACCAGCGGCGCCGGACACGGAGTCGCGTGGATCCCCAAGTACAGTACCTTTGGTGAAGAGTGAAAACAAGTCGATGCGCGAAGTCCGGGATTGCGGCGTCTGTGCAAAACTTTGAATCCGCGCACTTCGAGCAGCGTCAGTCACGACGTGGTGCGGCGACTTCCACAGCGTCGCGGACTTCAGCAGGGCTGCAGCGGTGTCGGGACTGCAAAGGTCATCGCATTCCAGCGAAGATCACAGAGTCGGGTGCAGGCAGCGTCACCAGATTCAGCAGCGGCATCGGTCCGAAGTCATCCGAAGTCGATTTCCTTGGATTTCCACCAGCTTTCCTTTCAAGGGCCCAGGGACTGGATAGGGCACCACTTGTCAGAGCAGGAGTCTCTCCAGAGACTCCAGGTGCTGGCAGAGAGAAGTCTTTGCTGTCCCTGAGACTTCAAACAACAGGAGGCAAGCTCTAAATCAAGCCCTTGGAGATTTCTTCACAAGATCGAAGGCACACAAAGTCCAGTCTTTGCCCTCTTACTCTGGCAGAAGCAGCAATTGCAGGATAGCTCCACAAAGCACAGGCAGGGCAGCACTTCTCCTCAGCTCTTCAGCTCTTCTCCAGGCAGAGGTTCCTCTTGATTTTCAGAAGTGATCTAAAGTCTGTGGTTTTGGGTGCCCTTCTTATACCCAATTTCTCCTTTGAAGTAGGCCTACTTCAAAGTAAAGTCTCTTTTGAATGTGAAATCCTGCTTTGCCCAGGCCAGGCCCCAGACACTCACCAGGGGGTCGGAGACTGCATTGTGTGAGGACAGGCACAGCCCTTTCAGGTGTAAGTGACCACTCCTCCCCTCCCTCCTAGCACAGATGGCTCATCAGGAAATGCAGACTACACCCCAGCTCCTTTTGTGTCACTGTCTGGTGTGAGGTGCAACCAGCCCAACTGTCAAACTGACCCAGACAGGGAATCCACAAACAGGCAGAGTCACAGAAATGGTATAAGCAAGAAAATGCTCACTTTCTAAAAGTGGCATTTTCAAATGAACAATCTTAAAATCAACTTTACTAAAAGATGTATTTTTAAATTGTGAGCTCAGAGATCCCAAACTCCACATGTCCATCCGCTCCCAAAGGGAATCTACACTTTAATCAGATTTAAAGGTAGCCCCCATGTTAACCTATGAGAGGGACAGGCCTTGCAACAGTGAAAAATGAATTTAGCAATATTTCACTGTCAGGACATATAAAACACATTACTATGGGGGTTATTACAACTTTGGAGGAGGTGTTAATCCGTCCCAATAGTGACGGTAAAGTGACGGATATACCACCAGCCGTGTTACGAGTCCATTATATCCTATGGAACTCGTAATACGGCTGGTGGTATATCCGTCACTTTTGGGACGGATTAACACCTCCTCCAAAGTTGTAATAACCCCCTATATGTCCTACCTTAACCATACACTGCACCCTGCCCTTGGGCTACCTAGGACCTACCTTAGGGGTGCCTTACATGTAAGAAAAGGGAAGGTTTAGGACTGGCAAGTGCGTACACTTGCCAAGTCGAATTTACAGTTAAAACTGCACACACATACACTGCAGTGGCAGGTCTGAGACATGATAACAGAGCTACTTATGTGGGTGGCACAACCAGTGCTGCAGGCCCACTAGTAGCATTTGATTTACAGGCCCTGGCACCTCTAGTGCACCTTACTAGGGACTTACAAGTAAATCAAATATGCCAATCATGAATAAACCAATCAACATTACAATTTACACAGAGAGCATATGCACTTTAGCACTGATTAGCAGTGGTAAAGTGCTCAGAGTTCAAAAGCCAACAGCAACAGGTCAGAAAAAATAGGAGGCAGGAGGCAAAAAGATTGGGGATGACCATGCATAAGCAAAAAAGTCTAACAGTACAGCACTAATGAACAACACTGTCCACAAAAAATACGAAATAACCTTGGTCATTACCTAAAAGCAGAGATCTAACCCAAGGGCTAATCCTTGCCGTGTGACATCAATATTGCATGGTATTGATCCAGAGACATTGTCCTATGTAAATAACGTATAGCTGATAGACGATGACCTAAACTCATATTTAGCCAGAGTAGACTGCATTGTATTGGGATTTGTTGAACATGGCTAGAAATTCAACTTAAAAAAAACAAAAATTGCTTTTCTCAGTGTCCTGTTCCTGGGATACAAGCTTTCAAATGAGGGGAAGAGTCTGACACAATTATAAACCACCAAATACCATCTAAAATCTACAATCCTTGCTAGGATTCTTCTATTCTGGCCGAACATACATACCTGATTATGAACAAAGCATAAAACCACTTTATTACTTAATTCATCCAAATTGTTCTAGTTAACATTCAATACGAGAACACACAAATACTTAGGCCCATATTTATACTTTTTGACGCACAACTGCGCCAACGCAGTTGTGCGTCAAAAATTTAACCGCCGGCTAACGCCATTCCAAAGCACCATGCGGGCGCCTTATTTATTGAATGACGTTAGCCGGCGATGTGGACTGGTGTGCGTCAAAACAAATGACTCACACCAGGCAGCGCCAGCGTAAGGGAAAATGGGGGTTGTGCGCCAAAAAATGGGGCAAGTCAGGTCTGAGGCAAAATTCTGGCCTCAACCCGATTTGCGCCATTTTTTTTGACGCCCAACCTCCATGACATGACTCCTGTCTTAGCAAAGACAGGAGTCATGCCCCCTTGCCCAATGGCCATGCCCAGGGGACTTATGTCCCCCGGGCATGGCCATTGGGCATAGTGGCATGTAGGGGGGCCCAAATCAGGCCCCCCTATGCCACAAAAAAAAACGGAAAAAATACTTACCCCAACTTACCTCAACTTCCCTGGGATGGTGTCCTCCTGGGGTGGGCAAGGGTGGCAGGGGGTGTCCCTGGGGGCATGGAAGGGCACCTCTGGGCTCCTTCTGAGGCCACAGGTCCCTTAACACCTGCCCTGACCCAGGTGTTAAAAAACGGCGCCCATCAGGCTGTGCGCCGTTTTTTAAGTCCTGCCCCCTCCTGTGCGTCAAAAATGACGTCAGAGTATAAATAAGGCGCACAGGCCTTAAAGTCATTTTTTAGAAGGGAACGCCTACCTTGCATATAATTAACACAAGGCTGGTTCCCCCTTCCAAAAAATGGCGCACATGGTGGAACTTTGATGCCCGCGGGGTGGGACGTCACAGTATAAATATGGGGCAGGGTTTGCGCCAATTGTGCGTCAAAAAATTTGACGCACATTCGGCGCAAACTGAGTATAAATATGCCCCCTTAGATCCTTACAGACTGACATGCTTGAAGCAAAACACTTATATGCATATTAAAACAAAACAAACTTGGTCATCTAGATAATTCTGGGTGCAATCGGCATTACCTATGTCTTATTCAATGAAGGTGACACAGACGTGATTGAATATAAATCGCATTTACTTTACACTGTTGTAGGAAGCTGGCTCTCTACATAGTGTACTAAAATGAAGTACACTGTGCAGAGAGTCTTTTTCTATATGTTTCAAACCCAAGAACTTCCTAATCAGGTAGGTAGACTTACAAGCATAAATACTTTGCAGTTTCAGAAATCCACACAGTGCAATTTTCAGAGTATCTCAATGTTATCCTATGGAGGAAAAACAATGTTCAGCAAACCTAGGGTTAACAACAACTTACGAGATCGAGCTCAAGGAGCAATGGTAAGTACCAGACACTAATCAGAACTACACCAACAGGTCAAACCGGGCAGCACTGGGACAGCCAGGTGCAGGGGTTCATTAAGGAGTAGAGTGCCCAAAGGTTCTGTATGGGAGTTGGACCTCGTGGCAAACAGACTGCAGGCCCTGGTGATGAAGTAGACGTGGGGTGCTCAGGGACGTAGGTACACCTTTGGTCCTCTTCTCCCATGCCCAGGGGCAACGGATGCAGAGGTGGCTTTAGGCCCTGAGTTATCTCGTCCGGCAGCACTCGTGGTTGGGGGTCTGGTGTGTTGAGGGTGCAAGTCTCGTCAGGGAGTCTGGCAGGAGTGGACCCAGGGTGGACTCGAGCTCTTAGGAGCTGGGGGGACGTCGTTGACACAGTGACTGACCTCAAAAGGGGCCAGAGGGGACAGGTGCAGTGGTTGCTGGAGGTGTCCTGTTTCCTCTCACCACAAGAAAGTGGGAGAAGGAGCCTGCATACAAAGACTGCAGATGTCTTGGGTCAGTCCAAGATGGGTGAGACCACACTGGATTCGGCCTCTGGACAGCTGGTGACCCACCCTGGCACGACTGTTTGCCTTCACCTCGGTTTGTGGACATCGGGTGCAGTGGTTACTTCTGGTGTTGGGTCTTTGGGGTTCCAGCAGCTGCTGAGTCTTTTCCTAGGAGTTTCTTGTTGCAGAGCAGGTCCGCTGCTCATGGGAGACTTGAGGTTTTTTTTTAAGGCTGTGCGCGCTGGCTTCTTGGGCAGAGTCCTTTTTGGTCAGCAGGCAGTCTGGCATGGTTAGCTGCTTCTTCTTTTTCCTCTTCTGTGGGTGTAACTCTTCTTAATCCTCATCTTTGTTGGTCAGCAGGATCTGAGTTCTAGGGTTCAGGGCTGCCACCTAAATACCTGACTTAGGGGCATTGCAGGGAGTTTCAGGCAGTATCCAATTGACTGCACCCTTCTTATGACCACTTCCGCTGGGAAGTTGGCATAACCCTAATCCTAGTGGCCTAATTCATTCCAAGCAAGATGGTGGAATTTGAAAAGTAGTGGCCACTTCAGTTTAATAAACCTTAGGGGTGGGACTGGCATGAAGTAGGCACTCCTTCTAATTTAAATAATTTTCCCGCCTGTGCGGCTGCCAAAAGTGGGATCAGAACAGGAGGGGCGGCCGTCGTGGTCATTTGAAGAGACCTGGACTGCATTACAAACAAAGCAAGGCTTTTGAAGCTTCTGCCCTGGAATGTCCATCCTGCCTGGGTGAGGTGGTAACACCTCTGCCCAGTTCAGGCTCTTGTCTCAGGCCCTCAAGAGTGGGTCTGACCTTGGGGAGCCAGAAACATGTCTATGGTGGCTGAACTGGTCAGGACCAGTCAGACAGCACAATAGTAGCTGGTAGGTTTTCAGGGGGCAACTCTAAGGTGCCCTCTCTGTGCATTTATTAATAAATCCATCACTGGGGTCAGTGAGGGTTTACTATTATAACATGTTTGATACCAAACATCCCAGGATTCAAGGAAGCAATCATGTAGCTCAGGAACTCGTAATGACCAGTGTCCAGCACATGCATTTAAAATGACTTCCCTGTTCACTTACTATGTCTCAGAATTGACAGAGACATAGCAGGGGCATATTTGCTCATGCATATATGCCCTCACATGTGCCTTGATGCAACCTGCTTTAGGGGTGACTTACACCTGACATATGCAGTGATAAGGGACGAGACACACAGGGGTGTGTGACAGGTCATGTTTTCAATTTATGCTGCATGAACACAAGCAGTCTACAATGGCAGCACTGTGTGGGTTTAGTCAGAGGTCTCTGGGGGTGGCACAACTGGTGCTGCAGCCGTCAGAGACTTTCCTTAGTACCCCAGGTCCTAGGTACCAGGGGTGCTATTTACTACGGACTTACAGTGGTAGCTAAAGAGTTTGCAAATTGTGCAAAACAACTATGCAGGTTTGGGGAAAGAAATCTGGCACTGGGGACCTGGTTAGCAGGGACCCAGTACACTAACAGTCAAAGCTACATCAGAAACCAAGCAAAAAGTGAGGGCTAACCATATCAAAAAGGCTTTCCTATATGACCTCTCCCTCCCCCAAATGAAAGAGGATGGAACTAACCTTCTCCTAGAGAGTCTTCATGGGTGCTTTCCTGCAACTGTTCATCAGACAACCTACCTAGGTCTAGCAAAATTCAAAGATATGAATGTGCCCAGTGTCCCTTCAATTGCAAAGTTTGACAATTGGCAAAGTTTAGTCAATTACACAGAAGATCAGCTCAGGGGTATGGTCAGAAATGGTACATATAATTCTACTCTTTTAGGTCCCAATGGGTAGTTATTGTGACCAGTGGACACAAATGGTTCTCATGCACATTTTATAAACTCTAAACAGGGCTTTAAAACAAACAGACTGAAACTTTGTTATGTTGAGGCACAACATGCAGGGATTGTCACTACAAAAAGCATGGGCAACTTATGCCTGCAGTGGTTACAACACTCCACATTGAAAGCTGTAAAAGAACACCTCTCTCTCCTCTCTGAGGAAATGGATTAGCAAGATTTCTTGTCAGGTCCTAGAACACCACGCTCCAAAAGATTCTTACATGCAATATACAACAAAATATGGACTTTTTCTCAAATGGAAGCTGCTGCTCGTTTAAGGCAAATAAATCAGGCAAACTTAGAGAAAGCATTAGTCGTTGTTGATAATGTTATGAATACGTTGCCCACTAAACAACATTGTGTCATCTCCAATAGACATTATACAAAAATGACATGTCATTTTTACAACATGGACGGAGTCAGCTTAGGTCCATAATGCAGCTAAGTTGGACATTACGGGTTATGAAATTGAACCTCGTGCCCTAAAAGCATGCCAACTCAACAGAGGTATTTCACCATTTATCCTAACACGCAAGCAACAGCTAATGGCAAAGAAGGATGCAACATACCCAATGCTTAATTTAGAAAAGTTAGGAAAGTTACCTTTTAACAGTGGCTGAAACACAGTCTTCAGTGTTGTTAGTACATGGAGTAATCTCTCGGCCAATATCAAATCTTCAATTCACTTACTGCTGGAACACTTTCCAGTGGGTAGGTTTGAAGCTTAGAAGAGAGTTTTTTACATGAGGTGTGGGATCTGCCTTTTGATTATAAATGTACAGTACGAGTAGGGAAAAGGGAGTAATTCTCAGTTGTAGTTATTGTGATACTTCTATAAGCCACTTAACGATTTGTAAACAGGTAACACTGCAAAGCTTTTGTAACACATTGGTGACTAATTTATCCTGTTACTTAAAGGGAGTTCCTGTCCCCTTGATTCACCTAGTCTTTCAGTTACTTTCAAATGGAAGTTACTTAATGTTGAGTGATCAAAGCTTCTGTGGGATGAAAGCAGGTGTCCCATATGTGATTTTGGTTTCTCAAATAGTGACCTGCTGTGGAAATGTGTTGTTTTTCCCTACACATGAGATTAGGGTAGCGACTTTGTAGCCTTCCATTCCTGCCTTTAATATTAGCTTCATCAAGTTGAGCCACCTGAAAGCACTATTGTTCCAAAAACATGTGGCCTTTACATCTACCCGTCAAACATCCAAATTTCAAGTGGCGAGGTCATCTGCTGACATACAATTGCTTTTAAATAATAACTTTCCAAGGCACTTCAATAAACTTGTAAGCCACGATTTTATGCTTCCAACACCATAGGTGTTGTGCACTTTTTTTTAAGGCTATCGGGTCTAGTTTTGTCAGCACTTTCCAGATGGTTTTTGAATTGATACCATCAATCGTGCATTCACTATTTTCAAGTGCTTTTGGAGGCATACTGCTTGTATTGGCATTAATTGGCCGTATTTTGCTATTGCTATTTTGCTTCACAATGAATGTTCCATTTGAAAGCCAAACGGTGGTGGAGCTACCACACTTCCAGCTGTGTTGTGAATGCATGATACAGCTCTTTGGGATGTGTTCATTGGAAGAACTAAATGGCAACTGGTCTTTGTCGTTTCGACCGGTTTGTTTCTACTGCAAGCAGCCTGTGTTTCACTGTCTTTGGTGCCCTTTTGAGTGTGCACTGGATGTGTGTCTTGCACAGCAATTGGTACTATCTAAGGAAATGGATCTTCTGATGTTCCCATTGAGGGTTCATTTTTGGAATTGTCCTAGGAGACGACGCTTGCTCCAAGATGACTTTTATGAGCCACCCTACATGGATATGGATGCTACAGCTCCTATGATATTTCTGTCTGGCTCTAAGATTGTGGGCATTGCGCAGGATGCTACTTCCTCGGCGAAGGCTGAGGTTTTGGATAATGTTTGACCCTTTGATTTGCTCACCGAGGCTTTAATGGCTTTGTTGTCTGTAGATGTGGAATGCTTTTTGGACTCCCTTTCTATTGATATGATGGATGACATTATGGATGCCTCCGTTGACTTTTAAATTTGGCCTTTGGTTTAAGCAAACTTTCCAATTTTAATTGGCACATTTTTATTGTTTGCTCTGCTTGTTGGTGTGAACATTTTATGGCTTCTAGTATTTGAGGATGAGTTTTTAGAATCTGTCTACTATTACTGGCAAGGGAAGGTGTTGTGAGGACCTCTAGGACCTGGGTTGGCTACTTCTGTTTTAGCTTAGTTTTATAATTCATGTTTTACTCATGTTTTATTCATTTTGGTAAGGCTGCTTTTTAGTGATAACTTTTACAAATTGTATCTGCTTGCTTTTATTCCAGGAAAACAAGAAGCATGCTGCTCGTTTAGTTAGCCTTTGACCAACATATAATCAGTACTTTCTGTCCAAGGCTGTAGAATTCGGTACATGATATGCTAGCTTGTGTTGCCCGTTCAGGAGACAGCTTCTGTCACTTAAACACAGCATTGCTTCGGAACTGTATTTCCCATGTGGTATGCTTTATTATATGTACAGTGCACTAACTAAATAGGGCATTCAGGACATGACTATCCTGGGACACATGCTGCTTGACATGCAGCTCGGTTGGTGCTGGTCTGCCAGCTCCATGAGAGGATTGCCATCTACACCACAGGCTGATTCCTGACACTCTTTCCAGGTCTGGGTCTGCGGCTAATCCCTTAGATCAGGCCAAGCAGATGGCCATAACAGCTATGATCTCAGACTAAGCATAGGGTACATCTAGAACCATTTACATCAAAGTTGGATTCTTCATCTTCTTTACCATGTTCATAATGCTGATTACCTTGCTTTGTTTCATCTGCCTAATAATCCAAGTTCACTCTTTATATGCTAGATTGCGATTGTTTCAATAAATGCAGTGAACAATTATTTTGCGTCTTTTTTGTCTCTCCTTGGCATACACGAGCGATAGCATGAAGGGGTAAGATCTGTTTCCACGGCTTCCCTGGGGAGACGGATTGTCATGTTCAGGTTGTCATAATCACCTTTTATGCTGGTGGGTTTGGAGGTTTGGGTGAAGCACTGTGAGCTAGCCAGGAGTTAGGTCGGCACCTACTAACTGTGTGGATAGACTCAGTCTCCCACAATCTGCCTTTCTGTCATCCTGAATGTGCAGTCCTATTACCAAAGTAGGAACTGCATAACAACATCATTGATAAAAACATAGTGCACAGCAGAAGTGTGAGTCATAGTTACCTTAGGGCGTGAGTTATAGTTACTGGAGATAACTAGAACTGGTGTTTTTCAGTGTTTTGTTAATTTAAAACAGTATGTTTTAAATTACATTTTCACCTACCTATAACATCCCTAGTTTTAGTACCCGATTGATTCTTGTAAAGTGAATAGTCATTCTCATGAAGTAAATAACATCGCCTGGACATTGTTTTTCTAGCGCTCTACTCAAGTGAAGTTTCTACATCACATCAACCCTCAGGAATAAGCCCTTGACTACTCCTGCTGGTTAAACCTTGAGAGTCAAAGCCTAAAGAGGAGCTTCCTGGTATTCAGTTATCTTGTGGTAGTATCTTGGTCCTCAGTGTTAAGAAACACAAACAATACGTGTCACATGGACAGCCCATTTGCCACTGAGTTCCCCAGTCCCTGATTGGGGTAATGTCATGGGCCCTGGGCCCACATGCTACACAAATAAGAGACACAGAAACATAGTTGTGGTTACTGGTAACTGGCCTCAGGGCACATGCCCTCATCACTTTTTATATAATGGCATGGTCACCAGACTGGTGACGCCTGTGATGGATGGGTGTGGGGTGAGTGTGGAAGTCAGCCCTCACAGAGTGGCTGGTGGAAACACTAGAATGTGTCCATCAGGGCACTACATCTGGGACTAAAGGCTTTGGCCACCTTTTACACCCTCTGGAAGTCGAGCAAACCTCCTGTACCGTGATGCGTCGCAAGACGTCAGGTGACAACACCCTGAGTCCCTAGCCCAATGAAGAACAGTTGCCTTTTATAATGCATAAGGTATAGGCCCTCATAAGCCAGAGGCGCCAGAAGACCAACAGTGCTGGCGGTCTTCCCCCAGCCATAATATGGTTACTGCCGGAATCCCGCCACAGTTGAGGCGGAAATCCAGCAGTAGCCATGTTGGCGAGCGGTGGCGCCTGGTGGTGCTACCATCTGCACCGTCCCGCCAGTAGGACACCACCAGCCATATTAAGACCATTAATTAGGCCTGACGGTGTCCTGCTGGTGGGACGCTGCCAGCGGTAGCAGCGCTCCTTCCCATTCCCTGCCAGACGACCTCCTCGCCGGACAAGGTAAGTCGGGCGTCCGACAGAGGAGGGGAGTGGGAGGGCGGGGGGTGTTGTGTGTGAGTGTGTGGTGTCTGCGTGTGCATATGAATGTGTGTGTGCGTGTGTGAATGCGTCTGTGAGTGTTGTGGTGTATGCAAGGTTGTGTGCATGTGAGTAATTGCATGTATGAATGTCAGTGTGTATATGTGTAAGTATGCATGTTTGGATGTATGTGTGTACCTGTGCCTGAATGCGTGTGAGTATGTGTGAGTGAATGCATGTGAGTAGGCGTGAGTGAATGCGTGTGAGCATGTGTGAGTGAATGAATGCATGTGAGTATGTGTGAGTGAATGTGTGTATGAATGATTGTTAGTGAATGTGTGTATAGATGAGTGTTAGTGAATGGGTGTATGGAAGTGTCAGTGATTGGGTGTGTGCGTGGTGCGTGTGAGTGTACGTGTGCATGCATGCTGGGAGAGGGGTGGGGACGCTGTGACAGTAGGGGGGTAGGGGTTCTGTGACAGTAGGTGGGGTGCTGTGACAGCATGGGGGTGGTGGGTGCTATGTGTGTAGGGGGTCAGGTGCTTGCGGGGGGTGGAGGAGTCATCTACCGGTGACAGGGAGGGAATTTCCTGTCATTGGTAGCCCTACCGCCATGGTTTTTATGGAGGTGCTACCGCCACGGAAACCATGGCGGTAGGCCGGCTCATAATGCTGTCAGGGGTCTGCTGTGGACGGCCGAGTCGGAGGTGTACATCTCCGGCGGTTCATACCGCCATGGCGGTATGAGTGGAGGTGTGGCAGGTTGGCAGAGGCCAACCCGCCGCACTCATAATGTGGCGGTAAACACCGCCAGCCTGTTGGCAGTGATACAGCCACATTGACCGCCAGGGTCATAACGATGGCTATAGTATTTATGTCATACGACCAGCGTTCATTTCCATAGTAAATGCGACTGGCGCCTTATTCACATTTATGACTGCGTTTAGTAAACGTTGTCGTAACTGCGGCGTGTACACATTTGTATTTTCATCCAGGGGAACCGGCAGCTTAAAAACTCGTACACAGAGATACAAGGGGTTGAAGTCCTCTTTCGTGTCCCAGAGAATCCGCAAAGGAGATATCAGACCCGGAAGAATGCAAGAATAAATGCATCTGCTCAGCACCATAAAACCGTGTCAGAGTGCTGGAGAAAGGAGAAAAACCCGCGCCTTGGATGGCGGGCTGAAGTGGGTTCGTTCTGCCCATGGCTGCTCGTTCCCTTTTAAATCGGGAACCATTCGGATGCCTGTGGGCGATACTGGCGGTGAGTGGTTTCTATTTTTATCACGTTTGGCAACTATTTACTGCACTAGCAGCAAGAATTGGTACTGCTTACGTTTCATTTCACAGGCTGAAGTCCGGTCCTGTAGTGACTACAGCTTTCAGGAACTTTCAAGAACGTTTATTATTCTTCATGATTTAACAATTTAATTCACAGTCAGTTGACGTTGCCAGCATGAGATTCCTTAAAACGAGTTACTGCTTTATGAACAAGTTGCATATATACATCGCTTCATACAGAAGTCATTTCTGGTGAAAGAACCTAGGGCCATATGTAGCAAAGGTTTTTACCCATTCTGTGTCTATGGGAAAAAGTGTTCGTACATATGGCCCCTAGCTCCTTATAAATATATATTTTAATTCAATTTGTAAAACAACAAAACACATTAAAGGGCATATTTACATACCCCTTGCGCCTCCTTAGTTCCGCCATACCGTCATTATTTTGACGCTAAGGCGGTGCTAAGGTGGCATTTTCTCCGCATCAGATTTACAAAGTGGTGCAATGTATCGCGCCACTTTGTAACCCCACGTGCCACATTATACCTGCCCCAGGCATAATGTATGCAAGAGGGACGTTCTGATGCAGGGAAGCCCGAAAAATGGGGCTGTGAAATTTACTAGATTTTACTGCGCCGTTTTTTTCCATCATTTGTAACGCCTGCTCAAGGCAGGCGTTAAAATGACGCACCCATTAAAATCAATGGGCCTCCCTGTGCTTAGCTACCCTAGCGTCAACATTTTTGATGGTAATGCAGCAAAGTGCCACAACAGCGTCAAAGATTCTGACTCTGTTGTGGTAACGACTGCCATGGTGCACCATATTGTAAATATGACACAACCATAGTGTTGTTAGGTGGGGCAAGGGCGACGCAAGAGAAGTAACACATCGGGAACGATTCATCACTTTCTCATAAATGTGCCCCTAAGTGTCTACAGCCGTATGAAGTGAATACAATCACATCAGCATGGTCTGCAGACATTTTCAGTTGCACATCTTATATTGCACACATAATACTGCTGTTTCTGGATACTGTTAATCTTTTATATTAATTATAGATAACACTACACGCAAATGTTCTAAGCAGCGTTTTTCAGATATCGAGATCCTTCTGCAAATTTTCATCAATTCCAACAAGTTTCGTATACATTTCTCCCACCACAGCCCATTCTGTGACATTTTTCACCCAGTGCTTTCATGTTGGTTTCTTAGGTGTTAACCAATACATTGCAATACGTCTTTTAGCTAGCAATAAGGTAATTTGCACAAATCTTCTTTTTAGTTGGATATACACCCAGCAGGTATGTCTAGGGTAATCTGTATGTGGTTTGCATACCTTTCTACTCCTTTCCTCCAATATTAAATTATGTATGAGGCATCCCCATACCATTTGGAAATATGTGGGTTGATCTTATGGAGCGCTGCAAGGATAATAGAGGGTCTATGTGCAGTGTAAAAATGTAAGAGTTGAAACCATGCATTGCTTGATGCCTTGTGAATAAGTGCAAGATCACCATGCCACTGTTTTTCTGTATATTGCATACCCCAATCATTTTCCCATTTTAATCTAGTTTTTAACAAATGCTGAGGTTTCTCATCTCTGATATCAGCATAAAGTCTAGTGACACACCTTCACTCTTGATTTGATCCTACCAACCAGCTCAATTCACTTGACTCACGCTGAGTGTGTTGTACATTTCTGCAAACTTGCTTCAACATCAACTGTCCTATGTCTACTCTAAATGCGTCCATTACTCACTTTAACACTTGCAAGGTGCCCATTTCCAATAGGTCACATGTTACCAAGCAGCTTCCTGCCTTCCCTTTAGACATATTCATCTTCTCATGAAGTTAAGCAAATTCAGGCAACAGCCACAGTGGCACATCCCCAGTGTACAGCAGCATTTTACCCCAGCTAGAGCAGAACACTTTTCATACCAATACCATGTCCCGCACGAGGGAGAAGCCATCAACGCTTATTTGGATTTTGATAAGAAACATGCTATCAGGTCTTTATTAGATAATGACCCGGCTAAGAGTTCCATGTATATACTCTGCTCTGGATCAAACCAGCCAGCCACAATCTTTATCTGAGCTGCCGTGTAATACACGTCTAGGTCTGAATCCCTTGATCCTACTTCCTCATTATTGCATGTTGAGGAATACGCACCTTGGTATTTACTCCAATGCAATATGTACGGGATGTACATATTGCATTGGAGTAAATACCATTTTTGCTATAGGTATTCGCCCTGTCATCAACAAAGGCAAGGAGACCCATCAATCTAAGGACCTCTGCATGCTCCTGATCAATTTGACAGTGTTCAGTTCATGCCACTTGTTCTCTGCGTAGGTCACCATTATCAACAAGTAGTGAAATGACACAGTTCCCCATGAATATCCAGTGGTGAGAGTGTCTGTAGGGGACAGCATGACAAGCATCCCAAAGTGAGCAAGCAACTTTTGCGTAGTTCTACAACGTCCTTGCTGTTCACCAAAACTCCCCAGCATTTTTATTAAGTTTGGCATGGTGTCTTTTGGATTTAATAGATACAACAATTGGTCATCAGTATATAAACAGACCAGGTATTTACGCACATGTATTTCGATTGCCCATTCCGACTGGTCTGACCTACATTGAGATGCTAAAGGCTCCATGGCCAAACCAAATAGTGATGCAGACAAAGGGTATCTCTGCAGTGTGCCCCGTTCCATCTCCCATTCCTCTGGTGTTATTCCGTTTGCCTTGTCCCTGGCCAACAGCCTTGTAGACAGGTGTTTAATTTTTTGATGAATACAGGGCCGAAGTTCATAGCCTTCAACATTATGAACAGGTAAAGCCAGGACACAGTGTCGAAGGCCTTCTCCGCGTCTAATGACACTGCAGCCAGCTCTTCTTGATTATATGCAGTTTTGCAGATTATTGGGGTCATTACAACCCTGGCGGACGGTGTTAAAGCGGCGGTAAGACCGCCAACAGGCTGGCGGTCTTTTTTTTAGTATTATGACCATGGCGGTTACTGCCATGGTCATCCGCCGCTTCCCCGTTCCGCCCGCCAGGGCGGAGACGACTGCTGGCCTGGAGACCTGGGTCTCCAGCCCGGCGGCCGTGACAATACCGCCGCCGGTATTGTGACCCTGCTTGCCGCCGTGGATTTCCAGCGGTAGGAACCGCCATGAAATCCATGGCGGTAAGCACTATCAGTGCCAGGAAATTCCTTCCCTGGCACTGATAGGGGTCTCCCCCACCTCCCACCCCCACACCGACTCCCTCCCCTACACCCCCCACCACCCCTGCCACCCCCAAAGGTGGCAGGGCCCCCCTCCCCACCCCGACCCCCAACATAACATTACTGACACACACCCGACACGCACGCAGGCACCACCAACACACATACACACACACACACCGACATACATGCCAACATCCACACACACACTCAGACACGTACACCCACATTCACACATTCACGCACACATCCATACAGACATACATGCAGACAGACACGCACACATTTCCCAAACACACAACACCCCCGCAAGCATACACGCACTCACACACCCCCTACATACACAGACGCACATCCCCATGCACCCACACAGCACACAACACCCCCCTCCCCTAACGGACGATCGACTTACCTGTTCCGTCGATCCTCCGGGAGGGGACGGGAGCCATGGGGGCAGCTCCGCCAACACCACACCACCAACAGAACACCACCGCGCAGAATCACAGGACGTGATTAGCTCGGCGGTGTTCTGTTGGTGTGGCGGTGGAGCAACCTCCACTTCCCCGCCGCCCGCAAGTATGGCTGTTGGTGGCTCTCCGTTCTAAAAAACGACGGAGGGCAGCCAACGGTCATAATACGCCGAGCGGCAAATCGCCACTGCTGGCAGTCTTCTGCACGGCGGTCCCTCAGCGTTCTTCTTAAAAGACCGCCAAGGTTGTAATGACCACCTATATGTTGTATGCTTCTAATATTAAGTGCTGTTTGTGTACTTGGTGTAAAAGCACAAAGTTCATTATGAACTAAGGGCCTTATTTATCAACATTTCATGCAACACAATGCAATGCAAAGCAGCAAGCTGCCTTGCTGTGCTGTACTGCGCTGTGTGAAAGGGTAGGAATGTGCTGTATTTAGCATTATACAGCACATTCCTGCTCTCTGACGCATTCCCAGGTCTACCAGTATTGGTAAATGTTTCAGAATCCATAGGTGGATGCATGGGAACACCCATGCTCCACCCATAGAACGCCTTCCCAGGGCAGAGTACCGCAAGGCAGTGACTTGCTCTGCTTTGCGTTACTCCAGATTTACCAAGCCATGTGGCCTTGCGTGACTTGGTAAATCTCATCTAGGTTTTGCATCACCCTTGCGCCTCCTTGCATGGCACAAGGGCGATGCAAAACACTGAAAAATATCCCCCTAAATAACCAATAACTCCCTACAATCTTAGTAACTACAATTTTTCCATTATTTTGTTATCCACGCTGAGCACAGACAGTGGTCGGTATTCTTTTTAAGTCTTCCCTCATAGAACGTGGCAAAATGCCCAATTTAAGTGCATTTTGCTAGACTTGCAATAGTGTATTTGCCACTTTATTACGGTGCTTTTGTTAGCATTCTGCTGGAAGACTAATTGTCCCTGATGTTGTGGTCACCTTTATTTGTTTAATATTATTTACAATGCCATTCCAGGATATTGGTGCTTCAAACTGAGCTTTGTGATCTGCAGTCAGCCTTCTTAGTCCTTTGGATGTAAAACTGGGTATGATCCTTCCCCACTCAACACATTTGTGTTCACATGCGACTCTTTATAGTAGGAATAAAACACCTTATTTATCTTTTTTTGTGTATGGTGAGTAACCCTCCTGGGAATCTCCTATAGCAGTGATGTTTGTAGCCATTAGTTCCCTTTCCAGGAGCCAAGCTAGCAATCTGACTGCCTTATCTGCTTTCCTGTGCAGTACCTGAAAGAAGAAGGTATTTTGAAGTAGTTATTTGTCTGTTTCTCTGTTCAGCTATCTCAGCTACTAGTTTTTCTGACCCTGCCTCCTGGTCTAACCTTACGTCCTGCTCTGCATTGGGGTTCAGACACTTTTGCATCCTCACCAGTTCCTTCTCTTTGATGCCAAGGGATACTTTGAATTGTATAATAAGTGATAACACCAGAGAGATGGCCGCACCTCTCATAACCACCCTTTAGGGCATCCACTCTACTTCTGTATTAGTGGCACTATTCTCATTTAGTTCAACATAATCCATTATCACGTTCTCCATGGGCAAACAAACTCTGGTTCCTTTAAGGCTGAAACTAGTAAACCCCCTCTGGGTATCATGGCTACTGACAAGACCATGTCCACTCACCTGAATTCCAGGTTCCGCAGGAGCAAAGAGAATACAACCCTTACCCCTAAACACTATTCTCTCATATCTGAACTGAACAGGGAAGGAGAGAATAGTCTCTGGGGGAAAGGGATAGGGAATAGGGATTTGGGAAGGGAAGAGAAACAAAAACACTGGTTCACAAAGGAGCATCACTGTTGTTCTAAGAAATTTGCCTCAGGGTTTGGTGCAGGAATTTTTAAGACCAAAAACAAATCAAAAACAAATATCACAGAGTCTGTCAGCAAAAAAACAATAATTATTATAATTTGATTGAGCAACCACCGTGCCTTTCAGCAAAATCACAATAATTATTAGCACTTGAAAGCTCAACTATTAAACACGATTTTGTAACTCACAACAAAATCGTTATAAAATCAAACGTATTAATTTTTCTTTTTTTATTTGTTTTCACACAATAGACTCGCTCCAAAAATAATCAGAATAAACGTAAAATTTAGCATAGATATCGAGCAATGCTTTCAGGAGTTCACAACACTTAACTTCAATGCTGACTTTTAAAATACTTCTCAAGCTGTCTTTGGAAAATAGTCTTGTATCACGCTTACCTCAGCATCGACAAATGTTTTTCATAATGCACCAAAAGATCACTAACTTCGAGAAGGTTGAAAACAGGGGAACGAGAGGGGGATTACTCATGAACCGACTTCTTTTGGAATGTTTTCAATTATTTGAGGGAGATGGAATACTGTTCGTAAATTTTCCAGCAACAGCGAAAGTAATCCACTCCAGAGAGGGAAGCTCCGATGAAGCCTCACACTGAAATGACGACTCCAGAAAGAATCACGGAAACTTCATCTGAACCAGGAACACTTGCGAGCAAAGGAAGACTGGAAGCCAAGCACAGCAAACACCTTGGCAGTTCTATTTATAGACTGGTGATGAGTCATCAGACACATGCTGGCGATGAGTCATCAATCACTTCTGATGATTCATATTAAGGAATTCTGGTGATGAGTCATCAAACACTTCTGATGATTAATTTGAAGGAATTCGATGCCTCCGTAAACCAGTTGGCACACAGTTCACAAATGGAACAACACTTGCTTTTATCAATATAAAGAAAGATGCAATGTAGTTTCTCTCACAGGTTACAAGGAAGTGCTGTGCTGTAAACACATTCATGGCATGTTTCATCATTCTTCATACATGCTGATTTATTTTGTGAGGGTGCAGCAAGAAGCGTGTGTGTATAAGTGCGAGTGAAGCATATGGGGGGACAATCGAGCAGAGCCCTTCCAGATGTTGTATTTGTGTGAGGTATTGAACGTGGTCCCTATCAACCAACACAAAGGCTATAGTTGAGTATGTATTCTGAGGGGGACTAAAATGGGAATACTCTCTTAGCATGTGATTGGGTACCCTCCAGATGTATACCATGTTTAGCTTTAGATTTTCCATACCACTAAGCAGTAAACAAAACATTCCTTGTTTGTATGTGAGGCTCTGCAATGATCTGTGCTCCCATCTAGAAAGCATTTGAAGTCCCACATCCACAGTACCACACCCTAAATATAGGGCTATCCTGTCACTTAGGAGTCCGTGAAAATCAGCAACAAGAACTTTTAGAGTATAAACGCCCACTAGAGTTACTTCTCTGCCATTCATCTGACCATGTAATATCAAGGGCAAGATTTGTCAATATATCATGTAATGCAATGCTTGCTGCGCTGCATGAAATGGAGAGGGATGGAGTGTGCCATATTTACAAATATATGGTGCATTCCTGCTATTTGCTTGCACTAGCACACAATCTGCTGCCTAGCGCGAACGCAGGGCCTTGAGACTTGGTGCAAGGGTGCCAGTGTCTCAGGCAGGATTTTCTTTGAGCAGGAAGAGACACCTTCCTTCACAAAAATAATCATTTGAGGCGTTTTCACTTACAAAGAGGAAACAATGGGGAGAAATAAATATATTTGTCCTCGTTGTGCTTCTATCGAGAAGATGTACAATTCTGACCCATTCCCAGGTTACTAGTTATGATAAATGTAGGAATGCGCCCCAAAAAATGGGTTATGCTTGGGAACACCGACGCTCTACACATGGAGTGCCTTCCTAGAGTAGAGTAATGCAAGGCAGCGATTTATGCTGCCTTGTGCCACTTTAGATTTACCAAGCAACCCAGGACCATGCATGGTGACCTTGCATTGCTTGGTAAACCTGACAAAGTTGTAAAGCAATGGATTGGAGGCAGCCCTCTTGAATACTAGGGCTGATGTTTTGATTGTAGGAGAAAGAAATGATGACACTCTTACTGTCTGTATGTAATGCAGTATAATTTGCTAGCAATTAGTGTCAGCTGATTAAAATCATAGGAGATTTGAACACTCTCACGGTTACTGTACAAGCAAGTGTCCAAAATCCTTTAAGGGGGGAGTCTGTACTTTTGGTGCACGTGTCCGTTCGGATCCCCCTTCCTAACAATATAACTCAGAACCATGGTGCCTCTTGTGGTCTCTTCCAATACACTCTCTATACACTCCTTTATAGTAAAGACTCATACATGAGTAGCTGTGTGTCATACTTAGGATTAATTACAGACAGAATCCCTGATACAGGCCGTCTTGCTGGATTCAGGAAAATCTTTACTTATCTGCCTGAAGATAATGTGGCCACCCATAAAGCTGGGTCTCTGCAACACATATACCATTCACATTAAAATCTTTCACCAACACCCAGTCTGGCTCGTGTTGGCATCTGACGCTCAGGAGTGAGGTCCTAGATCAGGGTTGATTCAGGCTTATGCAGCGAGCACAACAATAAGTGCCTCTGGTAGGTATGGTACCAGAATATCATCTAACCTAAATATTGTGCCCTAAGTGTCGCTTAGGGTATCTACGTGTTAGTTAGAAGCCCTTGTCCAGCCCTTGTCATACAATTGAGAAACCCTTTTTTATCAGGAATGTGGGGAAGTTAAAATGGCTTCATGGAACACTTCAGATCTAAACTCGAGGATAATGATCGGAATGAGTGACTTGACCAGTTGTATATCTGCGACTTCAAGGAAATACTACAGGTAGGCTGATGAAGCAGAAAATGAAGGTTTTGATTTATTAACGCATAAACGTAGTGTGAAATAATCATGTGTGACTTTAACCGAACTAATAAAGATTGTACGGGGACAAAATGTGCCCTTAGAGTAGTTCGCCAACATTTATAAGCGCGCTTTATATAACGTGGTGTATTAGAATTGCACTAATCCGACATAATCATAAACGTGTGCTACGATTTGCTTGTTTGAAATGCGTTAGCTTAGCATTACTTTAGCGGAGGCTTTGGCCTAGTGGCCTGGTCTCACGGTTTAGATGCTCGTATTTTTCCAATGTGCTATTAAACGTGTATTTTTGCTTGAAGCTGTACTTTTCCACAGAAACCGTTCACATGCTTATCTTAAAGTTTCGTGCCAGCCTGGCATATTTTCTCTTTACTCCAAGGTCGATTTGCAGGTGCGGACAATGGAGGCTCTGAAAGTGAACTAATTGGTATACAATGTTGCAACGTGCGTACCCATCTCCAAGGATAATGTATGCTTAAGTAAAAGCTTGAGAACTGTCGTTTTTGATTGGGCAATTTGAAGCTAACCTATGAACCCTCCAATGGAAGACCCTACTGGATTCGAACTGTTGTCTATAAAACCCAGGTGCACGAGAGGAAAGTAGCTATTATCAGCCATTACCAGCTATTGCCCGACATTGCGTCATTTCGTAGCTATTATGGCCCATCTTGCTGCGACGCCATTTTGAGATACTTTGATGCTTTCTCTAATCGAGAGAAAGAGACTTTAAATGATTCTTGCCTTAGAGACTTTAACTTTGATCCCTTTGCATGAAGTAGTAGTTTTATTTTGCCGCCGTGAGGCATTTGCCCCGTCCACCCCTGCCCCTTTGCCCCGTCCCATGCCGATCGAGAAACGGTACCTGTGAGACGAAGACTTCCTTGTATGCTGATCGTAATTGGTAAATATGAAAGGAAAATTGTAAAATTGCATTGTGTTTCTTTTAGGTAACCAACTGCTGATTTTGATAAGAGCCCTAGTTAGGAGTTTTTCTAAATTAATATTGCTAAATTGTTTTTTTTGCATGAAGTCCCACATGCCGATGCTAATTTGAGGTTAGACTAGGATTCCATATGTCGCACGATGCAATTTGAGATCTTGTTATGCTGACTAAATGTACGCAATTAGCTCATTACAGATTATCGTATTAGTGATTTGCATTGCCATTATCGAATGCCTTGTGATTCAAATGCTACATAGATTACACTTGTTTCGCCGTTATGGACAGCTATTAATGTTCATTTATGTTTATCAATTGGTGTTGAGACACATATATATTGTGCTAGCTTTGTTAATATAGGGAAATAAATTCACTAACTTTGCAATAAACTGGTGTGGTTATTCCTGACTGAAAGGTCAGGGTTCGCCGAAATGTATTCTGGATTAATTGTTAAGTGTTATGTTGAGCAGGGTATTGCTTATGTTCGTTATTGATTATTGATTTGATGCAATTGATCGACATAAGAGTACGGAGAGTTCCCACTTAGTCAAAAGATTCATCGGCCTAAAGAGCGTCCAAATACAGGTAAATTATTAGTACGGACCGCTCTATCAGTAGATGGTAGCAGAGGACGGTTACGTCTTTTGGGACCCTGTACTCTTAGAATACATGGTGTTGAATTAACGGTTACGCATTTTGAGACCCCACTCGAGAAGTTGAATTAGATTTTTCTTGGGTAAAACAGATTGACAGAATGATGATGGGCTAGGTCCACCGCGACTTTCCCGGGATCTCGGAGCTTGCGAATGGAGAGAACGGAGGTGTGGATTCGGCGTTGGCGGTACTAGTGATGGTATGAGTGAAGTTAGGGTTTTGCGCTTGCACAGCTTATTGCCGCAGGGTGTGTGAAAATGTGAGGATTTTTTTCTTTTAGAGGATAGCAGAGGTGCGGCTCCGAGTGTAGAAGTAGAGAAGTCGTCGAACTTCATAGAAATAGCGGAGGTGCGACTCCGAGTGTGAGAGTAGGGAAGTCGTCGAACTTCATGTGCGTGTGGCGCTTTGTGCATAAAAAGGTCCACGTGGTTGTTGTTGTTGAGACGGGCCCTGCAAGGTCAAGAGACTCCGGAGTATGTTGATCCATGTTGTGGTCTGGGCGGTTTAGTAGGTTGATCGGGCGTGGTCAACAAGTCGGTACGTGTGTTAGGGAGTGAAAGAAACTTCGACTTCGGGCTTTGACAAGATTCTAAGTGCACTAGAATAGATCATTGACAAGTTGAGAGTAGGTCTGCGGGTCAGATTTGCTTGCGAACGTGGGGACCGAGAAAGACGGAATAGCGGCCGAGGCTAGTGAAAGGTCCCTAAGGTCCTGAAGCGACTGTGTTACCCTTCCTGTAGTAAACCGACAGATCTGTTTTATTTTTTTGGTAGCTCGCAATATATGCAAGAAGTTGTTACGAAAAGAGGTGAGTGAAGGAGGACTAGCCGCAAGGCTTTGTCAGCCGCAGTGTGTGTGAGTGTGACGTCACTAGGAGCCGCGCTGGGATAGGTTGGTTGGAGAGAAGGGTCGCGCACGGATTGGACGCAGTCCGTGGGGCTCGATTGGAAGGGGAAAGGCAAGCGAAGAGTATTCCGGGAATTAAAGTCACCTATTGATTACAAACTTTGTGAAATAAAAGACGAGAAAATGAAATTCCTTAAAGCATTTAGGAGTGCGATGAAGGGGGAGTCTTACATTAAAGCGAGCGTAGGAGAGGAAACGCCGCCCGAAGGCACACCAGCTTACATTGTAATGGAAGAGAAGGGGGTAGCTCCGTGTCTTTGGCTAAAGCAATGGCACAAACTGACAGAGAAACATGGGAGCGTAGCGTTCCCGATACATGGGACATTCAATATAAGGATCCTAGAGAATTTGAGATTCACGATGTACAACATGAAGGTACCTCCAAGGCCAGCACAGTTTGAGGCTCTAGCGATTTGGGAACTAATGGCCAGACAGCAACAGCAGAAGAAGTTTGAGACCAGGATGAGAAAGGTAGAAAAGACACTAGCGGATGCTAGGTGGGATAATGCACAGAAGGTGTGGAGGTCAGATGTACTGCAGGGAATAAAACTGTTTCCCGCAATTACTAAGGAAGAAGAAGAGGCAGGCAAGAAAGCTACCTGTAAGACAGACAGGAAGTGTTCCAAGGATAGAGAGGACGAGGAAAAGTTGAGAAGAGAAGAGGAGTTAGAGGATGAGGAGTTAATAATGCAATTGCTGAACGACCGTCCACCACCTTATGCGGAGAATGGACAAGGTCCAAGTACCAGTTCTGCCCCTCCGGCATCGGTACGGAACAGTGAAACCCAGAGTTCAGGAGCATCATCGGGATCTAAGGACCCGAGTTTATTGTTCACTCCGCAGATACCGCAGGTTAGGAGAATATATCCAGATGTGCCCATGTTGAAACCAGCAGAAAATTATCAGCCGCAGATGCCAGGGTACTACAGCTGTGACAATAGTGGAGGAATGGTTCTAGAACAAACCGTAAGGGGAGTACAGAATGGTCACAATCCAACAATGACACAAGCTGAATCAACTCAGTTTTTGATGCCTCAGAAGCAGATGCAGGGGGGAAACGCACATGCTCAAATGACGGGGAGTCAGATGGGCATGCCGGCAATGATGACCCATGGTGTGGGAATGAACATGCCTCAAAACATGGGAAATGGACAGAACCCAGATGCGATATCCCTACCCATTACTGTAGGTCCACCGGTACCTTTGTATAGTCAGCCTAACTTAGGTATGAGCAGTCAGGGATCAATGCTGCAGAATGGGACAGAGAGGAGGTGCATAGAAAACACTCCAGGGATAACTCCTATAGCGGCTCAGCCAAATGGATCTGGGTCCTTGATGGAGTTTAGTCCCATATGTGCTCAGTCAACACTGGTGAGGTCGAGCCCCCCACTGATAATACCTCTAACATCGAATACTGAAAAGTTGCCGCAACCATCAATGGCAGTCGATGTGAATGCTACACTGATGGGGGTAAATGCGCAACAGCTGACACAGTGGTTCAACAGTTTGAATTCCACACAAAGTTCAGACAGTGGGAAAGGGGAAGATTATCTGAATAGGATGAGGCTGAACATGGAAGCACAAGAATTGGTGGAAGGGACTATGGGTGTGAATAGGTTGGAGTCCTACTCGGAAGAGGAGCTGAGATACCTATGTCCAAAGATCACGAAAGAAGTGAACAAGGTACATAAAAGCTTGCAGGAAGTAGCGGACAGAAACGGGGTTGACATAGACAAGATGAAACACTTGAGCAGAAGCTATAGGTTGGATTTTGGGGCCACAGATTTTGAACACATGAGGTCTGCAGGCATGAAGGCGCACCTTAGAGAATTGCTGCAGAGTGCACAAGTGTGGAGGTGCTTAGACAAGTGGGAAAGCAGATGGGTAAAGAGGAAGGAAAAGAGGAGGGACAGTGCTACAGAGCATAATGAGAAAAGACCACAGAGTAGCGAAACAGTAACCATGTTACCAATGAGGGAGACAGCAGGGGGAAAATTAATACATGTACCATGGCACAGAAGCGATATTCAGTCTTTTACGGACGATTTTCCCAAACTGAGAGAGAAGCCAATTGAATGGTATCAATAGACTGATAGGTTTGTGAAGCTTGCAAAATGTCTCTGGGAAGACCTGAATACTCTCTTTGAGATTGTGGTTCCAGCAGATTTGTGGGAGGATTGTAAAAGAGCTGTAGGTTGGCCGACAAGTGAACCAGAAAGAGACAGGGAGACGGGTGCACCATCACCTATGGTGATGAGCTTGTACTACAAAGTGATTGAGCATTTGAAGACGAAGGTTGCCGCGAAAAATGTGGATTGGCAGAAGATCGATCGAACTGCCCAAGAGGCTAAAGAATCGATTCACAGTTACTATGAGAGGTTGTTGAAGGCGTTCAAGAATTACAGTGGCACGGAAACAATAGAGGCGAAGGACATGCTTCATTTTGTGTTTAGATTTGTGGAAGGGCTGAGGCCAGAGATAAGTCAGATGATAAAGTCGCATTTGATTTGCTGGCAGTCGAAACCGATTGACGAAGTCTTGAATTATGCAAAATACTGTAGCGACGAAATTGAAGTGAAACAGAAAAGGTTGAAAGAGAAAGTGATGATGATGCAACTTAAAGCAGCTCAGACAGGTGTGCAAGGTTTGCAAGGGATGCAAGGGTTCCAACAGCAGGTACTGCAACCGCAGCCGCAGTTGCAGGGAAACATGTCGTTTCAGCCACAGGCCAGAGGCAGAGGAGGTTTTGTGAATAATGGTCCGGATTTGAACACTGTTGTAACGGGTGTGCAGGCAATGAAGAAGGTGATGCCGTGTCACGTGCGCGGAATTGTCGGTCATTGGAAACGCGAGTGCCCGATGGTGGTGCAGGAAGGTGCAGGTGCAGGTGTAGGTGTTGGTCAGCAAAACAATGATGTCAATGCATTTCAGACAATGAGGGGACCGAAAATGAGAGGTCCAAACCCAAATTTTCAGACCGTAAATCAATTGCAGGGATTGCAACCTATGCAGCCGCAGCAGATACAGATGCCCCGTATGCAGATGACGCAAATGCAGCCGATGCAACAGCAGTTACCCATGGTACCTAATCAGCAAATGCAAATACCTTTGGCACCAATGAGTCAGCAGCAAGTGATGGTTCCTCCACAGGTCTCGGGTCAGGTAATGAGTACAAATGGCACCGTACAACAGTTCCCATTACACAGTGAGAGTGGAATAAACAATGTATGGGAGAGTGAGAGCTCAGAAGAAGAAGGAGATTGTGTGCTTGCAGCATCCTTGGAAGTTGATCAAAAGGGTCCGTACGTAGAGGGAAGAGTAATGGGTCATCGTGTCTCGTTCTTGGTTGACACAGGAGCCACACGTTCAACTGTTAAGAGTAGTGAAGTACCGAATTTGCCACTCTCAGGGAGGACAGTTCAAGTGGTGGGAGTAGCAAACAGACATCTGACGAACCCAATAACAGATCCGGTACCAGTCAGCATCGGTAACTATCAAGGGGGACATCAGTTTGTGGTATGTGACTCAAGCCCGATAGCACTATTAGGGAGAGACCTATTGTGCAAATTGGGTTGTTCGATCATGTGTTCGAACGAAGGAATAACAATCCAGACGAGCAGTGATGGGGAAGAGGAGGACAGTGTAGAGGGGGATGAGATGGAAACGGTAGATGAAGAATATCCTCTGATTTGTCTTTTCCTGATGATAACTGAAAAAGATATTCCAGCCGAATTACGGGAAACAGTCGGAAAGGAGGTGTAGGACATGACAGGGAAAGAGGTGGGATTGATGAAAGGAGTGGAACCAGTGAAAGTGACTGTAAAGCCCAATGCAATCTTTCCCCAGACCCCACAATACCACATGGCACAAGACACCCTCATGAAAGTTGCCCAACTTATTGATGAATTTGTAAAGCAGGGAGTACTGAAAGAAGTGTTAAGCAGTCCATGTAATTCACCAATAATGGGACTAATAAAGCCGAGTGGAAAGGTCCGACTTGTGCAGGACTTGAGGAAAATAAATGACATCATAGTCAAATGTTGCCCAGTAGTACCGAATCCAGCTGTGATAATGTTTCAGATCCCTTGCGATGCCGAATGGTTCTCAGTCATCGATTTGTCACAAGCATTCTTTTCTGTGCCTCTTCATGAGGACAGCCAATTCCTCTTTTGTTTCAAATTCCTAGACAGAGTGTACAGTTGGTGTCGAATTCCTCAAGGGTTTTCTGAGTCACCGTCAATCTTCAATCAGATTCTAAAGAAAGATTTGGAAGCATTAGAATTGCCATTCGAGTCAACCCTAGTACAATACATTGACGACTTACTGGTTGCATCAAAGACAGAAAGTGGCTGCACAGCCGATACCATTGCTCTGTTGAATCATTTGGGAAGGAATGGACATAAGGTGTCTCCTTCCAAATTGCAGTTCTGTCAGAAGAAAGTGAAATACTTGGGTCACCAAATAGAGAAAGGGTCACGGAGAATAATGAAGGAAAGAATAACAAGCGTACTTCAAATGAATCCACCAAAGACAAGGAGGGAGGTGAAGAAGTTTTTGGGAATGGTGGGCTACTGTCGCCAGTGGATTCCCAACTTCTCAACTCTAGCAAAGCCTTTACTGAAACTGACCCAGAAGGATGCCTTGGATCAAATTGAACTGAAAGGAGATGAGATGGATGCTTTTGTTGAATTGAAAGAGTGCATGTGCAGGGCTCCAGCTTTAGGTATGCCTGATTACACAAAGCCTTTCACATTGTTTTGTCATGAACGTGATGCATGTTCTTTGTCTGTCTTGACTCAAGCTCATGGTGGCGTAAACAGACCAGTAGCGTATTTTTCAGCTACTTTGGATCCGGTCGCAGCAGCACTCCCAGGGTGTTTGCGCGCCGTAGCAGCAGTTGGTATCAGCCTCACTCAGAGTGAAGGAATAGTGATGGGACACCCAGTAACAGTCATGGTCCCTCACTCAGTTGAGATACTTTTGACCCGCTCCCGAACGCAACACATGACTGGAGCAAGACTCACAAGGTATGAAACGATTATTCTGGGCTCACCGAATGTGCAGCTGAAAAGGTGCACCACGTTGAATCCAGCAACCTTGCTTCCTGGAGAAAATGCTGAAATTGAGAACGCTGAAGACGTCGAGCATGACTGCCTTCAGGTGACTGAATTTTGCACAAAACCCCGACCGGACATTAAGGATACTAAGCTTGATGAAAATGACCAAATTCTTTTTGTTGATGGTTCATGCCTAAGAGACGGGATGGGGATTTTGAAAGCAGGATATGCTGTATGTACTGTAACCGGGGTCTTGGAAGCGGGATGGCTTCAAGGAGTCTATTCTGCACAAGTAGCAGAACTTGTAGCCCTTACCAGAGCATGTCAACTGTCTGCACTGATGAAAGTCACCATTTACACTGATAGTCAATACGGGTTTGGGATTGTGCATGACTTTGGACAACTGTGGTCACAGAGAGGTTTTCTGACTTCTTCAGGATCCCCAGTGAAGAACGGGGAGAGGATAAGGGAATTGTTACACGCCATTCAAGCGCCAGCCGAAGTTGCAGTGGTAAAGTGTAGTGCTCACACGAAAGGACAGGACTATGTTTCTCTGGGAAATGCATATGCGGATCAAGTCGCAAGATTTTGTGCCTTGAACTGTATATTACTCAGGGATGAATGGAATTCGATAAGTGAGCCAGAACTAGAACCAGCTGAAGCATTTGCCTTGAAAGTTGTAGATACAATAGACGAATTAAAAGCATTACAGAATAATGTCAGGGAGGATGAAAGAGATTCCTGGATTAAATCACAATGTATAAAGAGACCAGATGAGTTATGGGTTTCAAATGAGGGAAAACTTGTTTTGCCAAATAGTCTCTTATCACAGCTTGCGCGGTTCTATCATGGGCAAGCTCACCTAGGGAGAGATGCCATGATAAGATTGTTCAAAACTGATTGGTTTAACCCCAGATTTCGTCAAGCTGCAGAAGCAGTTTGCCATCGATGTGTCACTTGCCAGCAGATGAACCCAGGAAAGGGAACAGTTGTGAACGCGAGCCACATTGGTAGGGCAAGCGGGCCTTTTAGTCGTATGCAGATGGACTTCATTGAGATGCCCGTGCATGGAGGTCTAAAGTATGTGTTGGTGATTGTGTGCATTTTTAGTCACTGGATTGAGGCATACCCCACACGTAGAAATGACAGCCTTACAGTTGCAAAGCTATTGTTGAGAGAATTAATACCACGTTTCGGATTCCCGATCTCTTTAGAATCAGATAGGGGAAGTCACTTCAATAACGAGGTGATAAAGTTACTCTGCGAAGCGCTGAACATTGAGCAAAAACTGCATTGTAGCTATCGCCCTGAAGCATCAGGACTGGTGGAGCAGATGAATGGTACACTGAAATCAAGAATGGCGAAAATATGTGCATCGACAAATTTGAAATGGCCTGACGCATTGCCCTTAGTGCTAATGTCAATGAGAAACACCCCTGATAGAAAGACTGGATTGTCTCCGCACGAAATTCTCATGGGCAGGGCTATGAGACTTCCTGCAGTTCCCGCAAACGCGCTTTTGAATATTACAGATGATATGGTGTTAGATTACTGCAAAGGACTGGCTGACGTGGTTCGCTCTTTCTCTCACCAGGTGGAAGCGACCACCTTGCCACCGATCCAAGGTCCAGGACACGCACTGAAAGCAGGTGACTGGGTCGTGGTAAAGAAGCACGTGAGAAAGTCGTGTCTGGAACCCCGTTGGAAAGGCCCTTTCCAAGTGATCCTGACAACAACTACCGCTGTGAAGTGTGCGGGGGTTCCCAACTGGATTCACGCCAGTCACACAAAGAAGGTGTTGTGTACCACAGATGAGGAAGTTGAAGCGCTGAAACTGCCAGTGCCTGATAAAACAGTGCCGAGTGCTGAGACAGAACAAAAGCGAACTGAAAACGGACAGGCAGAAGCAGGAGAGAGAGAGATATTATTGGAGAACGAAGAGTCCGACTCACTTGGGGAAGACCAAGGAGAAAGTTCAGACAGCGACGAAGAAGCTGAAGGTGACAAAGAACCTGAAGCAGCTGAAAGTGATACAGAGCCTGACGAAAGTAACGGTGAAGAAGGGCTCGAAAAAGGTGAAAAGGCAGGAGAGCCTGACCAGAGGAGGGCTTTCCCAGAAACAGATGACACAGAAAAAGAAAAAGAGAACGTGATCGATTCCCCAGAGGGAGGGGACAAGGCAGAACAGAGCGAAAAGGTTCAAACTTCTACAGAAAAGGTTGCAGGTCCATCGAATGGACACGGTGCAAAGAGGAGACTTAGGTGGTCATTCTGACCTCGGCGGTAAAAGGCGCCTACCGCCGGTCAGAAATCCTCCATAATCCCGCCGCGGTCGCGGAAACCCGCCACGGTCATTCTGACCCGCAGAAGGCAAACCTCCGAAAATCCGACCGCCACAACAGACCGCCAGACCAGCGGTCGGCGGAAAGGTGGAGGTGACCAAACCTCCACCGCCACGCCAACAGAAATACGCCCATCCCATTACGACCCACGAATCCACGCGGCGGTCATTCAAACGCGGTATTCCATTGGCGGGACACACCGGCGCGGTCAGAATACCCACCAACGAACAAAACTCACCCACATTGGACGATTTGAATCCCACACACCTGATACACATACACACACCACTCCCACACACACAATACAATATAAAACACCCACCCACATCACCCACAAACCCCTACGCTTACAAAATCGTAAAGAAGGCAAGAGAGAGACACCAGGATCCAAAACATAACAGCCACAGCCACTCAACACCATCACCCACACACTATCCACACACAAAACAACACACACCACCACACTCAACTCACTTAAATACACATACTCCACCCCACACATCATACACACCACCCCATGGCACCCCAAAGACAACCCCGCTTCACAGACGAAGAACTCAGGGTTATGGTGGAGGAAATCGTTCGTGTAGAGCCCCAGCTGTTCGGCACACAGGTCCAATACACCAGCATTGCCCGGAGGACGGAGCTATGGCAGAGGATTGTCGACAGGGTGAACGCAGTGGGACAGCACCCCAGAAATCGGGAAGACATCAGGAAGCGATGGAACGACCTACGGGGGAAGGTGCGTTCCATGGTATCCAGGCACAACATCGCCGTGCAGAAGACTGGCGGAGGACCCCCACCTCAACCCCCACAATTCACATCATGGGAGGAGGAAGTCTTGAACATCCTGCATCCTGACGGCCTCGCAGGAGTCGGCGGAGGAATGGATACTGGTAAGTTGAAGCTTCAATACTGCTTCCCCCCCACCTGCATGCCAAATCAGACCCCAACCCTCACCCCCATCCTCGAACCCCACCCTCACCCCCACCCCCATCCTCACCCCCACCCTCACCCCCACCACCATCCTCACCCCCACCACCATCCTCACCCCCACCCCCAGCACACCTATTCCCCGCCAATGTCTCACCATCACAACCCACACATCCCAAAACCTAGGCCTGCATGCGTCCACTAAGCATGGACACCCATCACCAAAGCATGCCCAATGCATATACACATCCCCCCCACAAGCCACCCTCACCAAAGCCCCCACACACGAATGCCAGCACTTGGGGACACGGGAACCCACAGATACACCCATATGCCACACATTGAAACTATAACCATACCTCTATACCCCTGCAGGACCCGACCGTCAACACACCGCGGCGGAGGGGCCAGAATTATCCACACCCCCCACCCAAGAGGCCGTCAGCGATGACAGCAGCTCTGTCGATCTGGACACCGATGACCAGCCCGGACCATCGGGGACCTCTGGACAGTCGGTTCCCCTCACACAGGCACAGGCCACTATAGACCCTAACCCCTCTGGGAACACCAGCACAGCTCCCACCCAGCGGGCCCATGCCTCTGTCTCAAGGGCGCGTCAATCTGCGGTGTGTCTACCACTACAGGGCACCCAGGATAACCCACCACCCCAACAACAACAGGGACCTGGGGGCAGTGGTAGTGGGCACACCGGCCAGGGGGCAGAGGCCCAGGGAAACAGGGCAACTCGGCGGGCAGCTGTGCGACAGGGGGGGGAGGAGAGGCCCAGGGAACCCACTCTCCACGAGGTCCTCACCACCATCATGGGAGCATACAACCGCTCCCAGGAGACGATGGCGACGGTACTGGCCCGGTTCCAGGAGATCCAGGTGCTGCAGGAGGAACACCATCGGGGGTACAGGGAGGACATCCGAGCCATCAACACCACCCTGGTTACCATGGTAGGGCTGCTGCAGGACCTCGTAAACAGCAGGGCGGACACTGAACAACACCCAAGGGCCCCTGCCACTAGCCGGGACCAAGAACAGCCATCCACCTCCGCCGGCGCTAGTGGACAGGAGGCCCCCGCACAGCAGCAGCCCACCAGACCCCCACCTCCTGCAGGAGAAGAACCACCCCGCAAGAGGGCCCTGAGATCTCGCAAGACAGAGTAGGATGTCAAGACCCCCGCCAGCAATGGATACCACCTGATGTCATCCCACTGTCCCACATTGTCACCCTGTCCATCCTCGAACTGCCCATGCTCCATCTCTCCACAGGCCTCTGGACAATGCACCTGTGTGACTGTTACTCTGGACTCTGCCATGGACATTCCTTCACCATAGCCCCCACCCACTTGAAACCACCCATCCCATTTTGAGCACTTCAATAAACACCTATTTTGCACCAAAATATCAGGAGTCTGGCTGTGATTTCAATAGATTGTAATTGACATGACAGTGCAAATATGTCCTTGTACATGGTGAAGTCAACAAACAGCTGCCACAAAGCTGTAGTCCATGGGGAAACGAAGCACAGGACTCGTAGTGGGGACCCCAGATCTGAAATAGGGAGGGAAAAGCCAAAACTCAGTCATCATACACTGGGGCAAATAGACAGGCAGCAGAGATGCTGCAGAGTAGTTAACTTTTACTAAATTATCTTTGAAATGTTACCTGTGTCCTATTGGAAGTACTGTTCAATGATTCTGTCCCTGTTGTCTGTTTCAGCCCCGTCGTCTTCCTCCTCGTCACTCTCCTCAGGTTCCACCGCTGCCACAACACCACCGTCTCGACCATCCTCCTGCAGGAAAGGCACCTGGCGGCGCAAAGCCAGGTTGTGAAGCATGCAGCAGGCCACGATGATGTGACACACCTTCTTAGGTGAGTACATTAGGGATCCCCCGGTCATATGCAGGCAGCGAAACCTGGCCTTTAGGAGGCCAAAGGTGCGTTCGATCACCCTCCTAGTACGCCCATGGGCCTCATTGTACCGTTCCTCTGCCCTGGTCCGGGGATTCCTTACTGGGGTCAGTAGCCACGACAGGTTGGGGTACCCAGAGTCCCCCACTAGCCATACACGGTGTCTCTGTAGCTGTTCCATCACGTAAGGGATGCTGCTATTCCGCATGATGTAGGCGTCATGCACTGACCCTGGGAATTTGGCATTTACATGCGAGATGTACTGGTCAGCCAAACACACCACCTGGATGTTCATTGAATGGTAACTTTTTCTGTTCCTGTACACCTGCTCCCTGTCTCTTGGGGGAACCAAAGCCACATGGGTCCCATCAATGGCACCAATTACGTTGGGAATATGTCCAAGGGCGTAGAAATCACCCTTCACTGTAGCCAGTTCGCCCACCTCAGGGAAAATGATGTAGTTCCTCACGGATTTCATCAGGGCAGACAACACTCTGGATAACACCTTTGAAAACATGGGCTGAGACATCCCAGAAGCAATTCCCACTGTTGTCTGAAATGACCCACTTGCCAAGAAATGGAGTACTGACATGACCTGCACCAGAGGGGGAATCCCTGTGGGTTGGCGGATGGGGGACATCAGGTCGGGCTCCAGCCGGGCACACAGTTCATGGATAGTGGCACGGTTAAGACGGTAGGTCAGGATAATGTGGCGTTCTTCCATTGTCGACAGGTCCACCAGCGGTCGGTACACGGGAGGATTCATCCGTCTCCTCGCCCAACCCAGCGGACGGTGCCTAGGAAGGACAACATGGAGCACACAGTCAGGCAACCCACAGGTACGTACTCACAGCTAGCACAGTATACGATTCTCTATGCAGTGAATGGCGTGTATGAGTGGCTATGCAAGGCCTAGGCCTGTGTGACGCAGTTGAAATTGAGCCATGTGGGCCCTGGAAATGGCGGCTGCCTGACCTGTGAAGTGTGACAATGGGATGTGAGGTCAATGCGCTGGCGTGGCACACCGCGGCGGGCGGCGGGCCAAGACCGCGGCGCGAAGCCGCATTGGTTAACATTGAAGCCTATGGGTTTCAGGAGCCAATGGCGAAGGGCGCCGGCGGTGGCGGGACGCACCGCCGCGGTACGCACCGCCGCGGACGTGACCGCCATTTTCTATCTACTTATCCACTTGCGACTTGAACTTTCACAGGAGAGGACCTATACTGCAAGTGTTGCTGTGACCTCGGTCTGGAAGGGACAATGGCTGCTGCGACTGGGGAAAGGGCCCCTGCCTTCACTGGCGAGGAGTTGGAGAAACTTGTGGATGGGGTCCTCCCCCAGTATGCGCTACTCTACGGTCCTCCAGACCAACAAGTGAGTGTAATTCTATCTGGATTTGGGGCCACTGGCTGGCTTGGGGGCCTGGCGGGGATGGGGTGCATGTTGGGCCTGGCGGGGGCCTGGCGGGGATGGGGTGCAAGTTGGGCATGGCGGGGGGCCTGGCGGGGATGGGGGGCATGTTGGGGCTGGCGGGGGGCCTGGCGGGGATGGGGGGCATGTTGGGCATGGCGGGGGGCCTGGCGGGGGGCCTGGCGGGGATGGGGGGCATGTTGGGCATGGCGTGGGGCCTGGCGGGGGCCTGGCGGGGATGGGGGGCATGTTGGGCATGGCGTGGGGCCTGGCGGGGGCCTGGCGGGGATGGGGGGCATGTTGGGCATGGCGGGGGGCCTGGCGGGGGGCCTGGCGGGGATGGGGGGCATGTTGGGCATGGCGGGGGGCCTGGCGGGGGGCCTGGCGGGGATGGGGGGCATGTTGGGCATGGCGGGGGGCCTGGCGGGGGGCCTGGCGGGGATGGGGGGCATGTTGGGCATGGCGGGGGGCCTGGCGGGGGCCTGGCGGGGATGGGGGGCATGGCGGGGGGCCTGGCGGGGGGCCTGGCGGGGATGGGGGGCATGTTGGGCATGGCGGGGGGCCTGGCGGGGGGCCTGGCGGGGATGGGGTGCATGTTGGGCCTGGCGGGGGGCCTGGCGGGGATGGGGGGCGTTGGGCCACTGGAAAGGAAAATGCTGAGTAACTTGAACGTGGTATTTCTCCCTCCCTGTACGTGTCACATAGGTCCGCGCCCATGAGAAGATTGGGATTTGGCGTGCCATCGCCAAGGAAGTCCGGGGCCTGGGGGTCCACCATCGACGGGGCACCCACTGCCGCAAGAGGTGGGAGGACATCCGCCGCGGGACAAAGAAGACCGCCGAGTCTCTGCTGGGGATGGCCTCCCAACGTAGGCGGGGTGCCTGCCGTCAACTGAGCCCCCTGATGTTCCGGATCCTGGCGGTGGCCTACCCTGATTTGGATGGGCGCGTGAGGGCAGCACAGCAGACACAAGGGGGTGAGTACAAGCATCATCTACTCTGTTGTCGTGCAGTGGAGGTGTCTGGGTGGGGGAGGAGGGCTGTGGGTCCCCCTAGGCCAGGGCGATATCTGTAGGCTGGGCACCCCCGTAAGCCCCTGTGTCCCCAGCCACCACCCTCAGTAGTGTGTCAGTACAGCCATCCCTGGGCCGTGTCATCCATGGGTGCAGTTGTCAACTCTAGGCGTGTAGGGCATGTTCCACGGAATGCGTAGCATACCCCAAGTGCGCAAGTTAGTGCAGGGGGCATCTGTGTCTGTCATGTCCGCTAACTGTACCGGAGATCCATGTACTCAATATCCCTTTATTTCTCTCTCCCCCCCCCTTTTTGTTTGTCTTTCTGTGCTTGTGTGCATCAGCATCATCAGGCGGAGGAGAAGTGGCATCGGGGCAGGAGGGAGCTGCATCTCACATGGCCCAGGAGGGCCATGCCACAGAGTCAGACTGGACCAGTGAGACGGAGGGCGAGGGGAGCTCCACGACGGGGACGACTGGAGCCTGCAGCGACACGGACACGTCCTCGGAAGGGGGCTCCCTTGCGGGGGTGGCACCATCCGTGCCCCCCGCCATTACAGGTACAGCCGCCACCCAGCGCACCATCTCCGCCCTCCCAGCAGCCCCTCCGCGTTCGCCCCGTGCCCGCTCTGCCAGGAAGCCGGGCATCTCCTTCGCCCCAGGCACCTCAGGCCCTGCCCCTGTTACCCCCGCTGCCCTCAGTGAGGAGGTCATTGACCTCCTCCGAACGCTCATTGTTGGGCAGACTACCCTTTTGAATGCCATCCAGGGGGTGGAGAGGGAGGTTCATCGCAGCAATGCGTACCTGGAGGGCATTCATTCGGGTCAGGCTGCCCATCAGCGATCGTTCCAGGCTCTGGCCTCAGCACTGACGGCAGCCATTGTCCCTGTCTCCTGCCTGCCTCTACTAACTCCCTCCTCCCAGTCTCCTGTTCCTCTGCCTGTCCCACCCACACCATCAGACCAGCCTGCACACACCTCAACACCCAAGAGAAGCTCATCCAAACATAAGCACCACAGATCACCCAGACATTCACACACGCAACATTCCGATGCAGACATGCCAACAGTCACTACCACCTCTGTGACCCCCACCTCCTCGTCTCCCTCCTCCCTCCCTGTGACGTCTACACTCACACCTCCATTCAACTCACCATCAGCCAGTGTTTCCATCACCAGCACACCCTCCACTCCAGTCCGCACACGTGCAGTCACCACCCCCACTGCCATTTACACGTCCCCTGTGTCCTCTCCCACTGTGTCTGTCACCCCCTCTTCCACACCACACAAACGCAGCCACCCACCCACCCAACAGCCATCCACCTCACGACAGCCTATCCCTCCTGCACCTGCACCCAAAGACAGCAAACGTGACTCACCTACAACCACATCCTCTCCCTCCACTCCCATTCCCACTGTACCTACCACTCTCCATTGTCCCAAGAAGCTCTTCCTCGCCACTACTAACTTCTTTCCTGACCCTGAGCCCCCCCCTCCTTCTCGTCGGGGTAAGAAGAGCACCTCAGCCACCACCAGCCCTGCAGCCCCCTTGACAAGGGTGCAGGGGTATTGGAGCCCGCCAGCCCGCATGTCTGGATCTTCACCCAGCAGCAAGGGGACAGCCAGCCCACCCCCTGGGAAGAGGAGCAGAAGGCGGAAGGGGCGCCGCAGGAGCCCGCCTTCTACATCCCCCCCGGACACCACCCAGAGACAGTCACCAGCCACAGCTCCAAAGGGAGGCAAGGGCCACAGGCCGACGACTAAGGAGGGCAAGGGCAGCAAGTTGGAGAGGTCAGGCAGCAGGCCTGCTGCCCAGGAGGAGCCCACAACCCCCATAGCCGCTGCCCCGGGAGAGCCCACCACCCCCATAGCCGCTGCCCAGGGAGGACCCAGCCCAGCTGGCCAGGAGGGCCCCACCACCCACAGCCCAGGTGGGCAGTGAAGGAGCACCATCCCCGCTGCCCAGGAGGGCACCACCATGCAATTAGCAGTTGGCCATAGACCGTCCGCCGTCTCAAGAACCGCTGAACTGGGCCCCGCCGTCTCAAGACCCGCTGAACTGGGCCCCGCCGTCTCAAGAACCGCTGACTTGGGCCCTTCAAGGCAAGAACCGCTGAACTGGGCCCTTCAAGGCAAGAACCGCTGAACTGGGCCCCGCCGTCTCAAGAACCGCTGAACTGGGCCCTTCAAGGCAAGAACCGCTGAACTGGGCCCCGCCGTCTCAAGAACCGCTGAACTGGGCCCTTCAAGGCAAGAACCGCTGAACTGGGCCCCGCCGTCTCAAGAACCGCTGAACTGGGCCCTTCAAGGCAAGAACCGCTGAACTGGGCCCCGCCGTCTCAAGAACCGCTGAACTGGGCCCTTCAAGGCAAGAACCGCTGAACTGGGCTCCGCCGTCTCAAGAACCGCTGAACTGGGCCCTTCAAGGCAAGAACCGCTGAACTGGGCCCCGCCGTCTCAAGAACCGCTGACCTGGGCCCTTCAAGGCAAGAACCGCTGGCCCTTTGGCAGACGTGGCAGGGCAGGATCTATCTTGCGCAGGGCTGCAGGATGTCCTCTGGCCAACTTGCCTCCTCCAGTGGCAGTGGGGTCTGTTATGGACTGTTTGGACTGTGGCTTTGCTCTCCCCAGGATGGCCCAGTGGGCAGGCCACCCACTGTATGGACTGTTTGGACTGTGGCTTTGCTCTCCCCAGGATGGCCCAGTGGGCAGGCCACCCACTGTATGGACTGTATGGACTGTGGCTTTGCTCTCCCCAGGATGGCCCAGTGGGCAGGCCACCCACTGTATGGACTGTATGGACTGTGGCTTTGCTCTCCCCAGGATGGCCCAGTGGGCAGGCCACCCACTATATGGACTGTATGGACTGTGGCTTTGCTCTCCCCAGGATGGCCCAGTGGGCAGGCCACCCACTGTATGGACTGTATGGACTGTGGCTTTGCTCTCCCCAGGATGGCCCAGTGGTCATGGAGTCCCCTCGTGGATCTGGCGTCGTGTACTCAAGTGGCTGAGGTGCCCCCCCTTCCCTTCCCCCTGAGGTGCCTGTCCTATTTTCTTTCTGATGCCCCTGCAGTGTTCTCTCCGTGGAGTTCTTGTCGTGGGACTGGGCCTTGCCCCTTTGCACAGGACCCCTGTGATCCACGGACAGTGGTTGGACTACATTTAGTAGCTGTATATATTTTGTACATAGTTTATTTCAATATATCTGCCCGTTTCTGATCTCTTCTTTTGGTCTTTGCATTATTTCGGAGGGGGGTGGTTTGTGGGTTGTGACAGTGATCTGTGGGAATGCATTGATGTGTGTGTTGTAGTGGGTGTGGGTGGGTGGGTGTGTGCCGGTAATCTTTTCCCTCCCCTGTGTCGTAGGTGCAGTACTCACCGATGTCTTCCGCGCCGCCGGGCGTGCTCCTGGTATATGAGGAGGAATAGGAGTGCGGGGATGACCTGCAACTCTGGCTCCATACTGCCGGAATCTCCCGTGGAGTGCGTAGAGGTGAGCGTTTTCCCGTTCGTAGTCTGTTTCCGCCGTGTTCTTATCGGCGGTGCTCCCGCCCCGGAAAAGGTGGCAGATTGGTGGGTCGTAATAGGGTGGGCGGTACTTTGTCTGCCGCCGGGCTGTTGGCGGGAACCGCCGCGCTGTTTGTTTGTACCGCTGTGGCGGTCGGAGTGTTAAGTTGGCGGGCTGTGTTGGCGGTTCCCGCCAGGGTCAGAATGCCATTTTTAATACCGCCGGTCTGTTCGCGGTCCGACCGCCGCCTCTCCGCCGACCGCCAGGGTCAGAATGAGGGCCTAAGTATATCACCAGTAAAACAAAGGACTGGAGAAGGTTTGAACGACGGAGAGAGGACAAAAGTAAAAGAGAAAAGAAAGGAAGTGTCTGTCGTGGTACCAACCTCGAGTGAAGAAAAAGACTTGACAAAAGAGGAAAGTACCAGCGAGGCAGAATCGAAAAGAGAAGCAAAATTGAAAAGGAAAAGGATACCGAACAGAAGGTATTCCGGTCCCGAATGGGCATATGCAGTCAATGACGATTGGACTGACGAGTTCGTATCTCTAAGCATCGAGAACGAAGAAGAGGAAGAGATACCAATAGAAAAGAAAAGTTTTATGGACAGTGTTGATTGAAAGGGTGATAAATGATACTGCTTGCTACAATCTAACGTGAAACAAACAACCAGCTGAGACTTTGCTAAACCGATAAAGACTGAGTTATTGCCGAATTGAGACAAATGCTGCTAACCGATAAGTGACTGGCCTCCTGAAGAAAACTGTGTGAACATTGCGCTCGTTCAGCTTTGTAACTGAATTGCTAAATAGTTTCATTTATAGGTGCTTCTAGCTCTCTGATTCTATACAGATCATGACGCAAAACAATAGAAAGAAATATTGTAAATATGTGTGTATAGGCTTGATAATTGCATGTGTACTAATAATAATGGCAATTGTGCTTGGAATGCATGGAAAGGGTGAGAATGAGAATATTGAGGCTTCTACTATTGCTCCTGTTACTGTCACCGAACTAACCGCATTGAAAAGACTAGCATTGGATGAGAGACTCTTGCACGATAGGAAAGAGCTTTCGTATAATGTTTTCTATCGCTTGCTAACAGAATATGTTGAGACAATGGATGCGAAAGATTGTTATGTGTGTACACAGATACCGACATCAGTGAAGGAAGGGGTGACATATCACCACATGCCTCTTACATACGGGATCACATGTAGTATAGTAATGTCTAGGTTTTATGGTCAAACTAACATACAGTATTTTTATTCAAATTATGATGTTACCTTTGCTTATGTTCCTATCATAGCGCAGCTAAGCCAGATTGCTAAAGATTGGGATGCTAAGATAATGAGGGAATTTTTCGAGCCAATGCTACCTTTTGAAACGGCTCATGCTCATAGGGAAAATCTTACCTGCTCACTCTCTGCAGTAGAAATAAGCTTTTTAGATCGTACAGATGATAGAAGGGCACAAATGAAGGCGAAATTAGAAAAGGAGTTACATAAGAGGACTTCAGTAGATAACTATGATTTTGCTGCAATAAAGACACAAGGGAAGATTGCTTTAGATGCTTGGCATGTAGGGAAGTTTTGTATATATCGAGGTGAATCTTATTATGACAACATTTTTGTAGGGCCGAGTGAGTGTAAACACACGTTTATCTTTAAGGCCAAATGGACATTCATGATGGACGGACTTGACCCTGTCATTCCAGGTGTATATTACATTTGTGGGTATAATGCCTATTATCGTCTTCCGAAGGGATGGTGGGGAAGATGTTATTTGGGTATAGTGTTCCCAAAGGTTTATCAACTGGATGACCTATCGATGATTCAAAAGACATCTGGATCCCATCGTATCCAGAAAAGAGAGACCGCAGCTGCTGTGGTAGGTGATATATTTGGAGCCATGATTCCTTCATTGGGAGTTGTGCTGAATTCCATCAAGATAAGAAAGTTGTCTACTATAGTGGATAACATGTTGACAAAGTTTTCAGGTGCTATAATCCTGATAGATGCTGAACTTGCAGCGGAAAGAGCTATGACTCTTCAAAATAGGCTTGCTTTAGACATTCTTTTAGCAAAGGATGGTGGCGTTTGCAAAATGCTTGGTGCACGACACTGTTGTACCTATATACCTGACAATAGTGTGAAAATTAAAACTATGCTTGCTAATCTAACAAAAGAAAGTGCAGATTTGAAGGAACTGAAAGAACCAGGAGTGTGGGAGAAGGTTGGAAAAGGACTTGCTTCCGTGGGACATTGGATTGGGGGAATTTGGAATGGAATATTGTTAAAAATAATAGAGGGAATTTTAATAGTGATAATTTGTGTATTTGGAATTTGGGGAATAAAAAGGGGAATAATAATGATTATGGAAAGAATTAAAAGAAGAAAAGAGGAGAAAATTATGAAAAGAATGGCAGAAGAATACAAAGCGCAAACTAGGGGAACTAAAAGGAAAAGAGAACTGACAGAATTTTAATGGAATAAAATTTGTGGGCTTAATTTGTGTGATGACCAGTAGTCATCAGAGGAGGGATTGATGAAGCAGAAAATGAAGGTTTTGATTTATTAACGCATAAACGTAGTGTGAAATAATCATGTGTGACTTTAACCGAACTAATAAAGATTGTACGGGGACAAAATGTGCCCTTAGAGTAGTTCGCCAACATTTATAAGCGCGCTTTATATAACGTGGTGTATTAGAATTGCACTAATCCGACATAATCATAAACGTGTGCTACGATTTGCTTGTTTGAAATGCGTTAGCTTAGCATTACTTTAGCGGAGGCTTTGGCCTAGTTGCCTGGTCTCACGGTTTAGATGCTCGTATTTTTCCAATGTGCTATTAAACGTGTATTTTTGCTTGAAGCTGTACTTTTCCACAGAAACCGTTCACATGCTTATCTTAAAGTTTCGTGCCAGCCTGGCATATTTTCTCTTTACTCCAAGGTCGATTTGCAGGTGCGGACAATGGAGGCTCTGAAAGTGAACTAATTGGTATACAATGTTGCAACGTGCGTACCCATCTCCAAGGATAATGTATGCTTAAGTAAAAGCTTGAGAACTGTTGTTTTTGATTGGACAATTTGAAGCTAACCTATGAACCCTCCAATGGAAGACCCTACTGGATTCGAACTGTTGTCTATAAAACCCAGGTGCACGAGAGGAAAGTAGCTATTATCAGCCATTACCAGCTATTGCCCGACATTGCGTCATTTCGTAGCTATTATGGCCCATCTTGCTGCGACGCCATTTTGAGATACTTTGATGCTTTCTCTAATCGAGAGAAAGAGACTTTAAATGATTCTTGCCATAGAGACTTTAACTTTGATCCCTTTGCATGAAGTAGTAGTTTTATTTTGCCGCCGTGAGGCATTTGCCCCGTCCACCCCTGCCCCTTTGCCCCGTCCCATGCCGATCGAGAAACGGTACCTGTGAGACGAAGAATTCCTTGTATGCTGATCGTAATTGGTAAATATGAAAGGAAAATTGTAAAATTGCATTGTGTTTCTTTTAGGTAACCAACTGCTGATTTTGATAAGAGCCCTAGTTAGGAGTTTTTCTAAATTAATATTGCCAAAATGTTTTTTTTGCATGAAGTCCCACATGCCGATGCTAATTTGAGGTTAGACGAGGATTCCATATGTCGCACGATGCAATTTGAGATCTTGTTATGCTGACTAAATGTACGCAATTAGCTCATTACAGATTATCGTATTAGTGATTTGCATTGCCATTATCGAATGCCTTGTGATTCAAATGCTACATAGATTACACTTGTTTCGCCGTTATGGACAGCTATTAATGTTCATTTATGTTTATCAATTGGTGTTGAGACACATATATATTGTGCTAGCTTTGTTAATATAGGGAAATAAATTCACTAACTTTGCAATAAACTGGTGTGGTTATTCCTGACTGAAAGGTCAGGGTTCGCCGAAATGTATTCTGGATTAATTGTTAAGTGTTATGTTGAGCAGGGTATTGCTTATGTTCGTTATTGATTATTGATTTGATGCAATTGATCGACATAAGAGTACGGAGAGTTCCCACTTAGTCAAAAGATTCATCGGCCTAAAGAGCGTCCAAATACAGGTAAATTATTAGTACGGACCACTCTATCAAGGCTCAGATCACAAGGCAGGTAGTTTTTAAGCAGCTAGCCAAGTGGGAAATAACGGCATAGCTCTATTGATTTTAATGTCTACAGCTATGGGAGGAAGTTAGTCAGAGGTCAAAGTTCTATGCAAAAACAATTTGGGTTAATGGAAAAATAGTAACGTGATAGCTTTTGTAAATTTTCCTAAATCGAGAAAACTTGGGTCAGAGGATAATCTGGTATTTTTAGGCAATCTACTGGAGACACTCTTAGAGTGAAAAAATGATGAGAGGCAACCATCAGTAACTTTTCATAATGGGAGAGCTAGATATTAATAAACACTTTATTTTTATTGTATTTTAGTAATTCTTCTGATTTAAATCACCTTGCTCGATTACAAAGATTCCATGTAAATGCGTATTTCACTGTATTCATAATTCCATGAAGATATGTTTAATTTTTAATTGTTAACTATAAAGGTTAATTTAATATCTTAGCCACATTTTAACTTGTTTTCAACGCATATCATTTTACATTACATCAAGCAATGATATACTCCCATATGTAGTGATTCATATCATATAAGCATTGTGTTATTATTAACAAAGGAAAACAAAAAGGCAAGGGGACAGTGAGTAAATATGGGTTGAAATCAGCAATAATGAAGAGTCATGTAGTCACATAAATATTTTTGAATGGAGTGCCAGCGTTTTTCAATTATCTGAAATTCATCCAGAGTATCTATAGAATTCCTTTTTGGACGATGCACGTAACATAATGTATGTCACATTTTTCCTGGAGCAATATTATTATATTCTTTGTAGTTGTGTGGTAGTGATCTGTCGAAAACGTAATGTCAAAATGTGTGCTTTTGTCTGTGTAAATGTGAACTACGTAAATCTAAGTTCTAAAACTAATGACAATTTGGTTTTTGAAACACCTCGCCCCTTATAGTTTTCCTGAAGTTGTTCATTATGGGGAAATCAAAATCATATTCTGAAATAAGACACCACTCCCTCACTAGTCCTAGCAACATGCAATAGTGCTTGCTATGTTTACTTTTATAAAACTGCAGTTTTCCTAATTTCCTACAATTCCATGATTCCATGTTAAGGAGCCAGGTGGGCTCCGAATGAAGTGCCACCCAGATGCCCAGGTAGCGGAAACTAAGACGTTGTATGGGGATGGTTTCCTGCGAGTCAAAGCAGCCTCTCGTCCGGCCCAACGGAACCAGTACTTACTTAGCCAGGTTAACCCGGAATCCAGAGATGTCTCCAAAGTGGTGAGTATATGGAGACAGACTGCAGGGTCTGACAAATTCAGGAGAACGTCATCTGCGTATAGTGCGACACAGTTCCTGTGACTCGTTCCACCTCTAGCCGCACACCTGAGCGTTGCACCGGAAGAGACATGCCTGGGGCTCGATGGCCAGTGAAAAGAGGAGAGGGGACCGGGGGCAGCCCCGTTGTGCCCCTCTTCCAGTAGGAAAGGTTGCAAATAGTACCCTGTTCATCTGGACCCATGCAGTGGGGTTGGTATATAGGATCTGGATTAACCTTCTGAAGTGTGGTTCGAGTTCGGCACTTTTCAGCACATGGCACAAGTACACCCAATCCACCGAATCTAAGGCTTTTGCAAAATCAATAAAAAGCAGAGCCAGGAATGTTGGAAGGTGGTGGCAATGCGCAAGTGCCACGCGAAGGTGGTGGAGATAGTGGCATGTGCTGCAGGTTGGCTTGAAGACACACTGGTTCAGACGGATGAGTGTGCTAAGGACCGTTTTAAGTTGAGCGGTCAGTAAGGTGGCATATATTTTAACCTCCCCATTAATTAAGGGGATAGGGCGGTAATCCGCACTAGAGGTGGAGGCTGGTGATGCTATGGGATGAACACTTTGGTAGCCGCATCGAGCTTGGGGGGAAAGGCACCATTCTGTTCTGCCTCTTCATAAAGGGTGAGAAGGTGAGGTGTCAATGTTTCCCCAAACTTGACATAGTATTCTGCTGGGATGCCATCTGGGCCTGGAGTTTTCCCGGAGGTGATGGGTGATCTAGCAGCTCTTACTTCCTCAACTGTCAGAGATTCATCAAGAATTTGGGCCTCTACGCAGGACAGCCTTGAGAGCAGCATGTCAGTGAGGAATTTATGGGTTACGTCCAGGTGGTGGAATGGTGTGTAGAGGGGGAGGTAGTAGCACGCAAAACCATTAGCGATGCCTGGAAGAGAGTGATTGGTTATTCCAGACTCATGTACGATTTCAGGGATAAATCTATTAGTCAACGGGCGGGAGACCAACTAGTATAAGAGCTTTCCTTTTTTGTCACCCCATCCATAGGCTCTTCCTGTCGATGCTTGTCAAAGGTGTTTGGCAGCCTGAAAGGATTGGAGTCGGATCTCCTCCCTGATGAGGTCTATCTATTGGGGAACCTCTCCCAGGAGATCAATAGAAAGTTTGCTCTCTAAGCAAAGGGCGCGTGCCTCAAGTTGCATAAAACAGAGGAGACTGGCATGCTCCAGCACCCGAATCCGCCCCTTAGCATGACCTCAGACCATCTCCTTTCCAGCAGCCTAAAGGGTTTGGCAGAGTCGACAGAGCACACCTGTAGGTCCTCACCCAGGGCGCGAGTAAAGGTCTTATCTTGAAAGAATCATGCATTGAGATGCCACATGGGGTGTGGACCTCCCTTTGGGGCACGGAGGTGGAGAAAGATAGGGGCGGGGTCGGATATTCCTGTAGGTAGGATTTGAACATTGGCCACTGTGCGGCAATCTGGGTCTAGGAGAAAAATCAGGTCAATCCGGGAGTGGGTACGATGGGCTGTGGAGGTGTGAATGAATTGGGTTAGACGAGGGTTCCACACCTGCCAAGCATCACAAAGGGCCAAGGTAATGGTCCAGTCTGAGAATTGTCTGGCACCCGCCTGGCAAGCTGCTGATGGGGGCCCAGCGGCATCTTTCTCGGGGGGGCAAGGACTGCGTTAAAGTCCCTGCCAACTATAGTCAGGCCTGGCAGAAGGTCAAGCAGGATTATGGATTATTCTTGGAGGAAGACATCCTGGCATCTTGCAACAGGATGGCTACTCCTCGCAATCCTCAAGTGAAGCCTGCGTGGAAAACTCTATCAAAACCCTTGGGGCCAGAAAAGGAAATTTGGGGCCGTATTTATACTTTTTTTAGCGCCGCATTTGCGCCGCTTTTTGACGCAAAACGGCGCAAACCTACAAAATACAATGGTATTTTGCAAGTTTGCGCCGTTTTTGCGTCAAAAAACGACGCAAATGCGGCGCAAAAAATGTATAAATACGGGCCTTGGTACCTAAAAGGTGAGTCTTTTGGAGCATCATACTCTCTGGGATCTTTAGAAATTTTATGTTCAAGTTTTGGGTATTGTTCATTGTTCATTGTTGAAGACTAAATTTCAAGGTGGTGGTGTGCTTGGGTTGAAGAATATAAATATTGTTTTAAAAATGTGTTAAAGATTTTGATTTTGGTACTTTTTATGTGTTGGGGGGAAAGTAGTTTCTTCAGGTATAATATTATATAATATTTGAAGCTTTCAAGCAAACACTGTTGCACTTTTTCAAGAAAGAATAGGTGAACTTCAGGCACATTGCAGTTTTTTTGTAAGCAACCAGGGGCATATTTACTAAAAGTTCATGTAATGCAGGGCAGCAAGCAAAGTTACTGTGCTGTGTGAATGGGAGAGAGCTGTCATATCTACTACCTACCTGTGCTGTGGCTTAATAGCTACCTGCGCTGGCAATTTGAGGCTGCCTATTTGCCAACACAGACACCCTTGCACCTTGTTGCACTTTCCTGCTCAAAAACAATCCTAACAGGCAATTTCCTGAGGCATTCTGCATCACGCATAGAAAGAGGTAGTAATAAGGAGAAATAAGTATTTTTCTCTTCATTACACCTATGTGGTAGGTGCACTATTCAGGCGCAATCCTAGGTTTACTACTTTTAGCAAATCTGGGAAGGTGTCCAATTCCATATGGGAATGCCCATGCTCCACCCTTTGAACACCTACCAACGCAATGCAAGCTACTGTGCGGCATTACATTTCTTTACAAAGTCATGCAAGGGAGTGCAAATAGCACCTTGCATGGCTTTGTAAATACCATTTAAGGACTTGCTTTGCTTTACACAGACTTCGTTACGCAAGGACAACTCAAACCTTTAATAAATCTGGGCCCCAGTGCGCAGGGAATCTTGTGCACTTCCTCCCTCGTGTGGAGGGATGGTGGTATGGAGATGGCAGCATTGTCTCCATTGCATGTGTGGCTGCTCTGCATTGTATTCTAAACTGCCTCTGCTGACACGCAACTACCACACTTTTTAGGCCTTTCCCCTCAGGACATTAGTATTTTTCAATGCACAAGGCTCAAATCCCCATGTATCATTCATCAAGCGAAACCCCATCACACTAACTAAAAAGTACTGGATTTTATGCCCCTTAGTTGGCCGCTGCTCAACAATCAACCTTAAACTGGATAAACAGAAAATTATTTCACACCCTTTTGTAGCTCCTAAAACTATTCTCAGGACTATGGGCCTCATTATGAGTTTGATGGTCGGACAAAATGACTGCCAACCCCATGGGGAGGATGCCACCACCATGACGGTGGCATTCCCCTGACAGTATTACAATGTTCCTGCCGGGCTGACCGGCAGGAACATTGTATTACGAGGTTCCCACCGAGATGCCCGACGGGAACAGTTATCGTGAATGACTCTTGCCTCTCAGCGAGACTGCTGGATTAGTGGCAGCAACCCTTCTGTTACTTAGGTGGCTGGCTCACTCCTACGCCAATTAGAAGCTGTGGTCCCAAACCTCCCAGATCTCTAGCAGTACATCACCCGAACCCTAAGTAGAAAATGTGATTTCTGGAAGCCTAGCACATGGACTCCGGAGACCTCTCATGGAAGTCGCAGTGTAACAAATCTTACCCCTTTTCTTTCATTAGAAATACATCTCTTACACACAAACAGGCAATGAAGAAGATGCAGGACAGTTTTCAATATGTTTATTGAAAAGACTGCAATCTGCGATAAAATGCATGTGCTGAAATGATTATGACAATGAGAAATAACAGAAAATTTAGGATGAAAGTGATGAATATGAAAACCCCCAAAATATTGCAGTATACATAAAATATGCAATTCCTAGTAATAAGGCCTAAACCCTATCCTAAAGCGAGAGCTGGTGTTGATAAGCCTAAACTGCCAGTACAGTTGCGAAACGCCCCCAACCCAGATACCTTGGGATGAGATTGGCCTCTTAGTCTCCGGATCAGGAATCGCAGAGACACAAGGCTGAGATTGGCTGCAAATCAGCGTGGAATCTAGATGGTGTATCCTGGTGAAACCCCTTTAAAGACCTTGGTCTTGTGAAGTGTTTTTTTAGGGCACTTGTTATTGTTTGTGCAGGAATTCTGCCGCAAATATGTATCTAAACATCAGATTGTGTGCACAAACTTGTGTCGACAATTACAATACCTGACGTTCACATTCTGTTCTTGTCAACTTAAAACAAAAGGAGCATGATGGCATTACCCACGTACATCACTGATAATTAGGCTTTCTCAGAATGACACTGATTACGAAAATGAAAACATTTCTCTAAAATGCACACATCTGCAAGTAGTGCTAAAATGTAATAAATAATTAAATGAAACAAAACAGAGCATGAAAATAGGTCAAAGAGGACTAGGTTAAAAGGGCATCAGGTCTGCAAGGTAAAAGCTAAGCTGTCTCCTGTGCCCAGGTAGGGAAGGAAAAATGGACCCACGAGACAGTGCTATGGTATTGGCCTCGGCTCGCCTGAATGGAGCCGAGGCTGATACCATAGCACCCCAGCACCACCAGAAAGCAGACAGTGCGCATTCCGAGGGGGCTGAGCAGAGGGGTCTCTGCCCCATTGGCATGGGCAGTGCAGGGGCCTCCTTGTGGACCCCGCACTGGCTTTCCACTAGCCTTTCCATGGCGGGGTGACCACCATGGAAAGTCTGGCAGAAAGTGGGGTTGTAATCAGCACGGGGGCGCTGAGTTCAGTGCCCCCATGCTGAGTAGAACTCCGGCTGCCGCTGACCCATCGGGAACCACGTTCCCAGCGGAGACAGTGGTCTCCTGGCCGGTCCGCCAGCCAGGGTTGTTATGTGGCATTTGGACCACCACAGTTGCGGCGGTCCGCCGTCACTGCAAGGCTGGCAGTCCTTGGACCACCATCCTTGCAATGAGGCCCTAAGACTATATTCAAGGGTTTCCATTGGGCATGGGCTTAGGGCAGAGGGGAATGGGCCTGGGGGTGGGGGTGTACTGTGAATTGTGTTCATGTCAGTCTCCGCTGATTCATCATTACTTCACTTATGTTCCATTGACTTCCTCTTGAGTCTTTGCTTGTGACCAGAACCACTCCTGTCAATAAGTGTAGAATTGGAAACTCGTTTCCCTTTGAGGCCAGTGACCCCGCCCTTTATGTGAGGTGCGGTTTGGTGGTTAGGGCAGAGCTCTAGAAGAGGTATAGCAATCGAAAAAGGTATAGTATAAATGGACACGTTTTAATTTTTACAAGTGCTGTAAACTCAGAAAATACTTCAATCTCTGTGTCTAGTATACAGTCATGTGGAGAATGCGGTATTTCCATCACTTTGCTAACTGGCACACGATACTAGATATTTTATTGTTTTACTGGTGTGGAAAGTAATGTATTTTTTCTGAAAAGAAAAATAGGACACTTTTAATGTTATGTTGATGTAGAATAGTGGATTTATCATTTATTCTGAAAAAGAAAAATATTAATGAGTGTATCATTCAGTTGAGGTAATGATTGGTTACTGCAATGTTAGGCGTCAACTTCCAAGAAAATGTAAGGTCAATGTGAGGAGAAACAGCCATTACAATGTTGCTGTTTCCCCGACTAGCCTTTACCACGCATGCGTTACAAAGCATGTGTCGTTACCACAAATAGCCTTTACCATGCATACCATTACAACGAATTATCTTGTAATTGTATGCATGGTAAGGGCTATTAGTTGTAATGCTGGTGAAGTCTATTGGTGTTGTTAGAGGAAACGGAAAGATCATTCAGTTTCCTCAGAACAAGCTGCACCACGGCTTAGGAGTGAGGTAAGGGGGATTGGTCCTGGGAGTTGGGGGGCATTATTTTAGGGAGGTAAGCGGGGGGAGAGGGGTTTTAGAGAGGGAGAGACAGTTTTTGGGTTAAGGGATGGATTGGGCCTGGGGATTTGGGGTACTGTTTTAAGGAGGGGGCATGGGTGGGGGGGTTAGGTTTAATGGGGGGTGCAGTTTTCAGGCTTAGGCCGAGAGGTTTGGGCTTGGAGGTTGGGGGGTACTGCTTTAGGGAGGAAGGTAGGGGGTGGAGGGTTAGGTTTTAGGGCAGGGGAATGGTTTTTGGGTTTGAGGGGACTGGGCCTGGAAGGGGTTACTGTTTTAGCGAGGGGGCGGGTGTTTAGGTTTTAGGGCAGGGGAAACAGTTTTTGGGCTTAGGGCGGGGAGGATTGGGCCTGGGGGTGGGGGAGTACTGTTTTAGTGAGGGGGTGGGGGTGCGGGTTAGGCTCTAGGGCAGAGGGGTCGGTTTTTGGGCTTAGGGCAGGAAGACAATTTTAGGGCTCAGAGTGGGGAATAGGGTTGTAATAATTTAGGGTTCAGGGTGAGGAAGGGATATTTTTTAGAATGACTGGGGGAAGCGCGCTAGGACCTTTACCATGCATATGTCTTTAAAACACATGCTTTTGCAATATAATTCTGGGGCGGTTTTTGGGCTTAGGGCGGGGGGGTTTGGTCAGGAGGCAGGGGTACTGTTTTAGGGAGGGTGGGTGGTGGGGGTTAGGTTTTAGAGCATGGGGATGGTTTTTGGGTTTTGGGGGGGATTGGGCCTGGGGGGTTACTGTTTTAGGGACAGGGCGGGTGTTTAGGTTTTAGGGCAGGGGAGACAGTTTTCAGTCTTACGGTGAGGGGGTTTGGGCTTGGGGGCGGGGGAGTACCGTTTTAGGGAGGGGGTGGAGGTGAGGGGTTAGGTTTTAGGGCAGGGGGTCAGTTTTCGGGCTTTCGGGCATATGCCATTAAAACACATGGTTTTACAACATAATTTGTTGTGAAGGCATGCGTGGTAAAGGATATGGGTAGTAATGACATTCTCGTTGTAATGCATGAGTGCTCCATGTAATGCCACTAAGTGATTTGCCTAATTTGTTTTCATGGAAAATTTGATGAGCGACAATTCCATGTTTTATAATTCATAAGAATGAAATGAAGTTGGTATGCAATGTTTTCTCCAAGGACCTGCAAAAGAGTACAATCCCATAGGTGAATGTACAGTTCTGTTGAAAAGTATGCTTTCATTGTGATTTGGGTTTTGCACTGTTCCTGTTCCTGTGTATTCTGGTGTCTGGTGACGTATCTGCTGTATGTATATTTATTTCAACAAGTAACATGATGGTAAAAGTAAATGAGTTTGCATCCCATTCCATTGGTTTTTGTCCACTGCACTACTTTAGATGGCAACCAGCTATGTACAAATCAGTATTGGTCCAGCTCCAATACAGTCCAGCTGAGACTGCCAGGCCATGTTCCTTCCTGATGGAAACAGAAGCAACTCAAACCAGTTTGAACCTACTTAGTCCACATCAGTGAGTTACAGCTTGAGTCCTGTGATCAATGAACATGGGCTCCATGTCTCGGCATACCCACCCCACTTAAGGCATCTACTGCAACATTAGCAAGGTGATGGAAGGATGGAAAACTCCATCTCAATCACTAGTGCCGCTCGGAGAAGCAACCCTAACCATAATTTTACAACTATGCTACTCCAGACAGAAATCCGCCATATGCAGATCAGTCTTTTCAGTGCTCCCATAGGAACAGCCGGCTCGAACTGCCAGGCCTGATGCCCTTCAGATCGGGATGGAAGCCGACCCAGATCCGTTTCCGATTACATAGGCCTCAACAATATAGCTGGAGTCAAGTGGCACTGTAAGCGTGGGCCCCACATCTGGCAATACTTTTAGGATGTCTACTGCAACAAACAACAAAGTGATTGATTGAATGCTATCTAGAGAGGCACAGTAGGTGAAAACTGAATGAATGAACAGAGATTTCTAAATCACACTGTTACCCGTGAAAGGCAATCCTGACACTAAACTGAAGATTCTGGAAGCTGGGAAGTTAGATGGTGGTAAAGAGCCATGTTTTATCTCTTTCTAAACAGGGAGTGCAACGAACCAAGGGCCCTATTTCGAGTCTGGTGGTCACAGGACCGCCGGACTTGCGGTGGCAGTCGGTCCGCTGCGGCTGTGGTTGTCTGACCGCCACATTTCGGGCCTGGCAGTTGGACCGCCAAAAGACCGCCGTCTCTGCCAGGATCTCTGATCTGGACAGGATGACGGCGGTTGTGGTTGTAATCAGCCTTGGGGCGCTGAAGTGAGCACCGCCGTGCTGATTACAACGATGGTCTCTGCCAGCCTTTTCATGGCAGTTGGACTGGCGGAGAACAAGTGCTGAGGGCCACAAGGGGGGCATGGGCAGTGGCATGTGCAGTGCAGGGGCCCCCTCCCCAGCACCATCGGAATGTGCACTGTCTGCTGTGCAGACAATGCGCATTCCGAGGGTGCTAGGAAGGCCCCCGTGTGATGGCATTGGACTCGGCTCCATGTGGAGCCAAGTCCAATACTGCTGCACGTTTTCCACTGGGCAGATGGTTTCTACCAGTCAGCCCAGAGGAAAACTCGTAATGGGGCCGGTGGGGAGACCACCAGCACTGTGGCGGTCTCCACATCGGGAGTTTGGCGGTCTGGTTTTTCCGACCACCAAACAGAGTTTTGCACTGGAATGGAATTTTTACAGATTGGTTGTCAGAGAGAAATGAAGGTGCAACCTCCAGAGCTGCTTTGGGAAACGGAAGGATTCAAAATCAGTTTTGCAAAAGAGGACCAGAGGGACTGGACAATAAGTGTGAAATTTGCGTCCCATGTTTTGTGTGGCAAAATGTAAAATGCAAACATATGTAAAGCTTGTGTATTTCTGAATGGAGAGTCAATCCTAGTCTAGAGGAAATGGAGGAAATGGGTGGGAGTTTGAGTATTAAGCCAGAGGAAGAGTTTTGGGCAATCTTTAGAGCCAGGAGCCCAAGATGCTGAGATAGAGGGAATTTCCGTTGTCTAGTCATGTTATCTATTGTCTTCCAGGAGGTGTCAGGGAGGAAGTGAAGCATTTTCAGTGTAGAAAAAGCTAATTTCAGCAACTTGAGCTACTTGAGACGAAAACATACGTTTGCTGTTTTTGATGGCATTGAGGTTTCTTGCCAAAGATGTGGGGAAGAGGAGGGGCCAGGTTCTGCAGACCACCAAGCAGATGAGCAGATGAAACGTCTTTGCAAAAGATGAGAATTTCCGCCTTGTCTTCGTTCAGTTTTGGCAGGTTTGTTTGCATTCAATTAGTGATGGATACATGCATCTATCAGTCACTAGTTGCCAGGAAAGAAATAGACCCCTTTGAGGCTGTGTGAATTAAAAGAAAAATCAGTATGGGCCCCTCCAGCCTCTGGGCCCTAGTGCCACTACACCTGCTGCACCAATGGAAGCTACCCCCTTGACATCAGCGCAGTCTGAGTTGGAAAGCTACCCAGAGGAATTTACAGTGGTTTATAATATTTGCAAGCATCCCTCTCTTCACCTTTTGCGTGTTGTTGTACCCATATTTGTGCAGATTATGAGTATATGTCCCCGGTAGATGCATACTGGTGTGCTTGTGTCTGGAAACAGGTAAGTATGGTGTGTTTATATCTGGTTTTGTTGGCAGTGTTAGTTTTTCCCCTTAGTATCTTTTATGAAGGGTGTGTTTGAGGCTCTGTATGTCAGTGGGAAATCAGCATAGTTTCATGTGTTAATTATGAGCATACACCAGTTGAGGTAAAGGTAAATCATACTGACTAATGACTAGGCTTCATTGTGCATGCTAGTCACATCTTACTTTCCTTTAGCTTGTCATTTGGCAGTCGTCACTGCTTGTGTCCATGTTCTCCTACACTATTTTGGGCTAGTTAGTGCAGATTCTGCATCCTGCTCTAACAGTTTTTAAAGATTGATTGATGATTGGATGGCTGCAGAGAGAAGGAAGTGCAGTTGTGCAGATTCAAGCGAGGCTACTTTTGGGATGATTCTCTGCTTGCGTTAGGACACTCAACACAGAAGTAGTTTCCCCCTCTGTTAAGATGTTTATGCAGTGTGCTGCGGACCAATGTTGTTGCTTGAGATGGTTTTGGTTGTGGTTGTTAATTCTGAAGTGTTTTGACTATGTTAATTGAACGTTTGATTGAAGTATTCTATGTTGGAGAGTGGGTCTGAGTTTTGTGTTGGTTGTTGTTAAAGGAAGGAGATGTGTGTTTTTTGTGTCTGTCAATTGGTTCTTTCCTTGTCCTGTTGTCATGCCCTGTCTCTGTTTTGTGTGTGTTGTCATGTTGTTCATCAGGATTAGGTGTTTCTGAGCTGGAACTGTACTTACAGTTAGGAACACTACATAATGAACATTTGCAAGAAAACCATGGCAGAACTATTCATTACAGGACTCCTCTGTATAAAATCACATTCCTAATGGGGTACTCAATCAATCAATCAATCATTCAATCACGAGCTTTTAAAGCACACTACTCACCCATAGGGTCTCAAGGCGCTGAGGGGTGGTAAGGTGTTCCATCCTTTTGCTGCCAGGTATGAAAAAGATTTTCCTCCAGCTGAGTACTTCTTTATGCGGGGTACATTGGCGAGTGACTGGTGGGAAGAGCGGAGAGGTCTGGAAGGGAAGTACCAGTGATGCGGTTGTTGAGGTAGTTGAGTCCGTTGTGATGGAGGACTCTGTAAGCACGTACGAGGAGTTTGAAGTTGATCCTCTTCTCAATGGTGAGCCAGTGGAGGTTCTTCAGGTGTTCTGTGATGTGTTCTGGGCAGGGGATGTCTTAAACGAGTCTGGCGGCAACGTTCTGAATCTGTTGCAGCTTGTTCAGGCTCTTCTTGGAGGTTCCAGCTTAGAGGGCGTTAGCGTAGTCAAGTCTGCTTGTGACAAGGGCATGTGTCACGGTTTTCCGGCAGTCGGTTGGTATCCATCTGACGATCTTTCGTAGGAGTAGGAGGGTGTGGAAGAAGGTGGAGGCAACAAAGTTGACCTGCCTGGTCATGGTGAGCATTGAGTCGAGGATGACGCTAAGGTTGCATACGTTGTCTGTTGGGGTGGGGTGTTTGCCGAGTGTTGAGGGCCACCAGGAGTCGTCCCAGGCCGACAGTGAATGACAGAGGCTGAGAATCTCGGTTTTGTCAGAGTTCAGCTTGAGGCAGCTTTCCCTCATCCAAGTGGCTACAGCTTCCATCATGCCTCTAAAATTCTTCCTGGCTGTTGATGGGTTCTCGGTGAGGGAGATGATCAGCTGGGTGTCATCAGCATAGGAGACGATATTCATCCTGTAGTTCCTGACTCGTAGTCCCATATTGAGTCCTATGCCTCGTTACCTAACTTTTATTCTGATCTATATATGTACCTACCTGCCTACAATGACCTTTGTCTGCTAGTACTAGTCTTCCATTGTAGCATATGCCTTTTTCAAGCCATTTTTTGTGGAATAGTCCACCATCCAATGGTTATTGTAGGATACTGTGGTTTATAATGCTTCCTCATTTTACTGTGTCTGAAGAATGAAGGAGTTCTTGTATGACCACCATGTGCACGCTTGCCGCAGTCACCTACTGCCAAGGCAGCATCATTTGTGAAAACAACTTGGAGGCTCAAAGAATGAGTGACAGCTACCATCATGGTTGCAATGATTTAAGGGAATGATTATAGTGATTTGCCTCTATGAATTAAATTAAGCCCTGACGCATAGTTCAGCAAAACTGATAAATAAACACATTACACGCGCCTCATAAGAAGTACTAACAAGATATGCAGTAAGACAAGCTACTGCGAAACTGCTTCCCCTCCTTTTCCCACAACGAGCCATTCTTCGTAGGAAATCAGATCTATAATTATGGACATTATAAGAGATTCAACCTTAATATAGTTGTGAAAAAATTGTGGCACACTAACATTGTTCAAAAAATACCATGATGGCAGTAATATTGTGGGGCACGTAAGAATATACGTTTTTTTACTTTCTCAAAAATATCAAAGTATTTAATATTGTGCTATGAAATACTGTTGTACATAATACGGGTTTTTTGATTGTTTTGTAATGTTTTATTTCTTTTAATGTAAGGAGCTATTATTATTTTGTAGTTATTTATTTTTTATTATTTTTTGGGTTTGCTAACATATTTAAAGAATTACATATTAAAAAAATATTTATTGGAAGATCTTGGGTTTGTAGGGCATAAGATGGGTTTAAAATATATACTTTAATCACTGTTAATTCATTCAATAAATTGTAATTTGTCATTAGATTATTTATTTTAATAATGTTTTGTAGGGAAATTTTGTGTGTTTTAGAATGTATGTATTAAATGTAATATTTTGTATTATTATTATTGTAATGTTTGTGTGTATTTTATAGATTATAAATTTTTGTTTTTTTTTAAACATGCTTTAAGCATCCTTTTAGGAACGTGGCCTGCTTTGCAAAAAACGTTTCCTGTTTAAGAATACAAATATAGGGATGGTATTGTGCTTCTTTGCAGGCCACCATCCCTGTGGGTGTAGCCAATAATAGGGGCGCAAATGGCAACCTGGAGTTCTGTGACGTGGCATCTGTGAGTGGAGTGTCGTAGAGTAGAGTATCATAAAGTGGAGTGTTGTAGAGTAGAGTGTTGTGTAGTTGCAGAGTGGAGTAGTGGTGTAGAGTGAAGTAGATTCATAGAGTGGAGTAAAGTCGTAGAGTGGAGTCACATAGAGTGGCCTAGAGTGAAGTGGCATAGAGTGGTATAGAGTGTTGTAGAGTGGAGTGGTGTATAGTGGAATAGAGCTTGTTTACAGAGAGCAAGCACTCATGGAAAAATACAGTAAGCAGGCTATGCTCCATTGGAGGGACAAAGACATGCTGAACAGCCTAAAACAAATACAACCAGCAAATAGAAAGCAAGCACATGTGAGTTACAAACCACAGAGCTAGTGATAAGCAATGGGAGGAATGCATTCCTAGGTCAGCTTTCAGAATGTCCCCAAGAAGTCTTTAGCAACTAGACAACTGCACTGTCTGGTAGGCCTCGACCTATAAATAGGTAAAGGATTGAGGATGGGAGGCTTTCTCTCCAAAAAAGACATGGAAGGAGAGATGAGAGATGAGGAGGAGGGAAAAGGAGCACAAGACAATGAAAAAAAATGAAAAATTATGAGATGTGGGGATGAACCCACTAAAATCAATAACAACCAGTCAATTGTCACCCAGTGGCAGGCCGGGTAGTGTTGTGAAGGTAAAAAATCCAGTGGCGAGAAAACATTTTCATGATTAGCAGAGTGTACACCTTTAAAAAACACACAACTCTGCATTATTAGTGGCCTCTGAATTTAGATGAGGCAGCTCCATCGTTATTATGAAGACAACATAACAATGATGATCTGTTTATTTTTACCAGAAGCACCCCAAATTTCCAGGTGAAACTCTAGAGGGAATTGGACCCAGAATTACATTTTGATCAGACTGTGTAGGACAATGGCTTAGGACAATTTATATTTTATAAATTTGTTTTCTATGAAATCTCATACAGATATTGAAATATTCCCCTGAGCTTTCACTTTCAAGTCTCAAGTTTCAAGATGTGTATCTTTATCATCCACTTGTCTGTACCCCAGTTAAGTTCTCACCCTTGTAATTACATTTCAGAAAGTAGACCTTCCTAATGGTCACACTGAATCACACCAATTTAGATACAAAGGGCCATATTTAAACTTTTTTTGTGCTGCATTTGCGTCATTTTTTGGCACTAAAGAGGCGCTAACTTACAAAATACAAATGTATTTTGTAAGTTTGTACCGCTTTTGAGTCAACAAATTTGCGGCGCAAAAAAAGTATAAACATGGGCCAAACTGTGTTCAGATATTTTTTTTATTTCATTTAACTGTCACGATACACATCTCATTGCAAGGTGCTTGTCAAGATTCCCATCGTCTCACAGCCCATAGGACCACATGTATCCGGTTGTGATACACTCAGAATACAGCTGGTTCACCACCCCACCAACAGTAAAATCTAGTAAGGATACCCACAAAGGAAATGTATGAGTTGAATTTAAACATGAAGAAATTCACTGGAAATGATGTTCATATCTGGTGTCATTCTGGATATTTGTTTTGTGTAGGGGCTCCACAGGTCCAACCCTCGTCCTCAAAGACTGAGCCTTTTATGGGTCCAGACATAGCAGAGATAACAAACAAGGAAGAACACAGAAAGCAGCGGACAATACTAAAGCTAAATATTCCATTTCCCTTTTTTATTTGTTTTTGAATTTTTGCAGAACAAACACAACTTTATAAATGGGGCACACGGGCAGGGTAAAAAGAGAAACAACACAACTTTGGAATTTAGGTTTGCAGATGGCTTTGGGATGAACCGTTATTATGATGAAGATTTTCTGTCTTTAAGATGCGCGTCCCCTTCTACCAAGGGCCCCATTTCTTCATTAATCTTAAGCCCAAATTTACAAGCAGCCTGCGCCACCTGTGCGTCACTTTTAGCACAAGTTGTTGCATTGCCTTACTTTGCATCAAGGAGGCCTTTTCATGGGTGTTGCGCGGTCAACATCCATGGATTTTGATGCATTCCCAGGTTTACAAGGTGTTGTAAATCTGGGAATGCGTCACCCCAGGGGTGGCATAACAGTGACGCAAAGGGGAGAAATATCTTTATTTCTCCCTGTTTTTTCCTCTTTTTATGTGTGCTGCATTCTGCAGCACACATCGAAGGAGGAAAACACCTCCATTGATTGTTTTTGTGCAGGAAGATATCCCTTACTGTACAAAAGCAGTCCTCCCCACAAAGCAGGCACGCTTTCACCATGGTGCAAGAGTGCCTATGCTGGCACATGGCAGCAACTTCTGCACCAGGGCAGGGGGCAAGGACAGAAATGTGCCATATCTTGTAGATACTGTGAAATTCTGCCCTTTCCAGGTGACGCAGGGCAGTGCATCAAGACACTTGCTGCACCGCCCTGCCCCACGGGGCCTTGTAAGTATGGCCCTTAATTTTTAAGCAATGCCAGATTCCAGTTCCAGGAGGGGGGGCACAGGGGCAGAAAAATGCTCTTCAGGCAAATACTGTCTAAACAGTGGTTAAACAACCAGGAATCAAATAAAAGAGGGAAGTGGTGAGAGACAAAACAAAAGAATAACCTCTGAAAAACCAGGCACTGCAGTTTCTAGATCTAGGCTTGGGATTTTGGGGATGCAGACATTTTGTGAATTTAGACATTTGAGGTAACCAAAGGAATTACAACAAGGGAGGTGGAGTGCAGAATGCTGCACACATAGAAAGAGGAAAGAAGGAGGAGGAATAAAGATCTCCTATTTCTCCCAGTTACCCGTTCCCTGGGGATGTGTCGCATTTTGAGGTGGCCTTGTGTGGCTTGGTAAATATCATTCGTGGTGTAAAGGCGATGCAAACCCATGATAAATATGCGCCTACGTGTCTTATGAATTTGAGCTAAGCACTTAAAACATGCTAGTGCTTGGTGGCTTGAGGAATGCCCGCAATCGGGTAAACTTGCAATCTCTGAGAATTGACACATACAGGAGAATGTGTATGTGAGTGGTGTTGCTAATAAAGATTTATGGTAATGGAGGTAATTTGACTACTTATCTTCTCAAGGGTAAAGATAGTTGTGGTTTGGCACAAAAAATGGAGGACTAAGGCAGGTAAAAGTCAGGGACACTAAATGAGCAATACACTGGAATAAAGGATAACCTAATGGTGGGATTCCCAGGAAAGAGCATCAGAGAGCCTTCACCTCATTTCATCAGACGTCAGCCTCTTCATTTCCCCATCATCTTAAGCACAGCAAGGCTCAGAATGGCTTCAGTATAAATTAAATTATGGCGTCGTTACATTGACGACATCTTGGTCATCTGGCAGGGTCCTATCGACGAAGTAGCAGCCTTTACGACTTGGGTCAACAATTTGGATCCTTTTTTGCATTTCACCTCCTCTGTCTTGACCACTACGATCCCTTTCCTGGATCTGGTGATCAGCATTGATGGAGGGAAATTGAAGACTTGCACATATCAAAAAACTACAGATCGTAATAGTTTATTATTATATGACAGCTACCATCCCAAAGCACTCAGGGATAATTTGCCTTATGGCCAGTTTCTGCGGTTACGCCGCAATTGCAGCAGCATCTGCTCTTTTGACATATAAGCTACAGAATTGAAACACAAACTATGCGATCGTCACTATCCCACCAGAGTGGTCAATACCGCCTACAAGCGAGCTAAGTACAGTGACAGATTCACTACTACATACGGTACCCAGGTGTCCAGAAAATAAACTGACTTGTGTTACCACCTTTACACCATTATCTAATACCATCAAGAAAATCATTAACAAAAGATGGGATATCCTCTGTAGTGGTGGTGAGAATGTCTCAAAACCATTATTTGCCTTCAAAAGGACCACCAATCTAAAAGATATATTGATCCACACACGACCCAGACCTCGGGCCTCGCCCAGTAGACAAGGGACCCTCTGGGAGTTGCCACCAGTAAGTGGCCACTACCCTTGTGGTAATTGCAACGTATGTTCACTTACAAAACAAATGGACGCATTAGACTTAGCACCCATTGGAAACTGGCGGCTACTTAAACATACCAACTGTAACACCAGAAATTGTGTATATTTGATCACTTGCCCTTGTGGCTTACAATATGTAGGGATGACCACAAGAGCGGTCAAACTAAGAATCAATGAACACCGCAGTAATATTCGTTTCGGTCGAACCTCTACAAAACTTAGCATTCATTACATTGAAGTACAACACAGCCCTGATGACATGTGGTGGGTTGTATTACAGACATGTGCCCAGAAAGGGACTGGGTCCCTCTTCGAATTAGAACAGCGCTGGGTATTTAAACTTGGGACCCATCGCAAGGGATTGAATGATGACATCCCTTGGATGAGTCTCTCCCCTTGAATTAGTTATCAACACTTAAAAAGCTATGGTGGTCCACTGGACGTTATAGTGCTTCTGAGATAACTTGATTTTTATATTACCACAATATATGACCACCGACAGCATGACGTTTGGTACAAGAAACAGCTGATAATTGACGACACACGATGAGTCGGGACTCAATTCCTTTTTTTCTTCTCTTTACAGTGTATTAAGATACTTGCTTCAGCCGTCCGGATCAGCTCCCTGACTGGCACTGAGTTAAAATGACTTCACTTTAAGATGGCCGCCGCTTTGTGCTTTTTCACAGAGCTAGGACCATCACGAGTCCATGATCTATTTTCATTTTCCATGACCAACGTGCTCGGAACGTATTCCCATTACTTAGCAACGCACGCGTCATACACTGACCACAACTTCCGGGCGCGCTGGGATTTCTACCCCTGGGTTCGCGCTTCCCATTTACCTCCGGGAGCGCGTCCAGGGGTAGGTTTAACCGCCCTCCGCCAGGTCCATACAAGTAAGTGAATCGCTTTGCAGTGCTGTTGCGAGGCTTTGACGGCACATCTACTTGCCGTCGGAACCAGGGTATACTTACGTGATAAAAAATACGGCGTACTTGCCCCCAAGGTCTGGCCTCCGTTTATATATTTATTTAAATTTTTTTGTCAATGAAGTGAGTTCGGCGTTTTTTCATTTAGCTAGCAGACTAAGCTAAGTCGACAGGCTCCTGTTGCCTGTGAACAGTCAGCTTTCCGGACCATTCCTATTCACTAAAAGTGGGTACACAGCAACTGTCCTCTCGCCATAGAAATCCCTCATATCCGGTTCTTGTATTAGCAATAATGTTTCCTTTCACATTATTATTAAATAACTGTGATGGCTGTATTTAACAGAGGGAAATGACTTCCTGACACTGTGTGTTTCTCAGCATTTATACATAAATATTTTTTAAGTACCTCCATTCATTGGAAAGGGTGTGATTTTTAACATTTATATTTGTTCCCCTACTTTATTTTCTTCTATATGACAAATAGTGTGTTATGCCGATCTGGCTTATGACCCGCGTGATCCCATGAAGCCCTGACTTAATTTAGGAGGGTAAGCATTTTTCTGTTTATTTAGCATGGCTGTGTTATCACCAACACTATCACCGTGTGCCACACAGTTTATCGTACGTTCTGCTTTGATTGAATCAAGAGTTTTTTTAGATACAATTTACGTTTTGATATTTTCCAGGGTGACGAATAGGAACTAAATACAGGGTCAGAATGGACTTGTGTAAGTGACTGACAATACCTTTTGACTGTCAGCTTTGATATGTAATAGCTAACTTAGCTTGAAATTGGAGAAGTTTTTTTACATTAGGTCCTGAGGAAGCGTCATTGGATCCATTTTGGACCGCTGAGACGCGAAACATGTCGACCCGATTTTGAGGTGGGTCTTGTAGTTTCCTGAACCGTTATTAGACATACAGTTAGAGAGTGGTTGAGCATCATCTCTATCTCACTCTCTTGATTGATATTTTAACCTTGGCCTTCACCCTACACAGACGGAATAAAGTTAGCACTCAGTAAGGGTCCTGAGCCAATTTTATGTTCTTTCCTTCTTTGAACTCTCCCCGTTTTTCATTCTCCCTACTCATCTGCGGGATAGTGTGGCATCATCGAGAAAAGATCTCCGGCAAAGAGCCCCCCGATGGGTGGTGCCCGTCAGACATTGCAGCGCCGGTCTGACGAGGAGCTTGTCCGATGATGAAGCATGACACCCAACTGGGTGTGTGAGGACTCTTGCTCCTACTAAATAGGATCCCAGAGCACTTTCCCTTTCTCTCCCTGGTCTCTTAGGAACAGTGTATTGCATTAACAGTAACTTTCATTGGAGGGTATACACTGGACCTTTAATCCTCCCAATCCCCTGTATTTTTTGATGTGTTCAGTATTTATAGGTCTACTTCTAAGAGTTAATGCACAGATGGATGCCTTATAAATAATCTCATATATTGCATTTATTGATATATGTATAATATTTTTTGTGTTTAGAAATCTGAGAAGTTAATATTTCATAATATTTTTCATATATGGCCATAATTTGAGTTATTATTTCTCTATTTAACACAGTTTGTATATTGACATGTACTTCTCAATAAACATATACAAAAAAAAGAATGGCTTCAGTAAACCTCAGGTGGTTCTGCTCAAGATGGTTTGCTGCTGTGCTTGTCTCTCTTTCAGTAAATGTGGTAAGAGAGACGTCAGTCTACTGTGTCTCGAGGCCGTTTGCTGACAGTAATTGATGCATGGTATTTCCAAGTTTCTACACTGACTCTTGTATACATGACAGACCTTGAGGGGATCGGACTCTATGGCTCTAGGCTCCTAGAGTATGAGGACCAAGGCTGCTCTAGGATGAAACTGTCACTAGAAAGGGCGGGGGGAAGGCAGGCAGAAACTGCTCACACATGACTGACAAAGTCATGAGTTAGAAGGCCTTCTCAATGCACGTTTCGTGCAAAGCTGCCCCACAATATTTTGGCATGTACCATCTTTTGGGAATTAGCCAAAATCCGGTCTTGAAACTACTATATTATCGATACAGGACTCTGCTAGTCAGCAAATCGACAAGCCAGCATTAGCTACTGTGGCATTGCTAACAGGTTAATCATCACCTGAACTCTAGGAGAGATATATAAACATTGTCTATTAATACATCTAAACTTTAACCAACAAAAGAAGGAAGTGAACACACGCTTAAATATTAAAAATCACTCCCAAAATGGTATACATGCCAACTTCCTAGAACACACAGGTTCCATTTAATTCAATAACTTGCAAGGTCAGTACATTCCAGTACACATCATTGAAGACCAGCTGTGGGTAGCAGGATTGTCCGATAAACTATCTGCCACGACTGAAATTGTGCCAGCACTTAGGATCAAACAGATTACCTCCAGTGATTGCATATGTTTTAAAATTGTTTTATCTTAACATTGATATAGCACACCTGGACCTCATGAGTATTAGGGTGCGTTGAGCTAAACATTTTAAAATAACAGTGAACATCGAGATGGGGTGGAGGGAAGAATGTCATAGTTGTTAACAAATACAAGCGCCACCAGCAAATAAAATAGTGTATCCTTACTATCAGAAAGGTAGGCCTTAAGTAAAGAATCATTGTGAAAACATGTTTTTAAAATTGGAGTTGCAGCCACTTGGTGACAAATGGATACGGGAGGATGATCAATTCTTCAAATAGATTTTCTGTGGTCCGAGGTTACTTCCACTGGCAACAGCCCTGTGTCTTCATCACTCTGACTCCTTTATGCCATGCCAAATACAGAAGGAGGAGGCTATCGATACAGTATCTGAAAGCACTTGTAAATACAACACTTTCAAAAGTGCTTCCCTCAGAGAGCAATCTGTCTTCCTTAGACCACAAATCTTACAATCAGAGCATCTCCATAGCAGACATGTTTCTTTACTGCTGACCTCCACTGTGTAATAAATACACTTCCATGGTACAAAATGCCAGACTCCACGTGGGGCAGCTGCAGTAGTGTCTGGAAAATAAAAGGTGACAAAAGAAGGGAGTCCTGGATTACAGATTAACTTTGTCCAGATCCTAGAGATGATGCCAGAGAAATAAAATGCCAGTGAGAAACACAGTTTCAGAAGTTGTTTCCTGCGCACTCCCTCACTAATAAATCATTGATGTAAAGCTGGAAGGTACATGTGAATAATCTAGCAGTTCAGGGAAAGTAGCCTCTTTAGGAACAGATGCACAGTGCAGCAGTGTTCAAACTCAGAGCAGTCCGTCTGGCAATATTACAGCTATAGTGAAGCCAGCAGTACAGGGATGGGTGGGGCAGGGCCGCGGGAAGTGGGAGGGGGGAGGAGGAGTGGTGTGCACTAAGTGCGCATTCGTGTTTGACAAGCTGTCTGAGGCCGGCCAAACTCATCTGCACACTTAGGTTTCTCAAGCCAGACTGCGTTTAACAGCTGAGCTGGAGAAACTGCACAGACCCCAGGGCACTATCTGAGCGGCAGTGACTGAAGCTGCTTTCATACTATGTTTGGCTTGAAAACAGCGTCAGGGTTGCTGGGGAGCCTGAGCTGGTGTCCCAGCGAACGCTGGGACACCACATGGAGGGAAGAGGAGCGTGAAGCGGCAGGAGATGGCGGTAAGGTAAGTTTATTTTATTTTATTTTTTATTTTCCCACCTCCGTCTCCGTCCCCTCCTCCCGCCCCTTCCCTTGAGATTTCCGGCCGCCGCTGAGTACATAAACAAAAAGGAACGAGTTCAAGATTTCTATTAAAATGAGGCCCAGACAGTCTGGAATTAGCCACCACCTCGGAAGACCAGCTCACTGTGACTCACCTGCCAGGTGCAGAGAACATCAAAGTAAAAGCTCTGAGCAGATTCTTGCAAAAATGATCCTAGGCAATGAAGTTCGCAAAGATCTCATTGCCATGAGGGAACACTAGAGATTGACTTATTCAAAATTAAAAAAGGAATGTGAAATGCTGAGGCTTCACCTCCCAGTTCCTAGAATCCACTTCATTGTTAAACTGATCATATCATCTCTGCACATTTTTCTGCTTTTTTATCTTATACTCAAAGCAATTTGCCATCTGCTCAGGTGCAGCTAGTGCTTTAAACAAATATGTTTACCAAGAAGCTGCTGTGATATCTAGCTATCCTAGCAGGTCAATTATATCCCCCACCACAACCAAGCGGTCACTGTACTTGACAGCTTGGCTCCTGAATTCAATATAGTACTCAAGAGGGCAAAAGTTAGTCCTAGAAGAATATCCGATGCATTCATGTAGAAAATGCTCAGATCCAGTTGCCTAACAAAGTAAATGGACCCAAAACTTACCAAATAGAGATGGTACTACCTTATATTCCTTAACTTCTTTATTTGGTTAGATTCAGCTTGAAATTCCCATCTTTAAAAGTGCACGTGGCTGCTATCACTCACTATTGCAAATGTCCTCAGCAGCCATTTTATTAAAAAGGTCAGTATTAACATATTTATTCAAAGGCCTGAAAGAGGTCTGGCCCTGCACTACTAAGCAGCCCCTTCACTTTGGGAACTGAATGCAGTCATGTCAAAATGAATAAGAATTCAGTTTGAGCCCTTGAATAAGAGGGAGAGCAGCAGCACAGTTCATAGAAGCTAGACTTCCTGATGGCCATGACGCTATTTAGGAGGGTAAGTGAGTTTGAGGTCTATTGCCCTGAGAAGCTCTATACAATAGTTCACTCTAATAAGGTTTCACTGAGGATCCACTCTTATTTTGTACTAACCATCATCATCATAATAGCTTCATTTTGATCCAAAAACAGATCATGAAAGCACAATACAAATACAACTTCCATAAAAACAATTAATGCACATCGATTATATACATCCCTACATATTGAGTAATTGCCCTGATTCCTCTCTAATTGGAGCAAGGAGCTGCTCAAGAACTATACACAGTAATAAAAATAATACCAGCATCATTTGTTCCCACAGTCCCTTATCTTTTTGTAGAGAGGAACAAGAAAATCCTAATACTCATAAAATATCTGTGTAAATAAGTTGGAACAATAACATTCCTAAAAAGAGCATAAGATTACCATCACATAGCAATACATAAAAATATCAATACAGCTTTTTTAAAATTGCATATAAATAATGATCCAGAACAGGCAGGGATGACTTTATACATAATTAGTTACAGAGTTTCCTAAATAAGTCACGTACCATTACCTCACATTTATGCTCAACCTAGCAGTACATATCAACACAAGCATGGATACATTGAGACCTCCAAAACCATACAGCCTGTAGGTATCTCACGACAGCACAGACCACCAACCTTGTGGTATCAGACCTGAGAATCCTGAGAGCATCCAAATGTCTCCTCATACCCCATGACCTGCATAGTGGCAATAACCATTTTATCACTGAGGGCCATACGCAGGACAACAAATAAAAATGAGCTACTGATTCAGATGTACCCCTACATGCTGGGCATTCTGTGACACTGCATTTCCAACTTTTCCATTTAACATAGAATGCCCTAGTAGGAAGAGTCTTGTATCTAAATTGTAGATAAACTTTCCAAGCCAGAGGTGGTGTCATCTCATCAATTGTCCCCTCGTAGCTTGGATTAACGTAAATTCAGATTTTTATGTAAATCAAGCCTTGTTACCCTCATTCCTTCCCCACTTAAAAGCCTACCCTTGGCAATCACACCTCCATCTGGATGTGAACAGCAGACTGACAAATTACACAGATAATGCAACAGAGATCCTAAAATCCATACTGCTATTTTTGTGACATAGGGGTCTAGGTGTATCTGTAACCTCAAAACTACCCATTGCAAGAGGTATAGAACCTTGCATAAGTACTTGTCCTCAAATGCTAAAGTGCACTATCTTGGCAACTACCAGCTACATTCTATCCATGGAAAAGTTAGCCCTTCTGCTCTACGGAAAAATAGACCTATTTCTAATGTATGTAAGTGAGGATGTTCTGTTCGCCTGGCTTCCCATTCTCCACCTTTTGAGGTGGGGCTTGCCATTGTGCTCTATAGTTTATGAATATCAAATGGGACTCTGAGATGGAAAAGGAAAAGTTACAGGTAATTCAAGTTCTCCATCATGTTTACTTTCTTTGAATTTTTAAATAATCCATCTTCCTCCTCAGTAAGCCAAGATAACATATAGCTTTAGATTGATATAGGACTTTGTTCTTTATTCCAAATTAAAATGCCTGCCCAGCTAGTCCTGCAGTTTATGGTGTTGTAGGGCTGCTTCTGTAGACCTTAAAGAAGCAAGCTAAATCCTTATTTGTATTTGTAAAATAATATTTATGACTCTATCCCCCATCTGTCTTTCTTTGAGAAAATGCTTTGAGATAATGTTTTGTTCTTAGCCAAATGTGCCCTACATTTACAGTTAGAAATTAATTTTTAAATAACAGAGGGGCATATTTATGCTCTGTTTGTGCTGAATTAGTGTTTTTTTTTTTACGCTAACTCAGCGCAAACCCTACGCCATATTTATATTTTGACACTAGACCCATCTAGCGTCAAAATATTGGTGTTAACGTTATTTTTCAAATGCGTGAAACCTCCTTGCATCAATGATATTCAGGGTAGGCATTCCCGCCCAAAAAATGGCTCAAATACCCTTGCGCCATATTTAACCACCCGGGCAAAAAAGATGCAAGGGTAGAAGGCGGACCCCAAAAATGACGTTGACACCGATTTGTGTCAAAATGTAATGCTTGCGTTAGGGCAGTCGTTAAAATGAGGCAAACACACCACTACTTAAGGAAAAAACACAGAAGCAACATTACAACCCACAGGAGAAGATGGAGGTGATACTGATACATTTTGCAAGACGGCGCAGAGGACAACAACAACTCCAGCAATCACCAGCACAACAACACTGCCCACAAAGGACATGCAGAAGGCAGGAGGGGTCTTCAGAACCAGGACAATCCTCCTTGGCTTCAGGGACCTGGACATAATTTGGACTTATAGACTCAACCGGCAAACCATACTACACCTGCTGCACCACATTGAGCCACAAATTGCAGCCAGCCTGCAGACCCCACACAACATACAATCTATTACAGAGCTGCTCGCTGTCCTCCACATGCTGGCAAGTGGCTCAGTCCAAACAACGGGTGCACTGGTTGATGGTGTCTCACAGGCATCGTTCTCTGCATTCCTGCCAAAGGTGTTAGACACCATCATCTCCCTGACACCCCACCACATCAGATTACACAACAACCAGCAAAAGCAGCAGGAGAACAAACAGGGGTTCTATCAAATTCATGGCTTCCCGCGTGTGCTAGGTGCAATTGACTGCACCCATGTCCGTCTCGTACCACCTGCAGCAAAAGAGCATCAATACCGGAATCGCAAGCACACGCATTACATTTATGTGCAGGCCATAGTGGATTACTGTTGATTATTCATAAACATTTTGGCTAAGTATCCTGCGAGTGTCCTCGACGCCTAGATATTCCGGCACAGTACAATCAATTAACAATTCCAGGATGGACAATTTGGAAATGGCCTACTTGTGGGTAAGTCTACAAATCTAGTAATGTATACACAACACCCCAACCCTGTCAGACACACAAGACATACACCAATACAGTAACATATCGCCAGGGTTACACACATGTGCATGTGATAACACATATGCACCATGCTGCAGTACAGCACAATCAGTGCACAACACTAATACATACACCCACATATACGTAACATGCCCACAACTTGACAGGCACACCACAGGAAAAACAGGTGCAGTCATGTACCCTTTGAAAACAGCACAACTACGCAGACCACCACAAGTGCCCTCAGGTTGCCCACTACATGCACATCACAAACACTACACCAAACAAACAATAGCACAGACATGTCAAAGGCATACACCATGCCCATGTCATGTAACTTCAAAATAGGCACAGATGTCTCAAGTCATGCTGTGCAAATCACTGCCAGAACAAATATCAAACACCACACAACCTGCGCCTATATCAACTGCATCTCATCAACACATACCTAACCTGTAGTGTGCACAGACATCTGCCTGACACATTGGCTCACACTCATAGGAATACAATATCAATGTCCATCACATGCTATGTGCCAGATGTGTGAGAAGTGGAACCACAGTTACTGTACTGCAACCTCACATGCAACACTCACTGACTCACAACACCATCATGTCTGTACCAGATACAATAAATGGCCTAACAGGGGGCAGAGACACAGTCAGACAGTGAAGATCATGGATGTCATGGTGGGACCCAGTAGGAGACAACAGGACATCACTGACCTCACATGCACTGTGCCAAGGGACACATTTGCTAAGTAGCTGAGCGACATCCCGTAGCCTGCACTGTGCATGTGTCGACAGTAGAAATGCACATTAATGTTTTGGAAGATAGGAGAGACACTGCTAGTGATGTTGATCATCCTGTGACAATGGGATACACATCCTTGGACACCTCAAGGCTGACTCAGACATTAGCTGCCACTCAGGAACACCAAGGGAACAATGTAATAGCTCACAGTTCCATAGTCATGGCCTGCACTGTACGTACATCTTGGCAGATGACCATTTCATCATTACTTAAAGCCACATTGTAAATTGGCCACCCTCCCATGCAGTATGTAGCGTGGAAGGGGTGTGCAATGTTTCTCGCTGCAGGTCTATCACCACAAGATACATCAGATGATGGTGCAGACTCACATGTAGCTGTCCCCTTCAACCTGAGGAAGTGCCAACAACAAATACCACCCCAGGGGTGCAGTATGCAGGTTGCAAAAAGGATGTAGACTGTGCTATGAACTCAGATGAATGTGGCACAAATGGATGCTGCACACGGCTGCACACACAGAAAGAGCCAATTGGCCATAAAAAAAGCATATGTCTAGGCCGGTGTACCATTCTATGTAGATACATCCACCTCCACAAGGCAGATAGCTAAGAACCCTGGTGTAGTGTTGGTAGCGTTGGTGCACGGCTACACATGAGCAACTTGCGCAGGGGACAACAAAGAGTTGCCAAGTAACATGTCACACATGGGGCATTCTTGCATAGTTGAAATGTTGCAGGTCACAGCAGCCAAATTAGAAGATATGTAGTGCATTCCCACTAACCAACTTCAAAGGTCCTAAATGTCACTCCTCATCTGTAATGACACATGTCAAAAGGGATGGGATGTCGAGGCGCTGTAGTGCTACCATGTTGCTGTAGGAAAGTACCATCTTGCCTGGCATGTTACCCCCATTTTCACTGTATGTATGTTTGTTTTTGCCCATGTGTCACTGGGATCCTGCCAGGCAGGACCCCAGTGCTCATAATGTATGCCTTGTATGTGTTCCCTGTGTGGTGCCTAACTGTATCACTGAGGCTCTGCTAACCAGATCCTCAGTGTTTATGCTCTCTTTGCTTTGAAATTGTCACTGCAGGCTAGAGACTAATTTTACCAATTCTCATTGGCACACTGGAACACCCTTATAATTCCCTTGTATATGGTACCTAGGTACCCAGGGTATTGGGGTTCCAGGAGATCCCTATGGGCTGCAGCAATTCTTTTGACACCCATAGGGAGCTCAGACAATTCTTATACAAGACTGCCACTGCAGCCTGAGTGAAATAATGTCCATGTTATTTCACAGGCATTTTTCACTGCACATAAGTAACTTATAAGTCACCTATATATCTATCCCTCACTTGGTGAAGGTTAGGTGCCAAGTTACTTAGTGTGTTGGCACCCTGGCACTAGCCAAGGTGCCCCCACATTGTTCAGGGCAAATTCCCCAGACTTTGTGAGTGCGGGGACACCATTAGACGGGTGCACTACATATAGGTCACTACCTATATGTAGCTTCACAATGGTAACTCCGAACATGGCTATGTAACATGTCTAGGATCATGGAATTGTCACCCCAATACCATCCTGGTATTAGGGTGACAATTCCATGCATCCCCGGGTCTCTAGCACAGAACCCGGGTACTGCCAAATTGCCTTTCCGGGGTCTCCACTGCAGCTGCTGCTGCTGCCAACCCCTCAGAAAGGTTTCTGCCCCCCTGGGGCCTGGGCAGCCCAGTCCCAGGAAGGCAGAACAAAGGATTTCCTCAGAGAGAGGGTGTTACACCCTCTCCCTTTGGAAATAGGTGTGAAGGGCTGGGGAGGAGTAGCCTCCCCCAGCCTCTGGAAATGCTTTGATGGGCACAGATGGTGCCCATCTCTGCATAAGCCAGTCTACACCGGTTCAGGGATCCCCCAGCCCTGCTCTGGCACGAAACTGGACAAAGGAAAGGGGAGTGACCACTCCCCTGACCAGCACCTCCCAGAGGAGGTGCCTAGAGCTCCTCCAGTGTGTCCCAGACATCTGTCATCTTGGATTCAGAGGTGTTGGGGCACAATGGACAGCTCTGAGTGGCCAGTGCCAGCAGGTGACGTCAGAGACCCCTCCTGATAGGTGCTTACCTCTTTCAGTAGCCAAACCTCCTTTCTCAGTAGCCAAACCTCCTTTTCTGGATATTTAGGGTCTCTCCTTTGGGCTATTCCTCAGATAACGAATGCAAGAGCTCACCAGAGTTCCTCTGCACTTCCCTCTTCGACTTCTGCCAAAGATCGACCGCTGACTGCTCCAGGACGCATGCAAAACCGCAACAAAGTAGCAAGACGACTACCAGCAACATTGTAGCGGCTCATCCTGCCGGCTTTCTCAACTGTTTCCTGGTGGTGCATGCTCTGAGGGCTGTCTTCCTTCACCCTGCACTGGAAGCCAAGAAGAAATCTCCAGTGGGTCGACAGAATCTTCCCCCTGCCAATGCAGGCACCAAACTTCTGCATCACCGGTCTTCTGGGTCCCCTCTCATCCTGATGAGCTTGATCCCTGGAACACAGGAGCTGGGTCCAAGTGTCTCCCACAGTCCAGTGGCCCTTCTGTCCAAAATTGGTGGAGGTATGTCCTTGCCTCCCCACGCCAGACAGCAAAACTGTGTACTGTGTGATTTGCAGCTGTTCCGGCTTCTGTTCACTTTTCCAGGACTTCCTTTGTGCACAGCCTAGCCTGGGTCCCCAGCACTCCGTCCTGCATTGCCCAACTCGCTGAGTTGGACTCCGACGTCGTGGGACCCTCCTTTGTGACTCTGAGTCGACCACTGTCCTCAGGTCTTCTAAGTGCCTGTTCCAGTACTTCTGCGGGTGCTGCCTGCTTCTGTGGGGGCTCTCTGAGTTGCTGAGCGCCCCCTCTGTCTCCTCCTCCAAGGGGCAACATCCTTGTCCTTCCTGGTCCCCAGCAGCACCCAAAATCCTCAAATGCAACTCTTGCAGCTAGCAAGGCTTGTTTGCAGTATTTCTGTGTGGAAACACTTTTGCAACCTCCAGCACACCGTGGGACACCTTGAAACCAAAGGGGAAGTTCCTGGCACCTTCCGTTGTTGCAGAATCATCAGTTTCTTCCACTCAGAGGCAGCCCTTTTGCACCTTCATCCGGGGTTTAGTGGGCTCCTGCCCCCCCTGGACACTTGCGTGACTCTTGGACTTGGTCCCCTTCTTTTACAGGTCCTCAGGTCCAGGAATCCATCTTCAGTGTTTTGCTGGTGGTTGTGGTTCTTGCAGAATCCCCTATCTCGACTACACTGTCTTTCTGGGGTAGTAGGGTAACTTTACTCCTACTTTTCAGGGTCTTGTAGTGGGGTATCTTGGACACCCTTACTTTTTTCTCACAGTCCCAGTGACCCTCTACAACCTCCCGTAGGTCTGGGGTCCATTTGTGATTTGCATTCCACTTTTGGAGTGTATGGTTTATGTTGCCCCTAGACCTATGTTTACCTATTGCATCCTATTGTGATTCTACATTGTTTGCACTACTTTTCTTACTGTTCCTTACCTGTTTTGGGTTTGTGTACATATAATTTGTGTATATTACTTACCTCCTAAGTGAGGGTATCCTCTTAGATACTTTTGGCATACTGTCACTAAAAAAAAGTACCTTTATTCTTAGTAACTCTGAGTAGTGTGTTTTCTTATGATATTGTGCTATATGAAATAAGTGGTATAGTAGGAGCTTTGCATGTCTCCTAGTTCAGCCTAAGCTGCTTTGCCATAGCTACCTCTAACAGCCTAAGCTGCTAGAAACACCTCTATTCTACTAATAAGGGATAACTGACCTGGCACAAGGTGTAAGCACCACAGGGTACCCACTATAAGCCAGGCCAGCCTCCTACAGTTGCCACCACATCTGACCCCATTGTGTTGTTAGGATGTGTCATGTCTCCTCTAGTGATAGCACACTGATACAAAGGTGCACTACACAATGCATGATACATACATAATGATTATCAGTGTGGAATCCAAATCAAATGTTCCAGGTCCTTGACCCAAACACAAGATTGTCATGTCTAACAACCTAGCGCTGAGGAAAGATCACACAAGGATAGGAACTCACACCAAAACACAAATAAATATGAGCCACAACCAGCTCCTAATATCAACTGCCATGCTACATGACTTACCTGTTGCAAGTCCTAACAACAAATCACTCCTGTAATCTTTTGCAGTGGATCTGGGTTATGGCAGACAGCCATGGATAATTACCCCATTTCACAACCCAAGCACAGCAGCAGAGCGTGCATATAATAAGGGACATCGGAGGACACGGACCATTGTGGAGAGGACATTTGGTATTCTGAAGTCCAGATTCAGGTGCCTGGACATCACAGGAGGCAGTCTCCTATATGCCCCACAAATGGTCTGCAAGATCATATTGACTTGTGCTATCCTGCACAACATATGTGTATGGATGAACGTACCATTCTATGAATAGGTTGATGACCTGCCTGAGGAGGAGGAAGAGGATGGTGGAGAAGAAAATGAGGGGGAATACAACAACACAGCTGCTGGGATACGCCACAGACTGCACATTGTACAGAACCTCTTCACATAATCATCACGTAACTCACCTTGTACATTTTGTCAATAAACATCTCACTTATTCACACAATCCAGCTTTGGTGTCTTCAGTCTCTTAAACATATACTTTAGGATTATGAGTCTAACATTAGGGAGTATGTCACAAATACAAATCTGAAGAGTACTGTAGCAACATCACATGTGAAGCTTAAGAGTGAACTGCTACCATCACACGCATCACAATTAGCCCCATCACTTGAATGTGACAACTGAAGGACACAGTTTATGGACCACAACATATTAATTACATCCATGTTGCCAACTTGTATAACAATAGTTTATCACACACAACAACAACATGTCTAACAATGAGCTAAATAAGGGGTCCACACATGAGGCAGTGGATGTCAAAATATGGTGAGACTGTAATGTTTGAACAGACCACTAACACAACTCAGTGTGAGAGTTGCAATGGCTGCATGGAGCATGTGTGACAAGGTGGGAATATCATTGGTGACAATGCTCAACATGATTAGCACAAGTATGACAAGCAATGGGAAGTATGGAACATGCGCAGTACCTCCCTGGAAATCACTCCTGCCACTGCCATGGGGCCCAATCCTGTCACAGGGTACACATGACCTCACACTTTGCACGGACATGTCTATGGAATGCACATCAGAATGGATGAGAACACATGCAAATAGGGCTGCAGGTCCACCACAAAGTAATTGCAATTACAAAGCAAAATGTTATGATGTTCAACTGTCTATTGTGTTCAATACATGATATGGTTGGAATGTAGGTAGAGTGTGTCAATCACGGTATATAGCAAAGATACACACATGTCAGACATATGTGTAGTCCACACACACGTCATCCATATACTCAAGATCAACATATGGAGACATTTATCGGGTAACATTTCACAGATTGCATTCATCAGCCATCATCAACAATGCCTGAGCTGTGGATGTTGTGTGAAATGTGATTTTCTGTACGACAACTACACATAGCACATAAGTGAACACAATTCACCAACACATACCATGACTCTTGCATAGTACTGACTGCCATACATATGTGGATACTCTGTTTCCACACATGCAGACATATGCATGATGTGTTTACATTTGCATGCTGTTGATTCTGTAGCACACACATTTGTGTAACACACAAATCACATTGTACAATGAACTACCACATGCGGCCAAACACAAAATGCCATACTGCAGCCCAGCACATACAATTTTTATGTTGATACAGGTGAAAACAATAACAAATGTCAAAAACAGGCAATCAGGAATAGAGTAAAAAAAAATATATCCGCAAAGTACATGACCCATGGGCCCTTAGCGTATTTTCCACTTTTGCACTCATCGTAATGCTGATTTACTGTTAATACGACGCATAAGGGTAATGCGTCAATATAAATAGACACACGTGAGTAATGCGTCTGAAATACTCATACAAATATCAGATGCGTCAAAAAAATACACGCATAACAGAAAACGTGACACAAGGGCACAGGAAGTGATGTAATAGGAAATCCTGTTTACAGCCATGGTACAGTGGGTGTACTTTCACTTTCTATTTATAGTCAGTGCCTCATTTGACTGTGTGGTTGTATTTTGGAGTTGGTGGTGTCTTCTTGCTCATTATTGTGTCTTGTGGTGTCCCTCCTGTTGTGTTTTCTGTTGTATTTGATTGGTATTAGTCCCAGTGTCTGTGAATTTGTGTGTCTAGTGTATTTTACTTGTACCTGTGCTGTAGGGTGTCTCAGTGGCGTAGCGTGGGTTGTCAGCACCCGGGGGAAGGCAAGTAATTTGCGCCCCCTAACCCGTGGATTTTAGCACTCGAGTCCCCCCCCCAGATGTTGCGCCCGGTGCGGCCGGCCCCCCCTACACCCCGCACGCTACGCCACTGGGGTGTCTGTCTGGGTTAGTTCTAGAGGTGGGTTAGTTGGGTTAATAAATTTTTGGGTGTTAAGTTTCCTTTCAGTATTTCTGTTTCTTAATACTACATTTTACATTTTTTCAACCCCAGTGCAATGTCTGGCAGGAGGAGGCAAACCAGAATGGGGTGGAGGAGCTGGGAGGCTTTATTTGGCTGGTAGCCCACCACCTCCCATTGATGCTAGAGATGGGTGGCCATGTGATCCAGGGCTACCGTACGGAGGTGAGGTGGCTGTGGTGGGGCAAGGTGCTCCAACACTTGAAGAGGGTGTACCACAGCAGTCGCAACGACCATCAGCTGAAGCATTGCTGGGCTGATCTTGTGGCAGGGAGCAGGATCTTCAGGACCATCTTGGTGTGGTGATTGGTGGCCCTGCTGGTGAGTACCCCATTGTCTAACTAATTACTGTTCATTGCACTTGAATGACAGAAGCAGATGTGTTGGTGTGCTGCATGCAATGCTTTTGGACAGGTTGCATGCAACCAGAATGAAATGTCACTGTGCCAGTATAGACATGGACTTCACATATCCTACCTTTTTACCAATGCAAGTCAGATGTTAGGAGAGTCATGCACTTCCATCACCAAGTCACACATTTCAGGGGCCATGGCAACATCTGTGCCCCAGCATTGTGTCATGTATGATAAGCCAAGACACTGCCAGCATACCATTTGTAAGTGGATTGCGATAACAAAGTACGACAATCCATGTATGGTGCAATAATGTCAGATTTTCACATACATCATCCCTGACATTATGTTTACAAAGGGGGCATACCCGCCTCAGGGGGCACTGGCAATGGGCCATTTGATGCCATCACCCAACTGTGACACATCAGTCATGGATTACTCAATGCATGGAAATTGCAGACTAACTATTTAGCCGCTTGTCCTCCATAAAGTGCCTCTGTGTGCCTTGCAGGACAAGCCAGAATACTTGAATCAGTTGACAGGCAGAGCTCAAGGGTTGTGTCATTTATCTGTCACCCAACTCCCCCTCATTCCAAGGAGTTCTATCTTCTACAGATTGGCCACACATGGTTGTTACAGGATGTAGCACTACAAGAGTCTCAGGCACAGTGTAAGAGTGCAGATGTATGGCTCTCATTCACCAGAGTGTCAGTCTCATTGTGAGTTTGCAGTGGTGGGTCTGTTGCACTGTCCACAACCTGGATAATTACCTCACTCTTCTGAAATAGTACATACTGCCATATGTTGTCCACTAGTAGTGTCAGTGATGTGATACTAACCATGGTTTTCCATCCATATATTTCAGTTGGACCTCCCCCTACACCATAGGCGAAGTGGCAAGATTTGAGGACCCAGATGTATCCAGTAAGTGTGATTTTGTCTGTCCTGTGTAGTGTTGAAGTGTTTTGGGTGAGTGAGTCATGCATTTTGCCCCCAATGCTAGAAGTGATGAGCTGAAAAATTATCAGAAATCAAAGTAGGCTGAATGGTGACACTGTGTCACATTTAAGTGGTTCCCTATGCATGTGCAGAGAGTCATATCTTGTGAGGCGTCTGGCGCTCAATGGCCATCATTGTGTAAACAAAGTGATGATAAGCCACAGGTAGCTCCATATGTGACTTAGATGTGCACCGTTGTGTATATAAAGGCACTGGAACACACCGTCATTCCCACAACACAGTGATGCAACAGTTTGTGACCACATTGGTGCATCCCTGTATTGTAATGTACATGTAGGATTGTGTGGGCATTTGTCCCCCAGCATGGTGCCACTAATTTAGTAGTCCACTTACGTGACACTTATATGGAATTTAATAGGCGTGCATGCAGGTCAAGTCCAATCGTGTGCTGGCATGTTTATGGGTGCGTAAGGAATGTTATTAGCTGATCAGGTATTGATGGGTGTCTACACCTGGACACATGAATGTAGAAGTGATAGACCTATGGATACCAGCTTCATTTATGTCATCACCTAACTTATGGTTTACTCCCTGACTCCATGTATGAGTGGGCATGCATTGGTGGATGACCTGGACAGTTGAGATGTTGATCTGCATGGCCATACCCCTGAGGCAAAGGGGGTGGGAACAACACATTTTAGGTAGATGTGATGTTCACAGTGTAGGTGACAGTCATATTGATCAGGCTTGCATGTGTACCTATCAACACTGAACCCTTATGGCTAACAACAGCATCCAATTTTCCCAATAACAGAACCAAGTTCTAGGTGATGTATGTTTGAACATTTGACACATATGAGGGTGAATAGTGGCCCTGGTCAATGTGAAATTGTCGCTGCCTTAAAATTGTCACACATAGGTACAAAGTCTAAGCAGATCTAATTTTGTTTGTTACCTAATCTTGTTGTGGGTGGCTATGATGTAAAGGAAATGATGCTAAGGCAGCGTTGTCGTTTCATCCATCAGGGCCATTGAATCATCCGGATTGTGAGTAGCAGTGCATGTGCAATTCGATGTAGAGAGTAAGCTCATTTACTGTACATACTCCACACAATGCTGACACTGATGGTTGCCTGTCTCACTTCAACAGTTGCCAACATGAATAATGACCAACTCTGTGCCTTTCAGGAGAGGGCAGTGCACTATAGGCACATATTGGCAGTGAAATCTGGGTTCAGGAGAATGGCACGCAGCTATCGCTAAGAGCAATCCACTGGTGAGTGGCAGGCATTCAGCCAAGGGGGATCCACATTGCCCACACAGGCTGGACCAAGCATCACAGCTGTGCAGAGACCCACAGCTGCAAACATAAATATTGCTCCAACTGCTGCACCCTCTAGTACCAACACTCAGCCAACCACATCTGCTGCCATGGACATAAGTGTAATAACAGATATACAGAGGGATGTACAACAGGTCCTCCAAAAGTTGGACTCAATTGTGGCCAAGAATACCAAGGCCCTCAAGAACATTAAGAAAAGACTTTAAAGGGCCAACCTCTGAATGGCATTATGTCACTCCTCCCAAGTTAACTCTCCTCCCTCCTCTTTTTTCTAGGTTTTTTGTAGGTACTACGGGGTTAGTTGTAGGTTAGAATAGGTTAGTGGGTTAGTTAGGATAAGTAGGTTTGGGGGTGGGGTTTCTACTTCTAATATTCTACTATGTGGGTGGGTGGGTGTGGGGTGATGTTGGGGCTATTACATGTTTATAAAAATTAAAAAAACATATTTTTTTAGTCATAGTTAGTAAATGTGTAGTTTAGTGTATGTTGTCCTCCATGTGTCCTGTGATATAAGGGGGTGGGAGGGAATGTTTAAAGTGTGTCATTAAATGTGTTAGTTAAGTGTAGCATATAGTAGTTAGGGTCTGTTGAGGGTCATCTAAGGTTAGGATAGGTTAGATTGGGATAGGTGTTAATAACTATTTTTTGATTTATTTCATTATCATAATAAATATTATTGAGTACTCCCTTACTTCATTTGTCATATGCTTGGGTCTCAGGGTCTTCCCATGGGTGTACAGTGCAAATTGTGTGTTGTCCTGGGTATTCCGTTCTGCATCCAAATCCCTCTCTTGACATGTTCAACACCTCCTTATGACTGAGCTGTCACATTGGCAGCTACAACACATCTACTTTCCTATGCACCTGCCATCCAGTGTTCCCACCACTCAAGCTGACTATGTTGAACATGTAAAGGACAGGTAGGTGTGGGAATTCAGCTGACATTGTATGGGTTTTGTTTTGGAATGTTGGGCACTGTGAGACATTTTACAACAGCCTACATATCATTCCTATCCTGCTAAACTTACAAGTGTCAATAATGGATGAGTTGGAGTCCCTCTGTTCCACATCAATGTGTTCTACTGGTACTTCCAGCTGACGATATTGCACGAATATGTTTCACACCCATTCTTGCAGTATGTAGTGGGTGTAGCATACATGTGTGCAACATCTATCACATATTCAGTGAATTGCTTGTAGTGGATGAGGACAACATTGACGTACAACATGTAGGCACCATGTGGATTGATATGTGCCCACATATTCATGCACTCTTGTACTGACACTCCATGACTTGGACATTGCCAATTCACAGGAGTTCTACTTAGGTCAGGGCCTGGCACAAGTTCATATTTCATGTGCATCAGTGCAAGGGGCACATGACTGCCACTGTGTAATTGTTCACCCCCTACAGCACAGGTGGTAGTGGCAACCATTGTCAATGTGTAATGTCCCATGGACCAATGGCCTGGACATTGCAGGTTACCTGCAGCTTACAAACTGCGTATGGCATCTGTCCTGTGACACCAGACCAGTGATATGTTCAACACTACCCTCCAGGTATGTTTCCACATTTCCTCCAGCCTTTGCATGGTTGTGTAACCCCCATGAAATGGTTGTTGGTGAAGTGGTGTGGTGTGGTGTGCCCCTGCACAGCCCATGCACTTGGCACGGACAGTGCAGGGTGTCCCATACCTTGGCCCTTTGCCCTTTCCACTGCCTGATTTGCAGGGCTGAGAGCAGTGTGTCTTGTTACACCCAATGCAGGCCAAAACTGGAACTGACTCTATTTGATCCATCTATAATGTCTAGTAAGTGCTCCACAGAGCTACTATGTGCAGATATATTACCAGCCGCCATCCCAACGTGTGACTCAGACTGCCAAGTGCAATGGGTACACTGCATTGTCAGTCTTACCAACACCGGGCTTGCCCATGAACCATTCCCCACCCGTTGATGTGGAATTAACCGCCAATATGTGACAGACATACCCCATGTGTTGTATGTGTGTGTTTATTTCCCTATTCCCATGTGTCTGACATGGTTGTGTCCAAATAGTTGTTGGCTCAGCCTGTGACTGTTGTGACCTACTGTTTTCTATCTGTGGTACATATTTTCTGTAGTGGCACATTTCAGTTCAGCATCAATATGTGTGGTTGAACACAACTTCAGTTTAGTTGGTCTGTGTAGTGGCATGTTATCAATGATACCAGTCCAACTTGCTATTACCCCAGCACCTGTTGAATCAATTGTTCCATGCACCCAGGGGACACCCTGACTGCATGATGTAGGGATGGCTGCCTCATGTGGATGTGTTGTCTAAGTGTGGTGTGGTGGTGCTATCGGCACATGCCTGGGTACTGTTGGGACAGTTGCAATGACTAGTGTGCTGTGTGATGCAGCACACATGTGTTTGGGCAATGAGGCAAGGCATTTGCAAAATGTTACAGTAAGGGACACCACTCTGTAGTAACCCCAGGAATTGTGTTGACTGACTACCTGGTCTCTGAGGTCTTGGTCGTGTTAGTTGTGTTGGTGTGACTACATGCAAGGGATATTGTGATGTCACAACCAGTGGCACAGTGATTATACATGCCATCCATCCCATTTGTACATGTAGGTATTAGGCCTGGTGTTCTTAATATGTACAGGTTGTGTATGTGTCAATGGTGCATGGCACTCCCAAGGCGTAGGTACATGGGTAAGTTTATGTTGGCATCGTGCAACTTGCTTAATGTGCATTGTATCCCTCTGTGCTCCTTTGACATGCATTGTGTGAGTCCTATGTGCCTCTCCTTCTTGCACTTGACATTTAAGCATATATTTCCCCCATGCAACTTACCCTGCATTTGTGGAGTTTCCTGGTATTCTGCACTGTCCTGTCCTTATATCCCTGTGACGATTTCCTCTGGGATGACCACTGCAATCATCTCCTCCATCTCATCCATGTCCTCTTGTGGTGCTGGACTCCCACCTCCTGTTTGAAGTGCTGCCTTCCTGTTCCGTGCCATATTTCCTTGGTCCGTCTTCTGCAGTCATGCCAGTGTTTCTTGCACTTAGTCACAGTTCTCCTAACCTCTGCCACACTGTTGGTCTTATCCACAGTCTGCTGCCAGATTGCATCTCTCCTTCCAATTGGCAATTAAGAGGTGACGAAGAGTTTATTTTGATGCACCGTCACCTCTCTCACCAGTATTTTATGCTCCTCTGCACTGAAACAACACTTCCTCTTTTTCTTCTCCCTCCCCTGGGTCTTGTCTGTGTCCTGCTGGCTGGTTCCTGGTTGAATGGGGTCTCCCTGGGGTCTCTCCTGGCTTCTGGGATCCATTTTGGGGTTCCTTTGCACTGTTTGCTCTGTTAGCATCTGGTATTGTCGCTATTGCGGGCACAAATGGTGCATTTCCGTTTTGCAACGTGTTTACATGTCGTAAACCGGATTCAAGTCATTTTTCCTCCATTAATGTAATTTTGCCTTACGACAAGGCACAATGGTTAACGTGGGCAAAAATGACTCTATACATTTTTAGCACCACCCAGCGCCAAAGTATAAATTTGACGCCCGAGTGGCGTTAAAAAATGGCACTAGTCAGCGCTAACATCTTTGATGCAAAACTGAGTTAGCGCAGTTTTGCATCAAAAAGTATAAATCAGGGCCAGAATGTTGCATCTTAAAAGCATACTTTCTTTACAAAAATTAAAACTTTACAGTCCTTGCTTCTTGTTGGATACTTTGGGTCTAATTTAGATAAGGGCAGAATTGAACCTGCCTTTGCTTTTCTGTCGGATTTCTCGCCTGCCGTCTTGGCCGCCCAAGACCCTCCAACTCCTCCAGATATCTCCACTCTCATTGGTGGCGCAATAGGATATAGTGGCTTGTGGTGAGATTACAGCCACTTTTCCCGTTGAGCCAATTATGATGTGCTTTCCCGCCAAGGTAACTGTTGGGGAGTTACCTTCACACCTGAGTTGGTGAATTGGAAGGGAAATGAGGTAAAAACCTACCTTTTTTACCTTTTCTACGTCCCTTTTTGACTGAACCCGACTGGACAAGTCCTGCCTTTGCTGCTCTCACTGGGCCACAAAGGAAACACAACACCGTCATCGCCGAACTCAAAAGTAAGCATATCATGTTACTAGTGAACGTTGATTGGCCACTTAACATTAGCTCGGAACCAGTGCATAAATATTTCCAAAAGCAACTTGTGACATGCATATATCTGTAAAACATCTGTGGCAGACATTAATGGAGACACACTTGTATCACACACAAATCAATGGCATACACAAGTTTTATTTTGGTGCAAGTATTTATTACCAAATTAAAGCTTGCACCAAAATAAAATAAACATCACAATTTTAAACTATGTCCATGTATGCACTTTGCAATGGGACCTGTAAGTGAAAAGTGGTGCTTCGAGTTGTGCATGTGAGTCGGTACATATATCTCCCTGGAACAAAAATTCCATTCCAATGACACAATGATCTGTACTGCAATACACAATGTGGGACACAGTGTGTGAAAGTTGGACTCAAGTCATAAGACTCATGTCATAAGTCTCATGTTCATTATTTTCGCAATGTAACAGATATGTGACAGTGAACAGTGCGGGTGGTAATATTCTCCCTGGCTTTCTTGCCCATAACCTGTCTCCTGTCTATAGTCCAGGGGTGTCCGTATCATAAATGGGCATCTATTGGACACATATCTGGCACCTCAAAGCTTTTACTTGGGAGGGGTGGGAGTCGATTGGCTGATTGACTGATTGAGATAGAGGGAGCTGGAGTGGGTAATGTGGCTGTGTCTGTCTGTGTGACAGTTGCATGTGGGTCTAGTGTATGGTTAGTTGTGTGATGTTTTGCTGTGTGCAACTTTCAGATGAGTGTGGTTGTTTGGTTGCGGTTGTTCTTGTGATGTGTGTAGTTATGCTTTTGTGTGAGTGTGTTTGTGCAGATAAGTGTATCACTGTGTTGGTAGCTGTGGTTCAGGTGTATGGGGGTGTAGTATCAATAGTGTGAGTATGTTGTGTTTAGGATGTATGGCATTGTGTGTTTTCTGCATGTAAATGTTGTGTTGTGATGGAAGGGCGTAGGGTCATGGTATGTATGTAGTGTGTTGTGTAGTGTGTTATGCAGGTGGACACATATGACTAATGCACATGCGGTGTGTGCTACTTGCATCCTTTCCATAGCCACTGCCATTGTACGATGTACATTACCTCCCGTGAAGGTCTCCCTTCATCAGGATTCTGCCGCAAGAACAACACCTGCAGAATTGTAACATCTAAATACAGTGGACGGAACTCTGTCAGCTTGACAGAGTACTTGGGACCACCGCCTTGGCGAGACGGTGGTAATACTGTCAAGATCTAAATCAGGTGCTTTGGTTTCTGAAGTGATGGGACACATTTTTTCATAGAGGGAGTACTACACCATATAGACTTTTAAAAGATTGTGGCCCTCATTATGACCCTGGCGGTGTTGAACCGCCAGGGCCAACGGGGGCGGGAGCACCGCCGACAGGCCGGCGGTGCTCCCTTGGGCATTCTGACCGCGGCGCTTTGGCCGCGGTCAGAAATGGAAAACCGGCGGTCTTCCGCCTGTTTTCCGTTGCCCATTTGAATCCCCCATGGCGGCGCATTCCCGCCAGGAACAGGATGGCGGTAGGGGGTGTCGCGGGGCCCCTGGGGGCCCCTGCAGTGCCCATGCCAATGGCATGGGCACTGCAGGGGCCCCCGTAAGAGGGCCCTGCTAGTATTTCACTGTCTGCATAGCAGACAGTGAAATACGCGACGGGTGCAGTAGCACCCGTCGCACCTTCCCACTCCGCCGGCTCGATTACGAGCCGCCCGCCAAGGTCCGAATGAGGGCCAGTGTCTCCTTCATAAGAACAAAGTAAAAATCCTGAAAGCCATACAAGAAATCAAATGTTGCTCATAGAGGGGTTTGAAATCTAAAAGTATCTCATGGAAGTTTTACTTGTCTCGACAGCTGAAAAAAAAGTGAGCTGCTACTACACCAATCTTTGTTCTCATTCCCATATCTCAGCCTATGTGTATACTTTAGTTTGTTTTTAATATGTTGAGTAGTTCGCAAAAATCTTTCAGGAAGCGTAGCACTAACAAAGAAGTCCTTTCTTTGTAGGCCCAAACTATACGTTGAAATGTTCCCTTCATCTAGTTGTTTGTTATTTTGGTTCATGAAATTCATAATCCATGTTGTAATAGTGCTGTTCAACAGGAAGGTCTCTCATTTTATCCTCTGTAATTTGTTTGTGATCTGTAGTCAAAGAAAGCAGCCTTATATTTCCTGGTGAGTGGTTGGTAAACCAAATAAGAAGGATTTGTTGATCTACTGATTAAACATGCAGAATGTGTGTACACGTACCTAAGTCAAAGGCAAAGATACAGTCAACAAGTAATTTGAGATGTAGATGGTTTCTGAGAGTGGAAGTGAACCGTAACTGCTTTCTGATGTAGTGTACTTTAAAGAGGCATGAGATTAGTGGAGAAGGACTGCCTCCTTCAATTCCATTCTTCTGCAATCCTGAAGACTACTTCTCAGATCACAGGTACCATGTCTAATTGGGAAACCTGACTCTACAGGTGACAGCATTTGCCATTTCTTTTCATGGGCAAGCATTGAAGTAACTACTAGCTTTTCTAGAACATCAGCTAGAAAATGTAGTTCAGTGGCACACATTATATTTCAGTGTTTTGAGACATGTAGATGTTTTTTTCTAATGTTAGTTTTCAAAATACATAAATCTATAAATATGCCAACGAAATGTATGTCTATCTGAAAATTTACTCCACCAATTATATCCACATAGAACTGAAATTTTAAATTCATCATTATAACAAACTGTAACAGCCACGTTTAGATCCCATAATAACCAGCAATTATGAATAAGGCTCCTACTTTTCAATTTTTCCTGATTTTTCCAGATAAGTACAGACCAAAAACAATGTGTTTCCTGGCTGTATTTAGTTTTAAAAGGTGCCCAGTCGAGGTTGGTTGACGTGTCGGGTGGTGTGGTGCTGACAGCCTGCGTCCACTGGCTTTTAGTTACTTTTCCCTAGCTGCGGTGGGTGGAGCTTCAGGGCTGGATGATTGTGTGCTGGGTCTTGGAGATGGTGAAGTGGATGATTGTGTGGTCGGTCCAGGAGAGTTCTGTGGTGTGGTTACTACAGTAGTCTTGGTAAATCCAGAAATGCACCATAAAGAATGGGTAGATGCATGGGAAGTCTTACGCTCCACCCACATAACGCTTTCCCAATGCAGAGAAACGCAAGGCAGCGTCTTGTGCTGCCTTGCATTACTCAACATTTACCAAGCAACGCAGGGCCATGAAAAGTGGCATTGCATGGCCTGGTAAATCAGAATTAATGATTGTATTGCAATTGTGTAACCTTGCATGAAGCATGGACAATGCAATCCTTTGATAAATCTGGCAAAGATTGTTGACTCACTCTAGCAGGCAGAACTAAGATATCACAGCCTATTGCAGGTATTTCCTTCCAATTATTTATTGTTTTAGCTAGAAGGTTTACAATTTCTTCTTCTCACTCAGCCATATCCTGACTTCCTCAGACACAACCCACAAAAGTATATGCTTATTTGCACAATGAACTGCAAAAACAAAATTATATTTGAATTACTCAATACAGAGATCGGGAGTTTGATGATGTTCTGATTTGGGTATGAGAAATATAGCATGTTCGTATTTCTCTAACAGATCTCGATGTTGCAGAGGATGTGTAATTCCTTCCATAAACCTTTTCAAGAGTTAGAAACCACTAAAGGACACAAGCCTATATGTGTGACTGAGAACCACCCCTTCAAAATTAGTAGTGATCAGTTTTACCATGTTACTAATGGTCAACATTCATTGTCAATAAGCACTGTATTTACTTGCTTGGGTGATGGGTTGGCATTGTCAAAGGAGAATGCTGATGTTTCAGATTTTTTCACCCATAGATCAAAGTGTGAGCCAATCACACTTTAATCAAACGTGAAATTAGTTGATGTGATAAGTTCAGTATCCAAGAGGCAGGAGTGTGCTTTATGTATATTTGTGGACCTGCAGTGCAACACCATTGCTATGAAACTTGGGGTTGGTGGCTATATATTGGTATTCGGTAGTAGTGCAGCTGTGCACTGAACTCCGGAGGTGAAAGTCATAGTGCAGTAGCGGTGGGTAAAATGGTTGTGGTGGGGTGTTAATGGATCTTTGGAAGCACCTATTTTGCAGCTTGAGATGATAGTGTTGAGCTTGAGGCAAGTAATGTGATGTTAGGGGTGATACGTACAAGCTAAGGTAGGGATGGTGAGGCAGTGTTGGGAGCAGTGGCATGGGGTTTTCAGGGAGTCTCAGATATAGGGAACTTCTATAGTCAAGGCTTGAGTCTATCAAGTATGTCTCTCCCTGAAAATATTTTTTTTAACAACTCATAGCTGAAAGAGTCAAGAGGAAGACACTGATATATGACTTTGCAAGGGTAGGTCTTTGTCAACCAAAAAGGTAAAGTTACAAACCAAATGCAATGAGGTGGGAAACAGCTTAATCTTCATAGGCAAAAATGGATTGACTCCCACAGCTTTTCACTCACTGTTACCATAAGGATGTCTTTTTTTTTAAGAATGCGTCAAAAAGTATAGTGCCAGCTTGCGCCATTCCAGGATGCAGCCAGGCGTCATATTAGTGGAATGGCGCAATCTGGCGCAAAGGGTGAGGTAGCGAAAAAACAATTGATGTTAGCCGGGTGGGGGTGGCGGTATGACAGAAGTGGGTTTAGCTTTAAAAAATTACGTTGGGCTGGTAAGAGTAAAAAAAGATGACTTTAACCAGCCTAGCGTCATTTATTGACGTTAAACCTACCATACCACATTACTCCTGTCTTATAAGAGACAGGAGTCATGCCCACCACCCCAATGGCCAGCACAGGGGACAAGGGTCTCCAGGGCATGGCCATTTCACCCAGTGCCATGTATGGGGGCCCATTTCTGGGGCCCCTATGGCACTTTAAGAAAAAAAGTAAATACTTACCTTTACTTACCGGTACTTACCTGGGATGGAGTCCCCCATCCTCCGCTGTCCCTCAGGTGTGGTTGGGGGTGTCCCTGGGGCCTGGGGATAGCACCTGTGGGCTTATTCCATCATGTTCCACCATGGAATTGGGCCCACAGGTACCCTAATGCCTGCCCTCACCCAGGCGTTAAATAATGGCGCTAATTATTTAGGCCCGCCTCTCTCCCATGCGCCATTTTGGGGCCTTTGAGTCACTTTTTGCCCGGGAACGCCTACCTTGCATCTCATTGACGCAAGGTAGTTTTCCGCAGGCAAAAAATGACTTCAACTCTACTATTTTGGTGCTAGACATGTCTAGCAACAGAATATAACTATGGAGTAAAGTTTGTGCTGAATTAACGTTTAAAAATGGCGCTAATTCTGCACAAACAGAGTATAAATTGGCCCCATAGTTGGAGCCAATTTATCCTGTCCTCTATCACCATACTGCAGGACTGGAAGTATTGGACGAAAACAACCATATTCCCACGAAGATGCTAAATGATATGGGAAATGCCCACATAAATGAAGAATCGGTGGTCCTTCGATTGGAAGAGGTGAGCAAGCAGAAGGAATTGGGGAAGTGTGAGTAGCTCCTCAGAGCAACACAGGTCAGAGATTTAGAATTTGAGCCAAAAGGTGAAATTGTCATCATTTGCATCTAGTCTTTAGGGGAGGGTTTCTGGTGATTTGCTGCATCAGTTGTAGCATGGCACTTGGTTTGGTATTGGTGGTGACAGTACAATACTGAGAGGTGAGATTCAGAGCGCAGAGGTGCTGGTGCAAGGCAAGGAAACAGTGATGTACTGACAAGAGCTATAATGCAATGCTCAGAGATGGTGATTATTGGGATGAAAAAGTCATCTGCATGGTATGTGTACCCCTGCCCTGTGCGCCCCACTGTGCTGTTGCCGGGATCCCTAATGTTCATTTTTGTTGTTATAGGCAAACATGGATCATGCTTGTGCTCCATGAGGTAGACCTGTCTCATGGATTGTGGTCTTGTTGGATGGAGAGTGCCTCCCAAAGCGCAACCCTTATAATGGTGGAAAGCTACTGCCTTCCCCAGGAGTTAAGCAGCACAAGTGTGAGGGTGATATCATACCCTGTAGTGATCAATAAGAGTGAACAGGGCCTTTTTACCCTGTGACACTGGAGTGAGGCTTTCAGGCTCACTCACCTTTTTAAAGTTCTGCTACTGTGTGCTTAACTCATCGTCGGCCTGCATCAGGTATATATAAAGTGTTGCGCAGCGCAGGAGTGGTGATTCTGCCCTGGATGTATGTGTGCCTGGGAATGGTACAGTACAAGTATAGAGCAGTGCTGTGTAGTACCTGCATGGTGAGTGAATATTCTGGGTGTATGTATACCTGTGATGGATACATTACATGAGCCATGCAGTGTGGTACAGTGTGTGCTCATTGGAAGCATGTGCTGGGTGAATGTGTGTTTGCGAAAAGTACAATATGTGAAAGGTTAAGTGTTGTGCAGTGCATGCATGATGAATGGGTGTACTAGCAGTGTGTGTGTTTAAAAGTAGCACATCATGACACAACACAGAAAGGCTACAGTGCTGAACACTGCACAGAGTGAATGTGTGTGCTAAATGAATGTGTGTCTGTGAGGGTACAATGCATGAAAGCAACAGTACTGAATAGTATGTGTGCTGTGTCCATGCACTGAGTGCCAGTGTGTCTCCATTGGTACATTACAGGGAGGGCACTGGATTCCATTTTGGGAAGACCAGGCCTAACTGGTAAAGACATGAGGAATAGAGGAATCCCCCCAGACAGATTTGTGTGTCGCTGCATTCATTTGAGCTGGGTGGGACACACTGAAGGAAGAGAGAGAGGGAGAGATGGAGAGGGGGTGAGAGAGAGAGGACGAGAGAGAGGACGAGAGAGAGGACGAGAGAGAGAGAGAGAGGGAGAATGGAGAGGGGGAGATAGAGAGAAGAAGAGAGAGAGAGAGAGCTCACAAGGGCCTGACCACATCTCAGGAAGGAGATGGGCCTTATAAGGGAATCATAAAGAGCATGGCTGGGAGCCCAGGATTAACCTTTTGATGCACATATCACTGTGGCTGACATCCAGTTGTGAACTCTAGTCACTCCCATGGCCTGTGGGGTTGGACTATCAGCTTTAGAGACTGCTTCGAAGATTCTCCTGCTATGACAGCCTTTCTAGAGGAATAAAAAAAGGAAAAGTGAACATTTCAAAAGAAGTAGAACCCCAACATATAACTTTAAACACCCAGACTGTAAATCACATTTGGTGACTATAAGAAGTGGAAGTTGAATCCCCCAAATTTGTCACCTGTCATGCAACTAGATGGGCTGTGTGAAGAGGGGAAACTTTGCAAGGCTTCTATCTGTGACTAGGACTGGGGACCAAGGCCTGCTAGACTCTCTGCTGGGTGAGATTACTTCACCCAGAGAAACCAAGAACCCCTGCTCTGGAGCCAGGAGCACCACTGTCTGCCTGCCAAGACCAGTGTGCCCTGTGAGGAAGAGGAGAGCACTGGAAGGAGCGAGATCCAGTTGGGTGTCCTGCTTAAAAGACTCCCAGTGTGAGATGTGAGGAGACGGAGGTGCACTGAATGGATTTTTGCTCTGTGCAAGATTAAATTGGTGACCCCCTGTATGCTAGAAGATGGCCTGTTGGGCCTGGCCCTTTTACAGTGTCATTCCCCTCACTTTTTTGCCTTTTGCCTCCTTATTTTTCTGACCTTTGTTGGCTGACGTTATGACTCTGAGCACTTCTTCTCTGCTAACCAGTGCTAAAGTGCATGTGCTCTCCCTTGTAAAATTGGTATGATTGGCTTATACCTAATTGGCATATTTAATTTACCTATACGTCCCTTGTAAAGTGGTATCCCTATACCCAGGGCCTGTAAATTAGATGCAACTAGTGGACCTGCAGCGCTGCTTGCGCCACCCACTGAAGTAGCCTTTCAATCCTATCTCAGGCTGCTAGCGCAGCACCTGTGTGCGCAGTTTTCTGCCACAGGGACCTGGCATCTAAATTTACTTACCAGGCCCAGAACTCCCCTTTTACTACATGTAAGTCACTTCTAAGGTACGCCCTAGCTAGCCCTATGAGCAGGGTGCATGTATGTAGAAGGCAGGACATGTGCCAGGTTGCATGGCCTGTCCTGGTAGTGACAAACAGCCTAACTTGGTGTCTTACTGCTGTGAGTGCTGCCTTCTCATAGGATTGCATTAGAAATGCCCTGCCTTATGTGTAAAGGGTATTGTCTGATTTACGAGGGGTAGCATAGGCATGTTTGGTATGGTTGTGATAGTGATAGGAAATGCTGTGTACTGGTGTAGGTGTATTTTTACTACTATTACAGAAATGCCACTTCTAGAAAGTGTGCATTTAGCTGTGCTTATGACTCGGTGTTTTGCAGCTTGCCTCCAATCCACGTCTGGGCAGACTGACAGTTGGGGCTTTGTGCATACTTTTCAGACAGCCTGTACACAGGGAGGGTGGAGGTGTCACAGAGGTGCATCTACATATTGTATAGCCTTCCTGGGCTGGGAGAAGGGAGAGGCGGGGCACACCTGCATTTGTAAAAGCTGTGCCCTGGTCTCGCACAATAGGGTCGTTTACCCCGCACTGAGGTTTGGAGCCTGTGCTGGAGGAGAGAACGGGCACTCCCAGAACCAGTTGTAACTGGTTGGAACCCCTCTCGTCCCCATGGTAAAACACACTGTAAACTTAGTATAAGTACAGGGAAATTTTCCCCACAATTTAGACATTCTTTGGACACCGGACGCTGCTGAAAGAACTCACCAGGACCCAACTTGGACTGCTGTTGCTGTGCTGACCTGTGACCTGTCTGGTCACTAGGAGGAATTGCCATTGCTTCCATCCACTTGTTGTGCTGGCCTGTAGCTGGGATTCGCCAGCCCAGTGCCCCTTCTTCATTTTTGTTTCCAGAGGCAGGGTGTTGTGGTCCCTGACCACTGTAACTCACTTCAGCACGAGGAGTGCTGCTTTGATAGCTTAGCGCTTTTCAAAGCGCTTCCTGGCTGCCCAAAATCACAGCTGCAGCCCGGGATCACAGTGGTGCCCCTCATGCTTTTTGAAGCGCTCTACGTGCTCCGAGATCACCGTCGCAGCCTGGGATCACAGTGGTGCCTCTCTTGCTTTTTTGAAGCGCTCTATGTGCTCTGACATCACCGCTGTGACCCAGGGTCTGGATTGCCCCTCGCGCTGTGGAAAGTGCGAGGTAGTAATACTTCACCGCCGCCACCCGGGTGCTTGCTTGCCCACGAGCGCTCTAGTGTGACCCCAGGGCACAGCGACGCCAGAGATCGGAGCAGGCGTGCTCCTAGTTGTGCCCCTGGGGATCCGATTGCCATAGGAGGTGCTCCCGGGGCACACACTGGCTCCTACGGAAAATGAGCACCGCACGTTAGGAGAGGTAGCGGTCTCTCCCCCTGTTCTCTTCCGGTAGCCGCACCACGGACGAGGGTGGCTGCCTTCGGCCTTGCATGGCACAGGGGGACAGAAAGGGAGTTCCTTTTCCCCCGGCCACTGCCCTAGGTGCGCGGACGCCCCAAACACCACTTGTTGTTTCTGGCCCACCCGCCCAGGAGGGTCAGTCACGACCCGGGTGGGTAGGGCCCCCAGACCACGTCGGCGCTATTTTGCCACGGCCCCCCAACGGAAGGCCCCGACACTCATTGCCGGGGGGTGCAGACCACCCCCCTCCTCTCAGAATCAATGCATGGCCCCCCGTTTAGCGCACCGGAGCGCCTGGGGCCATACCTTCCGCTTCTAGGCACTAGGAGTGCCTTTTCTTTGTAAAACCATGTACTTTTGGGGATATATTTGCTCTGTGAGCTTAGTATGGAGCTTGGGGGGTTTATTTGTTACCTACCTGCTTTTATGACGCTACATATGTATGCTGATATTCCTTTTATGGTCATGACAAGCTGATATGTATTTTTATGACTTGTGATATGTTCTCTAATGTTCCTTTTATGGGTATTTATGAGGTATTCATGACAAGTACATAGATTTTTTTACTGTAATTCCTGACTACTGCTTATGTTGCAGAATTCTGAGTACTTACGTGTTCTAATGTGACAACTGCTTATTCTTGCAGAGTATTAGTAACTTGTGTAACGTTCTGACAACTGCTAAGTTAGCAGGGTTTTACTGGCGTGTAATGTTTGGTCTAATTACGTTTTGTGTAATACAGTTTATTTTTACATAGCTCAGTGTTGTGTTTACTTTGTGGTGTACATTTTGCGTCATGTGTTGTGATTGTTGTGCAAACGCTTTACACATTGCCTCCGGGTTAGGCCTGACTGCTCGTGCCAAGCTACAAAGGGGGTGAGCAGGGGTTATCTTGGACGTGTAACTCCCTACTAGAGTGGGTGGGTTCTGCCTGGCTTAGGTGCATACCCTAGCCAACCAGAACCCCCATTTCTAACAGGTCCGTTGTAGATCGAGCTGTGAATCTGGTGCCATCCACGGAGAGTAAAGCCCTTACCATCTTGTTGTGGTGATCCCCTATGCCAGAAAAGGCCACCATGGAAGTGACTGTGGTGACAAAGTGCCTAGACTGGTGTGGACCTTAGCTGCAACGCCGTATGCCAGGTGGGATTACAGTGGTATAAGTGGATGTACAGAAAAGGTTCACGCCTTGCCAGCTGGTACCGCTGCAATACCATATTCCGGGAGGGGCTGCTGGTACCAGGTAATTGCAAAGTTAGGCAATCACTCGGGAAAACCTGAAGTTGTGGCCTGCAGGTTGGAACTGAGCACTGAGACCTGGCCCCTGACCTCCCTTGTCGGCACGAAGAACATTGAGAGGACTTTGCTTCTTCGTTGAGATCTGGACTGAAGGATGAGGCTCAACCCCCTGCCCCTAGTGGGGGAAAGCTGAGCACAGCACACAGTTCAGGCTGTCTGTGCTGCTCAGAAGAAAGCCTGCACCTGCCGGGTGCTGATACACATCCTGCGTGCAGCTCAACTTGACAGAGCAGGATTGGAGCCTTACAAGTGCCCACGGTCCGGGGTCCTGCTGAACGCTTCTGTGTTGCTGGACCATGTAAGACTTGATATAGGCTGCCCTTGAAGGTATCCCTTCCTGCACAAAGACAATCTCCCCTGCAACGTAGCCATCCTTGCACCATGGCGCAAAGGTGGCTGCATTGGTGCTCAGCAGCAAATTTAGTGCTGGTGCAGGGGGCAACACAAGGGGTACGCTGTATTCTAGTAAATATGGCGCATTCCTGCATTTTGAAAATGACGGAGCATGGTGCTGCCAAATTTGCCGCTGTGTTGCGCTCTGTCATTTTCTTGTAAATCTGGGCCTTTGTTTCCTAGTCACTGTCTGTTCCAACCTCCATCTGTCCTGCCCACCCCAGGCTTCAAATACTCTCTTGTTTATATTTAACCCCTTCTCTAGAAAGACTTTGGGCCTCATTACGAGTCTGGCAGGTCGACTGTCGGCCCGCCAGACCCGTGGGAAGGAGACCACCCCACAGCTGGAAGTCTTCCCCCTGGCCTAATTATGATGTTTCCACTGGGCTGAACGGTGATAACCTCTGTATTAGGAGGTTTCCTCCAGTCAGCACAGTGGAGAGAGTGTGGTGCCATTGGCCTTGGCTCCTCCGGGAGCCAATGTCAAGGCCAATGCCTCTGCACAGAGGGTGCCCCCAGCACCTTCTGAATGGACACTGTCTGCTGTAGCTGAGGGTGCTGTGTAGCCGGGCCCCTGCTCTGCTCGAAATGAGCGCTGTCTGCTGTAGCAGTCAGCTGTGTTGGCGTCAGGGAGCCGAGGCCAATGCTGTCGCACAGAGGGTGCCCCCAGCACCTCTGGAATGGGCACTGTCTGCTGTAGCCAAGAGTGCTGGGCAGCGGGGCTTCTGCTCTGGCCACAACATGCTCGTGGGCAGTGCAGGGGCCCCCATGTGACCCCCAGCACTGACTAATTGCCAGCCTTTTCGTGGCAGGGACCCCGCCATAAAAAGTCTGGCAGAAAGGGAAGTCATGATCAGCATGGTGGCACTGACCATGACTTCGCCCGCTGCCATGATCCTGGCAGCGGTCACCTCGCAGTCTGACCACCAAGGTCGTAATCTAGCAGCCGGACCACCAGGACTGCGGTCGTCCGACCACCTCTGCAAGTTTGCAATCACAAGACCGCCAAACTCATGATTAGGCCAATAGTCCCTGCATAGAGCAAGCACCTCCATTGACTTGCCCTGAAATCAGCTAGTGTACCTGACAGATTGTCCTTAACTAGGTAGATTCCTAACATCTCCTGTCAAGACTCCAAACTGTCTGAGGGTGACAAAAGGCAGGGCAGTATCTGGTATCAAATTCCTTTGTGTGTGTAGGAGGTAAAGCCTTTAAATTGTGAGGCTGGTTACATCTACTCCCCAGTCATCCTGCCAGGATGGCCAAACCTGTTCACCACACCTAAGCCCCTTTGCCTCACTGTCCAGAACGAATACACAAACCCCCAACAGCAGATCCATTCACAGCATAGTCACGTGGGCCAGAACACTATAGAAGGCACAGATGGTTGGGACAATAAATGCCAACTTTCTAAAAGTGACATTTTCAGAATGGTAACTTAAAATCCAACTTCACCATTGAAGAGGGGGTGCACAGGCCCCCGTCCCAAGCCACTTTGGGCCCTGGGGTCCCCAACCCAAGGGGCCTTTTTTTAAATGAGAGAGGGGCACACCCCCACCTCCCATGAGCCAAGAGCACACTTGCGTTGCCTACCTGCCTCCTATGGGCAGGGAAACTACTGTGTCCAGGGGTGGGCTCCTTGGGACACAGTATATCAGCCGGCCCTGAGGGATGGGGGTCAAGGGGGCCTACACAGACTCAGGAGGGCCCCTTTTTCATAATGAAGTGGCTCCAGGAAATGGGATCCCCGGGGCTGTATAGGCCAAGGGAGGGGGGCCATGCATCCCTCCATTATTTTGAAAATGTGTACCACCCTCCCCTTCCTTTTTGCACAGCGGCCCCTAGCTCCCATTTTATGTTTTTTAAATGCTGCGATCCGCTGGAGTCTTCCAGGACTCTTGCTGACCAAGGCTTTTTAAAAAAAGAAAAATAATTTGGGGGCAATCACAGGGCCCTTGGGGGAAGGGTATCCCTTTCCTGCCACCTTATTTTATTTTTCAGTAATATACTCAGGACAGGGGACTAGTCCTGTTATTGCTGCCTATAACATTTTTCTTCATGTTGCAGGCAGCCAATCAGAGTGCTTGCTCCTGCAAGAGTGTGCCTCCTATTGGAACAAATTGGCCTAGGAGAAAAAAGCCCCCTTGGCCAATCAGAATCCCCTATTTTTTTTAAGTTGGGTTTCAGGGATTCTCGCGATAGTTTCTCAAACCCAACCATCCAGATATACAAATATGTTTGTACCGTAATATCTCTAAAACCTCTAAACAGATTAACACCAAATCAGAAAAAGCATGCTTTATGAACCAAGATCTACTTTCAGCCAAATTTAGTGTAATTCTGTTCAGCAGTTTTTGCTGGGGATTTTGCATTTTGGGACCAACCCTTTTTCTAGGCTTCCACTTGATGGATCAGCTCAAATCTTTTCATGGACAAAGTAGGCAGAAAAGAGCACTTTTGTGAAGATTTGTCAAATGTACCAAAGTTATTAGCAGAACAAAAAATCCTTTTTCTATGGAATGTTGCCGAGCAGCTACCACCACTTAGCGGTTGCCAGTAGGTAGTTATAGTTAGGGCCATGTTTTCATTGGAAAAGCATTTTTTTACTTGTCTGTATCTTTGGCAGCATTTGACCAATCTTCACGAAACTTTCCCAAAAAAGTGACCAGTGATTCGTGTTGTGCATTGAAAGTTTCGGGTGATCCGTCGAGCAGGGGCCTAGAAAAAGGTGGGGGTCAAACAATGTGCATTTCCCATGTTAATTCCCATACGAACTTTGAACACGACTACAGCCCAAATCACTGGATGGAATTACACCAAATTTGGCAGAAAGCTAGCTTTCGGTATGCAGATTACGCTTTTACTTATTTGGTGTAAATCCATTCAGAGGTTTTTGAGAAATTAAAGGAAATCCTTATTTGTATATCTCTGGCTGCAACAACTTTGTGAATAATGACAAGCTTGTGCAGGGAAATGCAGAGCTCTGATTGGCTGCCAACGCTTCAAACCAGGAAGTGTTGGCAGCCATCTTGGGATCTGGCTTCAGCAAAGTCCCACAAAAAGGTTAAAAAAAAAAAAACAGGGGTCAGGGTAGAGTCACCCTGACCCTTTTACTCTGGACCCTCCCCACCCCCAGAGCACAAAAACATTTAAAAAAAAAAGTCTCACAAATAGCTTAAAGAAACAAAGGGCCTCATTACGAGTCTGGGGGTCTTATGACCCCCAGACTCTTGCTGTCAGTCGGACTGCCGCACTCCTGGCAGTCCGACTGCCACATTATGACACTGGCGGTCGAACCGCCAAGGGACCACCAGGGGACTGCTGCCTCCACTAGCAACATGGTTTCTGACGGGGTGGCGATGGTCAGAGTCGTGGTCAGTCACGGCAGCGCTGAGTTAATCCATGAAAAGGCCAACAGAAAGCCTGTGCTGGGGGCCACAGTTGGGCCCCTTCACTGCCCATGACTATGTCATAGGAATGGGCAGTGCAGGAGCCCCTTTGCCAGCACCCTTGGAATGCGTACTAGAGACAGTTCACATTCTAGTAGTGCTGATATGCCACGGCATTGGACTCGGCTCCCTTAGGGAAGCCAAGACCAATGCTGTGGCACTGTTTCCACCGGGCTGACCGGCAGAACGTTTGCAATACGATGTTTCCGCCGGTCAGCCTGGTGGAAATATCATAATACAACTTGGGGGGGGAAGTCCCCTGGTATGACGGGAGCCTCCTCCCCACGGCTTTGACGGCCCGCTCAGTCCGACCGCCAAAGTCGTAATCAGGCCCAAAGGCTAAGGTGAGGTTATTGTCAGGTGTGGTAAAAAAATCTCTTATTTTACGTAAAAAAAATCTCAGAAATGTACTGAAAAAAACAAAGGTTAAATTGACTTAATAGTTAGGTGAAAATGGCAGTTATAATGAAACATTTTACACTAAAAACACACCAGTTGTAATTTACTGAGCCAGGTCAGCTGTTTTGGCTGTACCTTCGACTAATTTTCCAGTGAAACATTGCAAGGGGGAAACAGGTTGTGAACCCACCCTCTCCCCCCTCTCCCACCCCTATTATTCAGACCCCACTTGACAGATCAACACAAACTTATCAGGAAGGAGCTGAGGTGGATAAACGTTTTTTGGAACGTTTCAGAAAGGTTCATCAAACAGCGCCAAAGATATAAGCAAAATCAATTTGCTATGGAAACGTCATAACTATAACCACCCAGTGGAGATAATTAAATAAGTTACCTGTCAAGTTGTGATGTCAAGGTACTCCTCATGTATTGTCAGTGGATATACTAACTGCTACCCTCTGTAGGTGTGTGCATTACATTTGTACCCACGCTAGTAATACTGCTGACATTCGCAAAGCACTCACTTATTGTCCTGTTTCCTGCACAGCCATATTAATACACATGGGATGGTTAGTGACATAAAGGGTATGTTCTGTCCTATCTAATGTAAATCCATACCTTCAGGTGACATGGCAACTAGTCACATAGCCCTGGGGTAGCACGGAGACCTAGATCTAAAACATGGCTGAGTGTGGGCACACACAGCATCGGGCAGAAAATCGATCCTTTTTTTTAATTGGCACATTGGCATTTATTCACGCCAATAGTCTCCTTGCATACTCCACGTTCATTTTTTGAAACTCCAAAAACTGTTGTGTGATAATGTTCTGCCATGAAAACACACGGGTTTTCCACTAAATCAAGTGTGTTAAAAGAGATTATAGAAAACTTCCATATGTAAAATTATGCCCTAGCAAATCTCTATATCAGGTAGGTTATTCTTTCACAAGTATCCTAAAATGGGAAGTCCCAGCATTAATATTTCTGGCAGAATACATTTTGGGACCTAACTAGCCGTCCATCTCAAATTATATTAAACAAACGGCGATAAAGGCTTTCTATGTCCATCTCAAATATTTGTTGTAGATGCCAAACCTAATTTGTGAGTAATTATCCTATTTGAGCCTCCTTGGTTTGCACGATATGTTAGTTGAAACTCCTTAGATACAACACAATGCATTAATGCTCATCGTCATTTGGAAACCATTTCTTTCCATGTTTTTTATAGCCACGCGCCCATACTTATGCACGGACCAGCCGCACTGTAGTACGTATATTTTGACTTCTCAAGGCACACCCTTTCTATTGCTCTAACATCAACAATTAGTGCACTTGTGTATCTGTGTCCCATTTCTAACACAGCAGGTTGTTCTAAAATTGATGTACCTCGAGGTATTTCTTATGGGGAATGGCTGCTGTCCTAATGAAATCTGACTCCTGATTACTTCTTACAATAAAAACATGAATATGATGGGACTAGGATGGCTTTCCTGGTAATGTTCTTGCTGGATCAGTGACATAATATCGAGTCCAAAAATATCGGGATAAAGAAATATCGTGCCAAACATATCCTTGACACAAATATCGATCCCCTATATATATAATGGTAAATTCAAAAATATAAAAACATGATTTCACACTAATATCATAAAAATAGGACGAAAATATCGATTTCCATTAAATAGACAATATAAAATAGTAAATCTTTTAATACATAACATTAATATCATGTACATTCAATAAATGTAAGTAATATTTATTAAAAATGAATATTTACTTCTATAAACATACACTCATGTGTACATATGTATATATATATATATATATATATATATATATATATATATATAGATATATACACATACTGGGCCAGATGTAGGAAACACTTTGCAACTCGCAAACGGCAAAATTTGCCATTTGCGACTCGCAAATGCGTGTTTCCTATGCAGAAATGCATTTTGCGAGTCGGGACCGACTCGCAAAATGCATTTCCGAATCGCAAATAGGAAGGGGTGTTCCCTTCCTATTTGCGATTCGCAGTGGTATGCAATACCATTTGCGACCGCATATGCGGTCGCAAATGGTGTCACAGTTACCATCCACTTGAAGTGGATGGTAACCCACTCGCAAATTGGAAGGGGTCCCCATGGGACCCCTTCACCTTTGTGAATGGACCACAAATTATTTTTTCAGGGTAGGGAGTGGTCCAAGGGACTACTACCTGCCCTGAAAAAATACCGAAACTAAAGGTTTCGGATTTTTTTTTAAGTGCCGCTCGTTTTCCTCTAAGGAAAACGGGCTACACTTGAAAAAAAAAAAAACTGCTTTATTTATAAGCAGTCACAAACATGGAGGTCTGCTGACTACAGCAGGCCTCCATGTTTGCGAGTGCCCATAGTCGCTATGGGGCCGCAATTTGCGACCCACCTCATTAAAATTAATGAGGTGGGTCTTTGCGACCCCATACCGACTCGCAGACGGTGTCTGAGACACCGTTCTGCATACCAATTTGCGAGCTGCAAATTGTGAGTCAGAAGGACTCGCAATTTGCAACTCGCAAATTGGATTTTTGCTACATCTGGCCCACTGTTATTTAAAAATATATTTTCCAGTATATTAATTGTTTTGTATTTTCCCAATTTATTAGTATAAAAAACATATATATGTATTTATATATGGATACAGCTATAAAGTATAAAAAATTTAACACAACCAAAAATAAAACATTAAGGGCCTCATTCCGAAGCTGGTGTCCAAGGACAGCCTGCCCCACGTTGACCGTTGGACCGCAACTGTGGCGGTCTGACCCCCACATTACAACTGATCTCCGTCCCCTCCAGGATCATGGTTCCCAATGAGATAACGGTGGTCTGAGTTGTACTCAGCCAGGGCGGCGCTGAACACTGCACCACTTGGCTGATTACAACTCAGCTTTCTGCTAGCCTTCACATGGCAGGGACCCCGCCATGGAAAGGCTGGTGGAAAGCCATTGCCGGGGCCACAGGGGGGCCCATACACTGCCCAATGCACCCTGCTCAGCACTGTTGGAATGTGACCTGTCTGCGCATTCTGAGGGTGCTTTCTGCAACGATATTGACCTCTGTTCCCTTAAAGGATATCGTAGTACAATATCGTAGCAATGTTCCAGCCAGTCAGCCCGTCAGGAACACTGTAATACAACGGGGGGTGGGACGCCACCGGTATGTCTCCCTGCGAGTTTGGCCATTGGTTTGTCTGGTCGAATATACCCAACCCCTGCCGCACTCCGATTTGTGCAACAGTAGGGAAAGCATTGGACCCTGGCAGGGTAAAGTTTACTATTCCCAATCCAATCTCTGCAACAGTAGTGAAAGCATTTGACTCCAGAAGTTTAGATTTTACTATTCCAACTCCAGTCTATACAACAGTAGGGAAAGTGTTGGACTCTGGAGGGGTAAAATTTACTATTCCAACTCCAGTCTGTGCAACAGTAGGGAAAGCGCTGGGACTGCAGAGGGGTAAAATTTACTATTCCGACTCCAGTCTGTGCAACAGTAGGGAAAGCACTGGACTCAGGATGGGTAAAATTTAATATTCCCACTCCAGTCTGTGTAACAGTAGGGAAAGTGTTGTTCTCCAGAATGGTACAATTTACTATTCTGATTAAATATGTTAATACAAATGATTAATTAATTAATAATATAATACCTAATTAACTTCCCACCATATACCTCTACAAACCTTACAACCCGCAATTAATATATAACATAAAAAATATAATTATCAAACAATTTCCATATTTATAATTAGTTAATTATTTAAATAATAATTGTTTTTATTAAAATATTTAATTTAATACTTAGTTAACTTACCAACACTATACCCCTACAAACCCAAAAACCTGCACCTAATATATAATATATAAATATGATTATTTAACAATTTTCATAATTATAATTCAATCAAATATTTTATAAAACATTAATAATTAATTAACACTTAATTAACTTCCCACCCTATACCCCTGCAATCCTCACAACCCGCTAGAGCACAAAATAATTTTAACAATTACATTAAAAAAATAATTAACTTCAAACTTCAAATTTCAAACTATATTCAAAAATATTAACAACAAGTATACAAACAACATAAAACATGTACTATTAAAATATAACTAAAACACATAAAGATAATCAGAAAGTGATATCTTTTAGAACTATAATATTGAAGACAGATATTATTGTAAACAATATTACCTGCCTAAAAATCAATATTAATGTCATCAATATTTCTGCATCACCATATTTCTGTATCACTATATAAAAAACTCGATATTTGTGTGACTCAATATTTTTTAGCCAATATTTTTTCCAAACACCGTTCTTATCATGGTGTCAGATATATTAATACATTTATATTGGCTTTATTTTACTCAATAGGAATTTGGTGGGTGTACCCAATCATCAATATGGGCCTGATTACGAGTTCGGCGGATGGGATGACCAGTCTGCCGAACTTCCGACAGGGAGGCTACCGCCTTACTGACTACCTCCCCGCGACTTTCCCGCTGGGCTAATGGGCAGAAACCAGGGTTCCTGTCTGTCAGCCCAGCGGGAAAGTGGTGGCAGCATTGTCGCTGGCTCGTAATCGAGCCAGCGGCAATACTGCCACCCACAGGGGGCACCAATGGTGAAACCGCCATGAAAAGGCTGGTGAGAAACCAGGTAATAATCAGCAGGGTGGTGCTGACTTCAGCACCGCCCTAGCTGAGTCCAATCTCCACCACCGTCAGCCAGCAGTAGGTTGGTAGGGCTGCCCACCAACCTCGTAATGTGGCGGTTGGACCGCCAAAACCACTGCGGTCCAACAGCCACTGCGAGTGTGGTGGTCCGAGGTCCACCACACTTGTAATTAGCCCCTAAAGTTTGACTACATATGACTATACTCAGTGAGGTAAATTCTGTGCCTAGTGTTCAAACTCCAGTGTTTGAAGCTGGAGTAATAAAGAGTTCACTCTGAACAGGGGCGTAGCTTGATCAGTGAGATTGGGGGGGGTGTGAACCTCAGATTTCCCAACAATCATGCTGACATATAGGGCCTTATTACTAGTTCGGCGGATGGTTTAGGCCGTCCGCCGAACTTCCAACGGGGAGGTTGCTGCCATAGTGGCTACCTCCACGCCAGATCCAGTAAGAGTTTCCCGCTAGGTCAGCGGACAGAAACCTTAGTTTCCAAACACTGGCCTAGCGGGAAACACCCTACAGCATTGTCTCTGGCTGGTAATCGAACCGGCGGCAATGCTGTAGGATGCAGGGTGCACCAGCACCCTCTCAATGTTCACTGTCTGCAAAGCTAAGCAGACAGTGAACATTGCGATGGTGCTGGCTAGGGGGGGGGGGCTGCACTGCCCATGGCAAGTGCATGGGCAGTGTAGGGGGCCCCTTGGGGTCCCTGCACCCGTTCTCCACCAGCCTTTTCATGGCAGTGCTACCACCATGAAATTGCTGGCAGAGAATGAGGTTGTAATCTCCAGGGCACTGCAACCGCCAGACCATCGGTATCTCTGATCCTGGCGGTCCAACCGCGTATGACCACTGTGGTCATAATATGGCACTCGGACCGCCGCATTGGCGTGGTCCAAAATCCACAATGAGTCTGGCAGTCAAATAACCACCAGACTCGTGATGAGGCCCATATTGTAAAAAATACTTTATACTGGGGCAGGCTGCATGAGAGAGACTTAAGGGGCAGTGGACAGGGAGAGGAATGCAGATTGGTATGGTTACGGGTACCAAATGAGGGAAAACACATTATTTTGTAAACTTACCAACATTGTTGAAGACTTTCAAAACAGAGAAAGGGAGAGAGTGTGTGTGCGTTTTTGTCTTTGTGTATGTAAAAATTCCTGGTGAAATCCGATAGACACCTCACCAAACTCTAATGAAAGCTCCTGTACCCAAGTATTTACCAGAAAAAAAAACTATTAGGAGGGTGTAACACCTCAAGCACCCCCCTGAAGCTACGCCCCTGATTGTGAAGTTGACATATACATAACATAAGGAAAAGGGCCTCATTACAAGACTGGCAGGCCAACCATCGGGATGCCAGACCCATGGGGAGGAAATTGCCACAGAGCTGTCAGTCTTGCCTCCTGCCCAATTACATGATTCCACTGGACTGACTGGTGGAAACCTCCTTATTAGGAGGTTTCCGCCAGTCAGCCAGTGGAAACAGTGTGGAGGCATTGGCCTCAGCTGCTCAGGGAGCCAAGGCTGTGGCAGAGGGTGCCCCCAGCACCCATGGAAATTGCACTGTCTGCCATAGCAGACAGAGCACGTTCTGAGGGTGCTTGGCGGGGGGCCCTGCACTGCCCACAACATGGTTGTGGCAGTGAAGGCCCCCTCCCCCTTTGGCTCCCAGCACTGGGAATCTCTAAATTCTTCCTCTGGTCAGGACTCCGCCATGAAAAGGCTGGCATAAAAGGAACTCATGATCAGCACCCTGGCTGACCACGACTCCGACCGACGCCACCGCGCCAGGATCTATGATTCTGGCGTTGGCGGCGGCCCAACCAGCAGGGTTGTAATCTGGCGGACGGACCGCCAGGAGTGTGGCCGTTCGACCGCCACCACTAATTTGGCAGTCCTCAGACCACCAAACTCATAACAGGGCCCAAGGTCAAAATGGTCCACAGCTTAATACTATCTTACGATTACTTCATCAGTTTATGATTTATGATCCGCTTTAAGCTAAAGACTTTGAACAATTCACCTTCCTTCTTTAGTTCCCCATCAAGGTACTGAAAACCTTTGTATTGGACTCTTTACTACTCCAGCCTATGAAAAAGTGTGATTCCACCAATTGATTTAAATATGAATTGTACTGTCTCTATACTAATTTGAACTATTTATGGTTCTAATTTATTCTTGTGCTTGATCATTTTTAGCAATTCAAACCTGTTGCCTAAATATTTCCTCATAACGTTTAATCTTTTCAGCAATAGTGGATTTGGAACTTTAACTTTATCTAAGTTATATATTCTATATGTTTTAATATTGTTGGACACATACTTTGAGGAAAGCCTTGCCCCTGCATACATACTAAACACACTTGGGACTTCATTATGAGTTTGGCGGTCGGACGAGCCAGCCACCAAATTCGGGGGGAGGACATAGCTGTTATGCTGGCAGCGTCCCCCTCATCATATTACAATGTTCCCACCGGGCTGACTGGCAGGAACATTGTATTACGAAGTTCACATCGGACTGACTGGTGGGAACAGTGCTATGGTATTGGCCTTCGGTCCCTTTAGGGAGCCGAGGCCAATACCATACCACACCAGCACCCTCAGAATGTGCACTCTCTGCAAAGCAGAGAGTGCGCATTCCTAGGGTGGTGTCTGGGGGGTCCATGCACTGGCTTTCCGCCAGCCTTTTCATGGTGGGGTGCCTGCCATAAAAAGGCTGGTGGAAAGTTGAGTTGTAATCAGCATGGCAGCTATGAGTGAAGCACTTCCGTGGCTGACCACAACTCAGATCTTCGTCAGTCAGTCGGGACCCATGTTCCTGTCGGGGATGGCGGTCCCCTGGCGATCCGACTGCCAGGGTCGTAATGTGGTGGTCGGACTGCCTTGAATGAGGCGGTCCTACTGCCACTGCGAGGCTGGCAGTCTCATGACCACTACCCTCGTAATGAGCCCTTTTGTCTTAAAAAACTTACCAAGAGTCAACCAGGAATTTGATACAGAAACCAGATAAAGCCTATGTGTATGATTGTTTAGGTCTTGTGGGACCAGAAACACCATTCACATCAAGACTGCGGCCTCTCTTCCTGGGTTAAAAATGCTAATTCTGTACCCTACCACAAGCTATTTATTTTCGAGTTAAAATGATTCTTTCCTGTTTGTGAGGAAGAGAGGTGGTTGTCTCCAAAAGGACTTTGATGAGGAAGATAGATTGGGGGCAAGGTTGAATTTCAGGGCCTGTCAAATTTCATAGCACATGTGGATCAGATTAGGCTTCCTTTTCTTTACAGAGCCAAAGTTAAATATTGCCCTCACTTACAGAAGCATTAGCTCTTTTGAAGAATTTACAATTAATACTTCCCTACCGAAGCTGCTATATCTACATGTAGTTCCATGTTCTTCATTTTTAATATCTCCTTCATGATAACTAGAAATTGGGTCCTCATTTCACCGTGTAAATATTATTTTGCATTGTGTTTTCAATAATTTTCAATGACATATGCTCTTGCTTTGTTTTTTGTAGACCCTGTGGATGTGGCATGGCCGAAATGAAGTTACAGCTCAAGGTGAGCATTGCATTCTGAAGATGGTTATTGCTATGGAGGTGTTCTTGAGGGAAAAGGGGACTCCTCAGGTAGAGCCACCTCCCTGACTCAGGGGCCAGGATGATGGTCCCCCCGGTCCCCACGGTCCATTTGTGTGTCATCCTCTTCTCCTGATAAGGTAGATTCTTGGTGCCACCACCCCTGCCTTGTCCATGAAGGGTGATCACTGATCTTGCCTGTCTCTGGCAGCATCTGGCCAGGAAAGCAGGGCCCTTCACCGGGTGTTCAGTTCCTGGGGGGTCTCCTGGTTAACTGTAGCTTCTCCATGGCCACTGCTGTATGTTATCTGGGGGATTGAAAAAAAGTGTTTTTCCATGGTAGATGATCTTTACTTCGGTTGGATACAGCAGCATGTAGTTTATTTGCTTCACTCTCAACATCTGCTTCACCTCTTTAGAGGTCTGTTTCTACTGATGCACCCGCAGTGTATAGTCCGAACTCCAACTGCACAGTTTGCTGGCAATGAGCCTCTGTAAGGATACCATCCCTGTCAACATAGTTGACAAGGTGTAGAATAATCGCCCTGTGTAGGGCTCCAGGTGGCTAACAATATATGGCCCATATTTATACTTTTTTAGCGCCACATTTGCGTAATTGTTTAACGCAAAAGCAGCGCAAACTTACAAAATATATTTGTATTTTGTAAGTTTGCGCTGCTTTTGTGTTAAAAAAAACAAAAATGCAGCAGTAAAAAAGTATAAATATGAGCTTATGTTCCCTCTCAATAACAAAGCACGGAGAAAGAGTCTCCTCCAAGATCCAGGAGCAAAACCAATAGGTAAAGTATTGTTTCGGGTGAGCACCCTCCAGCCCCTCTGGGACCCCCACCAGCCAGACATTTTTCCACAGGTAGCAGCCTTCAGCATCCTCTCCGTGTCTCTCCAATACCTGGGACACTGAAAATATCTTCACATGGTCACCTTTGAGGGATCTCAGTTCATCCCCTGCTGAAGAGACCCACGCTTCCACTTCTGTCATACTATTGGTTATCTTTTGGAGGTCATGTCCGGGAGGGAGACCTCCATCCCCACTCCATCAATGCGAGTCTCTGAAACCAAACTGAAATCTTTAATGGCCTGCAGTATAATGTTGGTTGAATGTACATTTTGTCTGGGCTGGCTGTCTACCGTTCCTCCCATTGAGGGTACCTGCTTAGTATATTTGTTTACAGGCCCCTGCAAGGACTTTCCTGCCCCACCTCTCACCATGTCTGCAGGAGGCTCCACTGTCCCAGGGCCTTCCGAACGTTGCCTCAGCGTGCTTTGGACTCAAGGCTGCAGTACCACAGTTCTTAAAGCATGCCCTGGTGTTGCTTTCAAGGAGTCCTCTCAGTCAGCGCTTGTACGGAGGGTCAGTACCTCGTACTGCTCCCAGTGCCTGGAGTCACAGAAAGAGGGGCCATATTGTTTTCTGGGTCAGATGGGGGCACATCTGGCCCAACTCGCTTCTCATCCTTCTGCTCCATACTTCCCCTACAACTGCCCTTCAAAAGGTCTAACCAGGGGGCATGCCACTCCCCCAGGTTCCTCTGTCCTCACCTCCACCACTCAAGTGTAGCTGCCGGCACTGCAGGGCCTTCAACTGCTCCCTGTTCACCACTTCTTCTCCCTGCAGCAGGCCTCTCACTGCAGACCAATCCTCTTGCCCTTTGTGGCTGTGCTCAAACTCACTGTTCAAGCCCCCTCTCAGGTGGGTCCCGCTGGGGCCAAGCTATTTACACTGGGACCCCCAGTGGGCGCTGCTCTGGTGATTGGGAGGGACGGGGTGCCAAAAACCACAGCCCACACAGCAACTTCTCCAGCACATTTGCCCCTTCACGGGAGCATCTTGCCCATCAGAGCGCTACTCCTCCAACAAATGCGAAGCCACTGGGACAGGAGAGGGGTGCCCCTCTCCGTTAGCGATTCCCGGGGCAGCCGCTCAATCACGCCATGCATCAGGCTTAGGGCCTGCCCCAGTTTTGACTCCTGCTTGTGGTAGCCACTGCAGGGTGGATGCACCAGAGTCAACTAGAGGCAAAGAGGATCCCAAGAGGGCACAGTCTGCTCCCGTGTGCAGGTTTCCTCCACCGATGAAGACAGATTCATCGAGTCACGGCGGGAGCTTAGAGAAGCTCGACCGCCATCTTCGGTTACCAGGCCACGCCTTCCTATGATACAGATTTTGAATGCCATGAAGCAGTTCTGAAAAGTTGTGAAACAGGGTTTATAAACTATAGAGGGCTGCGACTGCTGGAAACAGTATTGTAACCCCATAATAAAGGGTTGGAAAATCAAGAAAAAGTAATTCATATTTTGAATGCAATACTCTAACACTATAAATTGGATTGCCATGATACAGTGTTAGAATGCTATGAAACAATGCTGAAAAGTCATGAAACAGAGGTTGGAATGAGAGTGGAAGGCCTGGATACAGTATTACAGTACTAGCATAACATGCCAGAAAGTTGGAAAACCATGATTTTGGGGTGGAAAATCCTTGTGTCAAAGCAAGGATACAGCATTGGAAGCAAGGGCTTGCGAGGTTTGTGCAATTTATTTTTGTATAATTAGCTGTAATTTGGGATTAATTATACAAAATTACTCTAGAAAATTGGATTACTGACTGAGGAGTTGGAAACACTCAAGCACGAACCACAATCTTTGTCAGGGTGAAGCACAATCAGACCCCAAATGGCTATGTTATATTATGTTAAACAGTTTATATAGCGCATGGCTGCTCCAGCAACAGAGCTTCCCAGCGCAGGGCCTGAACAGGAGAAAAGCAGAAGCCACAGAAAGTACTCTCTAAAGTTCTTAGTGAGAGAAGAACCACGTTTTCAAGACCTTTCTGAAATACAGATGGTTCTCCTTTGTTAACCTGTGATCAACCCTCTGGTAGCTTGGCACAGAGCAGTCAGGGTTAACTTACAGGTAATGTGTAAAGTATTTATGTAGCATGTCAAACAGTAATAAAGTGAAAACACAACACAAGAAAAACCCCACACCAATTTAGAAAAATAAAGTAAATTTCAATAATAAATCAAGACCAAAAAAGACAAAAATCCAGTCAGTAGAACCGGAGATATGCAACATAGTGCTAAAAAGAACAAAGCACCAACTGTGGATATCTGGTCCTGCTAGACCAGCACAAAGTCAAACGTTCATGGCAGACTGCAATGGAGTGTGGGCTGGCTAGAGGGACTCAGCTAGGCCTGCTGAACAAGAGTACCTTAGATCCTGGTTGCAACGAGTTGCAGAGTCCAGCGTCGAGGATGAGTTGTGCAGTGGTGTTTCCTAGGTAATGCGAAGTGGCGAAGTGTGTGCCTGCATTGTCATAGATGATGCCGTCAGCGAAAGGTTTTCGATTTGAAACCCTGCATCATCTTTGAAGATGGCATCAACCAGAGGCTTATGGTGCATAGGCCTGCGTCAATGATGCGTCACGTAGCGGCGGTTCCTGGGAGGCTCCAGGCAGCAATGCAGTGTCCTTGTATGTGAAGTACACACAACAGAGGTGATGCATCGGTTCTGCTGAACCACATATGGACTAGCATGGAACCCTCAGGCCCACTTCCAAGTGTCCCAGTTCTGGAACTGCACCATTTGGCTAGGCAGGACTCAGACATGGCAGAGCCAGGTGCTGGGTTCAAAGTTGTTGGAGCCTTCTGAGATTCTAGTCAGGAGGCCACCAGCCAACTAGCCCTTGGAGTCACTGTAGGAACCTGGGCTCAACAGATGAAGGTCCAGTCCTTCTCACCCAAGCAAGAGGGCGGCAGGCAGTAGGTCAGGACAGCAGTCTTTCAGAGCAGTAGTCCAACAGAGTAGCAATCCTTTCAGCAGCACAGCAGTCCTTCTTTCTGGCAGAGTCCACAGGTCCTGAAGTGTACTGAAGAGTTGGGGACTGAGGTTCAACATTTATACCTGTTGCCCACTTTGAAGTACAGGAGGTGTCAGGCATCCCCTTCCTCCATGTCCTGGCCCCAGCTTGTCTGGGGTCACAATAGACTACTGTGAAACCCTTTGAAGGAGTACTCAAGCAGGGCCTTTGTGATGTGCAAGTGTGTTAGGTGACAGCTCCTCCCCCTCGTTAATTCAGAGTGGTCATCCTGCCAACACCTACAGGTCAGATAAATATGCTGCTTGAGTGTAAGCCAGTTCTACTGTGTTCAAAGGAATGAGCACTTTAGCACTGGTTAGCAGTGGTAACATGCACAGAGTCCTAAAGGCCAACAAAAATGGGTTCAGAAAACAGGAGGGTTAAGGTAAAAAAGTCAAGAGATGACCCTGCAGACAGGGCAAAGTCCAACACGACCCCCTCTCGAGGCAAAAGCCTGGGTAGACTAATCACTACCTTTATGGGCTTCCCTACTAACGTGATAGAACATGGACGAAGGCCCTGTCATGCAGGGGCACTTGTCAATTCTCTGCCTCTCTGAACTCAATTGGATCCTGAGCCACAGATCTGACCAAGAGGGAACCCTTCTCCTCATCTGTGGACCCCAGCTTCGCAGTTTTCTACCATTAACTTGCTCAGAGATGCATCCCAGTAGGTGGACAGTACCATAATGCCCAACAGAGGAATATGACCCATTCCACCCCTTGGATCAGGCTTCTGTTCCCAACACAAGGAAAACTCTGCCCATAAGGACAGTAACCACCTTTCAGTGTCAAGAGCCAGGCCCCAGGCCATCCAGGGTTATCAGACCTCTGAGGTTTCTCAGAGTGGGGGTCAGTATTTTTCAGCCCACTTCCACTCTCCTTCCCACCAGTCCAGGGGTGGTGGCCTGGGACTGGCTACTCAGCTCAGGTTCTGTACCATGATGCTGAAAAGATACCTGGTGAGCCAGGACTTCAAGGGTGAACCACCACACCCCTCAAGGGTGACACCACACTGTCTGGGTCATGCAGGGGTTTACTTGGTGCAGATCACCAGACTTCTGTCTTTGTGACAATTCAGGGAGCACTGGGCGAGCCTTGTAGTGCTGTAGTCTCAGAGCTGGCAACCCATGACCCTTCCACTGTGAGCTGCTTCCACCTCCTGCCTCAGTACCCCAGAAAGCAGAGCATTAAGGGCTCCCATGGTGGTCACCCCTTTCTAAGTCTCCTGACACTGGTGGCAGCTCATTCCCCAGAAGGCAGTCTGTAAGCATCTGGAGACTTACAATCACTCTTCTCTGGATCACCTCCACACCTCATCCCAGGGATACCAGGGCCTTGGGGCTGGCAAGGACCTATCCCTGGGTCTGAGATATCCTTCACACTTGACCAGTTTACTGCTCAGTGGAAACCAACCAGTTATATGGTCTAGCTGGCCCCAGTGTCCCTCAGAGCAGTGACACGAACTCCCATTCCCATTGACCTGTTGGAAATGATATCTCCCACTCTCAGGGATCACCAGCCTACCCTCTGAGTACACCTCTCAACTAAAGGAGATTATGGCATGATTCACCTCCTGCCCCTGAGGACTACTTACCTGTAAGGTCATATTGCCCTTTCCTATAGAGGTCTCACCAATAGGTGATTTCTTAGGACAGACAGAGCCCTCCTTCCTGTGGCATAACTGAGAACAATCAAAGCAGTGGGGTTAGATATAGGGTGCCCTGAGCCACCGTCCACCCGACCCTCCTCCTTGTTTCCGAGGAGGGGAATGGAAACCCTTTCCTCCCCTTATTCTTGTCAGGCTTGCTTGAACTCCTCCTCACTTTGCTGGGGAGAACCTGAACCACCCTTCTCGGGGTAATTCCCAGGTACCTTCTTATGGGCCCCGGTGCTGAACAAATGGCCCACCTACTTAGCAAGCTCCCAGGGATCAGTTAGCCTACGATCAGTCAGGTGGTGGCAGAAATCTGAAAACAAAGACTAAACATGTGCTCTCTACCAATCAAATTGTACAACCCCTAATAATCCTCCACATCACTGTCCTTCAATCATCCATCAAGTGCCTTGCAAAAGGAATCTACACAATCCACCAGGACTGATAGGTCAGCTTCAGACTGTCCCTAAATTATTGTCTATACTTTTCAGGGGTGAGACATTACTTCCTGACAAGGATTTCCTTCATGGGGGGTTACCTCAACCTGTCCTCTTTCTCTCCGTTCAGTAGAACACCCCTCACCACAATAGGGATATAATTACAGAGTATAGCCCCCAATCCTCCTGAGCAATACTATGCATTGCAAAGCTACCTCATAAGCTTCAAACAATTTTCCAATGTTGTCCCCCACAACAAAGTCAGGCACCAGACCTTTAGGACTGTTGACCCTCTTGTCTCCAGAGGGCACTTCAGGTATGCTGCCACCAACATTGCTGGACTCTTCCTGCCAGACTGCTACCTCTCAAGACTGGAATCCAGATCCTCTCCTTCTCATTGCACATAATCACCTTTTCGTTCTGTTGCTGTAACCAGTGACTCGTGGACTTCCACCCAGGCCCTCAGCACTTTTTGGAATTCTACTTTCCTGGTGTTGCTTTTGGTTGGAAGGTCTGTCTCCTTACTGAAATCCTCGAAATGGGCCACAGTGTAGGCATCTATGTTGGGCAGCTCAAACTCCATTCTTGCAGGTGTGGTCTCACAAACAACAATCAAATAGAATGAGAGGAAAAACCAAAAGGGCCAATCAGGGAGAAATTTAAAACTGGAACTGGTCTCATATCATTTACTGGGATTTGAGTGTAACACAAAATGTACATATTGCACTGCACAAACAAGTCCTAATACTCACCACTGATCACCAATGTAAGGAACTGAGTTACTGGTTGAGGGGGGTGAAACCATACTCTAGAAGTAACTACAATCCTTGTCAGTGTAAGACACAAACAAACTCAAAATAATCTATGCTGAATCCTCTGGTAGCTTGGCACAAAGCAGTCAGATTTAACTTAGAGGCAATGTGTAAAGTATTTATGCAGCACGTCGAACAGTAATAAAGTGAAAACACAACCTAAGACAACGTCCACACCAATTTAGAAAAATAGAGTACACTTTAATAAATACATCACGACCAAGATGACAAAAATCCAATTAGTAAAACCAGAGATATGCATTTTTAAATATTTCAAAAAATATGGTGCCAAGAAGCACAAAGTGCCAACTAAGGAAGTCTGGTTGCGCGACAGCAAGAAAAAGACAGAAGTTCAGGACGACCACAAAGGAGCGTGGGCTAGCTTCTGGGACCCAGCAAGGCCTTCTGAACAAGAGTACCTTAGATCCTGGTTGAGAAATGTTGCAGAGACCTGCTTCAAGGATGCGTTGCACATTGGCAATTCCTAGGAGCTGTGAAGCAGCGATGCAATGGCCTGCATTTTCGTTGAGGATGCTGTCAAGGATGGGCTTGTGATGTGGGATCCGACGTTGTTTTGATGATGCAGTCGAAGTGGGTCTTGTGGTGGGAAGGCCTGTGTTGAGGATGCGTTGAGCAACATTGGTTCCTAGAAGGCTGAGGGCTGCGATGTGAAGTCCTTGCGTTAAACAAATCCAAACAGCAGATGTGATGCACTGGTTCTATACAAGGTTGCACTGTGCAGCAGAGGAGATGCTTTGCCACGTGGCAGGGTTAAACTCACAGATGGCAGAGTCCAGGTGCTTGGTTCAAGGTTGTTGGAGCCTTCCGTCCCTGAGACTCTAGTCAGGAGGCTATCCATCTAGCCACTGGAGTAACTAAACTGGTAAAACTAATCCAGGTTCAGTCCTTCTCACCCAAGCAAGATGGCAGCAGTCCAGTAGAGTAGACGTCCTTTCAGCAGCACAACAGTCCTGCTTCCTGGCAGAATCCACAGGTACAGAAGTGTCCTGAAGAGTTGGGGTTTAAAGTCCAGCATTCATACCCATTACCCACTTTGAAGTGGAGGAAGCTTCTAGAGGATTCCACTCACTGGGGTGCCAGGCATCCTTTTCTTACTTGTCCTCGCCCTAGTTTGTCTAGGATTACAACACACTAGTAACAAACCCTTTGGAAGAGTACTCAGGTAGGGTCTTTGTGATGTGCAAGTGTGGTAGGTGACAGCTCCTCCCCCTCGTTAGTTCACAGTGGCCCATCCTGTCAACACCTACCTTCGCCTTGTCTCACTGTCTGAGAGCAATACACAAAGGCCAACTGCCAGCAACACCTAGTCATGTGAGCCAGAATCAGGGTGTCAACACAAAATGGTTAGGATAATAAAGGAAACTTTCTAAAAGTGCCATTTTCAGAATTGGAATTAAAACTCTAACATAACCAATAGAGAGCGTGTTAGACCTGACAGCCCTAGAGTGGTCTTTCCACAAACCTTTTGCCTGCTTGCCTCCAATTTTGCTGAATTCGTTTTTGTTGGCCCTAGGACTCCAAGCACTTTACAAACGCAAGCCAGTGATAAAGTATTTGTGCTCTCTCCCTAAAACATGGTTTGATTGTTATATACCTAAATGACATATTTAAATTGCTTATACATTCCTAGTAAAGTGCATTACATGTGCCCAGGGCCTGTAAATTAAACGCTACTAGAGGGCCTGCAACTCTGCTTGTGCCACCACTTAAGTAGCACTTTAAAGCATGTCCCAGGCCTGCCATTGCAGCCTGAATGCAGTGTTACACTGCTATGTCGACTTGACATGTGAAACCCCTTGCCAAGCCTTAACCTCCGCTCTTTTTATGTATAAGTAACCCCGAAGGTAGGCACTAGGTAGCTCATAGGGAAGGGCCCTGGACATGTACTTTTTGGTTTTACAAGCCCTGATAGTGACAAACTCCCAAATTAGTTGTTCACTATTGTGAGGCCTACCCATTTCATAGGTGCTAGTGTGATTTTATAGATATGCTACTGTATATTTTGATTGTTTGTCTAAAGAATCTATGATGTAATATTGATGTATCTTGGTACATATAAAATACATTCATTTTGCTTACAGCAGTACACTATTAACTTACTGTGTGTACAATTTTTTGATGGTTTGTTGCTGGATCTTTATGTTGACCATTAGAAGATAATATTAATTGAAGCTGCAAGTAGGACATTCCAGACGAGGGTGGTATAGGAATCAGTACACTCCCAGATTCCAATGGACACGGAACCAGTATTACAAGTGGTAGATTCTCAGATGACCCACTGCAATTTGGAAGTGGTCACTATTTTCAGTTTATCATCTCATGAGCTTTGCTCTGTAGAAATTGAAGTATTGAGTATGGAATTATCATTAATTCCAACTTGTGGCCATAATCCATTTGTTACTCAAGTTGAGCTTCATAACTTTTTCAGAACCTTAAGACTACAACACTTTTTTGTGACCACACCCACGAGTGGGTCCATTGAAAGTAAAGCCTACACTGTTCATCTACCTTTTATCCACCTGCTATTTGAATGCCTAAAGAGCTAATAACATTCAAAAATGTGGTACGTACTGAAGTTGAGCAAGTATTAAAACAAAAAAGACACAGCAAATATAATATTTCTAAAACTCAGAATGATGGATTGACCACATTAGTGAACCGAAAAGATATCATAATAAAACCAGTGGATAAAGAGGGCAGTTTTATTGTACAGGAAGAAGCAGGCTGTGATACAGAAGTAATGAGACGGTTGCTAAATCCACTCCGCTATTTGAGACTACCTAAAGATCCTACTCCATCTATTAGAAAGGAAGGGCCTGATTTATGAAAAGTTTGCGCTGCCTTAACGTCATTTTTTTTAACGTAAAAGCGGCACAAATGTACTAAATATAATTGTATTTAGCACATTTGAGCCTCTTTTACGTCAAAAAATGACCTGCAGGCAGCACAAACTTTTCATAAATCAGGCCCGAATTATTTACACTGACATCAGTGGGTATGCATGGTTTATGGTTAAATCAGAAAGAATTTGACTATCTTAATAAAGAGGTTTGCACCTGCTTTTTACAGACTTTCTAAAATTCATAAGGATGATAAAAAAAAACCACTGAGAAGACCTATTGTGGCAGGGTGCCAATCGATTTTGCAACCCCTAGTGGAATATGTTGACTTTTTCATAAAACCTTTTGTTCCTCTCACAAAGTCCTACTCTAGAGACAGTGCTTCTGTCATTACACAGATTGAGGGTTTTGAGTTTGACGTTCATTGTGATATTCTTGTGACAATGGACATCTAAAGTCTTCACACCATCTTTCCGCAGTCAGAAGCATTGGAAATTATTGAACAAGCTTCAGATATGAGAGCTAGAACCCACAACGTACCAACAGATTTAATTAAGAATTGCGCCAGGATTGCTTTGGATCAAAGCTATTCTATATTCAATGGAGAATTTTCTGCTCATACAAAAGGTGTGGTGATGGGGGCAATTTCGACCCATATGTAACTAATCTCTATGTAGTGGCATTTAAAGAGAGAGTCATCTGCAATTACACTAATCCTGTTGGCAATAATCTAAAAAAATTGTTGATATATAGACAAAGTCTTTCTGATTTGAAATGGATCCACTAAACAGCTCCTGGAATTTCATGAGTGGCTGAATAATCAAGACAGCAATCTACAGTTGATTGTGGAGCATAATAACCACTCAATACATTTTCTAGATCTGAGAATTACTAATGATTAAGGCCTCCTGTATATAGGCCAGTATACCAAGCCTAACACCCGAGAAATTTAAGGGATAATCTCCCTTTTGGCCAGTTTTTACAGATTAAACACAACTTTATCAGAAAGGATGACTATTTCACAGAGGCTAAGGTTTTGCTCTCTAAATTAGTAACTAGAGGCTACTCGGATAGCTTGGTTAATTGACTATTGAAATGGGCACCGTATTACAATAGAGATTCTTTACAGATCCAGATGAGATTAACTTGTGTAACAACTTTTGGTACTGAATTTAATAAGATCAAAAAGATTATACTTAAGAACTGGCATTTGTTGGATACACCCAATACACTGGGAAAGACCGTTGTTTGCATTGAAGAGAGGAAAAAACTTCAAAGATTGTTTGGTGTGAACTTATATTGACAGAGGCTTAGGTCTTGTGTCAGGACGTTATCCTTGTGGCAATTGTACAGCATGCACTATGATAAGTGTGGTGAAAACATGTGTTCTCAACTAAGAATTCTTGAATTTGAAACACCATTCCAATTGTGGTTCTAAGTATGTGATATATTGCATTGAATGCCCTGTGATGTGTTTTACATTGGTAAAACTACCCAGGAAGTAAGAATACAGATTATATAACACAAACCACGTATTTGATGCAAAGTGTTGAATGCTCCACTTGCTGAGCAGTATTTGACAATGGCACATGCACCAAATGCAATGAAATGGTTTGTATTTGAAGTAGTCAAAGGTACTAGATGCAGTCACAGTGTGAATTGCTTGCTCACAATGAGAGAGAAGAGGTGGATTTGGATAGCAAACACAGTCAATAAAGGGTTAAACCAACAGGTCGAATGGCATACACTGGCTCCATTATAATAAACGTTTTGATGTTATTTTGTTTATGCTGGATTGCTGAATAATATGTAGTACATTCTTTATCAGGTTGTACTATTCACACTGAAGAGAGAGCTACATATGTGATCATTACAATACAGCACCTGTGGTCGTTAGTAGACCACATGATATACTTGTGATATGTTAGCACTCGATTTGTTTGGTCTCGGTTGATCTTTTGTAGAGACTTGATACAGTGAAGGAGTTTACAGTGATTCAGTTAATATTCAGTTAATATCTCTGAAAAACAAATCCTTTGTTGTTTGATTTATGTTACTTAGAATGTCAATATGTATTGGCGGATGGAGGGTTCACGATAATTCATCTTTCATTTGTTTAATTTATTTTTATGTTATACATCTAGGACAGCTGTGAGTTCTTATTAACCTGACTTTAGAAAGTTGAAGGATTTCCATCTTGGGACGATCTATAAGTGGCAGAAGGAATTTCACCATAGGACACTCTATATGTTGCAGACTTTTTAGTTGACTTAAGATGGCTCCTCCATTGTTTGGGGACAGACATATGATTTAGTGGAAGCGTCTCAGCGTTTCGCACATGGTGTATTTAATCACTCGCTTGGCATTTGGAATGGGGTAACGCTGATTCCTTCATGGGTGTGGAGTCAAAGTTAGTGTGCAGTGGCTCCTACCTTTTGACAAGAGGGGAGGGGTCTGAAATACAAGGTAAGTGTTGTCCATGTTTTATGATTTACTAATTGTGATCTTTTTATTAGGTGTTTGGCCTGTTGAAACATGTTTGTCTGGTAAGAGAATAGATTTGTAACTGCAGGGAGTGCAACTGATGGTCTACTTGGTGTAATAGTGTTAAATAAGAGGCACCATTTGGTGATTTTTGTCTTCTCTATTTAGAGTGATGACCAGATATATATGGTAGCCTTCAGCCTGATACTGAGATTGATTTCTTACAAGGTATGTTGCGAGATTGGTGATTAGTTTTGCATGGTTGTTCAGACATCACTGGAGCAGTGCACCTTGGCGATTTTCGTGTTTTTTTCATTTGGGTGCAGATACTGCACATGGGGACACTTTTGTGGTGTTCACAGGTGGATTGTAGGCAAGCGATGCACATATCTTTTTGGAGTCCTGAAGATGGTCTTGTGGACCATTTGGTCAAGAGAGACCGAAACGTCGACAGTGTGTCTTTTCTGACAGAACTTTTATATATGTTGTCTCAGTCCTTTTTGAACGTTCGAAATACAAAGATGAAAAGCGTTTAGGACTGTGTAGTTTTCTACCTGTATGATCAGGAGTATGGGGTACTTCTTCTGCTCCCTGGATTGTATCGATATAGGGATTATGGGGGTGCTTGCTAGTGCGGTTTTATAGAAATGCTACCGTATATTTTGATTGTTTGTCTCAAAAATCTATGATTTAATATTAATGTATCTTGGTATATATAAAAGTAATGTATTTTGTTTATAACAATACTCTGTCAACTTACTATGTGTACAATTTTTTGATGGTTTGTTGCTCGATCTTTATGTTGGCCATTATAAAAGATTATTAATTGAAATACAAATAATTCCTCCAGGGACACATTTACCTTTTACATTATAGTACCCAGTTCCTTTGGGGAATATTGAGTTGCCCTGTTGGCATTTTCCCGCCCTTAGCCCTGTGTGCCTGTAGCCTGTCTCCGATATATGTCATGGATGGGTGACAGCTGGGCTTTGTGCATTCCCTCTAGACAATCACACACAAAGGGAGCTTAGGTGTGACTTGATGGGCCATGCACATGCTTTTGGGCCATCCTGGGCAGGATGGGAGGAAGTCTCCCACACTGCAAAGGCACTACTGGGTATAAGAACTGGACTTCTGACCCTACCAACTCAGTGCACTTCTGGGGCTTTGGCTACTCTGCCTGGAAGAAGGAATGCTGTGCTGCTGAAGGATTGCCACTCTGCTGGACTAATGCTCTGGAAGAACTCCTTTTTTTCTGTGCTGAACTGCTGCCTGCTGCCCTCCTTGCCTTGGTGAGAAGGACTGGATCCACATCACTTGAACCCAGAACCAGAGAGATTTCAAGGGCTTGCTGGCTTGCCTCTTGATTGAAGTCTCTGGGATATAAAAGACTTCCAACTCACCTGCAAGAGCACCTAGATTCTTCCATTTGTGAGTCTTGCCCTGCCAAGAGGTGTCAATCCAGTCCTGGGCCCTTGAAAGTGGTATAAAGTGATGTTCCAGCGAGAATCCACGCACCAAGCCATTGCGCTGCTCAGAACCGGCATATCTCTATCGATGCCGATGCATCACTCCTGCTGTAAGGATCGAGCTCATCGCATCACCAATGGCGCAGTGCCTTGCCTCCATTTCCGATGTATCTGACTTTGCGCAGCTCGGGCTGATACATCACCTTCAACCTAAGCATTGACAACTATGCATTGCCTCCTCTGCTCCTCACAGTTCCCTTAACATCGATCCAAGCACGGTACTTTGCAGTGGGCCCGGGCTGGTCCCTGTATCTGACCCATACTGCATTGTGGTCGGCCTGAACTTTTGGATTTAACCTGGCTTAGCTCCACCAGATATGCTTTTAAGCACTATATTTTAGTTTATTCTTTAAAAAAGAAAAATTCTTTGTAATTCAGAAATCTACTTATTGGATTTTTGGCATTTTGGTCTTATCTTGTTAATTAAATTAAGCTTTATTTTTCTAACCAGGTGTGGTATCTTTTTGTGTGGTATTTTCACTGTATTACTGTTTAAAGTGTTGCACAAATACTTTACACATTACTTCCTAAGCTAAGCCTGACTGCTCTGTGCTAAACTACCGGGTGTGAGCACAGGTTAATTTAGGGCGTGTTTGAGACTTAGCCTGACAAGGATTGTGGTTCCTTCTTGGACAGGGTGTATACCTCTGCCAACTGGAAATCCAATTTCTAACATGGGGCTTTTAATTACTATTCTTCTGACACCAAACTTGACTTGTCTACCTGTTCTCAATTCAAAGTTGCAAACTATTAAATGTAATTACATAACTCCGGTGTTAGTCTATGGGAGAGGTAGGCCTTGCAGTAGTGAAAAATGAATTTAGGAGTTTTTTTCCACCAGGACATATAAAACTTAGATGTACATGTCCTACATTTTAAATACACTGTGTCCTGCCCTCTGGTCTGTTCAGGCCCTACCCTAGGTCTGGCAAAAGCTTTATTTATCCTCACATAGGAGGGGCGAGAGGTGTAATTCTTCCCTTGTCCTCTTGACCAGAATCAAAAACACACACAAAAAAAGGAAAGAGGTAAAATCAAGAAGGGTTGTTAGTACCCACTGATAACGAATCCCGACTGAAATAATTTTTAACCCTGCCAAGGGGTGGGCTAAAATAAAACTAGAGTGGGCACCCCCTTAGACAGTCTTAATTTATTCTGCATAGTGGATCCCTTGACCAGAAAGGGTAGTGACCCTAACAAACATATTCTTGCTCCAATCTGAGTGTTGGTCTGCCCCAGAGTGTTGTAGCATAGTCTATGATGAAGAATGCCACTATTAAGTGGGTGAGGGCAACTTTTATAATCCACTTGGTATTCGTTATCAGTGGGTACTAACAACCTTTCTTGGCTTTACTTCATTCCTTTTTTCATGCGTGTTTTAAAAGCTTTATTTAGCCAGTCCCACTAGTAGCATGTAATTTACAAGCTGTGGCCATATGTCCATATTAAATTAATGTAATTTAATAGGGACTTACAAGTAAAATAAATATGCCAATTGGGTAAAAGCCAATTCTACCATGCGTAAAGGAGAGAGCATATGAACTTTAGCACTGGTTAGCAGTAGTAAAGTGCGCAGAGTCCTAAGGGTCACGGGTCAGAAATCTGGATGGTGAATGCAAAAAAAGTCTGAGGATCACTCTACAGACAGGGAGAAGACCAACTATTCTGTAAACTGGGAATCCAGCATTTAACCCTATATTTTAGTGCAAACTGGGTTGTGACATCCATTTTGCATGCAAGGATGCATTTCATATAAAAAAACAATAATGATAAAACACAAGTGCTCAAGGAATAGGATTTTTGCCTGGATTATCTTTAATTATGCAACCAGGCATAATGGTGTCATATTGTGAATTCCACGTAGCATTCATAGCGTGAAATTCCAGGAATTAAGCAAAACTGTGCTTATGAAACTGGCTTAGTTGAAACTCCATAAAAGATAGTTGGTGTGGCATATTACAGGGTTGAAAATCCATAGAAAAGAATTTATATATGATGACATACTTAGTGATCCATTATTTAAAATAGAAAGGCCATGATACAGAATTATACTTCATTTCACACTGTAGAAATGCTTTAATAGTGTAGGAAGGCCTTGATTGTCTGTCAGCTTGGTATACCATTAGCATACAATACCATGACATGATGTGGAAAACCATGAAAAAATAGACAGACTTGATGTTGGAACATTATGGACCTGATTTAGAGTTTGGCACGCAGAAGATAAACCATCAGGAGGCAGAGTACTTCACTCCCAGCATACCAAGGATCTTCCACCCGCCAAAGTTATCTCTGGTCCAGCAAACTTCTCTTCACATTGGTAGGACCACTGTCATGGAGTGTCCTGTCACTATATTAAACATTCTGTGGACAACTTTGTTAACACAGCAGCCCTGTCTGTCAAACTTTTAATGTTCCTGTAATTTTTTTTATTAAACTCAAAGCAGGTTTTAAAAAAATACAAAAACTAATGACCCCCACAACATGGGAGGTTTCTTCCATGATGTGGGGATAATTGGCCGTTATCCCCATGTTTTACCTGGCGGTGATAGGCTTTGAAAACTGACCATTCAACTGCCCTCTCTAAACTGGTCAACAGTGGTGACGAAGTAGACTCCATCACTGACATACTTAAGGTTAGCATTAAAAGGGCTACGAACCAACACAGATGTTAATATAGAACTAGCTGACAAAGGCGGCCTATCATTGTACAAAAGACTGAGAGCTATTGGGAAGAGTGTCTACGTCTCTTTGGAGACTGTAGAAATTGCAAAACAGATACACTAAAGGAACTTATGAATAATAAAACTGTGGAAGTTGAAATAGGAAAATCGATAATAAAACATGAAGTCGTTTTTTGGCAGTAATAGACCGAAAGATTCCATGTTTTAAACTTTATCATTAATCCATAAACCTACACTACCGTCACCAGGGGCATTACTAGCACTTTCAAAATTTTGTGACTACTCCCTTCAACCTATGGTACAAAAGATACCTTCCTGTGTCAAAGACACAGAAGTAGTTTTATAGTTAATGAAGAACACTGTTTTTGACACATAACAGGAACTACTGATTAATTTAGACATTGACGCACTTTACACAAGTATCTCACATGACGATAGGCTGTGAATAGTGGAGGAGTTGCTTTACTCCTCGAAGTAGGACTACATGATGTTATTGTATTTACAAACACATGGGGCCAGATTTACAAGGCCGTAGCGCCTCCTTGTGCCACACTAGCGTAATTTTTTTATGCTAATGTGGCTCAAGGAGGCAATTTTCGCCACGCCATTTTTACAAAGTGGTGCAATGCATGCATTGTGTCACTTTGCGACTCTTGCGTCACATTATGCATGCGTCAGGCAAGAGGGGCATTCTGGTGTTAGGAGGCCTGCAAAAATGGCTCAGTGAAATCTACAAGATTTCACTGAGCCATTTTTGGCATAATTTTTAACACCTGCTCAGAGCAGCCGTTAAAATGACCCACCCATATTAACCTGTGGGCCTCCTTGCACTTTGCTCCACTAGTGTAACATTTTTGATGCTAGTGGAGCATAGTGCCACAATAGAGTCAAAAATTGTAACACTTTTGGCGTAACGACCGCCATGGAGCGCCGTATTATAAATATGGCGCACACATGGTGTCATTAGGTGGGGGCGATTGAAGCATTAAAACAAATTTGTTATCAGTTCTTCTTTTAGTAAGCACAATTACAAAGGCATTGGTTAGACAACAAATAGGTTGATCATATTTATCAGAGACTATAATGACAGCAGAAGTGCGTAATTTGTGCACTTCCACAACAAAAGGAAGACGTAGATCCACATAAATCCTCTTAACACATTAGCAATGATGTACGTGCATGCCTACATTGCACCAGTTAGACGTCCTTATGTCCTTTGCTGACAGCACTTGCTGCTATATAAATGATTGTGCACACTCAGATGGTAACCGGACAGCCGTTCTTGGTGTCCGCCTTCCGACAGATAACAAGCATTTGAAATGCAACATGGTTTGCAATTTCTTGAGTTAGAGCTATTGGCGTCGTAAATTAATTACTAGACTTTTCTTGCCACATAAATTGGTCAACCCTGCCTCATAATTTGGTCTTTTCCTGCCACATAATTCCTATGGCCCTGCACATAACTAAAGCACTTCTATTTACATTCTTCCTCTACCTGCAGAGTTGCCAGCTGGCTAACACAATTCCTAAACAAACAGATACAAGACAGCCATGGAGGAGAAATGAGAGAAATAAACTTGAAGGCTCACCCAAACATATCAAAAGTGTTCAAGCAGTCATAGTGTGATAAGGATTTTAAGCTGGCCTGAATCATGGTCATAATTGCAATAAGGAGAGATACAAACCTTTATCAGAAATAAACGTTTGACAGTAGACTGTAATGCCCAGAACAGCCCCTAGAGGGCAGCATAATGAAAATAGCATTTGTAAGAAACATGGTCATGTACCCATACAGTCAGCCCCTAGAGGGCATTACCAAATGAAAAGAAAATGTCAGAAAGTAATGTACTGTAACCATATGTTTTGCCCCTAGAGGACATAGCGCATTACACATTTTTAGGGCTAGCAGTCCTACTGCAATTAAATCACAAACAATGCCTTTAAAACACAAGTGATTCCCAGCTGTAAAACAAATGTTAAAACCATGAACGTGCTTAAAAAGACTCTGAATGGTAGGAGGGGTTATTATTTTGGGGTCCACAAGTGTTGGGCCCCAGAGAGGGTGTAGACAGAAATGAGCACATTGTGGTGAACGTTTTGAAGGTAGTCCCATTGTCCTAGGACCACCACAGGCTGAGTTATGAGCAACATCGTTTTGTAAAAGTAATGCCCTGCAAAGTATTATGGGGTGAGTTTTCGTGCCTGCGAATATTGTAGTATGTTGATTGTAATGCTCAAACCAGCCCCTAAAGGACACCACATTAAAAACAACAGTTGTAAGAACCATGGTGATATAACCATATAGTGAGACCCTAGAGGGCATAAGCACATGAAAAGAGAATGGCAGAAAGTAATGCACTGTAACTATATATTTAGCTCCTAGAGGGCATAGTGCATCACACATCTTGAAGATTAGCAGACCTACCACAATGATATAACAATCAAGGACCTTAAAACAAAATTACTGCCAGCTGCAAAACAAAGATCCAACCATGAAAGACCTCAAAAAGACACTGAATGGTCGGAGGGGTTCATATTTTGGGGTCCCCACTAACATAGTGTGGGGAGCCAGAGATGATGTAGACAGAAAGAGCATGTTCTGGTGAATGTTTTGAAGGTGGTCCCAGTGTCCTAGGACCACCACAGGCTGAGATTTGAGAAACAATGTTTTGTAAAAGTAATATGCTGCAAAGCATTATGGGTCAAGTTTCTATGCCGCGAATGTTGTACTATGTTGATATGTTGACCACAACACATGAAAATAAAATGGCAGAAAGTAATGAACTGTAAACATATATTTTGTTCCTAGAGGACATAGGGCCAGATGTACAAGGCCCCAACGCCTCTTAGCGCCACACTAGTGTCATTTTTTACGCTAATGTGGCATTAAGGAGGCCATTCTCTTCTCCATATTTACAAAGTGGTGCAATGCTTACATTGCACCACTTTGCGACCCCTTTTGCCACATTCTTCCTGCGCCAGGCATAATGTATGCAAGGGCGTGCAAGGGCGTGTTCCGGTGGTGGGAGGCCCATACAAATGGCGCTGTGAAATCTACAAGATTTCACTGCACCATTTAGCATTATTTTGAACGCCTGCTCAGAGCTGGCATTAAAATGACATGCCCATTACTTTCAATGATCCTCCCTTTAATTTGCAGGATTAGCACCATTATTTATTGCACTAATCCTGCAAAGTATCACAATAGCCTCATAAATTATGAGGCTATTGTCCTAACATCCGCCATGGTGCGCCGTACGGTGCTACCATGGTGTCACAAGGTGCCAGTAAGGGGGGGGGGTGCAAGAAAAGTGGCACATCGCATCTGATACATCACTTGCTTGTAAATCTAGCCCAAAGTGCCTTATACATTTTCTGAGCTAACAGTTCTACTACAATGATATTACAAACCAGGCCCTTAAAACACAAACTACTCACAGCTATAAAACAAAAGCTCCAGCCATGAAAGAGGTTGAAAAGACACAATGGTTAGAAAGGTTATTATTTTGGGTCCCCACTAACTTGATGATGTAGACAGAAAAAGCATGTTGTTGTGAACATTTTGGTGGTGGTCCATGTTTTCTAAAAGTAATGGCCTGCAAAGCATTATGGGGCAACTTTACAGAGTGCAGTGAATAGTGTAGTATCTGTTCTCCTGCTGTGTTGGGAGAGCTGCTTTAAGGATATCTGTGTTTTTTACATAAAGCAGTTATCAATTACAAGAGTTTTTGTGAAAGCTATGGAGCGTAAAGGGGAGCGCCAAACGAAATGACGATGATTAGGTAACAGTTTGAACAATGTGACCAGCTCTTCAATACATACGATGGAGTTTGCGGTGTTCTGCGCTGTTCGCGCTGCAAGCACCATGGCCTTCATGGAGCACTAAGGGGAGAGACAAAAGAAAAAAATAGTTTGCCCACTCTGAAGTATATCAGCAATTGTGCAGTGATCCATGTAACAGGGTCAGTCTGCAAGGCAATAACAAAACCGCCCCAAGGTGGGACAAACGTAAAGCATTTACCAATATTTTTGAAAGGCAAGCCCACCAACGAGTGAAAGTGATGGGTGTGAGATGGGTGTGGTTAAAAGCCTGCAGAATACTTATAACAGGTCAATAATCACTTGCCGGCTCGACCTAAAAATTTAGTTGCCTAGTGTAGTGATAATATGTAAGGGCAGGAGGACGCTTGGTTGATTAGCAGCAACTCTTCCTTGACAAAGTAAATCAAAGAGGGCTCGGTCTGGAACTCCAATGAATATTGTTCACATGAAGTGTGTGACTAACTCAAATCTGATACCCTGTTCTACCATGCCAGGCTTTCATTACTGAAGTCTGCCTCCTCCCTCAACCCTTGGGGTAATTTATATACTTAATAGGGGTAAGTAAATATATAACATTTTTTTCCCAAGTGACATATATGCTTCAGACTTTTGTGTTTTACGAGGGAGATTGTTGGAATCACAGAGGGCCAGATGTAGCAAAGGGTTTTCCCCATTCTGTGTCTATGGGAACAATTGTTTGTACATATGGCCCAAAGTCCCTTGTGCTTTAAATCTGAGCGCTATATTTATCAAGCGATAAATAATTTCTTTCTCTCCTACCTGCTTTCAGAATTTTTGATAATAAGAGTGAGTTTGCTTGTACGTGATTTTGTTTGTTGAATGTGACTTCACTGGGATTGTTTCGGGCACTGTATTAGGACGTATTCTTGGAATGGGATTTCAGTCCTGAAGAAATCCACGGACCCAAAGAGGCCAGAGGGTTGGATGAAAGATGTGGACTCGTCTTGAAACAATGCTGGACTAATTAGCATTCCTGTGCATAGAACTAATTATCGCTTTTATTCTTATCAGAGACGCACCAAGAAATTAAATCAGGATCGCTCTACTAGATAATTTTAACTCACACCTCTCTTTGGATCCCATCCCACCTTATTTCTAAATCAAATGGCGCTAGAAATGGTTGAGCCCACCCAAACCTTCCCAGTGTGGACGGGGCCCAGGGATGAAGCATGCTGTGATATGTAGGTGAACGTGTTTGTTCCAAAACGCCTGCCGTGCCCCATATAACCAAGGCACTGACTGTGGTGGAATTGCTTACATCATTAGTAAAATTCTCTTCTGGTGGACTATACCCTTTTCTGATTTTTTGGGATGTTTGGGGAAGCTGGAATAGTTAATATCAAACCCTACTCCTTTTTAGTGGTGTACTGATGCACTATGATGGAGGGTTGACATGCAATGAAAGAGGGTGGAATGTCAAAGTGACGTGGCTGGTCTGTTATGATGCATGATTGAAAAGCCCAAGCAGTTGGAACACGAAATTTGGAAAGTGATACACTTTAGGCAGAAAGGTGTGTTATTTAATATTTTTTACCCTAAAATAATGATTCCTGCTTGTTTTTTCCCACAGGCCACAGCAGCAGAGGCAGTGCCTTCTTCACAACGACCTCTCCTCCCTCAGCCACCTTAACTGTCTTACATGACATATCCCCTCCTCAGCGAATTCTCAAAGTTGTTTTTGCTGATTCAATCCCCACAAGTAGTTTTCCTAACACAACCAACACAAGCACCTCTCATAGTCCTGTGATGAACAGTGTCTCTCCTGATACAACCACCACAAGTGTCACTCCTGAAAAACGTGACAGTTCTCAAACATTAATCACAAGTGCCCCACCTGGCACAGTCATCCCAGGTCCCATGCCAGGCCTAGTCACCACTTTAGGTAGATTTGTCACAAGTGCTATTCCAGACACAAGCCTCACACGTCACACTACAGGCAAATCTACTGTAAACGACAGGACCAACACCGTCACCGCAAGAGCCACACAGGATGCGATGAATGCAAGTGCTGTTTTTGGCACAATCACCACAAGTTCCACCAATGGCACACTTATCACACATACCTCTCGAGATGCAACTGCCACTTCTGATGCAATCAACACAAGTCCCATCAATGACTCAGGAGTCACAAGTGCCGTTCCTGGCTCAGTCATCACAAGCGGCACTCTACAAACAACTATAAGCACAATTTCAGATACAATCACATCAACTGTGACTCCTGATATAGTCATCACAAGCACTACACCTGATTTAGTGAACACAAGTGCTGCTCTGGGCACAATCATCACAAGTTCCACTAATGGCACTATTGTCACTAATGGCACTCTTGCCACAAGTGCCACTTCTTACTCACTTATTACAAATGGCACTCTTGGAACAACCATCACACACACTGCTCCTGACATAAATGCCACTCCTGATGCAACCAACACAACTCCTATTAGCCACACAGTTGTCACAAGCGGAATCCCTGGTTCAGTCATCACAGGTGGCACTCCAGAAACAACCACTAAACATGACAGGACTAACTCAATTACCATAAGGGCCACTCCCGGCTCAATCATCACAAATGGCACTCCACAAACAGCTATAAGCACAATTTCAGACACAAGCACATCAACTGTGACTCCTGGTACAGTCATTACAAGCACTACACCTGATGCAGTGAACACAAGTGCTGCTCTGGGCACAATCATCACAAGTTCCACTAATGGCACTCTTGCCACAAGTGCCACTTCTTACTCACTTATTACAAGTGGCACTCTTGGAACAACCATCACACACACCGCTCCTGACATAAATGCCACTTCTGATGCAACCAACACAACTCCTATTAGCGACACAGTTGTCACAAGCGGAATCCCTGGTTCAGTCATCGCAGGTGGCACTCCAGAAACAACCACCAAACATGACAGGACTAACTCAATTACCATAAGTGCCACTCCCGGCTCAATCATCACAAGTGGCACTCTACAAACAGCTATAAGCACAATTTCAGACACAAGCACATCAACTGTGACCCCTGGTACAGTCATTACAAGCACTACACCTGATGCAGTGAACACAAGTGCTGGTCTTGGCACAATCATCACAAGTTCCACTAATGGCACTATTGTCACTAATGGCACTCTAGCCACAAGTGCCACTTCTTACTCACTTATTACAAGTGGCACTCTTGGAACAACCATCACACACACCGCTCCTGACATAAATGCCACTTCTGATGCAACCAACACAACTCCTATTAGCGACACAGTTGTCACAAGCGTAATCCCTGGTTCAGTCATCACAGGTGGCACTCCAGAAACAACCACCAAACATGACAGGACTAACTCAATTACCATAAGTGCCACTCCTGGCTCAATCATCACAAGTGGCACTCTACAAACAACTGTAAGCACAATTTCAGACACAATTACATCAACTGTGACTCCTGATGCAGTCATTACAAGCACTACACCTGATGCAGTGAACACAAGTGCTGCTCTGGGCACAATCATCACAAGTTCCACTAATGGCACTATTGTCACTAATGGCACTCTTGCCACAAGTGCCACTTCTTACTCACTTATTACAAGTGGCACTCTTGGAACAACCATCATGCACACCGCTCCTGACATAAATGCCACTTCTGATGCAACCAACACAACTCCTATTAACGACACAGTTGTCACAAGCGGAATCCCTGGTTCAGTTATCACAGGTGGCACTCCAGAAACAACCACCAAACATGACAGCACTAACTCAATTACCATAAGTGCCACTCCCGGCTCAATCATCACAAGTGGCACTCTACAAACAACTATAAGCACAATTTCAGACAAAATTACATCAACTGTGACTCCTGATACAGTCATTACAATCACTACACCTGATGTAGTGAACACAAGTGCTGCTCTGGGCACAATCATCACAAGTTCCACTAATGGCACTATTGTCACTAATGGCACTCTTGCCACAAGTGCCACTTCTTACTCACTTTTTACAAGTGTCACTCTTGGAACAACCATCACACACACCGCTCCCGACATAACTGCCACTTCTGATGCAACCAACACAACTCCTATTAGCCACACAGTTGTCACAAGCGGAATCCCTGGTTCAGTCATCGCAGGTGGCACTCCAGAAACAACCACCAAACATGACAGGACTAACTCAATTACCATAAGTGCCACTCCCGGCTCAATCATCACAAGTGGCACTCTACAAACAACTATAAGCACAATTTCAGACACAATTACATCAACTGTGACTCCTGATGCAGTCACTACAAGCACTATACCTGATTCAGTAAACACAAGTGCTGCTCTGGGCACAATCATCACAAGTTCCACTAATGGCACTAATGGCACTCTTGCCACAAGTGCCACTTCTTACTCACTTATTACAAGTGGCACTCTTGGAACAACCATCACACACACCGCTCCTGACATAACTGCCACTTCTGATGCAAACAACACAACTCCTATTAGCCACACAGTTGTCACAAGCGGAATCCCTGGTTCAGTCATCACAGGTGGCACTCCAGAAACAACCACCAAACATGACAGGACTAACTCAGTTACCATAAGTGCCACTCCTGGCTCAATCATCACAAGTGGCATTCTACAAACAACTATAAGCACAATTTCAGACACAATTACATCAACTGTGACTCCTGATGCAGTCACTACAAGCACTACACCTGATTCAGTGAACACAAGTGCTGCTCTGGGCACAATCATCACAAGTTCCACTAATGGCACTATTGTCACTAATGGCACTCTTGCCACAAGTGCCACTTCTTACTCACTTATTACAAGTGGCACTCTTGGAACAACCATCACACACACCGCTCCTGACATAAATGCCACTTCTGATGCAACCAACACAACACCTATTAGCGACACAGTTGTCACAAGCGGAATCCCTGGATCAAGCATCACAGGTTCTACCAGTGACGCAATTTTCACAAATAGCACTATTGTCACAATTTATACTAATGACTCAATTGTCACAAGTGGCACTCTTGTCTCAAATGCCACTTCTGACGTGCTAATTACAGGTAGTGCTCCAGGAACAACTACCCCACGCAAAACTGCTGACACAACTGTCACATCTAATGCAGTCATCACAGGCACTGCTAATATCACAGGGGTCACAAGTGTCATTCCTGACTCAATCACCACAGGTTCTACTAGTGACAAATTTTTCACCAACAGCACTTTTGTCACAAGTGTCCCTAATGGCACATTTGTCTCAAGTTCTCTTAGACCAGTGACCACACACACCACTCCTGACCCAACTGCCCCTTCTGATGTAACCATAACAAGTGCTTTTAATGACACAGTTGTCACGAGTGTCATTCCTACTTCAATAATCACAAGTGGCACATTAGAAATAACCATTACAAGCACCACTTCTGACAAAGTTACAGTAAATTTCACATCTGGCACAGTTGTTACAAGTTCTATTCCAGACACAAGCATCCAAAGTACCATTCCAGGCACAAGTACTGTAAATGACATGACTAACACAATGACAATTACCACACTTGACACAGCAAACACAAGTGCCACTCCTAACTCAATGATCACTAGAGACACAGGTGTCACAAGTGGCACTTTTGTTTCAACTGCCACTTCTGACTCAATCATTACAAGTAGTGCTCTTGGAACAACCACCACAAGCATCACCTTAGACGCAACGTCCATGCCTAAAACAATCAATACTAGTGCCACAAAAAGTACACTTGTCACAAGTGGCAATCCTGGCTCAAACATCACAAGTGGTGCTCTTCGAACAACCACCACAAGCACCACTCCAGACATAACTACCATGCCTACAGCAATCATCACTAGTGCCACAAATAGCACAATTGTCACAAGTGGCAATCCTGGCTCAAACATCACAAGTGGTGCTCTTCGAACGACCTCCAAAAGCACCAATCCAGACACAACTACCATGCCTAAAACAATCATCACTAGTGCCACAAATAGCACAATTGTCACAAGTGGCAATCCTGGCTCAAACATCACAAGTGGTGCTCTTCGAACAACCTCCACAAGCACCACTCCAGACACAACTACCATGCTTATCACAATCATCACTAGTGCCACAAATAGCACAATTGTCACAAGTGGCAATCCTGGCTCAAACATCACAAGTGGGTCTCCAGAAACAGCCATCACAAACATCACTTCTGACGCAGTCACCACAGGTTCGTCTCCTGATACAATTACCACAAGTCGCATTACATTAACAATCACCACTGCTAGTCTTCACACAAATAATACATTTTCTACAGGTGTGGTCCCTGACACAACAAGCACAAAAAACAGTTTCCAAACATCCACCATCAAGGTCACAACTCACAAAATGACCACTCCTTACATAACCTTTACAATTACACCTTCTTACAGACCCACAACCATGTTACACACAACCACGTCTGATTCTGTTCATGACACATCTACTGCTAGTACCCCAACTTACCCAACCACTCTGGCTACAAACTCCACAAGTATCACACTGGACACAAATGCCACAACTGCTACTCATTACACAACCGTTTCACCTACTGCAAGTATCATTCAGTCAAGCACCACACCTCCGGCAACCAGTATATCCACATTAAGTATTGCTGCTCCCACAAGCACCCCTTACTCAACCAGCACCATATTTACTGTCCCCCCATTCACAATCACCTCTACCACGCCACTCCTGAGAACTACAAGTACTATGGCACACACAGCTACTAACTCAACCATGACCATTCCTTTTACTATCACCAGCCCAGTGAAAACAACCAGTCCTTCTTCAGCAACGTCTTTGGGATTCCCGACCACTGGTAGGTCACCACGACTATTGATTTAACCCATTGTTTGTAATAATGAGTGTGGATCTCTTATACGAGTTTAACCTGTTAAACAGCATTCCTTGAAGTCATGATTCATACATATCAAAGTAGGGGACTTAAAACTGTTGAATGAACTTATGAGAAGCCTCAAATGAAATATGATGGCTTCACTGCGCTGGAATATATTGTTGTGCACGAATATTAGAATTTTAACCCCCTGGGTGTTATACCTTGTTGCTAAATCTATTGATTTGTATCCGAAATGACATACAACACACTCAAAAGGCTTTTCGAGTAGGTGCTAGACCTCTCTATCGTTAACAGAGACAAAGTAATTCCGAATCCACAAATCTCACAAAAACAAAGATGTCCTCCAGAGTCCATAAACTCTTACAGAAATGTTTTTATAAGGTGTTCTTTTAATTTTTAGTGTTGCTTAAGTTAAAAAGGATTGTCAGCGAGTTTATTTGTGTAGTGCCAACGAAGAACATGGGGTTAGATGTACAAAGCTTAGTAATAGGGATTGACAAATAGTGATTTTTTTTGTGAGTTGCTATTTGGTCATTGTTATTTTGAATTTACAAAATTAATATCTGGTCGATTAGCGATTAGCAGTGGAGTGCACCCTCCTCATTCTATTGGCCAGTGTCTTGTCATCACACTACCTACAGTGCCAGCCACTTCCACTGCCCACCAGGGACAGGTTCTCACGTGGTCTCTGTGAGGCCTTCAGGATGAGTCCTTGGGACTGCTTAGGGAGCAGTATCCATGGCTGCCCCTGTCAGCTGCCACTGGTGCACCGGGGCTTCAGATACTATTTCTATCAAATAGGGGGACCACGTTACTGCCTTTTTGCACAAGCTTTCAAAAGAGTTAAGGGTAGCAAGCTCAGCATTATAGGCTTTCTCTGTGTGGTGGCAAATGAGCACTACCTCAAGGCCTGAGAAGGGAGAAAACATTGGTGTCCCTCTAGATTGTTACTGGCTGCTCTGGGTCAAGGGCAGTACTAAGAGTGGACTTGCCACATTCGCCATCTTGGAATGATTCTCTACAAGTCCCGGACCTAGGGTTCTGGCTAGCTACCTGGAAGTACCTCATGGTTTTCTGGGTGGCTCAGTTTCTTGAGGCATCCTTCACAGTCAGTCAGCTTGACCTTTGTCTGTCCTTCCTAGTCATGTAATTCTGGAAGCATCTGGGTGCTTCCTGAGTGCAGGGTTTGGAGTGCATTAGAGGCAATAGTGGGAAGCAAAGCTGCGTCGCTACTGGACACCAGGGTTAGGGCAAAGTCTCCTCAATATCAGGCAACATACAACTACTGAATGAACAGAACACTATTTATCCACTTTTGAGTGCACTGCCGGTATTCAGTGCCACCTAAAAGATGAACTTTCTATGAATTGTGAACACTTTGTCAATAAAAACAGAGAACACCTACCCGGGTTTTTACAGGGGGAACCCTTGGGGGTAATTGGTATCCAGTAGCCACCTGTTTAGGTCATTCCCTCTGGCCCAGAGCAGATAGGCTGAGCCACGGTACTCAGGGATGCGGGCGTCACTCAGACCAACACGGGAATTGGAGAGGAGGCCCAGGTGCAGTTGAAAGCAGAAACTCATTTGACAGGGAGCAGATCTAGATTCCTCCAGGACACCAAACAGCAGCACTTCCAATAGCCTCAGATTGTTACATCCACTAGGGTAAAATCCAGCTAGGTCCAGAAAATGGTCAACTGCGGAAGGGTCACGGCTTCTCCAGTTGTACAAGAACTAATGCAAACTTTGTCCCCATAGTTCCATGAATGACAGATTCTCACAGTTGAAGCCTCTGGCAGTGCCCACAAATGAGTTAGGTCAAAACAATGCTGGAGCCGCTCCTTTTTATGTATTTGGGTCAAGTGGAAACCAACTGCATTGATTTTACAAGAAATTAGTCATGTGTCAAGATATTAAAGGAACTTTCGGAGTTTGCTCTGCCAAAGAGTGCTCTTATTGATGCGCATGCATGCCACAGTACATATTGGTGTGCATATGGGGCAATTATATTGTTTTACACTTACTGGTGCATTGCTGTGTTGCAATGTGAGCTGAAGTGAGGGCTCATGCTGACACTGCATGAGGCCCTAATGCTTAGGCTGCTACCCTGGCAAGAAAACGATGGTTAACCTCTCACCAATGGTGATCGCCCTTCTTTTTCTCCTTGTCGGTCCATGTCCCTCATTCCTTCACCCATGACCTTTCCAGCTGTGACATGGTTTGTGAGCGTCTGGACCCTCATTGTATTTCCATCCTACCAATGAACCAACGTCCTCCTGTGGTTCTTGAAGTTTACTCTCTGCCCCACATCTATCACAGTGTTTTGGGGTACTCCTTCCTCTTCTCTGCTCATACTGTCCCTATCACAGCCAAGTCACAGGGCTCGGTCTCCACTTAGACCGTCATTACCCATGGCACTGTAGCACCAGACCGAGATCACCAGTACTGTCTGGTAATACAGCATCTTGGCAGAGCAATGTACGTTGAAAGGCCCAACCTAAAGAAGGTAGGCCTACTGCGGTACAAAAGCCTGAAGCTTTCCCTGTGAGCGATTAGCTGCTGTCTAATGGATTCTGACAGTGAACCAGCAGATGGTCCGCTGTGGGAAACTGGACAGTTGCCCCCACCTCTAAATGAGGCAGGTGAACCCCATGCTTGGTGATGCTGGTTGTCTGCAGTTTACAGTGGATCTTGCAATCCAACAGACTCTAGGGGCCACATGTATGTATGTTAGAAATTGCGATTCCATGCGGAAAATCACAATTTCAAATGTATGAAACTCCATTGGGTTTCTTTTGCGATTCCCAGTGGGTTGAAAATAGACCTACCTCATGAATATAGCGAGGTAGGTCACAATTTGAGACCCATTGTGGCACGCAAAAATCACAGGAATGTTGGCCTGCTGAGGTCAGCAGACCACTATGTCTGTGATTACTTTTAAATGAAACAATCTTTTTTTTTTTGGGGGGGGGGGAACTGGATGAGTTTAAAAAAAATAAACTTACGTTTCGATAGCCCTTTACCGAATCACAGTTGGGGCTTTGTACATTTCAAGTTGCATTTTTCCAGGCGTAAATGGGCCGATTCTGCTAAACGGCCATTTGTGACTGAAATAAATCTTCGTACATGTGGCCTTAAATGAATGCCTGTGTTTTTAAGTCTATATATTTCACATAGAACTTAGCTCCTGGTTTCTAGTTTTGATATTGCTTTCAAGTCCCTTGAGTTTTTCAAAGTCAATTGGAGCGCTATGAATATAGATACTGACATATAAATACGATACTGCACACGGGGATGGAAGTATAAGATAGTTAGCTGGTCCAGCACTTCATGTTTCTCTGGCCCTGAAACATTGTTTCCTCTAAATCTGTATAATATCAGGTAGTCACCATCAGCTTGGTGTGACCCTCCTCTATGCATCACTCCCCCTGTGCCCCATTAGGCATCTCTCCCTCTAGCATTGGGTGCTCTTTCAGTGGAGAGGAGAGTCGCACCAATTAATCCAGCCCTCCCATTCCAGGCACTTGCCTCCTGAAGCACTTCTGACCCTGGCCAGGCATTTGTTCAGGTTAGTAAACCCCGGATAGTAGTATGTTTCTATTGCTTTCCATTCATTTGTTCTCAGCCCCAACCCGCCAAGATGGGAGATGTGTACTATTCTTTCTACCCATTCCTATTCTTTGCCACCGCTGATGGACTCTTGAGAGCATTTATCATCCCCGGCTCTGTAAGACCCATTTCTGCAGTTGGTGTCTGTCACCCCTAAGTCAGCCCATCAATTCATGGACCTTCTAACATGACTTTTTCATGATCAAGTCCCTTGCACAATTTATTTTAAAACTATGATTATCTAACTTTACCTTTGTGAATCGGGCCCCAAATGTTTTATTAACCTTCAAAAATGTGATTGATTGATTTATCAATGCATTTACTATGGTTGGTTACATGATGGTTACCTCCCTTCCACTTCTGGCAGGAGAAATGAGCATACACAGTGGATGGGTTTACAATGCCCATTTGTTTAGGTTCTTCCCTGATGCTTCTAGGTGTGCTCCTATGGGTCCATACAATGGTTACTCATCTGCCCTAGACACCTTAGAGCAAATACCATGCCTGGTCGTACAATGCTCAACTGAGTTACGTCACAAAGAACATTTCTCTTGCTGCCTGTCAGAATAAAGTGGTCACTCAATTCTGTCAGGCACCAAGAGAAATCACTCACAAAACACTCCTTATCATGGGAAGTTTGTGTGTGAAGACAATTTGATTGTGTCGATGCCTATATCTACCTACTTTGAACGTGAAGACGTACCTAAAGTACTGAAGCCAGGATTTTGTTCTTGAAGGAAGTACTTAACATATACTTGTTTCTTTTGTAAGTTAACTCACTTTGGCATTTGAAAATTAGCATCTATAGACCGTTGTGACTGGGCAAAGTGGCAGGGTGGGAGGGCGCAAAACACGAATAAAAAAAATATATTAAAAAAAAGAAATTAAACCTACCTTATGGTTGCCGCCACAGCACCACTGCATTCCAGACACAGACATCCAGCCTGCCCTGTGCCAATCATGACGCTGCTCAGAGCAGCGTTATCATTGCCTGGAGCGCCCTGGCTGGGCGCTCCAACACAGACTGGGAGCCTGTTCTTGCTCTCTCCAACTCGGCAACACAGATCCGAGTTGGAGAGAGCCCTTGTGCGCATGTGTGTTTGGCGGGCCCAAGACAGCCGGTCAAACATGCATGCGCACTGAGGGGAGTGCTCTGTGCACTACCCTCGCTGCTCATCACCCCTGTGGCCTCTCTCCTTTAAAAATAAAATGATAATAAATGCCATTTATTATCTTTTTATTTTTAAATATTTGCAGCTCCTGCTGCTGCTGGCGGGGGCAATGCTCTTCCACCATACCGGAGGAGCCACCCCTGTCTATAGTCAACAGCAACCTATTTCAACATATATATGAATCCCACCAAAGCCTTGAAGAAGTGTGAACATGTGCAACATGTCAGCTGTGGGATCTGAAGATTTTCTACAACTTGATAGGCACTGAGACTTAAATGCCATCTGCAACTTGATAATCTTGACGCAGTGCATACAGAAGGGTACTGAATCAAGAAAGAAAGCCTGTAAAATTGAAGGAATCTGTTAAAAATTAGGTGCAAAACATAAATATTTTTTAGCTGATTGTCATGTTAGGCTACCTATGAAAAATGTTTCTATAAACATTTTGTTTTAAATTGCTACATAAGTTTTATTGCATTTATTGATGATGTCACTCCATGTGATTTATGTTGTTACTATAACGTATAGATCTATAAGGTTGCTGATCATCCTAGGTTGAGTCATGCAGGGCCAAACAGATCTAAAAAAAGCTAAATTGTTTTGGCTTACCACTGCAAAGAAGGTAGGTATCATTTTGCATAATGGCTTTTAGTTTGACACTTTTCTCTTAAAACCACACATTTGTCATACAAGCACATCACCAGATACTACATTCATACACTTTCTTTACATCCATATACTAGCTCTAAAACTTAAGTCTCCTATCTCTCACTCTTTTTCACTTAATTACAGACCAGGGCACAGCTACAAAATCTCAATAGCACAAACACGATCCTTACCGACATTGAAACACTACCTATATAGGTTACTTGACAAACACACTTCCATCCTTGCACTTCCATAGAGTGGATAATGGGTATTTGTGTAATATTTTCCACTATTGCCATTGAGGGGTTCTGATGGCATCAAAAACCTCAAGGATGAAGGCCACGTCATTTTAGACATTACCAGGATGCGGAGGTGTCAATATAGGTCCATATTACCCTTTACTTGTCATTTTAGGGTAGTCTGCTTGAAAAATGTGTTTCAAACCAGGGAAATCTTTACTGAAAGTAACAAGTGAAATACTAGACTGTACCATAGTACGGAGAGACTGCAAAAGCTGTTCTCTTCAAGGTGTGGCTATGAGTAGGCACTCATTAGAAGTAGGATGTTAAGGTTTTGTTTGACTTGTACAAATAGATTGTTAGTAAAACAATAGACAAGGTCAAAGCCAATAGAATTATGTTATTCTTTGACTGAGGAATTTACCACATAATTATACATTTGCCACTTTCCATATAAGTGGCAGGTTTGAACAGAAAATGTTGCATGTAGCTAAACTGGATCAAAATATTGCTGCCAGGAAATCTGATACATACCTGTGATTATTTTGGCTCTTATTGCTACATAATTTAGATAACAATGCAACATAATTTGGTCTTCAATTACCACATAATCCTGGTGACCCTGGGAATGGTAACGTTCTACAGATCTCACTGGGTCCTGTGCAGTATTGTTCATATTTGACGGATCTCTGAGAAACATTTGTCCTTATCCACTATGCTTTGCCCAAAAAAGCAACTGTATTGCCTGTATTCCTGTGAAATATTTGTTCTTTTACATTGTGTTTTGCGTGAAAACCAACCAATATTGATGGAGGGGTGTCATGACCCTAAAACTTGCTGAAATTGACTATATTCATAATTGGCATATTTAAGTTACCTAAAAGTCCCTAGCATATGTGCAAAGTGTACCCAGTGCTTGGAAAGCAAAGATCACTAGTGGACTGCAGCACATATTGTGCCACCACTAAAGTGACAATGCAAAACACGACTGCAGGCCTGCTGACAATAACTTAACTGTGCAGGTTTAAACTGCACAGTTGACCTGTTAAAATAACCCCATTTGACCAATCTAAACCCTCCTTTTAAATATTAATATGTAACCCCCTAAGTGGGCTTTAAAAGCCCATAAGACAGGGTGCATGCTATTTAAAAATACGACATGTAAAAGTTCAATGTTAAACATGTCCTTTCAGTGAGAATGCCCTAAAAGCTACTTTCACCAATTCCAGGGTTCGCTGCTCTATAGAAAAGCATTAGGATACTTTATTAAAGTTTATAAAGTCAGCTCCACTTAGGAACTAGAATAAAATAATTCTTGGACTTTTTAAAATATTTAAGTCACATTTGTAACACATATTTCACAAAAGGTACTTGTAACCTGCCTAGAGCTTCCAAATGTCACCCAGAAGCTGAAAAACTCTTTGATTAGTGAATTGACTCCCAGAGCTGAGTCAAGGGGCTTAGGTGTGGAGAGGTGTCCTATTCCTTGAACATGATGGCCACCCAGGCAGTGCCAAGAAACTTAATTATCTTTAAAGGGGCCTACCTTGTCACAGGGAGATATAGCTTATACCTGGGTCTTCCCCCTCTATTTTCATTCTAGCCATCCAGGCCCCAGTGCCAGTGGGAGAGGAGCTGCCCCCAGAGCCATTTTTGAGTGAACACACAGGAGGTTTTCCTTATTTCCCTGGCCACACATCTAAGGTGTGCACAGGAGCTTTGCAGAGGGATGAAATGTTCTGCCATCCTGGTTTTACCTTTAAAGGGTGTCCAAGGTGAAGGCAGGCATCCTCAGTAGAGAGATTCCTTCATCTCTGGACTTCTCTCTTCATCCAGAAGTTTTCAATCTCCTTGTTCTTCATTGGAGAAGACTGCGTCTCCAGAAAATACCAAACTTCAAAGGTTCTGTTTGAGAGGGAGGAACAAACAAGCATGGGCAGTAGGTGGTATGACATGTTGTTGGCCTCCGGGGCTAATATATGCATTTCATCCTTTTCTCCTGATAAGGCCTTTTCTAGTGAGAGTGAGAAATGAGAATGGACATATTGTGTTGATTGCTCCTTATTGACCCTGCAGATATTGGTTTCCTCTTTTGGAATCTATGAGGGTTTCTCAGGAATGGAGGTTTCCGATTACTCTTCAGTTTTCCATTGCTGTCTCGGCAGACACCACTCAGGCTCTATATGGAAGCCTGAAGGTTCAGCGGAGACAGATAAAAGAATACGGGTTGCCTAAGAATCTTGCTCTTACGGTACAGGCTTCCAGGAGATCTTCTGCGCTTCTGTTTTACAGTAGGCATTGGAGGTCATTTTCACAGTGTTGTGAAGAAAGACAGTGAGACCCCCCTTCAGTCAGTTTGATTTTGGTAGTAAAATGTTGCCAGATGGGTCAAAATTAACTTTGACAGTGGCAAGCTTTGGAGTACAATGGGCTTTTTGAAGTTTTTGGAAGAAACTGGCACATTAGGATGGTCTAGTTAAAGGTTTCTTAAAGGTTTGTCAAATCTGAATCCTACATCCTATCAGGTATTTCCAACTTGGGACCTTTTCTTGGTTTTAGAGGCTTTGTCATTTCATCCCTTTGAACCTCCAGACCAGGTGGAGTTGAGGGCTCTAACTCTCAAGACATGCTTTCTTATAGTTATTACGTCAGTTTGAAGGTTGGGCGAGTTAGGATCTTTGTCTTGCAAGCATCCACTTTATAGGATCTACCAAGATAGGGTGGTATTAGTGCTGGTACCTGCCTAAAATAAATTATGCATTCCACACACTACAGGAAATCATTCTACCAGAATTTGCCCTTCCCCATCTTCAGCGGAAGAGGTCAAGTTTCACTGCTTAGATGTTAGGAGGACTTTTATTCTTTATTTGGAGAAAGAGGCTTCTTTTAGGTCTGAGGATTTGTTTGGTTAACTTTGTACCTCCTAGGAAAGGGGGATAAGGTGGATTAGGTATTTGATTTCCAGGGCTTATGAGGTAATGGGTAAAGTTCCCCCTACCAGAATACATGGAAAATCTACCTGTTTCATGTCTTCTTCTATCGCAGAATTACAAGGAGCTTCAATCTCTGAAATATGTAGGGCAGCTACGTGGGCTACTCTTTCAACCTTTGTGAAGCATTATATGGTTGCGGAGGGGGGAAACATGGATGATGTTCTTGGTTTTAAAGTTCTCTCCTCTATGAAGTAATAGTGGTGGGACTGGTTTTGAAAAATAAACAGTCTGTTGTTTTGAGCATCCAATTCGGTAGTCCTGTTTCTTTTTCTTGTTTGTTGTGTCTCACTTGTTCTGAATTGAAGCGAGGTAACGTGTTGTGGGTTCATATTTGTTTTGCAAGGTGATGTCATTTCTGAGTGTTTTTGAAGGCTTGCATAGACCCTATGAAATTTCTTCACTGGAGGACTCATTGTGAGGAGAAGCTGTTTTAACTTGTGGGGATCCTGTAATGCTTTTGGTGGTGGACAATAAATCTCTCGGAAAAGGTTCAGCTTTGGACATCCTTATCCTTCATAACACAACAGATGTTTTGGTGACAAGCAGCATCTGTGCTGGGGGCAGGCTTTTGCACACCACCACCCCTGAGGATTTCCTACGTTATTTTGGTTTGAATGCTTGAAACCCAGAGTTAAGGAATCTCATTGGAGTTACGCATTCATATGTATACCATTTCAGACTATAGGTTGGTACCTATTCACTTAATTTAATTGCATCCATGATAGTTGGTGGAGTTACTGTTACATTGTTTTAGCTTAGAATTTCTGTGCTTGTGCTGTTTCTGTCTGTCAAGTTCACTCGCTCTCGCCATCCTGTGTGAGCTGGGTGGATGTTCTTGCCGAGGTGCATGCACTCACACAAGGCTTTCTAAGCAGAGGTAGTGACGCATTCTTGTAAACCCATACACACGGAAGAAACGGTACGTGAGGTTATGTTGGCAACCATTTTACTTATTCGTAAGCAATGGAGGGGCATAGAGGTAATGTGTTGTGGGTTCATATTTGTTTTGCATGGTGATGTCATCCCTGATTGTTTTTAAAGGATTGCATAGACCCTATGAAGTTTCTTCACTGGAGGACTCACTGTGAGGAGGAGCTGTTTTAACTTGTGGGGATCCTGTAATGCTTTGGTGGTGTACAATAAATCTCTTGGAAAAAGTTCAGCTTTAGACATCTTTATCCTTCATAACACAACATATGTTTTGGTGACAAGGAGAATCTGTGCTAGGGGCAGGCTTTTGTACACCACTACCCCTGAGGATTTCTCACGTTATTTTGGTTTGAATGCTCGAAACCCAGAGTTAAGGAATCTCATTGGAGTTACGCATTCATATGTATGCCATTTCAGACTATAGGTTTTCACCTATTCACCTAATTTAATTGCATTCATGATAGTTGGTGGAGTTACTATTACATTGTTTTAGTGTACAATTTCTGTGTTTGTGCTGTTTGTGTCTGTCAAGTTCACTCGCCCTCGCCATCCTGTGTGAGCTGGGTGAGTCTTCTTGCTGAGGTGCATGCACTCACACAAGGCCGTCTAAGAAGAGGTAGTGACACATTTTTGTAAACCAATAGGCACAGAGAAAATGGTAATTGAGATTATGTTGGCGACCATTTTACTTATTCATTCAGAAGCACAAGCATACAGGGCCACGAAGGCAGCGATCTCGCTTCCTCATTAAGCTTACATCAAATTCAGCAACTTTTCTTTTCCTGATACGAGGTACACAGAAACAGGTGACATTCAACTTATTTGATGGCATGTTTGAGGGAAGCTACAGGTGTGTTGTGTTAATTCTGTGAAGAGTACCTCCTTAAGTCTTAGAACTTTGTGATGTTTCCTCAATTTAAGTTGGAATTAGCCATATTGGATTTATTTTGTTAACTTATTATATTAGTTCATTATTTTAAATTATTATTTACATTTGTAATTTTAACTTTTTGTTTTGCCAAGTTATTTCTAGTTAATGCTGAATTGCATCAACCAGTATGTCCCAGCCTCCTCCATTTTTGAATGATGCTGATGAGCCTCTTTTTACTTGGAAAAGGTGGAAGAAACTAGTCAACTCTTATTTAGTGGCTATTGGTTTGGAAAAGTTCTCCCCAGCCAGGAAACAAGGTGTGCTTTTACATAATTTGGGAATTGAGGGAAGAAACATAAATAGTGAGCCAAGTGATTCATATGAAATGTTGGTCAAGGGTGCTTGAGTCACATTTTGGGACACAGATTAATGTTGTCTTTGAGAGGCATAAGCTCTTCTCTCATGTACAAGCCAAGACAGAAAGAATTGGAAATTGGCATTTCTATAGAACTTAGCCAGGACATGTGATTTTGGTGAACTGACTGATTCTCCTATTAGATGCCTGTTGGTCCACAGCGCAAATAGCATAAGTGTGCAAAAGAAACTTCTCATGAAGAATCCTGACTTTAAGGAGGCTATTGCCATCATTGAAGGCATAGAGCATACCACTAAGTGGGTGAAGGAAATGAAAAACGACATTGGTGGTAAACCGGAGTTCTTGAGAGCACTCCATTAGGTTTCATGAGGCCTGAAATTAACAAACTTGAAAAACAAGCTAGTGACTCTTTAAAGTTGGATGTGGGAAAAATTATGTTGTTACAGAGTTGGTAGTGGAACTCATGGTTCCGACAATTTAAGTTGCATGGCCAGGAATTCTGTGTGTAGGAAAAGTGGTAAATGAGGTCACTATGCCTGTGTGTGAAAGTCAAGTGATAGTAAAATGAAGGGGGATAATTCTGTGGTGAAGCAGATTGAGGAGAACGTGGATGGTGTGAAGAAAATGGTGTTCCATGTAACTGACAGTTTTTAGCTATGTGGACGTGATGAAGCACCTCTCAAAATGCCTGGGTGTAAAAATCACCTAGGATAATAATGAAATCAATGTTTTAGCAGACTCAGGCTTACTTTTTATACTTGTAGGTTATAAGAATTGGGAGAGACTGCTTGGCAAAGACAATATTGTATTGAAGAAGCCAGAGAAATATTCTGTGTGATATGGTGGTGTGGCTGTGGACTTAATTGGGTATGTTCTCATGAAAATCAACTTTTAGGGAAGAGAAACATGTGGTAAGGTATATGTGGCAAAAAGGGAGATAATGTATTGGGATGGAGACATCAAAGAGATTTAAGCATCACCTTGAATCCCAGTTCACCTGAGCAAGTACTGATGGTGTCTCATAAATGATGATGGTGATAAAGTATTGCAATTTCCTGTTGACATCTGAGATAATTTGAGTTTACTAAAGAATTTTGAAAATAAGAGTGTTCTCAAGAAAGGAGCTCATCCTTTTGGTCACCAGGTTCACAAGGTGCCTCCCATGATGACAGAGTCTCTGAAGTGTGAATTGGAGAGCTTGAAGAGTATGGGTGTAATCAAGGAGATTGAGAGTTTGGAATGGTTGGCACCTGTGGTTATGGCTCATAAGGATGGGGGTAAGAGTATTTACATGTGTAGATTTGTGAGATTTGAATATATGTTAATGGGCGCACAGCCAACTATTGCCCAACATCTCAGAAGAGCTTACTCTCTTGAATGGAGCACAGATATTTAGTGTAATGGATTTGTCTTCCGCTTACCATCAGATTGCATTGAGGGAGGAGTTCAAGTCGGCAACATAATTTGTAACACCTTTAGGTGCCTATCATTTTATAAGAATGCCATTTGGGCTGGCACCTGCTGCTGCATGCTTCCAACGTAATATGAAGACAGACTTGCAAGGTATACAGAATGTACAGTTTTTCCAAGATGATATTTTGATGTTTGGTAAGGACAAGGAAGAGCATGATAGAACATTATTGGAAATTTTGAGCAAACTACAAAACCATGGTCTTCTGGTGAAAAGGGAAAAGGTTGGTTTAGAGTAGAGAAGATGAAGTATATTAGACACATTGGGGGTCATTCTGACCCCGGCCGGCGGCGGTAGCCGCCGGCCTGGCTGGGACCGCCAGAAGACCGTACCGCGGTCAAAAGACCGCGGCGGTCATTCTGGGTTTCCCACTGGGCTGGCGGGCGACTGCCAAAAGGCCGCCCGCCAGCCCAGTGGGAAACGGCCTTCCACGATGAAGCCGGCTCCGAATGGAGCCGGCGGAGTGGAAGGTGTGCGATGGGTGCAGTGGCACCCGTCGCGAATTTCAGTGTCTGCTGAGCAGACACTGAAATTCAAAGTGGGGCCCTCTTATGGGGGCCCCTGCAGTGCACTGCATGGGCACTGCAGGGGCCCCCAGGGGCCCCACGACACCCCTCACCGCCATCCTGTTCCTGGCGGTCGAACCCGCCAGGAACAGGATGGCGGTGAGGGGGTCGGAATCCCCATGGCGGCGCAGCAAGCTGCGCCGCCATGGAGGATTCAGTAGGGCAGCGGAAAACCGGCGGGACACCGCCGGTTTTCCTGTTCTGACCGCGGCCATACCGCCGCGGTCAGAATGCCCTGCGGAGCACCGCCAGCCTGTTGGCGGTGCTCCCGCCGACCCCAGCCCCGGCGGTCCTTGACCGCTGGGGTCAGAATCACCCCCATTATTTCTTGGGAAGGTGTTAGTCCCAAACAAGATGTGGCTGAAGCTATTGTAAAGGCACCTGTGCCAGTGGACAAGGAGCATTTGAGATTGTTTCTTGGTTTAACTGAATATTACTCAAAGTTCATCAATAACTTTGCATCTGTAGTCCATCCATTAAGATCCTTGTTGAAGAAGGGTATTGAGTTTGAGTGCTCCTCTGATTCTGATTAGGCTTTCCAGCTAGTTAATGTGCACTTAGGTTACTTGCCAACTCTGGGTCATTTTGATGTGCATAGGAAAGCCATGCTCATGGTGGATGATAGCTGGTTTGGGGGCAGGATAGTTGCAGTTTGTGGAGGGTGAGGAGAAGGTGGCAACTTTTGCCTCAAGAGCTCTTAGAGGGGCTGAGAAGATTTATTCAGTTATTGAGCGGAAAGCATTGACCTGTGTGAGGGCTATTCAAAGGTTCAAGTTCTATTTGTGGGGTCTACCTTTTGTAATTAAATCTGACCACAAGCCTTTGGTTCACATTTTTTCTACCACAGAGAGTCAGAGTTTATCGCCATGTATTGTGAGATGGTTGGAGTGTGTGAGGGAATATAATTTTGAAGTGCAGGATGTGTCAGTGTTGGAGAATAAAGTAGCTGATTGTCTTTTGTGGTTACCGATGGCCAAACAGTACTCTGGTGTTGAAGCTTGGTGTGGCAGTGATCATCATGGTGTCAAGTTTATCAATTAGGGGCCAGTCATAAATGGTGAGGAAAGAAGACTGGGTAAATGTTATCCAGGAGTTGTATATTAAAATTGCAAGTTATGTATTGGAAGGCTAGCCAGAGATTGTTAAGCTAGATATCTGTTGTAGTAGTTATCATACTGTCAAAGACAAGCTATATTTGCTAGACGTTGCCTTGTGCAGGGGTGGCAGGAAGATTCCTCCGGAGTCCATTAGGGAACAGTTGGTTAACATTACTTGCAGGGGCAATTTAGAAAGGACTCTAACTAAGGCCAGATTGAAAGAATTGTATTGGTGACCCTGCATGAATTGTATGGTGGAAATGGTAGTCAAGGGCTGTCTTTCCTCCTCTCACAATGACAGAAATAAGGTTGCACATCAAGCACCTTTGTCAGTGATGGCTATGCATATTGAACCATAGACAAAATTAGGGTTAGATGTGGTGGGCCCTCTAGATTTGCTCCAACCTAAAGAAAGTTTTGTGATTGTGTTGGATGATAGTTCCATCAAATGGCTTTCGTTGAAGTGTGTAAGCTCTGTGTCTACTCATGTCTTGCAGTACTTTCTTAGAGAGGAATTTGCTTGAGAGGGTATTCCTGAGACTATTGTTACAGATAATGGTGTGCCGTTTCACTAAAAAGTTTAGATACTATGCACCTTCGGATAGCTCTGTAATGCCCGCAAGCAAATGGTTTGTTTGAGGCTATGAAAAAACTTGTCGAAGTTAGTGTGCAAACAGCTTTGAAATGGATAGTATCATTGTGTGATATGCTGTATGATACATTGTGGCAAAGGACCACAACTAATAGTGTCTAACATGTCTCCCTTTAAACGCATAAGAAGTAGGAAGGCACCTTCCAAGTTGAATCCACCCTGATTGTGAGAAATGTCTTCCACTGATGAGAATGCAGGAAGCTTATGGTCAACAAGTGAGAGGGATCAGAAAAGGTACAAGCTGTGGTATGATAATGCAAACAAAACTAAATAGAGACTGTGAGTTGGTGGTGAATGGGTTTTAGTTAAAAAGAAAACCCAGATTTATGAACAAGGGCATCTCTGCATATATGGGCCCTTTTAAAATTAAGGAAGTCAAGTAAAAAGTGGTGGTTCTACACACCGGAGAGGTTTGGAGCATGTCACGGTTGGTAAAGTGTTTGGATAAGTTTGCAAGAGCAGGAGGTTGCTCCAGAGAGTGAGTTGAGTGATGAAAGACAGGATGAGCCCTCTAAGGTTACTGTAAGGGGGAGAGGAGGAGCCACTGCTGCTGGTGGTAGCAGTTCTAGTAGGGTTGTTAAACATCCTGGGTGGTTGAAGGATTTCAATTAATCACTTGGAAATCATTTTTGTTTATGTGATCGTACATTCTTGGGGGAGACTCTTTCTGCTATTTTTGCTATTTTTTTCTGGTCAGTGTAGGAAAGTACCCCTTTATGTATGGTCACCCTCTACTGTGTGCCCCCAGTGCTGATTTGTACGACTGTGTTAGTGCAATGGAAGCCTGCCTTCCAGGCCCCAGTGGATGTGCGCTCTCCCTAAATTGTTATGTCGGCTTGGTCATTACCAGATTGGCAAGATTTTACCTCCTATAATGCCCTAGTAGATGGGACACCGGATACCCTGGGCATAGGTGGTAAAGGGGTCCCCAGGCCTGCAGGATGAGATTGTGCCACCCTGGGTGACCCTCGCAAAGTATTGATGGCAGGGCAGCCATTGCAGACTGCCAGAGCGGTGCAACCTGCTTGAGTTCGACTGTGCCCTCACCAAGGTTGTCACAGTTCAATGCACTGCCTCAGATGTATATCAGACACCCCTAAGGCAGGCATCTGCAACCCGGTAGGCAGGGTGCATTACATTTAAGGTGCAGACATATAAGCAAAAGCTTCTATGTTTCTATTGTGCCCTTTTCATCAAGGTACACTATGAGTGCGTGCCGGTCCATAGGATAACATGGGATTTCAGCCCCGGTTGCCCATTACTATACCACCAAGATATATCGAGTTTGGTGTCAAGGAACTTGCTTTCTCAGCCCTAATACAAATTTTGTGTCAAGTGACAGCTGACATGCATCCAGGTGGCGCTAGAGGTTTCCCATCTGTTTGCACCTTCCTTTGTGCTCTGGCCGAGCAGCTGGTGCTTTTTCTCACACTTGCTGCCACTAAGACATGTTTCTGACCTCCTGCCAGGCGGCCTGGGTGCTCCCAGTAGTCATAAACAAAAGGCTTAGTGAGGAACGAGGTCACTCCTCCCAGCCGGGCTAGTGAATAGAGTCATCAGGGCAGTGAGCTTCAAATGCTTCAACGCCCCTGTTAGCTATCAGCGCCGTCAGCCAGTGAGGAAACAGCTCTCCCCCTGCCTCCAGGCACATGTGCTTGTGGACAGGTGGGAAATTAGGTATGCAGGACTGCTCACACCCCCAGCAGGCTGACCACACCTCTAGGGTGAGTATCCCGGTCTATGCACAAACTTTGATTTCTGTCATCTTAGAAGTGGCAGAATAGAGGGTTCTAGGAAGGTAAAGGTCTGTCCCACCGGATGTAGTCACCTCATGCGGATTTGTATTGGCTGCTAGTGTCCACACACCTAACTCCCCTAAATTCAGCATTTGAGGGACACCCCTGACACCAAAACCTCGGATTTGATTCACCAACTTCAAAGAAGGACCCACAGAAGCTTTTCATCACCCACAACCAGACTCTGTCCACTGCTCCAAAGTAAAAGAGGGAAACTGTGCCCCTGAAGTAGCAGACTGGGACCTTTGTCCTTGACTGAAACTCATCACTCCCAACCAGAGGGACACCTGTGTAAGCTCGAAGCACCTTCAGTCTCCCCTGGACTGGTGGCACCAGTCCCCTGCAAACTGCAAGTAAAAACTACCACAGGATCCAAAGTTACACCGGCCATCGGCCCTGCCATGGAATTGTGGAGAACCAGGTGGTCCAGTGTCTTCTGGGAGTCCTAGTCCAGTCTGCCTCCACATTTCATACCGCTACCTCACTCCCTCGGACCCCAGTAACTTCACAAAGGATTTCTGCACCTTTACCACTGCCAAGGCTTGTTGGTTGCCATTCTAGTAACTAACCTCTTCACTCAATGCTGCAGATGCAGGGCACAGCGTGAAACTTCCATCCTACATCTGCAACCCAGCTGAGATTTTGCATATCCTTGTCAGCATCATCATGCCAGTGGTAGAACCTGCACCAGCCCCGTTCAGCAGCATGGACAGCCAGGACAACTCTGCAACCAGCCCCTTCGGACCTGGTAGAAGTGAACTTACTGTTTTGGCCTGGTTGCAGGGCCTGCACCACTTTGTCCCTGTAAAGGTTCCCCACAGCTCGACCTCCAAGTGGTTGTTTGTCACCAGTGGCATCCCTGTCATTGACTTCAACTCGAGTCCTGTTCAGCACCACGGACAGCCAGGACAGCTCTACACCCAGATGTCGCGGGCCAGGTAAACAGCTCTGACTGTCGTGATCAGGTCCCAGGGACTGCATTAGCTTAACCCCCCCCCCACCCCAAGGGTTTCATGCAACTCGTCTTTTAAGTGCATTTTTGCAACACGTGACTTTTCGCCATTGACTTCAATGCAACATATAGATGCCATTTCTGCAGTGATTTTCTATTGCTTCTAAAATTGACATCTCCAGTTCACCCAAACCTATTCTGTTCATTTTGGTGTCTAAACTTATATTTAAAAAAACTCAATTTTTTATAAATTGTCATTGGATTTCTTTCGAGTCATGTCAAATACTTATCATCCATGTTTTGCTGTGAAGTGCTTATCACATGTTCTGTAAGTGAAGCCTAACTGCTCTCTGCCACACTACCATGACTGAACTAAGGATTTCCTATTGTGAATCCAAGTACCATCTCTGGGGTATTGTGAGAGTATTACATGGTGAGGACTAATCACCACACCACATAATTGAGATTTTCCTAGCCTTGGTGTCTGAAAGGCTAGATTTTATTAAAGACACGGAGGCGAGTATTATGCAGTCTTTTCTTGCTTTAATAACAACAGCAGCCAAGCAAGAACTACAGTTCCCAGAAACAAAGAACCACAAAATGACATCATAGTGCAGTAACCAATGGGATATCACAATGCACTACTAATATCTTAACTGCGAGCAACAAGTCCTCTTTTCTTGACGCGAACTACAGAGGAGAAGTAACCAAAACAATTACGTAGAACATAAAAACCAAAGTCATAAAGTCCATGCAGCAATCTTGAAGATGACGGAGACCGAAGGCCGACTGGAAGGAATAGTCGATGCCGAACAAGTCCAAGCTCTGTAAGAGACGTTGGTGTGCATCAAGTTGAGCCAACACTGGAAGAGGGAGTTGGCACTGGAAGAGAGAAACAGGGCGGGTTAAATCGTGGTGGGATAATACTCGCCTCCGTGTCTTTAATAAAATCTAGCCTTTCAGACACCAAGGCTAGGAAAATCTCAATTTTATTACAAGACCGGAGGCTCATATTATGCATGTTCAAAGCATTGCAATCACAGAATCTGAGACATGAGAAATCGGCTTACAATAAAAAGTTCTAAACGTATTTTCATTCGACCAGTCTGCAGACTTGAGAATATCCTGTAAAGAGGAACCTGCCCAAAAGGCGCGAGAGGCCATAGCCCCTCTGGCCGAATGGGCACCAAAGGCACTAATATCGATGCCAGCAAGGGACATAACCCATTTAACCCAGCGAGCCAGGGTAGGGGAAGACACAGGAAGGTGAGGTTTCTGAAAGGAAATAAGTAGTTGGGACGAAGAGGACGATCTCAAATCTGCAGTACGGGTTACATAAGTTTTTAAACAATTTCCAACACATATCTTGGGTTGAGAAGGAAAAAATGGATAATTAATACTAGACAAATTGGTTTTCGTACGTCTTTTGATCTGAAACGAAACACCTAGGGGAGAAAAGAAAAAGGAAGTAACCTCTAATGCTCTAACGTCTGAGACCCGCTTGATAGAGACCAAACATAAAAGCATGGTTAACTTGGCCGAAAGCTGTTTGAGAGATAATAACTCATTATCAGGCCACGAGGTAAGAAAACGCAACACCAGAGTAACATCCCACATAACATTATATTTAGGAGACGGTGTATTAACATATCTTACTCCCTTTAACAACTGGCAGACAAGGGGATGCTCTCCAACTGGCCTACCATCAATTCTTTGATGCTCCGCAGAAATGGCAGATCTATACAAATTAATAGTGCGATAAGCCTTATCTTGAGAGGCCAAGGAAGCCAAAAAATGTATAATTAGTACTACACTCGCTGAAAAGGGATCTGAATCCCTGTCCAGACACCAGCTGTGCCAAAGGGACCAAGCTGACTTGTAGGCCCTGGAAGTTCCAGGGGCTCTGGCCTGCTGGATAAATTTAACAGCGTCCTCCGAAATTCCTGAGGCTCTCCAGGACGACCCGAAACCTTCCAAGCTATGAGGAACAGGGACCCGTCGAGGATCAATTGATGTTGTTGGCCCTGGGGGTTCAAGAGGAGATCGGGGAATTGAGGCAGCCAAATAGGCGGAGCGATCGCCAACTCTAATAGAGTCGGATACCACGGTTGGGTTTGCCAGAAAGGAGTTACAATCACCAGAATAGACCGTTGCCTGCGCACTTCAGCGAGGACCCTGGGAATGAGAAGGAAAGGGGGAAATGCATATAGAAGGGAAGACGGACAAATCTGAAGAAAGGCATCTGTAGCCAGGGCTTGCGGATCTGGCCTCCAACTGAAATAGAAAGGAAGGTGAGAATTGAGGCGAGAAGCAAACAGATCTATGGACATTTCTCCAAAGATAGAAGAAAGGTGACTGAACACTGAAGGGTGCAATTGCCAATCGCTGGAATCGTGAAGGTGTCTGGAATACCAGTCCGCTACTGTATTGAATTTGCCTGGCAAGAACACCGCCTTGACTGAAATTCGACGAGGCAGACAATATTCCCAAAGATGTTTTGCTAGAGAGGAGAGTATCTTGGACCTGGTACCTCCTAGGTGATTGATGTATCTGACCGCGGACAAATTGTCCATCCTGAGAAGGATGGTGCAACTTACCCTGTTTTTTGCAAAAGTGCGGATGGCAAAGGAACCTGCAAGCATCTCTAAACTGTTGATGTGCAAGAAGGACTCCTTCAGAGACCATGCGCCCCCAGTCGAGAACTGACCACATCTCGCGCCCCAACCCGTCCGACTTGCATCGGATTCTAATACAAGGTCTGGGGCGGCAGAGAAGATAGTTCTGCCGTTCCAGGCATCTAGATGCGTTAGCCACCACTGAAGCTCTTCTTTGGATTCGGCATCTAAGACCAAGGGATCCGAATAAGCGAGACCTTTGTGAAGATGACGTATCTTGAGCCGTTGTAGGGCTCGATAATGTAAAGGACCTGGGAAGATTGCCTGAATGGAAGAAGCTAACAGACCTACTAGGCGTGCCAGATTTCTGAGAGAGATATGCGGAAGGGAAAGGGAGTGACGAATCTCCTTCTTGATCAATGATACCTTGTGTTGCGGGAGCTGCAACACCGATAGAGTAGTATCTATTTGAAAACCGAGAAACTCCAGTGTTTGAGTCGGAATTAAAACCGACTTTTGCACGTTGATGAGAAAACCTAGACCGCGAAGCAGGTTTAGACACAGTTGAAGATGATCTAGAAGTAGATTCTTGTCCTGTGCCATCAAAAGGAAGTCGTCCAAATAAAGAATTAAACGCACCCCGTGAGACCGGAGAAAGGCTGCGACGGGTTTGAGAATCTTGGTGAAACACCATGGAGCGGAAGAAAGGCCGAAGGGAAGAACTCGAAAGTGGTAGAAAGAGTCCTGCCATTGGAATTGAAGAAACTTCCTGTGCGAATGATGGATAGGGACTGTGAGATAGGCGTCCTGCAGATCCAGTCTGACTAGCCAATCTCGATGAAGCAGAATGTCCCTGAGATGGAGAATAGTCTCCATCTTGAAGTGACGATAGATTATGAAGTTGTTGAAAGCCTTGAGATTCAACACTAGTCGAAATTTGTGATTTTTCTTCTGAACTAGAAAGATGGTGCTGAGGAAGCCCGAAGAATCGAATTGAACAGGCTCTATTGCGCACTTGGCCAGGAGAGATTGGATTTCGACGCGCAGAAGCTCGTTTTGCTCTTGGGAAAAGACTAGGGGTATAGGGACGTGACCTTGAACTGGCATCTGATAGAATTCCAACAGGTACCCTTGAACAGATGGAATCACCCACGGATCTGAGGTGAGAGAACGCCATGAGTCGAGACACAGAGCTAATCTGCCTCCTACAGGAGGAAGGCCAGAAGCGGAAATACTTACCGGAGGTTTGGTCTCCCCTGTTGGAGTAACCTCTGGAACGGTAGCCTCTTGAGCGACGGGGATAGAATTTCGGTTTGTATCCTGAGTAGGATTCAAGCTGTGATTGCTGGTTGAAGGAGTCTCTGTTGGAATATTGATTCCTGATGGAACGGCCGGCAAAGCGACTCCTGCCTTTGCCGGCCCTGGCAAAAACCCGAGACGAGAAAATTTTCTTCATCGAGAGCTGGGCCTTATCCAGTGAGGCAAAGGTGGACACATATTTGCCCAAATCTTTAATAAAAGAGTCTCCAAATAACAGGCCTTTGGCCAAAGGACCCTCATCTTTAGAGGCCAGAGAAGTTAATTTGGGATCGATCTTTAAAAGTAGACTCTTCCTCCTTTCAATAGAAAGCTGAGTGTTAGCGTTCCCCAGCATGCAAATAGCGCGTTGCGCCCAGTTTGAAAGGACCTCCGGATCAATGGGGTTATTATCCATTTTTGCTTCTTCCGCCAAATCAAAAATTCTGGTGAGAGGGCCCACCAAATCAAGAAGCTTGTCCTGGCAACCTGACCAGGCTCTATCCACGCCCTTCTTGGGATCCTTGCCGAATTTTGAGAAAAACATCAGCATGTTAGGATCAATTACCGGAGTTGCTGTAATATTATCCGGAAGAGAGGGACGAGGACATTCTGACTTAAGTTTATTACGAGCGGTTTTATCCAGAGGATGACGCAAAAAGAAGGAAACATAATCCGCCACATGTTCTGATGGATACCACTCCTTTGAATTTGGATGGACCATGAAGGAGGGATCAAATAAGGGCTCACCAGCCTGGTCTACCAAATCATGAGACACTGGGTGAACGTCACCACCGTCAGAAGGAGAAATTCTACGCCTTTTCTCCAGAGGCCCATAAGTAAATGGATCTCCTGATCCGTCCATATCGCCATCATGGCTGGAAACATTATCATCGTCATCCGTGTCTCGTAACTGTGAAACATACAAAGGGGAAGGAGGGGGACCCGATTTATAGACCTCTCGGGTGGAAGGACCAGAGGAAACGCCTTTAGACGACATTGGGAGAGTGGCCGCACGTTTCCTGCTCTTATTAAGAGGCAACTTGGAAGAAGACATCATCTTTGAAACCGAGGCTTCAAAATTTTTTGTAACCTCAGACATGGAAACAGAAACTGCTTGTTGAACAGAGTCCCTTATGAAGGACTTCAAACTCTCCTGAAACACTTGGGAATCCTCCTCCCCAGCCATAATGCAAAAGCACTAGTCAAAAAAATGAAAATAAGCAAATAACTAAAGCACTGGGCACACAGGGGTTAACCTCTGAAGAAAAACAAGGGAGGAGAGGCTGAAGGGGCGGTACGAGTAAAAGGAGGCGTTTCAGTAGAAACGAAGCAGGCTGAACTGAAGTGGGTAGCTTCGACGAAGAAGAAAAAACGGGAGGAAACCGAGCCAATTGTGCTCAAATGCAGCCCCAAAACCGAGCGACTACCGACGAGGTATGGCGGCAGGAGAATGTGAAGAATCTGTGGAAATGTGAAACGCGCGAGCGCGCGTCCTCAACGGCCGAAAACGGCCGTTGAGAGACGCGCTGTGAAAGAAGGAAAAAAGACGCGCGTGCACCCAGAATAACATCGCATGAAGTCAACAAGCTTAAACCTTATTGTAACGGTTAAAAAGGCTAATAACTTATCGAATAAATAATGCAGTTACTTATCTTGACTGCCAGCAGCAAGAAAAGAGGACTTGTTGCTCGCAGTTAAGATATTAGTAGTGCATTGTGATATCCCATTGGTTACTGCACTATGATGTCATTTTGTGGTTCTTTGTTTCTGGGAACTGTAGTTCTTGCTTGGCTGCTGTTGTTATTAAAGCAAGAAAAGACTGCATAATATGAGCCTCCGGTCTTGTAATAAAATTCTCCACTTTCTTACAGTCGGTATGTTTTTTTGTTTTTGTTGTGGGCTCATATTTGTTTTGCATGGTGATGTCATCCCTGAGTGTTCTTGAAGCAATACATAGACCCTAGAGTATTCTTTCACTGGAGGACTCACTGTGAGGGGAGCTGGTTTAATCTGTGAGGACCCTGTAATGCTTTGGTGGGGTCAAGTGTTATGAATAAATCTCTTGGAAAAGGTTCAGCGCTGGACATCTTTATTTTTCACAGCATAACATAATGCTTCAATTACTTACTGGTAATTGCAGTACTCCTAGTCCTCCTCTCGCTTTAATTCAGAGAACTAGGGAGCAACTGAATTGTTTGCTGTACTGAGGATTTTTTTTAATAAAAAGGAGGAGCTGACGGGGAAGAGGCTCCTATTAGCAGGCTGGCTGGTGATTGGTGTCTGGGGAGGCAAGGAAGCCTCACTTGTTCTGAATTAAAGCGAGGGAGTAGGTCCAAAAATAAGGAAATTACTGTTAATTAATTGAAGCAATTTTGTAGAAACTAGTTAACATGAAATGCAGAATGTTTGTGGGGTGTTTGTCCCTGCCTGAACTATCAGAAAAACTGCAGCAGGCTTCAGCCGTTCCCCGCACCGTGTTTTGCTCTGCACACATTTCGATTGCTAACGCTTGCTACAGCAGTGTCCTGTCTGTCTGTCCGAGTTGATGCAGCTGTTGAATTTACCTCGTTTGCCATTTCAGTGGCTCCGATTGACTGTCGCAGCCTCCACTGGGAGCGAAACGAGACGACCATCACTGTTAGAAAACACAGCAGCTTTGACAATATCATCGTGCTGCCCCTTCTGGCTGCATCCTCAGCTGGACACGTCACACCTCACGTTGATGTCATCCTTGTCAGTGGACTGGATCCAGGATGTCCGTATAATATCTCTGTATGGAAAGCTGGGTACCAGGTTTGCAGCATCATTCTATACACAGGTGAGTGCAACAAATGTGCACGTGACATATTGTGCTGCATCCTTATAACCGAAAGCTATTTAATATTACAAACATGTCTCGGTATTCACGAAAATGTGAGGACATTTGTGAGACACAAATGTGCTCATTTTAAATGTAATCAGAGCCTGCAAAAGGTGCAGGTCTTGCACGAATCAGCGAAACCTATGCACTCAGCGGGACCTGCGCCGGGGTGGGGGGGTCGGGGTAGGGGGTATTTAGCTGTGGATTGTGAACAGCGCATCTGCCCCATTCTCCCAATGTATTAGGGGTATAAAGAGGCAGCCACGTGGAGAGGAAACAGAACAAATTAATATGTGAGTCTGATTTAAAGAAAAATACAACATAGGGGGTTATTACAACTTTGGAGGAGGTGTTAATCCGTCCCAAAAGTGACAGTAAAGTGACATATATACCACCAGCCGTATTACGAGTCCATTATATCCTATGGAACTCGTAATACGGCTGGTGGTATATCCGTCACTTTACCGTCACTTTTGGGACGGATTAACACCTCCTCCAAAGTTGTAATAACCCCCATAGTTTTGGAAGCTATAAAACTTCGAAATGTCATTGTTTTTTTTTTTTAAATGCCATCTAAACATGTTGAAGTTTGAGCTCAGCATGAACATAATGTTCCTGGGGCAGACCCTGTGCCAGACCTTTTGGTGGTATCAGCGATCAACAGAAAATAGGGTTCCACCACTCCACTGGACTGGACAGATGAACAGAGGTAACTGTGGTAGGATGCTCAGGTTGACTTGACTTCTTGGAATTGACAAAAGAGGGGAGGAACAAGGTTTTGGTTGTCTCGGATGATGATTCCACTCAAACTCATAGGACTCCAGCAGCGCTGGAAGGGTTTTTGCATTATAGGCGAAATAATAATATGCCAATTTCTCTCCCCGTCCAAAAAACAGCTGTATGTGTGTCCAGATATACGTTGGCACTTCATGTTTCACTATACTGGCACTGCCGTAAGGCGGGGGGTGATACCTCTATCATAGTGTTGGTCACGCAAGACATCAGCAGAATAGTGGATTTTTCAGTACAAGAAGTTGCTCATGGAACTATTATCATTAGGAACGTTCAGTCCAAAATCTCTGTATGCATTCCAAGAGACTAACAACGAGTATCTCAATAAAATCAATTATTTTCTATATATTTCTAATAAGCCATAAGAAACAAGCCCTGAGCCTCTGGCACATCTTGCAAGGTCAGAAGAGGCGTAGGGCACGCAGGGGTTCACAAGTACAGAACACATAGGAAAGGTAGCTTGCAAGCAGGATGTGAACTAGAGAAGACAGGCATTAACCGCTCCACCTATCAGGTGGACAAAGTCAGCATTAGATTGCTCAATAGGCCTCACGGTTTGCAGAACACTTACAGCCACAGAAGATAACAACAAGGCTTTTCATGTCCTCAAATGATATACTATGACTATAGTTTGGTAACACACGCTTCTCATAGAAACATTTTGCTCCCCACAGTTCCTAATCCGCCAGAAAATATCTCGGGCTCAAGCATCAGTGAAGGTGGCCTCCTCCTCCTATGGACAGCCCCAGATGACATCAATAAGGATCTTTACTGGTACGCTGTCAGCTGGGAGAGCCAGAACTATCCACAGGGTAATCAGACGGCATTCATTCAGGGGACCAGCCTCTATCTATGGAGCCTAAACCCAGGGAACCTGTACCTTGTGACCATTTCCTCCTTCCTTGATGATGTGGGCAGCGCTGCAACTCCAGGATATATCCAGACGTGTAAGCTTTCTTAACCTTAATCTCTGTCTCACCCAATTGGTTTTGCCTTAGGTTTCTCTCTGCCATAGAGAGATTGATTGACATGCTAGATACATTTACAGTGCTTTCAGATTGGCTATGTTCTATCAAGATACGTTGACTTTGAATGCAAGAAAGCAAAGCTTTTGTGTATGGGGGATAACTAGGGAGGGACTTTGGGTCTGAGATCCAAAACAGTAAGTCACAGGCCTGTACTGCTGACAGCTCCATATAGTAGTTGCATGCCTGAATTTATATACTTTGTTAAGTTGGGAAATCTACTGTTGTGCTTTGATCTTTTCAGCCAAAGTTACAAGGATGAGATCCATACCTCAGAATTGGCCAACAGCATCCCCTCTGCAACTCTCTAGTGAAAAGTATTTAAATGTGTATTATGTGGTTTATAGTAAGACATGGGTTTTATTTTATCTCTGTATATTTTAACGTTTTATCGTGAAATTTTATTAGGAATTAAATTAGTTGTCTAGGTAAATTATTTGATTACCATTTTATCATGGAACGCTGATAGTCTAGATGTATTAAATGGATATCTGAAATTCGCCCTTTTGAATTGACTAACTTGACAGCCGCAGTGCTATAAGAATCCACCTCCTTCCAGGCAATTTGTACAAATGTGCAACCATGAATGCAGAATATAATACTGCAGATGCATTTGTATCTTATGCTTTCCAATAATCAAATTCTGAGGTTAGGATTAACAAGAAAAAAGCTCAGAGTTACTAATTTGTAATTCTAGGTCTCTATCATACACATCTTCATTAAATCCATAAAATTATTGCCTTTCCTAGATGAAGAAATAATGAAAGCTGGACAGAAAGGCAGCACTGCCTCACAAAGAGGAAATATGCTCTGTCACTTGTAGACATCTAGGGGGTGATTCCAACCCTGGCGGTCCGAGACCGCCAGGGTTGGGGACGGAGGAAGCACCACCAACAGGCTGGCGGTGCTTCTGGGGCAATTCTGACCGCTGCGGTAAAGCCACGGTCAGAAAAGGGAAGCCGGCGGTTTCCCGGCGGTTTCCCGCTGCCCCAGGGAATCCTCCACGGCGGCGCTGCAAGCAGCGTCGCCATGGGGATTCCGACCCCCTTCCCGCCATCCTGTTTCTGGCGGTTTTCACCGCCAGAAACAGGATGGCGGGAACGGGTGTCGTGGGGCCCCTTGGGGCCCCTGCAGTGCCCATGCCACTGGCATGGGCACTGCAGGGGCCCCCTAACAGGGCCCCATTGAGATTTTCAGTGTCTGCTTGGCAGACACTGAAAATCGCGACGGGTGCAACTGCACCCGTCGCACACCAGCAACTCCGCCGGCTCCATTCGGAGCCGGCTTCCTCGTTGCTGGTGCTTTCCCGCTGGGCGGGCGGGCGGGCGGGCGGCCTTCTGGCGGTCGCCCGCCAGCCCAGCGGGAAAGTCAGAATGACCGCCGCGGTCTTTTGACCGCGGTACGGTCTTCTGGCGGTTCCCGCTTGGCGGGCGGCGACCGCCGCCCTCCAATCTTAGAATCACTACCCTAGTCTATTCAACTTCATCTCAAAGTAGAGTGCCAGCAGTTTAAAGGCATTTAGGGGGTCATTCTAACATTGGCGGGCGGCGGAGGCCGCCCGCCAATGTTCCCCCGTCAAAATACCGCTCCGCGGTCACAAGACCGCTGAGGGTATTTAGAGATTTGCCCTGGGCTCGCGGGCGGCCGCCCGCCAGCCCAGGGCAAATCTACCTTCCCACGAGGACGCCGGCTCCGAATGGAGCCGGCGTAGTGGGAAGGTGCGACGGGTGCAGTTGCACCCGTCGCGTATTTCAGTGTCTGCTTTGCAGACACTGAAATACACAGTGGGGCCCTCTTACGGGGGCCCCTGCAGTGCCCATGCCATGGGCATGGGCACTGCAGGGGCCCCCAGGGGCCCCGCGGCACCCCCTACCGCCATCCTGTTCCTGGCGGGAGACCCGCCAGGAACAGGATGGCGGTAGGGGGTGTCAGAATCCCCATGGCTGCGGAGCGCGCTCCGCAGCCATGGAGGATTCACCCGAGCAGCGGAAAGTCGGCGGGAGACCGCCGACTTTCCGTTTCTGACCGCGGCTGAACCGCCGCGGTCAGAATGCTTGAGGGAGCACCGCCAGCCTGTTGGCGGTGCTCCCGTGGTCGGTGACCCTGGCGGTCACCGGCCGCCAGGGTCAGAATGACCCCCTTAATCTTCACAGCTTAATGCACCTAATAGGAGCTTTAACCTGAGTTCCATTTTCTTTGCATTGACTTTACTGGGTTGTCCAGCTGATTATTGATGTATTTGGTAAAGAAGAGTACAAATAAGTAACTAAAGGCCAAATGTATGAAAGTTTGGCTTAGCGATTTCCAAATAGCAAATTTGTAGAAATCGCTATTAGGGAATGACACAATGAAATGTATGTAAGAGTGCATTCCTCCACTCGTGATTTCTACAGATTCGCAATCGCAAATATGAAATCACAATTTAGGAAACCGCTAATTAAAGTAAAGTAATGTTGCTTTAGGTTTGGGTTGCATGCCTTCACCTCTGTCACCCTCCTGACACCCTCCCATGGCACAGAGGAGCAAGGAATGTTCCCTTCTACCAGCACACAGCCTCTGCTTTTCTTTCAATGTCACTGCCTTACCCCCACTTCAATTTACCACCATGTGGTAAATCAAAGCAGGTTTGTCCTTAAAATAGGGGCACGGCATCTGAATTATGACCTGGTAATGCTGAACCCACATTCTGGGGACAAATATTCGTAATAGACGGATTTATGTGCAAGGATACTGGCCAGGAAATGTTATTGCCGGTGACATGGTATCCCTGCACATTTATCCGCCCACCTCATACCTGGGGCTTAAGTGGCACAGCATTTTGTCTAGTACAGCTCTATTTCTACTCATTTGGGACGAGCGCTCGTCACCTTACCTTGGGTAGTATGATGAAGGTCTTCTCCATAGCCTAGGTTTGACTACAGTTATAGTACATGGTATTATGGATACAGGTGACTAACGTGTAATGTTGAAAATAGATGATCGTTTTTGACAGCTTAAGTTTTTTGATGTGGTATATAATAGTGCTCCTGTAGTATGGGTAAAACATTTCTGGGGTGATGCAAGAGATTTCTTGACAGACATGCAGTGGCTGACAGACTGTGTCACTATATTGAGGAGAATCTGGGCAAAGCATGGGGTGTGCGTTGTCTTACCAAGCATTGTGGTAGGATTCACATTGGAACTGTTGCCAGTCAACCCAATTCCAACCTGTAGTTGCAGGAAGTTACCTACTGCGGCACCACCTACTTCACTTCCTCTTGGGAGAAAACAGGGCTGATTTAAGAGGCCCCCTAACTTTTTGCCCCCATTGTTCACTTTTTGCTGGTGTTTTCCTGACTCTGATGGTGCCCTGGGTACTGCTAACCAGTCCCAGGGCCTGTGCTCTGTGTAAAATCAGTATGCAAATTAGGCTAATTATAATTGGTTATGCCAACCTACCTATAAGTCCCTAGTATATGGTAGGGCATGTAGGCTTAGGGACCCCATCATAGGTAGTGTCCCCATAGGTGCACTGCGGAGGTGCCCATTGTCATTTTAAAGGCAGGCCTGCCTTGCTGGCTGCTTTTAAACTAAAGTTAAATGCAAATTGGACTTTGGAATTAAAAGTACTTCCAAAGTCCTAAACTACCTTATGTTTACATATATGTCACCCCGAAGGTGTGCCCTATGTGTCCCTATGGTTGGGTGCTTTGTACCGATAAGCAGGGACATTATACAAAAAATGTTATAAGCCCTAGTGAGGTAAAATAGCCAAATTCGTTTTTCACTCACTGTAGTGAATGGCCTCCATGGGCTAAAATGGGGAGACTGTACTTTAAATAACAAAGTTCCCTTAAGTGACAGATATCTTGAGTTTGGTACCAAATTAATTGTTATAATAAATCCCAAAACTTGCCATTGTTGGATTTAATATAACTAGTTCGGGTAAAGAGTTTTAACACTCTACCTGAAAGTTGCCAACTTCAGCACTGTAGTGCCCTTCACTGATTGGCCAGCCTCTGGCAGTCTGGCCAGGCTGCCTTGATGAGGTGTAAAATGGCCTGGGCTGAACACAAAGGATGTGCCTGGGGATGGAGATTTGCCTCAGCAGATGGGGAAGCAGGATGTGGGGAGAGCAGGCAAACAGGTCTTCAAAGGAAGGGAAGGACATTTGGAGCAGCTCTGGGCCTCCCCCATTTCCTGCTACCCCCAGACAATTAGGTGCCCTCTTGAGTAGAATAAGAGAGGGCAGGAGAGGGGTGTGTTTATGATTTTTAGCCACACCAGTGGGTGGACTCAGCCAGATCTAACCTCCAAAAATCAGTTTCAACCATGTTGGATTTTTGAAGAATGGTGCTCCCTGGGATTGATTTTTGTCACACTTCCCAGGAAGTGGTCATCAAAGGGGAAAGGAGCCTGCCTGTGATTGGACAGTCAGCCCCCCTTGCTTTCCACCCCAGGAGCAAGGATAAATATGGCAGAGCTGCACCCACACCTCAGATCCCTACAAAGAACAAGACAAAGAAGAAGAAGGACTACCTGGCTGGACCGTTGACCTGCATCTGTACTCTGCACTCTGAAGGTCTGCACCAGCTGCACACTTGAGCTTCACCACAAAAAGGACTTTGTCTGTCTTCCACTGCTTCAAGAAGGGACTCCCTGTTTGCTACAGGTACAAAGGAGCTGCCCAGAGTCCCCTACATCAAGTCCTGCAAGCAGAGCCCAGCTGACCAGCGTCCAGTGGCCATTTGAGGATTCTGACCAGGTGCATTCTGGGAGTTGTAGTCCCAACTCCCAAGGAGCAACTCAGAGCTTCTGGAACCTTGGATCACGCTGTAAACACTTCAATAACCCACAAAAAACCCCTGAAAGAAGGTCCAGAAGTTTGGAGATATTTGTAGCAACTCCATAAGTTGAAAATGTGCATTGTGGGAGTTGTAGTCCCAGACCCCAAGAGGCAAACCAGAGCCTCTGAACCCTTGGCTGGTGCTGTGGACCACTTTCCTGAAACAAGAAACACTTCTGGAAGTAAGTGTAACAGTGTTACCTTGTGGGTGGCCTGAACTCTGGACTTGTCCCTGTCCAGTGTGACCTTTTTTTAACCCTTGGAGCACTAGTTGCTTTTATGCACTAGAAAACTTTCATTCTTTAAAAATTAATATCTCTGATTCCCCTTATCCAATTTTAATCATTTTGGTGCCATTTTAAAGGTAAAAAAATAAATCTATTTTTATAAATTGGTGTTGGATTTTTATTGTCTTTTGTGTTTTACTTATTTACTGTTTTGTGATTTTTAAATGCTTTATACACTTTTCTCCTAAGTTAAGCCTTGTCGCTCATTACGAGGCTACCAAGGATTGAGCTGGGTTTAATTTATTGAGACTAACTGGACCTAAGTGGGCATTAGTGGCCCATTGGTAGGTGTAGGTACTTACCTTCCTTTACGAGTAATCCACTTTCCAACATTTATGGTGTGCAATGGTGGGATCCAATTCTTTTGTTTAATATCACACTACAATTTTAAGTGAAATAGGTTAAAACTCCTCTAAATTGACCTAGAGCAAAAGTATTTTTGATTTTTCAAATGTGGACTAATGTGTTAATAACTTCATTTTTGATTTTTCTAAAGTGTTCTGATCAATAGGTGTCAAACTTTTTTTAAGTGACACAAAACTTAAGAGAGACCATGGAGCTTGATCTGACTAGCCTACCCACACTCACTGCAGCTGAGCTTAGGTTGTTGTGCAGAAAGAGGGGGATTACCTGCTGCTAAGAACCTTAGGAAGGCTGTGACGATCAAGTCACTTGAAGCCTGGGTAGTGCAGATGGAGGCAGAGAAAGCTTCAGAGGTAGGGAGGGGGATGGAAGATGTCCTCTCCAACTTCCCGGAGGAGGAGGATGATTGCAAAACTCTAATCTCAGCAGCTAGGGCCCCATCCAGAGCTAGTGGAAGAGAAGGGTCTGTGACATCAGACCAGGAAGAAGCAGACCTGGACCTCAGAGAAAGGGAACTTGAGGCCCAGGTAGCCCTTATAGCTTTGAAGGCATAGAAGGTGGCCCTAGAGAAGAAGAAGTGGGCAAAGATTTAACAGAGAGATGGTGGCAGCGACAGAGAAGTTGAGGTGTCCATGGGTGGTGGGTTCTGCCCCTGGTTACCCAAGTTGGTTGTTCCTCCTTATGCAGAGGGGAATGACATTGACAAGTCGTAGGAGGCCTTTGATAAGGCATGCCAAATGAGAAGGGTTAAGCCCCAGTATTGGGGCTCACTCCTATCGAAGTTGGTCCCAGTATCTGGGAGGGACAGGCTCCTGACCCTAGTGGAAGAAGAAGCAGATTCCCATCCCAGCACAAAGAGGTGCTTAACTAAGAAGTTTGGTCTGACCCCAGATCAGTACAGAATTAAGTTCAGGGACACCCAGAAGGTCAATACCCAGTCTTGGGTTGACTTTGTAGACACCTCACTTAAGGCATTAGACGGCTGGATACATGGTAACAAAGTAAATAATTAAAAAGGGTTATACAATTTGATCATAAGAGAGCACATCTTGACCAATTGTATCCAAGAGAGGTTACGCCAGCATCTAGTGGACTCTAAGCTGACCAACCCCAGAGAGCTGGGGGAGGCAGGTGATGAGTGGTTGAGGACTCCCAGGGGGGAGACCCCAAGAAAGGGGATCAGGTCCCCAAACACTTAAGGAGGGAGGTGGTAAGCCCACCACAGAGACTCCCTCTATAACCCAGAACCCTAAGAAGAAGGAGAGTAAATCCCACTCCCACTCTGACAAGCAGAGGCAGGGAGACCCAGGGATAAAAAAGTTCTTGGACAGTAATGCTTGCTATGACTGTCAGCAGACAGGTTATTTCAGGGGCGATGCGGCCTGTCCCACGAGGGTGGTTAGCACTGGGCTGTCCAGTGTAGCCATTTAGGAGGACCCCTCAGATGATGAGGTACTCATAGCATTGGACTGGGCGACAGGACAGGATGGTCCTGATGGTGGGAGTAGGCACTTTCACCCCATTCAGGTGAATGGGATACCTACCACTGGCCTGAGAGACACCTGTGCCAGTCACACTATAGTGAGTGACCGGTTGGTGACTCCAGACATATGTCCTAGGAGAGACCAGGAAAGTCAGGATAACCACAGGTGAGGTCACCACCAAACCTGTAGCCATAGTGCCCCTAGAGAGGTAGGGTATCCTTGACTGGTTTAGGGTGCTGACCCCCCCTAGATTGTATTCTGGGCAATGACCACTCAGAGATGAGTCTGATTCCAAATAGGGAGGTCGCCGCAGGTGCCCCCCAAGCCAAAGTCCTGGGGAGCCAGTCCCTACAGTTAGGAGACTGGGGTCCCCAAGAAAAGGGAAGAAGAAAAGGAAGGGTAGGCCATTCTTAAAGAGAGTTCCAGGGAGCCAAAGGCATTCTGCCCCAGTAGCGGGGAGCCCAGAATTGGCACTGGTGAGACCTCACCTGACCCCAAGGAAGTCCTAAGTAGTCAGGCAGCTGTACAGATGCAGGGTATTGCTCCTGCACTGACAGAAGGGAGAGTGGTGGGAGGGTGTCTGCTACACGATGTGGTAGCCCCCACTCTAAATAGCAAGAGGGGTGCCAGGACTCCACAGTTGCCCGTAAAGCAGCTCACACACCTGTCAGTGGAGAGCTTAGGGTGTGGTTCTGGGTGCTGACAGCTGTCAGTAGCCTTTGATGGGTGCTGGCCTTCATGACAGCACTGCACTTTTCCTGGGAGGCAGACCCAGGGCCAAAAGCAAAGTAGGCCCCCTGACCCTGTTGGTCATGGTGGGGTTGCTCAAGTGTTGGATGACCTCTTTGTGGAAGCTAGGTGTTGCCCTAGCAAAGTTAGGGAGAGGGGAAGTGAGCGTCTCACTACCCAAGTTGGTAAAGAGCGAGGAGGTAGCCCAACTAGAAGGAAGTTTCAGTTTAAGATGGGTCCTTTCACTGTTGGCATAGGTTCACCCAGAGGGAGTGACCATGACAGGAGGATGTGAGGAAAAGTAGGCCCTGCAAAGGGACAGCCAGTTTTGTCACTATCTTCCTCGCCTGACAAGCCAGGAACACTCTCCCAGGGTTGAGCTGAGACTTCTGGGAGTGTGGGCTGGGAGGGTGCTTGAGTGAGAAAACATGGCTGATTGCAGAGGCCCCCTAACTTTTTGCCCCCATTTTTCAAATTTTGCTGGTGTTTTACTGAATCTGATGGTGTCCTGGGTATTGCTAACCAGTCCCTGGGCCTGTGCTCTGTGTAAAAATCAGTATGCAAATTAGGCTAATTATAATTGGCTATGTCAACCTACCTATAAGTCCCTAGTATATGGTAGGGCATGTAGGTTTAGGGACCTCAGCGTCCGCAGGGCCCCCATAGGTGCACCACTGAGGTGCCCAGTGTCATTTTAAAGGCAAGCCTGTCTTGCTGGCTGTTTTTAAACTAAAGTTTAAGGCAAATTCGACTTTGGAATTAAAAGTACTTCCAAAGTCTTAAATTACCTTTTTTTTTTTACATATAAGTCACCGCTAAGGTATGCCCTGTGTGCCCCTTGGGTTGGGTGCCATGTAACCATAAGCAGGGACATTATACAAGTTCTTTTATAAGCCCCGGTGAGGTAAAATAGCCCAAAAAAATTCCCTCACTGTAGTGAATGGCCTCCATAGGCTAAAATGGGGAGACTTTATTGTAATTAACAAAGTCCCCATAAGTGAAAGATACCTTGAGTTTGGTATCAAATTAAGGCCCTCATTCTGACCCTGGCGGTCCTAAACGGCCAGGGCCACGGGCAACGGAAGCACCGCCAACAGGCTGGCGGTGCTTCAGTGCCCATTCTGACCGCGGCGGTAAAGCCGCGGTCAGAAAAGGGGATCCGGCGGTTTCCCGCCGGATTTCCCCTGGGCCAGAGAATCCTCCATGGCCGCGCTGCTTGCAGCGCCGCCATGGGGATTCCGACCCCCTTCCCGCCATCCTGTTCCTGGCGGTAAAACCCGCAAGGAACAGGATGGCGGGAACGGGTGACGTGGGGCCTCCTAACAGGGCCCCACAAAGATTTTCACTGTCTGCTATGCAGACAGTGAAAATCGCGTCGGGTGCTACTGCACCCGTCGCACCCCTGCAACTCCTCCGGCTCCATTCGGAGCCGGCTTCCTCGTTGCAGGGGCTTTCCCGCTGGGCCGGCGGGCGATCTTCTGGCGATCGCCCGCCGGCCCAGCGGGAAAGTCAAAATGACCCCCGCGGTCTATTGACCGCGGTGCGGTCTTTCGGCGGTTTCCACCCAGCGGGCGGCGCCCGCCGTCCGCCGGGCTCAGAATGAGCCCCTAAGTGTTATAATAAATCCCACAGCTTTCCATTGTTGGATTTAATATAACTAGTTCAGGTAAAGAGTTTTAAAACTCTACCTGAAGGTTGACAACTTCAGCTCCGTAGTGCCCTTCACTGATTGGCCAGGCTCTGGTAGCCTGGCCAGGCTGCCTTGATGAGGTGTGAAGTGTCTTAGGCTGAACACAGGGGATGTGCTTGGAGAGGAGATCTGCCTCAGCAGATGGGGAAGCAGGATGGGGGAGAGCAGCAAACCTGGTCTACAGAGGCGGGGAAGGACATTTGGAGCAGCTCAGGACCTTCCCCATTTCCTGCTACTCCAGACAATTAGGTGCTGTTGGACTTTTTTACTTATACAGGGTCATCCCCAATCTTTTTGCCTCCTGCCTCCTATTTTTTCTGACCTGTTGCCTTTTGAACTCTGAGCACTTTACCACTGCTAACCAGTGCTACAGTGCATATGCTCTCTGTGTAAATTGTATTGTTGATTGGTTTATCCATGATTGGCATATTTGATTTACTAGTAAGTCCCTAGTAAAGTGCACTAGAGGTGCCAGGGCCTGTAAATCAAATGCTGCTAGTGGGCCTGCAGCACTGGTTGTGCCACCCACATAGGTAGCTCTGTAATCATGTCTCAGACCTGCCACTGCAGTGTCTGTGTGTGCAGTTTAAACTGTAAATTCGACTTGGCAAGTGTACCCACTTGCCAGGCCTAAACCTTTCCTTTTCTTACATGTCCGACACCCCTAAGGTAGGCCCTAGGTAGCCCCAAGGGCAGGATTCGGTGTACGGTTAAGGTAGGATATATAGTAATGTGTTTTATATGTCCTGACAGTGAAATATTGCTAAATTTGTTTTTCACTGTTGCAAGGCCTGTCCCTCTCATAGGTTAATATGGGGGCTACCTTTAAATCTGATTCAAGTGTAGATTCCCTTTGGGAGCGGATGGACATGTGGAGTTTGGGGTCTCTGAGCTCACAACTTAAAAATACTTCTTTTAGTAAAGTTGATTTTAAGATTGTGTGTTTGAAAAATGCCACTTTTAGAATGTGAGCATTTGTTTGCTTATACCATTTCTGTGACTCTGCCTGTTTGTGGATTCCCTGTCTGGGTCAGTTTGACAGTTTGGCTGGTTGTACCTCACACTAGACAGTGACACAAAGGGAGCTGGGGTGCAGCCTGCATATCTTGATGAGCCATCAGTGCTAAGAGGGAGAGGAGGAGTGGTCACTTACACCTGAAAGGGCTGTGCCTGTCCTCACACAATGCAGTCTCCGACCCCCTGGTGAGTGTCTGGGGCCTGGCCTGGGCAAGGCAGGATTTCACATTCAAAAGGGACTTTACTTTGAAGTAGGCCTACTTCAAAGGAGAAATTGGGTAAAAGAAGGGCACCCAAAACCACAGACTTTAGAACACTTCTGGAAACAAGAGGAACCTCTGCCTGGGAAGAGCTGAAGAGCTGAGGAAGAAGAGCTGCCCTGCCTGTGACTGCGCTTTGTGGAGCTATCCTGCAGTTGCTGCTTCTGCCAGAGTAAGAGGGCAAAGACTGGACTTTGTGTGTCTTCCATCTTGTGAAGAAATCTCCAAGGGCTTTATTTAGAGCTTGCCTCCTGTTGTTTGAAGTCTCAGGGACAGCAAAGACTTCTCTCTACCAGCACCTGGAGTCTCTGGAGAGACTCCTGCTCTGACAAGTGGTGCCCTATCCAGTCCCTGGGCCCTTGAAAGGAAAAGCTGGTGGAAATCCCAGGAAATCGGCTTCGAACGACTTCGGACCGACGCCGCTGCTGAATCCGGCGATGCCACCTGCAACCGACTCCGTGATCTTCGCTGGAACGCGACGACCTTCGCAGGCCTGACGCCGCTGCAGCCCCGCTGAAGTCCGTGACTCCGTGGAAGTCGCAGCACCACGTCGTGACCGATGCCGCTTGAAGTGTGCGGATTCAACGTTTCACACAGACGCCACAATGCCCGACTTCGCGCATCGACTTGTTTTCACTCTTCACCAAAGGTACTGTACTTGGGGATCTACGTGACTCCGTATCTGGCGCTGCTGGTGTCGGATTGTTGGGAACGACTCTGTCACGACGCCGTGTTAACGCCTCATTGAAGCATTTTGTGTTTCTAAGCGCTATTTTTCAGTTTAATGTTTAAAAATTCATAACTTGACTTGTGTAGGTCGGATTTTTGTCGTTTTGGTCTTGTTTTGTTTAGATAAATATTTCCTATTTTTCTAAACTGGTTTTGTGTCATTTTGTAGTGTTTTCATTGAGTTACTGTGTGTGTTGGTACAAATACTTTACACCTAGCACTCTGAAGTTAAGCCTACTGCTCTGCCAAGCTACCAAGAGGGTAAGCAGGGGTTAGATGAGGGCGATTCTCTTTTACCCTGACTAGAGTGAGGGTCCCTGCTTGAACAGGGGGTAACTTGACTGTCAACCAAAGACCCAATTTCTAACAGGTGCCCTCTTGATTAGATTAGGAGAGGGCAGGAGAAGGGTGTGTTTAAGGTTTTTAGCAACACCAGTGGGTGGACTCAGCCAGATCCAACCTCCAAAAATCAGTTTCATCCATGTTGGATTTTTAAAGAATGTTGCTCCCAGGATTGATTTTTGCCACACTTCCCAGGAAGTGGTCTTCAAAGGGGGAAGTAGCCTGCCTGTGATTGGACAGTCAGGCCACCTGCTTGCCCCCCATGAGGAAGGATAAATATGGCACAGCAGCACCCACACCTCAGATGCCTACAAGAAACAAGACAAAGAAGAAGAAGCACTGCCCTGCTGGACCCCTGACCTACAGCTGGACACTGCACTCTGAAGGACTGCACTAGCTGCACACTTGGGATTCACTACTAAAAGGACTTTGCCTGTCTTCTACTGCTTCAAGAAGGGACTCCCTGTTTGCTACAGGTACAAAGGAGTTGCCCAGAGTCCCCTGCATAATGTCCTGTAAGCAGAGCCCAGCTGACCAGCATCCAGTGGCCATTTGAGGATTCTGACCAGGTGCACTCTGGGAATTGTAGTCCCAACTCCCAAGGAGCAAATCAGAGCTTCTGGAACCTTGGATCAAGTTGTAGACACTTTAATGACGCAAAAAGGACTCCTGGAAGAAGATCCAAAAGTATGGGGATGTTTGGAACAACTACATACGTTGAAGAGGTGCATTGTGGGAGTTGTAGTCCCAGACCCCAAGAGGCAAACCAGAGCCTCTGAACCCTTGGCTGGTGCTGTGAACAACTTTCCTGGATCAAGAAACACTTCTGAAAGTAAGTGTAACAGAGTTACCTCGTGGTTGGCCTGAACTCTGGACTTTGTCCTTGTCCAGTGTGACCTCTTTTAACCCTTTGAGCTCCAGTTGTTTTGAAAACATTCATTCTTTAAAAAATCATATTTGTGGTTCCTTTTATCCGATTTTAATCATTTTAGTGTCATTTTAAAGATAAAAATATAATCTATTTTTATAAAGTTTTGGAGTTTTATCATGTTTTGTGTTTTACTTATTTACTGTTTTGTGATTTTTAGATGCTTTGCACACTTGTCTCCTAAGTTAGGTCTTGTCGCTCGTTGGTAAGCTACCAAGAGTTGAGCTGGGTTTAATTTATTGAGACATAACTGGACCTAATTTGGTGTTAGTGGGCAATTGGTAGGTATAGGTACTTACCTGCTCTTACCAAAAATCCACTTTCCAACATCCTCTCATTGGTTAATCCCCATTTGTATTTGCGATCTATCCTGAGCATGCATACAATAGCTTGTTTATGAATAGCATGTGCTTGACAAAGCTACAATGCATCACTAGTCCAAGGGTCCGATTTAATTGTTGGTGGATAGAGTAATCTCCATTGGCTTGGAGGAGGACTTAACGTCTGCCAGGTCGAGACTATTCCGCCCACCAAATTTGAAATTGATGGCCAAGCCTGCAGACATTTCTAAAACATTGTCAGGAGCGTCCGTCGCAGGGGTTCATGTCAATACTGTTTACAGTTTGGTGCTTGGCTCGGTCAATATGACGGAGCACTGCACCAAACTGTTTTCTTTATTATTTTCAATCTGCAAATCCTGAATCAGTATTTTCTGTTTGAATATAAAAAATTAAAGGCTGCCATCATCGGTGGCATCCTCTCCCATGGTGAGGGGATCATTTAGCAGTTTTCACTGCCCCTTACTGCCAGGGTTTTGCTAACGGTGAGGGGCAGTGAAAACAGACCTCTGACTCCACCTATCCAAATTAGGTGGTCCCAGGTCTGTAAAGTAGTTCTTTCTACTAGATAGAAACACATTTTGCACCACCACAAATGACTTTCGCACGGAGGAAAATGGCATTTTGCATTTCCTAATGGCCCAAAATAGAGAGTATCACCATTGAGAAACGCAAAATGCTTTCATACTTATGGCCCTAAGTAACTTTTCCAGGATTTGATGTGAAGAGAATCAAGAGGATTGTAAATCAGAGACAAGAAAACAGATAAAATAAAAACTATCCAAATAGATTTCTCAAACAAGTTTGGCCCCCTTGGGTATCTGAATAAAGGCATTAGTTTACTGCAAATGAATGGTCCTCTCTCCAAGTAGCCATGTTGAAATGACAGTATTGGAAACATCATTAAGAGGGCTAACTCATTCACTGTGCCTCTAGTGGGATGGATTTGCGTGCTTTTTGGTATTATGTTCTTATACAAGATGCAATCAATCAAACTATGAATAGGTAAGGCATAGCTAAGTCTTCTTCAAATAGCACAATCTTCAACACATTATCACAAAGCAATTGAATTCCTTTTGTTTGGGTCAGATAATAAAAAAGTCCAGGTCAATACTAAGAGTGTGAGTTGACCACTCCACTGCAGAAGATAAATTCACAAAAATATTTGGAATAAAGATAGATGTGCATGGGAGAACCATCAGGAGAACAAAGGATGTGTTCTCAAGCTACCTTAATGGTATGGAATCCAGTGTACATAAAACCTCTATCTAACCGACTTTGCAGGCTCAAATGACCACTTCTAAATGTCTAAATGACACCTTCCATGACGGCTCCTAAAATTCAGATTTGCACATTATCAATGGGGAAGTCCACCAATTCAGCGATAGCAGTATTCATTTTCTGTGTGCCCTAAGGGCTTCTGCTGGATGGTTACACTTTTTAGACCTTCTAAGAAATCATTTATCTGAGAAATTGTGAAAAAGGAAGTGTAAAAAGGGTACACATAGTAAATTAGTGTTTGGCTCCGAATAGGAGATCCACCTGTCAAATTAGTCTATTGTGCAAATCTTAGGATATGTGACGTTGGTCTGAAAATCACTACAGGCGAGATAATTTCAATGCAATTTGGATAACTCTTGACTGGAATTGTTTCAGCCTGAACAGCACCTCATTGTTAGCTGTATCAGTAGAAAAGTCTGATTAAAGATACCAAACAATTTTTTCAAAAGGCCTTTTGATCTGGTCTGATTACATCCAAATATGTTGTGAAGGTTTATGGAGCGTTACACACGTATGAAAAAATGTCAGATATTGTGATGCTTTCCAATTTTTTCAAGCAATACATGAATGTCACATTGTATGTCAGTATCATTACCAATTAGGCTGTTATTAGCAAAATTAGGGCAAGGTGGAGTGCACTCAGTTCAAGCATGTTTATGTGGTAAAATGCCTCTTTGGGGAATATGTTTCTTGTATTTGTAGGTGATTGATGCAACCTCCACATCACATCAACAGCACATTGACACTGTTGTCTGGATTGGAATTTGCTGTTGTAGCAAACACCCCACGTAGATGGATGACGAGCTTTCACTTATCCTCCCACACTCTAGATTGTTGGTACCAACGACTCTTTAAGGATTCTTTCATAAGTTTCATGTGCAGACATTCAGAAAGTACTTTAGAAATAAAAGATGCTCCTGAGTCCTGAAGGGAGGAGATCTGTCTGCTGTTGGTTGAGGATTCTACTGAATAAACAATGTTTCTTCTGGGTAAATCTGGTTAAAAAACACAGCATTTTCTTCCTAAGGGGTACTGTCTGCTCTGGTTTTACTATCCCAAACTTTAAGGACTGGTTCTCCTGCACTAGCATGCCTGCTGGTTTCCTGGCATTGATAAGGAGACCAACATTCTGAAGATATCTGTATGGCACCTGTAAGTACTGCATCACTTTCCATTAACAGGGACAGTATGTATGTATGTATGTATGTATTGCATATATGTATTTATATGATATTTCTATATAGTGAACCTAGCCAACAGACAGTGGTGTGATCTACATGTCTAAAGACAAGCATAAAGTTAATGAATAATAGGAGAGGAAGCTGGGTTGTGAATGGTTAATGCATTGTAAGAGGTGAGTTTTCAACTCTTTCTTAAATTCTAGAAGCATATAGGTGGTCCTGATGGATACTGGGATGTTCCTGAGTGCATAGATGGAAAAGTCCTGCTGTCCTGTTTTTTCTTTCTATTGTACCCTTTTTAGTCTCCAGTCTGATGGTATCCTGGCTGTGTGTGTGCTGACAATCACCAGAGATGGTTAGCTTAACTGCAAGATAAGAGGGGTTGCTGGGTGCATCTGATTTGTAAATGATGCAGTTGGTTTTCATGTTGATGCAGGCTGGCAAGATGAGAGAGTGGAGTTCATGTGGATGGGGTGGATGTGATCATATTACTTTGGGCACTGGATGAAAAGTGCTGTGGTATGTAGGATGCCCCTAAGGGGTGCAAGTGTGGATTCTGGGAGGACATGAGGTAGAGTTTAACCATCATCTAGATGGAAAAAGTACAGGAGCTTGAATATCAGTTCTGAAGTCGCTTTCTGGAAGAAACAGTTTTAACTTTGTTTAGAAGAGAATGCTGGTACAAGCAGTCTTTGTGTTTGTGGCAGTGTATTTATTGAGGGAGAGGTTGTTGTCCAGGGTGAATCCAAGTGACTTGGCATTTGATGAAAGTTATGGTTCAGAGCCGTCAAGGTTCATGCCATTGAGTCAGGTCTGTGCTATAACTAAAATAGTGTTTTAAATAGACAGACATTTCTAATAGAAGAGCATTGGTTCTCTCCCATTAGAAATGTCTGCCTACTTAAAGCACTGATAAGGATTTGAATGTAAGAAAATTTGGGCCTCATTTACAAGGAGCTTGTGCTGCTGCAGCGTCATTTTTTTTAATGCAACGGCAGCACAATCAGTGCTCCACACTGCTCCACATTTACAAACTCATGCACTGGGCCCAAAGCATCAGTTTGTAGAGGCCTGTGTCACATTATACCTATGCCAGGTATAATTTTTGCAGGGTAGGTATTCCCACATTAGAAGCCATGCAGAACTGACGCTTGTAGAGCTTTTCACTGCATCACTCTACGACTTGACTGCACCAAAATCCCTACGCCTTCTCAAACCAGACGTAAGGATTGACTCAGGGCTTTTAACATAGGACTCACCTCTGTGTTCTGACAAATTGTTGGAGTTGTATCAGTCTTACGGCCAACTCCAGAAATGTGTCACTTTAGTGCCAACAGATGCATCGGATTTTCTGACGTATCTGTGCAGTTCTTGCGCCATGGAGCTCTGTATTGTAAACACAGCGCATCCATGGCGTTGTAAGGGAATTCACAGCAGGCAAAAGAAATCTGACGCATCAAAGCTCATGCCTCAGTTCTGTAAATGAGGCCCTTTGTTTCTTCTAGCTATTTACTGCTGGCTTCTGATAAAACCGGAAGTCTATTATGTGCTTCCAGTTCCACTGAAAAAGGTCACTGAATAATGGACGTAAGGCTACCATTTGACTTTCCTCACAACTTGCTTACTAGTACTACATCAAACCTGTGGAAATAATATTGTTTTGACTTCTTGTTCAAACTGAAACCTTGTTTTCGTTGTAACATACAAATTTAATATACTGGCTGATCTAGCTGAAGCTGTTTGGTCTTGTTTGTTGAGTTTTTAGAGGTGCAAAAAAAAGCTATAGCCAGTGTGCAATATATTTTAACCCATTTGTCTTTTGTGATGTTTTGCAATTTTGTTAGATACTGTTTAGTAATAATCTTTTTTTAACACCTCCTCATTCAAATGTTTTAAATAGTAGGTGTTACCATACAGGTGTCACTGTTTTCTTCGCCTCCATACATAGAGTGCCATATCATGGGCATCCAGAAATCGTACAAAGGTCTCTGAATACCTCATTCACATCAAGGCATCTAGCATGATGATGACGTACTCTTCCTAAATGATTCCTCGCATTGAATTATGGCAAGGAGCAAGCAGTTATCTGGATGTGGGTCATTCAGCAGCATCACATTGGACACCTGGGTTCATCTTGCATTGACATACTTTATTATACTCACCTGTATTTTCCTACATTCAGATTGCCTATTTTGTTTTTCCACTTGTCCCATTACTGCTTAGCGGGATGCATTCTTGGACATGGTTATACATAAGGATGCCATTTTGAAAACCAACTGCTTTTAGCAATTAGATCTGTATGAATAGGGTATGAGCCAGCTCCTGGTGTTTATGTCCTATACATAGCAGTTAACTTTTAAGTCATAGAATTTCAGACCCGCTTGAGTCTCAGGTAGAGAGAAGGATTTATGGCTTTCCCAAAAGTGAGAGGGACAAATTTAGCTCCACCTAACCTGTGAAACAGCAACAGATTTGCAAACCAGTGCAGATCAGGAAATTCGGAAAGAGTGACAAAAACCCAAGTGTTGCAAATCCAAGTTGATTCTTGACACAAACTACCAAGTGTCTATTCACAAATCAGAATTAGATTAACATATTTCATACTCCGGTTTGGAGTTTGGAAAATTGGTGGGTTGTAACTGATTGGCCCTATGTCATCTATGGGATCTGCCAATCAGTAACTAAGTTTGACAAGGTCTCTTTTGGAAGATTCCATTTCTCTCTAAAATTATTTCTCCCACGTTATTCATTTTTGATACATAAATAGAGGGTACGATCAGATGATCAATGCTTAACCTCTTTTAAACCGTGCTCTCACTTTTACCAATGAATCCCTTATTTTTTAAATTCACACAAATTCTGAATTGGCTTCAAAATAATTAGCAAACTTTCTCATTGACTCTTAACCTTACCTATGTATCAATGGCATCTGCTCCTTAGTCCAATTTATGTCCTAACTGTAAGTTTGTATTTGGTGGAATTGGTTGTTGATCTTTAGTCAGATGTAATAACAAAAGCTTTCTTCCCCTTTAGTGCCCCAGACCCCAAACAGCCTCACCGTCGATGCTGTGAACAGCAGCTCCGCTTCTGTTTCCTGGAAATTGACCCTTCAGAACATGTCAGTGGTCTCTGGCTTTCAGATAAGAACGTATGTAGAAAACACGACTGAGGAAGCAGAGATAAACATTGAGAACCCCAACACCACAAGATACATCATAGAAAAGTTGAGTCCCAGCACTAACTACACCTTTGAGTTGCGAAGCTTTGCCATCAACAGACTGAGTCTTACCGCTCCAGGAAGAAGAAAGCAACATGGCGTCAGAGAAGAGTCTATGGTCCTGACTTACAGTGAATCAATTTTCCAGCCAGCAGAGACTGGTAAGAGTGAGATGTGAGACTGAATGACACATTGGCATGGAACATGGAATACACTAGAGAATGGGTTATCGTCATAGACCACCTACTTAAGCCCCACATATTGGAACACCTTGTAATGATCACTGGCATCCCAGACAGAAATCAAGTGTTTCAAAATATGTTCTTCACACATAGAACAAACAATGCATTATTATTGTTTAATATTAAGTACTGCTGAGATTTGTAGAGTAGTTCCACCGTATACGGGCCCACTCATATGGATAATTTACTATTCTGACGTCCAGGGAGTTGTTTTCCAATTATAGGTAAATAAATACTCCATCATCAGTTTGTCTTTCAATCTGAATGCTTGGGTGTTGCAGATAGAATTTATGGTGGCATATTTATATACGAAATCAAAAACCTAAAATGCTGGCAAAAGATTACATTTGGTTCTCATAGCCAGCATGTAAAGAGTGTGATTTTTTCATCAGCATGAATTCTACCACAAATGGTGAGAATATGACTTGCTTTTGATTAATTGTCAGGTTATTAAATACTTAGGTTGCTCACCAATAATATACAAGATGTTTGTGCTTTTTTGGAAAGACTGTGGATTAAGTGTTACATAATTGCTCACATTATCTGTATATTAGATGATTCCCTTCAGCTTTGCATTACTGTGTTAGTTAGGCACATAGGGCCTGATTACAACTTTGGAGGAGGTGTTAATCCGTCCCAAAAGTGACGGTAAAGTGACGGATATACCACCAGACGTATTACGAGTCCATTATATCCTATGGAACTCGTAATACTGCTGGTGGTATATCCGTCACATTTGGGACGGATTAACACCTCCTCCAAAGTTGTAATCAGGCCCATAGTGTAGAAATATTAGGTGGTTCACTCTTGTCCTGATGAAGCACCCCATCTGATTAACTGGGGGCCAAAACATGGTTTACATTCTTTAATTTGTTTACTGCTGTGGTCCGCACACTGAAACATTCAAGACATTATGGTAGGTGTAGTTTAAACTGTTAATTTTTCTCACATTTCAAAATTTTCAGCAATCATGTACTTGCCCAGTGATGCTAAAGTATTTTCACATATATTTTATGTGCTTTGCCACTCATTACGAAGAACAATCCAATAATTTTGGTGTGCTTACACGCTATTTTATGCAAAAAAAACAGATGATAAACGGAATACTGAACAAATCATACATTCACCCCCAGTCACAGAACAGGGTTTAATCCATCATTTTTTTGCACACCATCCCCTTCTAGTTTGAACCCAGCCATATGCAAATCAGTCTTGACCCTGCTCCTCATGGGAACAGTCCAGCCAGAACACCCAGGCCAGGTCCCCCCTGGACTGGAAACAAGCATCCTGGGACCCGTTTCAGGGTATCACCCCTCATCAGCCAGGCTAGTTGCTTGTTTCCAGTTCAGGGAGGACTTGGCTTGGCAGTTTGGGATGAACTGTTCCCTTGGGGAGCAAGGACAAGACTCTGCTGTGTGGTAGAGCTTGATTCAGATTGCTCTTAATGGGTTGTGTGCCAAAAGGTCATTTGTTAGATCAGAAGCAACAAGGCTACCTGTAACCCTTGTATGGTGAGGAGCAGAAGATTTATAATCTACTATTGCACAAGCTGGTTGCTAACTGTTGTAAAGTTTCTTGACCTAGACCTCAGTACTCATACTTAAGTGCTTCTTTCCATCTCTCCTTTCTCTTTATGTTGCAGAACTTGGGCCGGCAAGATTCAGCTGTTACAAACCATCTGGGGGCTACACATTGAGTGTTCACATAGAATGCCCATTGAAACCCTTCTCTGGGCTGTGGGTCCTGGTGGATGGGAACTACACAGCGTATACACAGACGTGTGTTGAGGTTTTGGTGAACGATCTGCAGCCAGCACACAAGTACCAAATAAGTGTGGAGTTAATGTTGCAAAACAAGACCATTCTATCCCCATCTTTGACATGTGAAACGGACACCACAGGTAATATAGGACCGGTAAAGGAATTGTGGAACCTGATATAAGGAATTAGGTATGTTCAATATCTCAGGCTGTTGATCCTGTGTAAAAGAGGGTATAAACTAGGCATAAACCCACACAAAGGTGAGGGTTTGATGTGCCCTGGTACTCTCAAGTACTTTTGCACTCCACATGGACAACTGACACCACAACTCTATTGAATCTCTGTGGGCACACCTTAAAGGTACTGGTAAAAGACCATGGTTGTGGAACGTAATGGCAAAGGAAAATTGTTGTGAGTCTTGGCTAGAGTTCAATATCTTGCTATTGACTTCTGGGTTTACTCCTTATATTGTAACACCATTACAATGCAGTTGATTGCAGGGAATAAAAAAAGAGAGGTTATTAGCCATCACAATTAATTCCACTTGATTTTCACTTACCCAGCTCACTGCGATTGCCCCATGTAGAATATTCTGAGTCAACAGATTTGTACTTGACTTTAATGAACATTAGTGTGTTTTATCCTCTGCAATTCAACGCACTGGGCCGGTTTTTAGAATGGTATCTTGTGGTTGTTCTTTAACGTGTTACAGTTTTACAGCTCTTAAATGAGCTCTTAGATGAGTGGTTATCGAATTAAGCTGCAGTGATTTTGGAATAAAATATTCTGACAGCATTCATTCAGTAGCATCCATTTGGGTTAGATGTAAACGAATGTCGGAAGGCTATTATCTTGGTAAACTTATGCCCATTTTCTACTAATATCCTCACTAAATGCTTACACCAATATCCAGATGTGGAAGGCATCATTAATCCCTATCATGAACCCTGTGGCCTATTGCTCCTACCCAGGCCACGATACCTTGCATGGTAGTCCAAGGCAGGAAACATATGCATTGCAAGAGGTTGGTCTTCCAAAGTATTGATCCAGTGCCTTTGTGGCAGATGGGCTACCGGGATCTTTGCATTCTGATGGTGGACATGGGAGGTCCTGCTAGCACATCAACGTGTGTGTGGTATGCGTGTGTGTGTGTGTATGATATGCGTGTGTTTGTATGATATGCGTGATATGCATATAACTCCTGGGGCTGAAAAATATGTTCTTGGTTCCAGCTCCCACAAACAACAGCACAATTAAAGTAGTGGTAATCCAGTAACTTCCATTTACCAAATTTGTTCTGGGAAGTTGGGTGATGTGGTTTATGTTTGTAAAGTGAAGGTGAATGGACTGCTAATCCTTGAATATGCATGTCTGCATGTGGAAAAAAAAATTACAAAATAATTCCCAATAGGGCAGCAAAAGCTAGCAAATTTCAGGTCCATGATTTGTTAATATGGGAATGGTATGTGTTATAGTTTTCCTACCCTGATGTAACCATATCTCTTTTTCTGATTCTTGTCACAGGAATGCTTATTGCAATTGTACTTGGTGTTCTCCTGCCAACTGTTCTCATTGGATGGCTCGTTTTTCATGTAAGGACAAACAAGCATTTGCAATGCAATAGGTCTCGCATTTGCTTCAGTTAGAGCTATTGGCGTTGTAACTGCATAACTGGACTTTTCTTGCCATATAAATTGGTCAACCCTGCCACATAATTTGGTCCCCTCTGCCACATAATTCCAGTGGCCCTGCATATAACTAAAGCACTTCCATTTACCTTCTTTCTCTAGCTGCAGCAAAAAATGAAAATATTGCCTTCATTATATTTTTTTATATTATTATTTTGAGTTTGCGCTAAATGAAACTTTGGTCGAAAGTTTAGTGGACAGGGTAGTCCATTGGGTTTGTGTTGGATTTCCTCATCCACCAAATTCTAAATCAGCCCCAAGGTCCTGTGTTTTTGTCTAGGCATACACACACAACAGATGGCATAGCAATGCCCTACAGCTTTAAAAGCAGTTTCATAAAGCATTATTGCAAATGTTAGCGATTTAATGTTAAAGATGAGACTAGCCAGTATCATAATTATCAATGGCAATCAGCATATTCATTGAGCTGCTTTATGGAGGCTTCAGTCTCCTACGACTGGCACAGTTATTACTGTCAATGAATAAATATGACTGAGAGGTAAAAATGCTCAGCAGCCCGTTTCATCTGCTTAGGTACAAGAGTGAAACCGGCAGGGAAGTCATATAATTGCATGTGAGGGGCTTACCAGATTTTATGTGTTTGTCAGTACCAGGACATCGGACGGCTCCTCCATAAGGGCGGAGGAGTGTAACCCCCCCTCACGTCAGCAGCAACCGCTGCAGATCCTTTCACAAGGAAGGGATAATAAACTGTGTTAAATTTGTTAGTGGCATTAAGGGGATAAGGTTTCAGGATATAGATCAGAAAATCGAGTACGATATGAGACTCGCTGATGAAAACACATGCTGCGGGCATAGAACCTTTGCACATACCCACTGCCCCCCCCACCACCCGCGCCACATTAAAAATAACTTGGTAATGACTCATCAAATATCTTCAAAGGGGTCGAATACATCATTATGCAAGGCAATGCCTTTCACTTGCATGAAAGTAGATCGAAAGTGACAGAGAACCTCATTTAAAAGGATGTGCAATTAAAATGTGTTTTTTAAGGGTTTGATTACAGTACAGAGAAAACGCAGGAATGCCTGTGAAAGTAAACCGTCCTCTCAATGGACACAGAAACCACAATATACGCAGGAGACGAGTTTTAAATTAAATGCAAACATTAATGGAACACCTTAAATGTCCACCTAAAAAAGACAGGAAAGGCAGAACAATAATTGGAGCTGTTAGTGATGTGAAGTCATTAAAAGACAGAACGGAGCGCTTTCCCGCGCAACAGACAGTAAAAAGGAGGGTCAGCAATTAGCATATAAACTCTAATAGAAAACTGCAAGAATTCAAAAGCTTTCCAGAAAAGCCTTTGATAGTTTGGAGGGACTATTTTGACCGGGCCAAATGCGGTGTCAGCGGAAATCAGGCCACAGTAGCAGCAGCGGGGAGAGCCCGGGGGAGCCCAGGGGCGTGAAGGGAAGAGACAAAAGAAAAATGTTAATGACTCTGATTCAGTAACAGTGTAACTGATTCTCAGGCAAAGCGCTGCAATACCTCTGATGTAGTTTGCGCTATATGAAACTTCAAAGCGCAAGAGCCGCCATACAGCACAAAGCGGCGACACAAAAGAAAAAGTAGTTTGCACACACAAAAGTATATGGCCAATTGTGCAATAATCCATGTAACAGGGTCAGCCTGCAAGGCATAACACAGCAGCCTCAAGGTATGACAAACGTACAGCATTTACCTAGGAAATCAAGGGAATTTTGAAAGACAGGCCCAGGAATGAATGAACGTGATGGGTGTGAGATAGGCGCGGTGAAAGCCCACAAAATAGATTACAACATGTTGAGAATAGCAGCGCTTGCGCGCTGCTTAGCTCAACCTAAAAAGGGCTAGGAAGCATTTTTGGATGTTTGAGGTTTAATGGCTATATCATAACAACCATCTTGGGATACCCGGAAGCTGATTGGCTGAGCAATGCAAAGCAAACATGTCTTTTGTGGTGATCCTCCCTCTCAGTTCTGCACAGTAAGCATGCAAATTTAAAGTCCCTCATTGTGAGCCACCTAGTAAATAGTCTAGATTTCCCCCACAGTCGAGTTACCAATACCAGGGGTTCCATTGTGGGGAAGCTATACCCCTTTGTGAGTTGGACCCTGAGAGGCCACTGGGCAAATAGGATGTACTGGAATTAGTAATTCTGGGTCTAATCTAATTCCCAGGTAATTCCTCATTGTGGGCAAGACTTTTTTGCAGATGTTTTGGTTTCTTTTCCTGAACTCCTATATAAAAATTATGAAGCTCATCCTTTGTTCCTGTGGATCTCATAGTTCCATATCTGCTGTCACCAGCCCAATTGGAATTAAGAGGCTGCTACAATGAAGGCCAAAGTGTCACTTTGATAATGTCATAGTGTAGGCCTCTTTAAAGCATCCGGTTCCACAACAATAATCTCAGTGACAATGCTTCCTTTTCCCAGTATACCTGTTCCTTAACTTCTCTCAGTATTGTCTTTCCACCTGGCTTCTATCTTTCACCCCTGTCCAGTGAATTCCTTTCCTTTCCTGGTCACTAAAAATAACAGGGAGGGCCAAACCATATACTAAAAAATGTAATGTGAAAGGTAGTCCCCCATACAAAGGAAGTGGAATCAGTAAAAGGGAGCTGGGGGAACTAGGAATCCCAAAAAGTAAGTACCAGGGTCCCCCAGCGACCAGGAGAGGAGAGGTAATTACCCAGTGTCCCCCAAAACCAACAGCAGGACTTTGGAAAAAGATTATGCAAGACCCAACCAAGACTGGAAGAACCCAAAGGTAGATCCTGACAGAAAAGGACCTGCAAAGGAAGGGGACCAGGTCAAGTTCGAGTTGGAGTGTCCAGTTGTGGCAGGAGTCACTACCCACCCTTCTGTGGATGCAGGACCAGGTCGACAGTGGGCAAAGAAGCTCAGCAGTGCAACACAGGAGTCAAAGAGGAGTTCCAGGAGTAATGCAAGTTATTTCCCACGTCGTCGGTCAAGATGCAGTCAGTTAATGGTGCTGGAGAACCACCAACAAGCCTTGACAAATGCAAGAGTCGGGGAAGAAGGTTTTGCAAGACTGAAGAGGACCGACAAGGCCCAGGGGACTCGACCCAAGGAGGGGAGTCCGGAGTGACCCTCAGCAGCTGGAAGAGTCACAAAAAGAGGAGGCAGCCCCCACAGGCAACCCACTGGCAGCAGGCACAGAAGTCACAGTGAGGCCAATTCAGCACACCTGAAGAGAGTCCCACGTTGCTGGAGCAGAAGGAAGGAGATTGTGCTTTGCAGGAAGGAGTGCTGGGGGCCGGGACTACACGGAGCCTGAAGGTCCCTGGGAGGAGGAACAAACAGGCCTTGCTAGCTGCAAGTGTTGTGGTGCACCGGGGTACTGTCCTGCAAGGAGAGGCAAGGGCTTACCATCTCCCAGGTTGGACAGCTGGGACCAAGAGGACCACTCCAGACTACTACCTGTGATGCAGGATCTATGCAGCTCCGGAGCAGAGAAGATCCACGCAGCTGGTCTTTGTTGCAGTTGGTGCCTGCGGATGCAGGGGAGTGACTCCTTCATTCCAGGGGAGATTCCTTCTTACTTCTTGTGCAGGCTGAAGACTCGTCACCCTTAGAGGATGCACAGCTGGGGAAATGTTGCAGTTGCTGGAAGGAGCCGGAGAAACAATTTTGCAGAGCAGAGTCATCGCTGACCCCCCACCCCGCCCCTAAAATTAAAAATAACATGACCCCCCTCCCCTAAAACTAAAAATACCACGACCCTCCCCCTCCCCTGCCCCTAAACCACCCACCCCCACCCCCTAAAACTAAAAATACCACGACCCCCCCACGCCCGCCCCTAAAACTAAAAATACCCCGGCCCCCCGCCCCTAAAACAGCCCCACTTACCTGATCACGTCGTCCTCCTCAGCCAACTCCCTTCTTCTGTGCCTTAACCACGTATGTGCGTTGTTCAGCACATGCATGGTTAAGGCACCAAACAAGGAAGTCGTGGTTAACAAAAGCATTGTTCCGCTTTCGTGGTTAAGGCCGCTTCCCATTCTGTTCACTTTTTCCAACTGTCATTGTGGTAAGCTTTGATAATTCTCTTCACTTTCTCTTCTCATCTCCGTGGTTACCTATGACAGTTCTCTTGTCTCTCACCTCCTGCCTCCATGGGTTACGTTGATTGTTGTCTTCACTCTCTCCTCCTCCAGTCTAGATAGATTTGCCCTTTGGTCTCTCTAGTCTTTATTATTTAGATTTGATGGTTGCTAGTCATCTTCCTGTCTCTCTCTAAGGCTAGATTGCATGGTCACTTTCTGGCTGTTTCTTTGAAACTCATTTTCTGTATCCATGGGTAGCACCACAGGTACCTTCAATGTGTCCTCCTGTGTCAACCACCGAGTTCCATATTTCACTGCAATCTCTCCTCCTCTCTCTAAGACTAGACTGAAGCATTATTTTGAGCCTCTCTTTCTGTCCCATGTCTAGATATGAAGGTTCACTTTGTGCTCCCATCCTGTTTATATAGATATAGATTATCTACTACTTCTGTGATCAATGTGAAATCTAGGGATTCAATTTGATGATAATCTGTCCTTCAAGCCTCAAGTTAGAGCATTGGTAAGCACCTGTTTTGGTATCTTGCACTCCTTAAAAAGTTTACAAAAGTTTTTACACTTCCTGTCCTTCCTGGTAAAACAAAAACAGTTATTCAGGCCCTAGTAAACCCTGGGATTACACTATGGTAATTTCCTTTACTTTAGACCATGGGTACTCACAAACATTTCCTCGGGTGCTACAAAGAACTCTAGGTGGCTTGCCCGAGGGCCGCACCTAAACCAGCAGGGAAGGGTTTGGGTGATGAAAGGTGGGAGTAGGGGGATGCGAAGCAGATGCGGACAACAAACCAAGCCTGTGCGTGACTTCGGTCTGCCACCAATGCTCTATTCTCATGCACCAAGAATTAAAGTCAAAGTATAAACTTCTCATGTGAAACACAAGAGGAAAAGAGAGACTCATCTGATGGCTGAATTGCAAAATGTGAAACTGGAAAACCTGGTATCTGTCCTGGCTTCCCACTTGTCCAAATTGTGTGATCCTAGGCAATTGATTAATTTCACTTTGCCTCATTTTTCTTCATTATGACATGAGAGTCCTTGAAATACACGAGTTCCAGATGTGCACTGTACAACACCTTTTCTTGTGGTTTATTTAATAAACTATAATGTTGTTCCAGTTATATAACAACCAGGACTATGCACAAGGTGCACCTGACAAATTACTCTTCTTTTAATAATGCCACTGATTTCCGAATATGGGCAGCATGATTGTTTCCAAGATCATGTTTGAAAAATATCACTGCTATTAAATGTCTCTCAATGCAGTGGCATAACCTGATGTACTAAGGAAAAAACGCTCATGCATGTTAATAAAGCACACTTTCTTTAAGTTTGCAGAGAAGTTTATCATGTCTATACATGTTTAGTGCAAGATGTCTTTAAAACTAAAGGTGTTCCCAAAGATAAGTTGGCTAGGACACCATCTTTGCTTCTTTCCTATTACTTTAGTTAACGTGTAAATAAATTATGTGCATTTCACGTTTTTCTGAATGTTCCTTCTCTGTCATGTGTACAGCAGCCCAGTGCTGCCATTAACCAGGGGGCCACAATTAGAGGTCAAGAGGGCTGCATGCGGCCCCCGGGCCGTACTTTGAGTATCCCTGCTTTAGACTAATGAAATATCTAATGGACAGACTTCAAGTGGTCCAAAAAGTGGCAGACCGCCTACTGCTGAACTTGCCGGTTAGAATGCAGATTTCATCCTATCTGCGTGCTCTCCATTGGCTTCCCATTAGAAGGAGAATCATGTTCAAGGCTCTTGTTTTAGTCGATAGTGCTCTTCACCAAACTGGGGCTCTTTATCTAGAACCAGATTTACGTTCTATGCTCCCCACAGAAACTTGAGTTTAGCTAATAAACTATCATCATTGACTCCCAGAATTCAACGCGCTAGAGCAGGAGGAAGGTCTCTTACCTATCTTACCTATCTTGGCTCAGTAGCATGGAATCAGCTACCCCTGGAGTAGCGCACATTGAGTAATGTTGTAATGTTTAAAAAAAAGCTTAAAGCCTGGCTTTTTGTGCAAGAATAAATGTATACTGTTTCATCTCTTCCGACCCAAGCACGCAGCAGAACACTCCTTGGAGTAGCTGAACGTGATACAAATTGCTATCATCATTCATCACCTTGTCATATTGCTAAAGTATATTTGCCTGGATAGCATTTCCCCACTTTATGTAAAACACATTTCCATGCTCCAATTATATTGCTGTGATAGGGCTGCCTTCCCCTATGATACCTCCCTAAATGCCATGGATGGTTGCCTGTTCCCTGGGATCCTTGTCTCCATGGCAGTTTGGCCGACACCCTGTGACTTCTTCTTCACTTTGCATGGTAGACTTGATTGAAACATTTGCTCCTTCTCCCTGTAATTGGGTTTACTGTTCCTACTCTCCTTCCTCATGACTCCATAGTAGGACTGGTGGGCCCATCATTTCTCATTTCTTTTTGGTGGGATTGCCTGGGCTGTAAAATACATTACCAAGTCTATCTGGCAAGTTTGTTTTAGCCTCCATGATCCTCCCATTTCTGCCCCCATGGTGGGTGTTTTTACTATACCTCCTTTTGTCTCCATGGTAATAGTGACTGTTCCCACTGATCCATCCTCAGGTTTGGCAGGTAGAATTAGACAAACGTTTCAACCCCTCGCATTGTCTCAGTTGTGGGAAATGTGGTCCCTACACTCCATCCTCATTGCTCCAAAGTAGAACTGCCTTTTGCTTTGGTCCCTCTTCCTTTTGCTATGATGTCTGCCTATTGCCTAGGATTCCTCCCCTTCTCTTCATGTTATAGTTGCCTGCTTTCCTCATATGTTTTGGCTTTTGTTATTTGTCTTTGTTTCCCCGGGGATAGAATCCCTCTCTCCCATGCTTCGTGCCTTGTTATGTCTGCCATAGGGTTTGCTAACTCTCCCCCTACCCAACTCATTGCATTCCTTTAGCTTCCATTATGTCTTACTTCATCTCTTGGAATAGATGTTTTCACTTCCATGGTCTCTTCCCACACCTCTGGCACTGGAGGAGCCATCTCTTGTGATAATTTCTGTTTCTCCAGCATTAGAGACCTGGGGCATATTTATAAGCCCCTTGCACCACCTTAGTGCTGCCATGGCATCATTTTGTTTATGGAAAGGCGGCGCTAAGGTGGCTTTTCTGCCGCATCATATTTATAAAGTGGCGCAATGCTAACATTCGGGGGGGGGGTTCGGGCGCAGGGAGGCCTGAAAAAACACGCAGTAAAATTTACAACATTTCACTGTGCCATTTTTCCCGTCATTTTTAATGCTTGCTCAAAGCAGGTGTTAAAATGACGCACCCATTATATTCACCCTGTGCTTTGCTGCACTAGCATCAACATTTCTGACGCTAGTGTAGCAAAGCGCCACAATAGTGTCAAAAAGTTTGACACTATTGTGCAAACAACCGCCATGGTGCAACGTATTGTAAATACAGCGCAACCATGTTGTTGTTAGGTGTCGATAGGGGGGGCGCAAAAAAAGTGGCACATCATCTATGATGCGTCACATTCTTGTAAAAATGCCCCTCTGGATCTCATACTGATGTCAGTCACATGATTCCATGCAACTCCTTCTATAGTCATGGTTAAAAGTGTTGTTGCCTTCCATGTCTCTCTTGATATGTTAATATTTTCCATCCTTTTTGACTCTTCTATCTGAAGTCTAACAGTCCCTCTTTTTCTCAGAAACACAGAAAGCGCAGGCGAACTAAAGCAAGACGGCCTGGACCTGAGCCCGACCTCAGTCTGGAGATGACTAACCTCTGAGAGAGCCAGATTGTTGTCCATGCCGGGGAGAAAGGGCCCAGCGACAGAATCATCAGGTGCCACCTCAAAAGCATCACATCTTTTGGAAGACGAACCACTCAGAATGTGCACCAGATCTGGTTTGGGCAGCATCTGCAGTTTGAACAATATTTAGGGGGCAGTGATCAGTGGTGTAACGAAACTGGAGGGTTCCCTCTGCAAAGTACATGGAGGGGACCCCCCTGGAACCAGTCAGGATCTCTCAGGCCAGGGGCTCGCTGACCGTGCACAGTGTACTATGCAAAGGGCCCACCCCCGCATCAGTCTGTGCTTAAATTACAGTGGTCCAAACTCAGCTGATACCTAAGACAGTGGGGCATCTGGCCACTAGCCTCCGACGTTACACTGCTCGGTCATAGCAATGCAGAAATTGTCAAAATGTGGGTCGTGCAATGTACAAAGAGCACCTCTGCAGCTGGAAATACATATGCCAAGCACTCACGTGACTCAAGAGTCGCCGCAATCTCATGCCTGGACAGATAAGACCTCCACTTTGACTGAGCAGTCTTTATTCCACATCAGTGTTACATCTGAAAACATGTTGTACATTTTATGTAATTATTGAAAATTTATGTCACTTGTTCCTTGAAATACCATAATCTCAGAAGGTCCTGCTCTGTTTTCAAATATCTTCTTAGTATAATAATATCTTCTAAATATAATACTAATTTATTAAATTTCGCCTTATTAAGACGTCTCCAAGGCTTGTATGAAAGAATCACCCTTCATGCCCTCTTCCTTTCAGCCATTGCTTTTTTCACTTAATTCTACAGACAGGCACATAGCATAGATGCCTGCGGTGTACTCTGGTCTTTTTGCTCTGCTTTTTATTACGCACAACATCGATGGCACTCTCTTTTTTGCACCATTCCTTGCTCTAATATCACATAACGTACACACCTGCAGATCAGTTTATACTTTCCCTTTATACCTCCTTCTAACATTACATGCAAACATGTGGCATGCATAACCCAACCAAACCAGGGTTTTCTGCCCTAAAATCTCCTGCATGAACAGGAATAAGCTAAAGTCTCCATTACACCAGAAGATTGTAGTTTCATGAATAGAGATAACATGTATTTACTGTATTATGTAAGGGGCAACAGTAATTGAAGTGCCAGGCTGTGGTAAACATGCGCATGAAATGCCAGTTCTGGGTAGATCACCCATAGACTGACCTTTTGGTACATTAGCATCGCCCGCTGAAGAGATTTGAGCTCATCCTGCTCTAGTTGTCATGGAGACTATACTGAAGTGATGACCAGATGTATCAAAACATGAGATTCCATGGAAGTCCACCTTCATGTCAACTATTCCACATCTTCCTGTAAATCCTAAAATGAAGATTGGAGGCTGATAACAGAATTTAACATTTTTATTAGGCATTCAGTCATTTTGTGTAGAAAGATACAGATGATCATTAGAATCACGGACATTCACTGCAAACTGAATGTGACAAACTTGAAAAAAGTTCACTTGCAAATAATACCAAGGGTTGTTTAGTGTGTGTGAATGTGAGGTGTTGTGGGATGTAAACCTTCGGGACACCTTCTTAACACTCATGGAAGTTGATGTTCGATCACTTTGCTGGCATGTCCATTAAGCAATAGGTGTTTCTCGGGTATGTTTTGGTTCTTTTTCTATGGCCCCCCATTTCATTTCTCTACATGGAGGGTAATGAGCCAAGATGAGGTTTTTTCCTCCAGCTGCAGGAGGAAAAAGAGAGATAGGAAAGGAAGAGATGAAAAAAGTGCCGGCGGGAAGAGTCTCTAGGTCTTTTCTAAGTTAGAAGAGTCTTTCTTGCTGATGGCTATCTGTTTACCTTATCCACTTCCAAGAGTGTCACTCATCCACTAATACACAGAAGGGACACACTAGCAACCTCCAGGTACTGCTGAACGTGGCCCAAACTGGATATGAATTCACTAAAAATCTAGAGAATGTTTTAGTAACATTAGCCACCCTTGAACTCTTGATGAAAGTTCAGGGCCCCACCCTTAACTCCTCAATAGTCTCCTATTGGCTAAGATTTTAAAACTCATTCCCTGCAATAATAGTAGCATTGCCAGCCACACAGAAGTCTCAAAGCACTATAACATTGGTTCTTTCTATTTACATAGCTGCTTGGTATGAAAAACATAGGAAAAACACAATGGCACACATACATGATCTTTTTGCAATACATAGTGCTCATGCACTGTTAAGTTTTCCGCACCATGAGTGAGGTATGTCATTGAATCCCACCCAGTACTTCCCATGTAGGTCAGACTACATTCCACACCCTAACAACTAGGAATTATGAACAGGCGCTCAAGAACCCAATGCAAATCAGAACAATTGCAACCTCGTCAGATGTTGGAAACACCATGTAAATTATTACAATACAGTTTTTTGATATTATTTAATTGCTCAGGCTACATGAACCAGCAATATTAGTGTATGCATGCAGATCTATGCGCATACATGTGTATGTGCAATATCAGATGTTGGAATTTTAATGTGTAGAGGACAAGAGGATTGGAGAGATGCAGAAATGTTTGGTACCAGATTATGTGAGGACTTGTATTCCTATGCTGTATTTCGTGAGGAAGAGTAATGCCTGGAAGTCTCAGATCTGCAAGAATGATCATTAAGAGTGTGGGTGTAGAAATCAGCCAAATGATGCCAAGCAGTGGGTCATGAAGGAATTGGACAGAACTGATCATGTGAAGGATCTGTCTCCTCTGTAACTATGGGAATAGAAGGTACTTTTTGATTCCTAGTGTTTATTAAGACAAGGATTACATTGGCTAGGCTTAGTTCTATTATCTTAATGGGAGTCAAGCCACGAGCTTCCACTATAAAGACGTGAGATGGTATGCGTATTCTGGCTCCTAGGATGCACAAACAGTGCTGTGTGCATTTTTGCTGCTGGTACTGGATATTGTCCATCCCAGTATCTGTCATGCACTGTTGTCAGGGCACATTAAAACTAATGCCCCCTGGACTACCGGCTGTGAGGCACAAGTACTCAGTGGAAGGTGGTGTGCATGCATGGAGTATGCCAAGGTGACAATCACGGACGAAACTATTTGTCAAGAATGGGCAACCTTTTTTGTAGTATAATCTTTGGATTACTTCCTGGTAATCTTAATTACTCTAACTCTTTATTCCTTTTCGCCAGTACTTACTATGTGTGCTTGTGATGAAATTCCTCACTGGAGTGACTGCTAACAAGCACCTCAAAAAGAAACGCAAACAAATCAGCAAAGCGCCTCGCCCCTTACTACATAAAGGGAAATGAGGTTACCAAACTTCCTGAAAATATCAAGCCTCCACAGCTTTGGTGTAAGAAATGGAAATTACCTTCTTTATCCACCTAACAAAAGTGGAAGGAAAATATTCTTTCCCTTATTTGCTTGACCAAAGTTGAGACAATAATAATTTCTCCTAATATCAAAAGATCTACCAGATCTAAATGAGAACAGAATCAGAGGAAGAAGGAAGAACAGGAAGAACAATTTCTTGAGATTTATCAAAATCAGAATTAACTTTAGGGATAAACTGAGGACTAAGTTTTGACACAACAAAATCCTCAAAGAAATGAAGATAAGGATTATTACAGATCAAAGCTGAGACTACCCCAAACCTCCTGGCACTAATCATGGACACTAACAAAACAAAACCACTGTCAAAGACAAAAACATCAGAGAAAGAAAAACTTCAGACAAAGACTCAAAGGGAGGACCTTGAAGAGGCTGCAAATATATTTGTGACCTTGGGCCTCAACAAGTCAAACCATTGAAAAGTTTAGAAACCCACCCTTCAATCTTAGAAATAGACCCCAAAGGAGAAGGTAAGGCATTGATTGTGGCTCCTGAACTCTCAAGTTAGTAGAAGATCTATGCTTGTAAAACCCCTCTTGTAAGAGCTGAGAGATAATCTCAGGGAGCAAAGGGCCATAGAAATGTCATTTCCCCGATGCCACTAGAAGAAAGACGCCCAGTGATGATCATAAGACCTACTGGTGGACAGCTTCCATGAAGCCTGATTGGAATCTGAGAAAGCAAGAGGCATACCTAAAGTCCTAAGCCATTCTCTCTCTTAACCTGCAACTGCTAACATTAATCCCTGCAAGCACTGAAGGGATAATAGAGGAGAAGCAACAATCGGATTTGGGGAGACAGAAAGAGGCCGGACCTGAGACGTGAACATTTCATCAAGAAAGGAAACCAATGTCTCTGGGGCTGAAATGAACAAACTAGAACCACCTCTTCTCCCTCCCTTTGAACTCTGGACAGAAAATGAGGAATTAGGGGAACTGGTGGAACTGGAGGAAAGGCATACAACAGGGATTTTGGACACTGGCATGTTAAAGCATCCACCCGTGCTGCCTGGAAAAATGTATGGGAAGAACAGCATTGGTCTGATCCACAAAAGCATCCACAGTAGGACTGCCAAATCTCTGACAGATCATCTGGAAAATCACCCTCAAGATTCTTAACTTCTGAGAAGAGGGAAAGACCCTGTTCAGGAAATTTGCTACAATATTGTCCTTGCCCTGGATATGAATTACTCTCAGAGAAAACAATGTTTTTTCTGCCCAATCCATTATCATCTGCATCATGCACTTGAGGGAGGTGGAGCCTGTCCCAAATTATCTGTTTATATATGACATCACCACTGCATTGTCAACTTTTACAACTATGGCCCTCATTACAACCCTGGCGGTTTGTGATAAAGCGCTGGTAATACCTCCAACAGGCTGGCGGTAAAAAAAATGGAATTATGACCACGACGGAAACCTCCCACACAGACAGCCACTTTAACACACCGACCGCCATGGTGTGTAACAACAACAAGCACCGTGGCAGAAACTGCCAACAGCCAGGCGAAAGACAATGTACCGCCCACAGTATTACAATAGGCCTATTCGTCAGCTTTTTCAGGGCGGTACCAATGACATCAAAAGCACGGTGGAAACAGTACACAGAAGGCAAAGGACTCACCTCTGGAGACTCAAGGAAGAACCATGACACCATGGAGCCCGAGTTGCACATCTTCCCCATGCTTGTATACCTCTTCATGCATGATAAACAGCAACGCCGGTGAAGACGACCACGGTAAGTACTGCCGCCTAGCACACAAGGCGGGGGAGGAAAAAGAGAGTCACACACACACACAACACGCCCAACACCATGCACACAAACAGATGCAATAACATCACATATCTACCCTTTACCCCTCAGGAATAACGCAAGGACAAAAATAATTGATTAAAGTGAGTGTAATAAGATAAAATAGTAGAAATTTGTGCTTCAAAATCAAAACAGTATATACATATTGTAGGAGGCTGGACTGGCTTGTAGTGAGTACCAAGGGGTACTTGCACCTTGCACCAGGCCCAGTTATCCCTTATTAGTGTATAGGGTGTCTAGCAGCTTAGGCTGATAGATAATGGTAGCTTAGCAGAGCAGCTTAGGCTGAACTAGGAGACGTGTGAAGCTACTACAGTACCACTTAGTGTCATATGCACAATATCATAAGAAAACACAATACACAGTTATACTAAAAATAAAGGTACTTTATTTTTATGACAATATGCCAAAGTATCTTAGAGTGTACCCTCAGTGAGAGGGTAGGAAATATACACAATATATATATACACAATAGCAAAAATATGCAGTATAGTCTTAGAAAACAGTGCAAACAATGTATAGTTACAATAGGATGCAATGGGGAAACATAGGGATAGGGGCAACACAAACCATATACTCCAAAAGTGGAATGTGAACCACGAATGGACCCCAAACCTATGTGACCTTGTAGAGGGTCGCTGGGACTATTAGAAAATAGTGAGAGTTAGAAAAATAACCCTCCCCAAGACCCTGAAAAGTGAGTGCAAAGTGCACCAAAGTTCCCCTAAGGACAAAATAGTCGTGTTAGAGGGAGAATGCAAGGAAAACACAAATCAGCAATGCAACAACGATGGATTCCTGTCTGAAGGTACCTGTGGAACAAGGGGACCAAGTCCAAAAGTCACAAGCAGCTCGGAGATGGGCAGATGCCCAAGAAATGCCAGCGGTTGGTGCAAAGAAGCTCTTACTAGGCTGAAGAACTGTGAATACTGCAGGAACGACAAGGGCTAGAGACTTCCCCTTTGGAGGATGGATCCCCCACGCCTTGGAGAGTCGTGCAGAAGTATTTTCCCGCCGGATGGATGCCAACAAGCCTTGCTACACGCAAATCGTGCGTTTGGCGTTTTTGGACGCTGCTGGGGCCCAGGAGGGACCAGGAGGTCGCAAATTGGACCTGCAGAGAGAGGGGACGTCGAGCAAGACAAAGAGCCCTCACTGAAGCAGGTAGCACCCGGAGAAGTGCCAGAAACAGGCACTACGAGGATGCGTGAAACGGTGCTCGCCGAAGTTGCACAAAGGAGTCCCACGTCGCCGGAGACCAACTTAGAAAGTCGTGCAATGCAGGTTAGAGTGCCGTGGACCCAGGCTTGGCTGTGCACGAAGGATTTCCGCCGGAAGTGCACAGGGGCCGGAGTAGCTTGCAAAGTCGCGTTTCCCAGCAATGCAGCCCAGCGAGGTGAGGCAAGGACTTACCTCCACCAAACTTGGGCTGAAGAGTCACTGGACTGTGGGGGTCACTTGGACGGTCTCGCTGGATTCGAGGGACCTCGCTCGTCGTGCTGAGAGGAGACCCAAGGGACCGGTAATGCAGCTTTTTGGTGCCTGCGGTTGCAGGGGGAAGATTCCGTCGACCCACGGGAGATTTCTTCGGAGCTTCTGGTGCAGAGAGGAGGCAGACTACCCCCACAGCATGCACAAGCAGGAAAACAGTCGAGAAGGCGGCAGGATCAGCGTTACAGAGTTGCAGTAGTCGTCTTGGCTACTATGTTGCAGGTTTGCAGGCTTCCAGCGCGGTCAGCGGTCGATTCCTTATCAGAAGGTGAAGAGGGAGATGCAGAGGAACTCGGCTGAGCTCATGCATTCGTTATCTAAAGTTTCCCTAGAGACAGAGACCCTAAATAGCCAGAAAAGAGGGTTTGGCTACCTAGGAGAGAGGAAAGGCTACTAACACCTGAAGGAGCCTATCACAAGGAGTCTCTGACGTCACCTGGTGGCACTGGCCACTCAGAGCAGTCCAGTGTGCCAGCAGCACCTCTGTTTCCAAGATGGCAGAGGTCTGGAGCACACTGGAGGAGCTCTGGACACCTCCCAGGGGAGGTGCAGGTCAGGGGAGTGGTCACTCCCCTTTCCTTTGTCCAGTTTCGCGCCAGAGCAGGGGCTAAGGGGTCCCTGAACCGGTGTAGACTGGTTTATGCAGAATTGGGCACATCTGTGCCCAACAAAGCATTTCCAGAGGCTGGGGGAGGCTACTCCTCCCCTGCCTTCACACCATTTTCCAAAGGGAGAGGGTGTCACACCCTCTCTCAGAGGAAGTTATTTGTTCTGCCATCCTGGGCCAGGCCTGGCTGGACCCCAGGAGGGCAGCTGCCTGTCTGAGGGGTTGGCAGCAGCAGCAGCTGCAGAGAAACCCCAGGAAGGGCAGTCTGGCAGTACCAGGGTCTGTGCTACAGACCACTGGGATCATGGAATTGTACCAACAATGCCAGGATGGCATAGAGGGGGCAATTCCATGATCATAGACATGTTACATGGCCATATTCGGAGTTACCATGGTGAAGCTACATATAGGTAGTGACCTATATGTAGTGCACGCGTGTAATGGTGTCCCCGCACTCACAAAGTTCAGTGAATTGGCTCTGAACAATGTGGGGGCACCTTGGCTAGTGCCAGGGTGCCCTCACACTAAGTAACTTTGCACCTAACCTTTACCAGGTAAAGGTTAGACATATAGGTGACTTATAAGTTACTTAAGTGCAGTGTAAAATGGCTGTGAAATAACGTGGACGTTATTTCACTCAGGCTGCAGTGGCAGGCCTGTGTAAGAATTGTCAGAGCTCCCTATGGGTGGCAAAAGAAATGCTGCAGCCCATAGGGATCTCCTGGAACCCCAATACCCTGGGTACCTCAGTACCATATACTAGGGAATTATAAGGGTGTTCCAGTAAGCCAATGTAAATTGGTAAAATTGGTCACTAGCCTGTTAGTGACAATTTGAAAGTAATGAGAGAGCATAACCACTGAGGTTCTGGTTAGCAGAGCCTCAGTGAGACAGTTAGGCACCACACAGGGAACATATACATGCACACCTATGAGCACTGGGGCCCTGTGTGACAGGGTCCCAGTGACACATACATATAGGCCACAAACCTATGAGCACTGGGGTCCTGACCAGCAGGATCCCAGTGACACATAACAACCATACTGAAAACATAGTGTTTTCACTATGAGCACTGAGGCCTGGCTATCAGGATCCCAGTGAGACAGTGAAAACAGTGACAAACACCCTGACATACACTCACAAACAGGCTAAAAGTGGGGGTAACAAGGCTAGAAAGAGGCTACCTTCTCACACAACCCCCCCCCAAACGAAGGACAATAAGGCTAACCTTGGCCAGTTGAGACTTTATTGTCTAAGTGGTGATAAGTAGAGAGTAGCTCTGCAATAGACTGGTTACTCCCTTTATCATCCACTATATGGTTACTTCCCTGTGGGGATGTAAACCACCCTGTTTGAAGTTTTTTAGCTAAGCAACAATGTGAAGATGTATTTTCAGAGTTTCTATCAGTAAGTTTTAGTTTAGAGCAGTGGGAATTGTCCACTGAACCTATTTGTAGTGATGGAAATGCCAGACAGGGATGCTGTCTCAGAAAAGCCATAGCTGGGCAAAAACTTTGTCCATCTGGCTGGAAGAGAGAACAGGGATGCTGTTTCTCTTGAGTTGGAGCAGGGCAGGGATGCTGTCCTATCAGCTCAACACTAGGGCAGGGATGCTGTCCTAAGTGTTGTGAGGCAGTGCAGAGTTTCTGCACTAAAGTTTCTCTGGGAGGGTTGGAGGGATGCTCCATGTTAACTAAAATGGTGCTCTTTTTCTCACCAATGTTAGTTATCCCACAGAGAGGTACTTCTACCTCAGGGAGTCCAGCTTTGCCAGCTGATGATTCCCTTGGAACAGGTGCCACCCTAGGAGAGGTTTCTCCCACCACAGGAATAGTATCCTGAATGGTAGGGTGGTTAGGGGATACTGTGATACCCTTTTTACCTGTTGATGGAGAGGGATCCTGAGTTTTCAGGCCTTCTCTCCTTTGCTTTTTCATTTCAGTAGAAATGAGAGGGAACAATTCCTCAGGGATGCCCAGCATGGCTGCATGGGCATAAAACTCTACATCAGCCCAACCTGAGGCCTCTAGGTCATTACCTAAGAGACAGTCTACAGGTAAGCTAGGTGATACCACCACCTGCTTAGGGCCAGTAACTCCACCCCAACTAAACTGAATTATAGCTAAGGGAAGAAACTTAGTGGAGTTATGGACATCAATAATCTTATACTGTTGTCCAATGATGTGTTGATCAGGGTGCACTAGGTTGTCAGTCACCAAAGTGAAACTGGCACCTGTGTCCCTGTAGGCCAAGGCCTCAACACCATTTATTGAAACTGTCTGCTTGTACTTATCCATTGTAAGGGGACAAGCAGCCAGTGTGGCAAGGCCAATGCCACTAGGTGTGACAGAAACTGTCTTGGGACTGATTACATCAGTTTCCACTATGGACCCATAAGTGAACCCAACTACACCCTTTGCTTGACTGTTGCCAGCAGTCCCACCACTAGTACCACTACTGCTAGGGGCACTAGAGCTTGATGTATTAGTGGTGGTAGGCTCAGGGGGTTTACCTGGACAGGACTTATCCCCTGGCCTATGGCCTCTATTTTTACACACAAAGCACCAAGGCTTTTTAATGTGTGCAGGTTGGGAAGAAGAGGAAGAATTTGTTTTATCCCCACCCTCTGAAGAGTGTTTAAGATTTGAAGTGGGATCTTTGGTTTTACCCTTATCCCCATGCTTATCTTGAGATTTTTCACCATCTTTCTTCTTATTGCCATCTTTGTCACCCCCTGTATGAACTTTTCTGTTCACCCTTGTTCTGACCCATTTGTCTGCCTTCTTTCCCAATTCTTGGGGAGAGGTCAGATCAGAGTCTACCAGGTACTGGTGCAACAAATCAGACACACAATTATTAAGTATATGCTCTCTCAGGATTGTGTTATACAGGCTTTCATAATCAGTAACTTTACTGCCATGTAACCACCCCTCCAAGGCCTTCACTGAATGGTCAATGAAATCAACCCAGTCTTGTGAAGACTCCTTTTTGGTCTCTCTGAACTTTATCCTGTACTGTTCAGTGGTTAAGCCATAACCATCCAGGAGTGCATTCTTAAGAACTGTAAAATTATTGGCATCATTTTCTTTCACAGTAAGGAGTCTATCCCTACCCTTTCCACTAAATGATAGCCATAGGATAGCAGCCCACTGCCTTTGAGGGACATCCTGTACAACACAGGCCCTCTCAAGTGCAGCAAACCACTTGTTAATGTCATCCCCCTCCTTATAAGGGGGAACTATCTTGTGCAGATTCCTGGAATCATGCTCTTTTGCAGGATGACTATGGGGAATACTGCTGCTGCCACCATGGGTTTCTAAACCCAACTTCTGTCTTTCCCTCTCTATTTCTAAAGACTGTCTATCCAAATCCAGCTGTTGCTTCTTGAGCTTCAGTCTGGTTTGCTCCACTCTCAATCTATTGAGCTCCCTTTCTAACAATCTGTCATCAGGGTGGGTGGGAGGGACATTTCTAGATACAGAGGTATGATGGGAATGAACAGAAGGAGACCTGTCCCTTACCAAGGGCACCCTAACAGCTTGGCTACCAGCATAATGTGAGAGCACATCATCAGTATGATGTGATTCAACCTCTGTACCAACTATGCTAGACTGTCTAGTAATGGGCAGGCTGAGAAGTTTCTTTCCTGAACCTTTTCCTGGGGGAGTCCCTGGATCAGATTGAGAACCATTAGCTACTTTTTCTACAGATTGGGCACTTATGGCCTTATCCTGTACTCTAAGCATATTAATTAACAGTTCTAAGGAAGGATTCTTCCCTACACTCAAACCTCTCTCTATGCAGAGACTCCTTGCTCCTTTCCAGCTAAGGTGATCATATGCAAGTTTGGACAGTTCAACTTTTTGGCCTGTGCCAGACATTTTTAGAGAGAGTTAAAGTGATAGACAAAGAGAAAAAAGTTTTCAGAACTTTTTGGAAAGACAGAAAAAAAACTTTTTAAACTTTTAAAAACTTTTTGAAAGTTTAGAAGTACTTTTCAGCACTTAGAAAAGAGTGAAAAGAGGAAATGCAAAACTTTTTGGCTATGTGTATATACACTGACCTTGTTTTGTATATTTTTCTCTTATGAAAAGTACAATGACAAGAGTGGTAAGTAGTCTCAAAGCACTTATCCCACCGCTGCACAACCAACGTAGGAGGCTGGACTGGCTTGTAGTGAGTACCAAGGGGTACTTGCACCTTGCACCAGGCCCAGTTATCCCTTATTAGTGTATAGGGTGTCTAGCAGCTTAGGCTGATAGATAATGGTAGCTTAGCAGAGCAGCTTAGGCTGAACTAGGAGACGTGTGAAGCTACTACAGTACCACTTAGTGTCATATGCACAATATCATAAGAAAACACAATACACAGTTATACTAAAAATAAAGGTACTTTATTTTTATGACAATATGCCAAAGTATCTTAGAGTGTACCCTCAGTGAGAGGATAGGAAATATACACAATATATATATACACAATAGCAAAAATATGCAGTATAGTCTTAGAAAACAGTGCAAACAATGTATAGTTACAATAGGATGCAATGGGGAAACATAGGGATAGGGGCAACACAAACCATATACTCCAAAAGTGGAATGTGAACCACGAATGGACCCCAAACCTATGTGACCTTGTAGAGGGTCGCTGGGACTATTAGAAAATAGTGAGAGTTAGAAAAATAACCCTCCCCAAGACCCTGAAAAGTGAGTGCAAAGTGCACCAAAGTTCCCCTAAGGACAAAATAGTCGTGTTAGAGGGAGAATGCAAGGAAAACACAAATCAGCAATGCAACAACGATGGATTCCTGTCTGAAGGTACCTGTGGAACAAGGGGACCAAGTCCAAAAGTCACAAGCAGCTCGGAGATGGGCAGATGCCCAAGAAATGCCAGCGGTTGGTGCAAAGAAGCTCTTACTAGGCTGAAGAACTGTGAATACTGCAGGAACGACAAGGGCTAGAGACTTCCCCTTTGGAGGATGGATCCCCCACGCCTTGGAGAGTCGTGCAGAAGTATTTTCCCGCCGGATGGATGCCAACAAGCCTTGCTACACGCAAATCGTGCGTTTGGCGTTTTTGGACGCTGCTGGGGCCCAGGAGGGACCAGGAGGTCGCAAATTGGACCTGCAGAGAGAGGGGACGTCGAGCAAGACAAAGAGCCCTCACTGAAGCAGGTAGCACCCGGAGAAGTGCCAGAAACAGGCACTACGAGGATGCGTGAAACGGTGCTCGCCGAAGTTGCACAAAGGAGTCCCACGTCGCCGGGGACCAACTTAGAAAGTCGTGCAATGCAGGTTAGAGTGCCGTGGACCCAGGCTTGGCTGTGCACGAAGGATTTCCGCCGGAAGTGCACAGGGGCCGGAGTAGCTTGCAAAGTCGCGTTTCCCAGCAATGCAGCCCAGCGAGGTGAGGCAAGGACTTACCTCCACCAAACTTGGGCTGAAGAGTCACTGGACTGTGGGGGTCACTTGGACGGTCTCGCTGGATTCGAGGGACCTCGCTCGTCGTGCTGAGAGGAGACCCAAGGGACCGGTAATGCAGCTTTTTGGTGCCTGCGGTTGCAGGGGGAAGATTCCGTCGACCCACGGGAGATTTCTTCGGAGCTTCTGGTGCAGAGAGGAGGCAGACTACCCCCACAGCATGCACAAGCAGGAAAACAGTCGAGAAGGCGGCAGGATCAGCGTTACAGAGTTGCAGTAGTCGTCTTGGCTACTATGTTGCAGGTTTGCAGGCTTCCAGCGCGGTCAGCGGTCGATTCCTTATCAGAAGGTGAAGAGGGAGATGCAGAGGAACTCGGCTGAGCTCATGCATTCGTTATCTAAAGTTTCCCTAGAGACAGAGACCCTAAATAGCCAGAAAAGAGGGTTTGGCTACCTAGGAGAGAGGAAAGGCTACTAACACCTGAAGGAGCCTATCACAAGGAGTCTCTGACGTCACCTGGTGGCACTGGCCACTCAGAGCAGTCCAGTGTGCCAGCAGCACCTCTGTTTCCAAGATGGCAGAGGTCTGGAGCACACTGGAGGAGCTCTGGACACCTCCCAGGGGAGGTGCAGGTCAGGGGAGTGGTCACTCCCCTTTCCTTTGTCCAGTTTCGCGCCAGAGCAGGGGCTAAGGGGTCCCTGAACCGGTGTAGACTGGTTTATGCAGAATTGGGCACATCTGTGCCCAACAAAGCATTTCCAGAGGCTGGGGGAGGCTACTCCTCCCCTGCCTTCAAACCATTTTCCAAAGGGAGAGGGTGTCACACCCTCTCTCAGAGGAAGTTATTTGTTCTGCCATCCTGGGCCAGGCCTGGCTGGACCCCAGGAGGGCAGCTGCCTGTCTGAGGGGTTGGCAGCAGCAGCAGCTGCAGAGAAACCCCAGGAAGGGCAGTCTGGCAGTACCAGGGTCTGTGCTACAGACCACTGGGATCATGGAATTGTACCAACAATGCCAGGATGGCATAGAGGGGGCAATTCCATGATCATAGACATGTTACATGGCCATATTCGGAGTTACCATGGTGAAGCTACATATAGGTAGTGACCTATATGTAGTGCACGCGTGTAATGGTGTCCCCGCACTCACAAAGTTCAGTGAATTGGCTCTGAACAATGTGGGGGCACCTTGGCTAGTGCCAGGGTGCCCTCACACTAAGTAACTTTGCACCTAACCTTTACCAGGTAAAGGTTAGACATATAGGTGACTTATAAGTTACTTAAGTGCAGTGTAAAATGGCTGTGAAATAACGTGGACGTTATTTCACTCAGGCTGCAGTGGCAGGCCTGTGTAAGAATTGTCAGAGCTCCCTATGGGTGGCAAAAGAAATGCTGCAGCCCATAGGGATCTCCTGGAACCCCAATACCCTGGGTACCTCAGTACCATATACTAGGGAATTATAAGGGTGTTCCAGTAAGCCAATGTAAATTGGTAAAATTGGTCACTAGCCTGTTAGTGACAATTTGAAAGTAATGAGAGAGCATAACCACTGAGGTTCTGGTTAGCAGAGCCTCAGTGAGACAGTTAGGCACCACACAGGGAACATATACATGCACACCTATGAGCACTGGGGCCCTGTGTGACAGGGTCCCAGTGACACATACATATAGGCCACAAACCTATGAGCACTGGGGTCCTGACCAGCAGGATCCCAGTGACACATAACAACCATACTGAAAACATAGTGTTTTCACTATGAGCACTGAGGCCTGGCTATCAGGATCCCAGTGAGACAGTGAAAACAGTGACAAACACCCTGACATACACTCACAAACAGGCTAAAAGTGGGGGTAACAAGGCTAGAAAGAGGCTACCTTCTCACACATATATACAAATGAAGGGACACTGCCCAGTCCTCAATGTCCGTGGGCCACAAGGCCACATCACATAAGCCAAGGCCCCACTTGACTCCTGCAACAACATGGAGAGAACACTGCAGGGGCATCAGGTCGAAAATACACTGGCAACTCAGGGGACAGGGAACAGGGGGCACCTCAGCCGGAAGATGGTACAACACCACTGGTCCTGGAGGGGGCTACATGCCCCGTGCGATGTCCTGGGGAGTGCAAAGCCACAGTCTCTCAAGTGGGTGGTTTGCCCACTGCTTGGTCCTGGGGAGTGCAAAGCAACAGTCTCTTAAGTGGGTGATTTGCCCACTGCTTGGTCCTGGGGAGTGCAAAGCCACAGTCTCTCAAGTGGGAGGTTTGCCCACTGCTTGGTCCTGGGGAGTGCAAAGCCACAGTCTCTCAAGTGGGTGGTTTGCCCACTGCTTGGTCCTGGGGAGTGCAAAGCCACAGTCTCTCAAGTGGGTGGTTTGCCCACTGGTTCTGGAGGGGGTCTTGTGTCCAATGTGCTTCATCCTGGCAGGGAGGGGGTGAGTCGATGGCTGCTTCCACTGGTTCGGGAGGGGGCCTTGTGCCCAGTGTGCTTCATCCTGGCAAGGAGGGGGTGAATGGATGGTTTCTTCCACTGGTTCTGAAGGGAGCCTGGTGCCAGGTGTGCTTCATCCTGGCAAGGAGGGGGTGAGTGGATGGCTTGTTCCACTGGTTCTGGAGGGGGCGTTGTACCCAATGTGCTTCAACCTGGCAAGGAGTGGGTGAGGGGATGGCTTCTTTCACTGGTTCTGGCAGTGGCCTGGTGCCCTATGATGCAGCACTTGGGGAGTGCAAGGTCACAGTCTCTCACCTGGGTTTCACACCTACAGGATTTGTAGGGTCCTGGACGCACTACAGCCCATGGAGGCAGGACTACACACTGCCCGCCGGCGGTGATGGCTGCTCAGTAGTGGCAGTGGCAGTGCTGGTTTCGGGAATGCCAGTGGTAGGGGGAGGCTCCAGCCCATCCCCTGCAGCCTCGGACGACTGCCCACTGGGGCTGCTGCTGCTGGTGGCAGTGCTGGCAGTGGTGGGGGGAGGCTCCAGCCCATTCCCTGCAGCCTCGGACGGCTGCCTACTGGGGCTGCTGCTAGCAGTGGTGCTGGTGGAGGTGCTGATGTCGGGGATGCCAGTGGTGGGGGGAGGACCAGGCCTCCTGTCCTTCCTGCCTGCAGGTGCAGACCCCTTGCCCTTCCCTTTTGCAGCTGGTGGTGCCTCCTTGCCCTTCCTCTTGGCAGCTGGTGGTTCCTCCTTGACCATTCTCTTGGCAGCTGGTGGTGCCTTCTTGCCCTTCCTCTTGGCAGCTGGTGGTACCTTTTTGCCCTTCCCCTTGGCAGCTGGTGCAGGCACACTGTCAGTGCTGATGGCTGGTTCCTTTGAGCCTCTCCCACCAGCAGTAGCTACTGACACTATTGTGGCCGTGGACTGGGTGGCTGAGGTGCTCGCCTGGGTTCTGACTACCCTGGCCCGACGTGAAGGACAGGGGGAGGGGTAGGGAAGAGGTCAACGGCAGAAAGGAAAAGCTTCTTAGGGACAATGGGACGGGAAGAGGGTGAAGGTTTGGAAGTGGAGGAAGAGGGAGTGGTTGTAGGAGGTGTCTGTCTGCTGTGTTTGGATGAAGGTGCATGGGTTGGATGCTGTTGTGAGGTGGATGACTGTTGGGTGTCTGAGTGCTTGTGTTTGTGTACTTTGGGAGGAGGGGGCACAGACACAGTGGAAAAGGACACAGGGGACGTGTGCATGGATGTGGTGGTGGTGACTGCCAGTGAGGGGCGAGTGGTGATAGGCGAGATGATGATGGGGGTAGTGGATGAGGATGTAGTGCATGCAGGTGTGAGTGGAGACGCTACTGGCAGGGTGGTGGCCGACGAGGAGAAGGGGGACACAGTGGAGGCAGTGGATGTTCGTATGTCTGCATCTGGATGGTGTTTGTGTGAGTGCCTGTGGGATGATGTGTGGTGCTTGTGTTTGCCTGAGCCACTCCTGTGTGTTGTCTTGGGTGCATGCTGGTCTGAATGTGTGCTTGGGATAGGCTGGGGTTGAGGGGAATGGGAATGGGTAGAGGAAGTTGGAGGGGGGAGGCTAGAGACAGGGACAATGGCTGCCATCAGGGGGGAGGCCAGAGCCTGGATTGATCTCTGTTGGGCCGCCATGCCAGAATGAATGCCCTCCAGGAATGCATTTGTTTGTTGCAAATGGGCTGCCAGCCCCTGGATGGCATTCACTATGGTTGACTGCCCAACAGAGATGGATCGCAGGAGGTCAATAGCCTCCTCACTCAAGGCAGCAGGGCTTACTGGGGCAGGGCCTGAGGTGCCTGGGCCGAAAGAGATGCCCAACCTCCTGGGAGAGCAGGCACGGGAAACTCGCTGAGGGGCTGCTGGGAGGGCAGTGCTGGTACGGGGTATGGCGGCTGTACCTGTAGTTGGGGTGGGCACAGAGGTGGCCGCCACCAGCAGGGAGCTTCCATCGGAGGAGGTATCACTATCAGAACTGTCCCCTCCTGTCTCCGCCGTGGTGCTCCCCTCGCCCTCCATCCCACTAGTGCCGTCACCGTCGGTGGATTCGGCCTCCTGGGCCCTGTGGGATGCAGCTCCCTCCGTCGCTGGTGCCTCTGCTCCTCCGCCAGATGATGCTAATGCACATAAGGACAGGGTGACAAAACAAAAAGGGGGGGAAGAGACAAAGGATACACTCGGTCAATGGCAGCAACAACACCACTGTTGGTGTACACAACACACACACACAGAGAACAGCCCTACGCACTAGGCAAAGCACTACCAGTCACAATGCTAGTCACCAGCCCATGGACAGGAATACCTAACGCCAATAGCAGCATACCTGACACCCACAGACCCCTGCCCAGTAGTGGATGCCTACCAGCTTGGTAGGAGGTGGTGTTCATCAGCCCCTGCCCAACATGGGACCTACCCTGCAATGTCCAGCCTGGCCTAGGGGGCACCAAGAGGCCCACTTCCCCCACCCAGAGACTACCCCACCACGGTTGTACGACGGAACACCGATTTCCTAAACAACTAGTGCCTTAACAACAAGGTCGGAACACCGACCTCGTTGCTACTACTAATGATTTTACCATGAATGCCTTAACAACGATTTTCGTTGTAAAGGCATTCCTGATAAAAGCATTACTAATAGGCACCATTGACCCTTCATCCCAAACCAAAAACGCCCCAACCCCGCCCCAAAACCTAAAACCCCCTGACCCCCCCACCCCCTCCCCAAAACCAAAAACGCCCCACCCCCCAACCTCGCCCCAAAACCTAAAACCCCCTGACTCCCCACCCCCTCCCCAAAACCAAAAACGCCCCACCCCCCAACCCCGCCCCAAAACCTAAAACCCCCTGACCCCCCACCCCCTCCCCAAAACCAAAAACACCCCACCCCCCAACCCCGCCCCAAAACCTAAAACCTCCTAACACCCCACCCCCTCCCCAAAACCAAAAACGCCCCACCCCCCCAACCCCGCCCCAAAACCTAAGACCCCCTAACCCCCACCTCCTCCCCAAAACCAAAAACACCCCACCCCCCCCAACCCCGCCCCAAAACCTAAAACCCCGACCCCCCACCCCCTCCCAAAACTAAAAAACCCCCACTTACCTTAGTCGACCCCTTGTCACCTGCTTCCTCCTCCTTCGCCAACTCCCTTCTTTGTACCTTAACCACACATGTTCGTAGTTCAGAACATACGTAGTTAAGGCACAAAATAACGGAGTCGTGGTTAAAAAAAGCGTTGTTGCGCTTTCGTTAACCACGACTTCGTTAAAAAGACTTCGTAATAAAGGATGTTTTCCCCCCACCACACGCAAGTGGTATATTGGGAAACTGTACTCACCCCCTTGTGGCTGCTGTAATGCCCTCAAGCGCCCATCTACCTCCGGATAGGCCACCACCAGTATGCAGGCCATCAAGGGGGTCAGGGTTCGACGGGCTCCCCTTCCTCGTTGGGAGGCCATCCCCAGCTGGGCCTACGCCGTCTTCCTTGCCCCGCGTCTCAGCTCCTCCCACAGTTTCGGACAGTGGGTGCTCCGCCTGCTGTAGACCCCCAGGGTCAGCACGTCCTTGGTGATGGCACGCCATAGAACCTTTTTTCTGATGGGGGCTGACCTGCAGAAAAATAAACATAGAAAAAGGTATCAGTCATACCATCTGGCCTGTTACACTGATGGCCCACCATATCCCTCACATCTCCTTACGCACAGACTTTGCCTACCATACACGTAGCACGCTGCCCAGAACCCTTCCACCAACACCCCCCACATGAGGCCCTCACACATAGCACTCCATGCATCCATGCACCGTGCATCGTGCTCACAGTGTACTCATCTGTTGGTCTGGAGACCCATACAGCATTCGGTACTGGGGTAGGACCCCATCCACCGGTCTCTCCAACTCCGCAGCGGTGAAGGCAGGGGTCCTTTCCCCAGTGACACGAGCCATTGTGGGTTCCAGACACAGGTCACAGCAGCACTTGCAGTGTAGGCTCTCTCCTGTTGAAGGTCAGGTAGCAAGTGAGTGCACAGATAGAAAATGGTGGTCACGTCCGCTGCGGTGCGTACTGTCACCGCCTGCGTTCATCACTATTGGCCAGTGTAACCCATAGGGCCCAATGACAACCAACGCGGAGTTGCACAGCGGTACTCGACTGACTCCCGCAACGGCGCACAACATCAGCGGCATTACTTTATTTCCACATGTCCATCCACACAGGACAGGCCGATGCCATTTCAGGGAGGTGCAGGCCATGGCACCTAACTGCGTCACAGTACACATAGGCACCATTTGGGCCTATCCAACAACATACTGTTCAAGTCACAACATGCAATGCAGTGTAGTGTTTGGAAATGTGGAATACTGACCAGCTGCTCACCGTTTTGCCCCCTAGATTACAACTGCTGCAGATGAATAGGAGGTGGAGACATCCCCCCTTGTACAGACCCCTAGTGGACTTGGCAACAATGGAAGACAGGCACATTATCCTCACCTATAGACTTGACAGGGCCACAATCAAAGAGCCGTGTGCCCAACTGGAGCCTGACCTGATATCTGCTATCCGTCACCCCACTGGGATCCCCCCTATTGTGCAAGTCCTATCTGTGCTCCATTTCTTGCCAACTGGCTCCTTCCAAGTGACAGTGGGCTTGGCAGTAGGAATGTCTCAGCCAATGTTCTCAATAGTGCTGACCAGAGTGTTGTCTGCCCTGATTAAACACATGCGCAGCTACATTGTTTTCCCCCAGGTGGAGGATTTGGCCACAGTGAAAGCTTACTTCTATGCAATGGGACATATCATCAACATTATTGGGGCTATTGATGGTACACATATTGCATTTGTACCCCCCCGGTGCAATGAACAGGTCTTCAGAAATCGAAAGAACTTTCACTCAATGAATGTGCAGATAGTGTGCCTGGCGGACCAGTACATCTCCCATGCCAATGCAAAGTATCCTGGGTCTGTGCATGATGCCTATATCCTGAGGAATAGCAGCATCCCATATGTGATGGCTCTCAACTCCAGAGGCACCGGGTGTGGCTAATAGGTGAGCCCATGGTTCCCACCCAGTATATGTTGTAGTATGGGTATGGTGTAGGCCATAAGGGTTAGTGTTTGGCTAACAGGTATTACTCGATATTTGCAGGTGACTCTGGTTACCTCAACCTCTCATGGCTACTGACCCCTGTGAGGAATCCCAGGGCAAGGGCAGAGGAACGTTACAATGAGGCACATGGGCAAACAAGAAGGATCATAGAGAGGACATTCGGCCTCCTGAAGGCCAGGTTTCGTTGCCTCCATCTAACAGGTGGATCCCTGTACTACTCACCCAAGAAGGTGTGTCAGATCCTCGTGGCATGCTCCACGTTGCATAACCTTGCCTTGAGACGCCAGGTAACTTTTCTGCAGGAGGATGAGGCTGGAGATGAGCGTGTGGCAGTAGTGGACCCTGTGGACAGTGAAGATGAGGAGGCAGAGGATGAGGATGAGGACAACAGAGCAGCTATTATACAACAGTACTTCCAGTGACACACGGGTAAGACACTGTTACTTCACTTTTCATTGACAGTTTTGTATTTGACATTGTACATGGCAGGCAGATTCTCCCAATTCTATGGCCACTTACTGTACCCTTTGGCATCTCTATTTTCAAATATCTGTGCCCCACTCTATCACCTGGTGTGTTGACTGCAGCCAACTACAGGTCATTCCTATGTATACATTACTGTACAGTTGTCTTGCAGTGTTTTAAGCTTGTTAAACTAATACATATTTCAATCATTTGACAGACTCCATACTTGTATTTTTTCAGAGGGTGTTTATTTAAGTGCTAATAAGTAGAGGGGTATGTGCAGTGGGCTTGGGTGATGGTGGAGGAAAGTCCAAGATAGGGGACAGTCTATTGATATAACAGGTGCATTGTCCAAGGGGGCATAGGAAGTGGAGCAATGACAGTTGAAGGTGGACAGGGTGACAGAGTGGGACACAAGGGTGACATTCAGGACAGTCTTATTTCCTAGCGGGGGTCTTGGCAATGTTCTCTGTCTTCTGCCTGGATCGCAGGGACCATTTGTGGTGTGGTTCTCCTTCTGCAGGGGGAGGGGTGCTGGTGGCCTGTTGTTCCTGGGGGGGGGGGGCTCCTGTCTACTAGCGGCAGCGGAGGTAGAGGGCTGTTCATCAGTGTGGCTGGTGTCAGGGGCCCGGTGGTGTGCCACGGCCTCCCTCATGGTGTGGATGTCCTTCAGGTCCTCCCTGATCCCCAGGCACTGTCCCTACTGCAGCCGCTGGGTCTCCTGCAACTTGTCCAGTATCTGGCCAATCATATCCGGGGAATGGTAGTATGCTCCTCAGAATGTTAGTGAGTGCCTCCTGGAGAGTAGGTTCCCAGGGTCTGTCCTCTCCCTGTTGCACATCAGTCCTCCCAGCTTCCCTGTTGTCCTGTGCCTCAGTCGCCCGTGTGCCCACTGCCACTGACCCCAGGTCCCTGATCATCCTGTGTTTGTGGTGTGCCCTGGAGTCTCTGTAGTGGTGGACACACTGCTGATTGACGTGTCCTTAGGGCAGAGGTATGGGCCCGCTGGGTGGGTGCTGTGCTGGTGTTTCCTGAGGGGAGAGGCTCTGTGGTGGTATGGGACTGTGCCTGGGTAACCAACTTTCCGGAGATCTCTGATGGGCCAGGTTGGTCATCCAGATCCAGGCATCCAGAGCTGCTGTCATCACTGTGGGCCTCTTCTGGGTGGAGGAGGGGGGACTGGATGTTGCTGGCGCCTCCTCTCCGTTGACATTGGGTGGGGGACCTGTGGGGAAGTAAATGCAGTGTTATTGTTTCTGCGTGTGACATCTTGTGCATGGGTGTGTTGCCCTGTATGGTTGTGATTGCCCTGTCAGCTTTGCCTTGTGTGAGTAGTGATTTTGTGGGCTAGGTGATTCTTTCTAATGTGCATGCTTTAGTGATGGGTGTCCATGCAGGGCTGTGAGTGATGCCCATGCATTGGTGGTGAATGCAGGGCTTGGTATTGGGATGGGTGGGTTGTGATGGTGGGGTATATGTGAGGTGGTGGGATGATGGGGTGAGGATAGGGGTGGGGGTTTGTGATGGCATGCAGGTAGGGGGGGTGATAGTAATAGAGATTTGACTTACCAGAGTCCAGTCCTTCTGCTACTCCTTCCAGGCCCTCAGGATGCAGTATTGCCAAGACTTGCTCCTCCCATTTTGTTAGTTGTGGGGGAGGAGGTGGGGGTCCACCGCCAGTCCTCTGTACAGCTATCTGGTGTCTTGCAACCATGGAACGTACCTTCGCCCCTAGGTCGTTCCACCTCTTCCTGATGTCATCCCTTGTTCTGAGGTGCTGTCCCACGGCGTTGACCCTGTCCATGATTCTCTGCCATAGCTCCATCTTCCTTGTATTGGATGTCTGTTGCACCTGTGATCCGAATAGCTGTGGCTCTACCCGGATGATTTTCTCCACCATGACCCTTAGCTCCTCCTAGGGAGAACCTGGGGTGTCTTTGTGGTGCCATGGGTGTAGTGTGTGTGGTGTGTGTGAGGGTGGGTCGGGTGATGTGTTGGGGTGTCTGCTGTAATGTGCGTGGATGGTGTATGGGTGATGGTGTTATGTGGCTCTGGTCTGTCGGTGCTCTTGGTGTCTCTCTCTCTCTCTGTTGTCAATTTATTTGAGTCGTAAAGGGTTGTGCGTAGTGTGGGTGTGTCTTTTATAGTGGTGTGGGTGTATGGGTGTGGTGTGTATGTGTATCAGGTATGTGTAGTTTGAATTGTCAAATGTAGTGTTGTTTTGTATGTGTGTGTGTGTATTTTGAGCGCAGCGGTATGTACTGCCAATGGTTTACCGCGGTTGAATGTCCTACACAGTGATTTGTGGGTCATAATGCTGTAGGCATAGTTCTGTTGGCGTCACGGTGTGGGTTTTGGTACCGCCAGTTTATCACTGACCTTTGGGCTGGCGGTGTTGTGTGTATGGCTGTATAGTGATGGATTGCTATGTGTGGGTCATAATATGGGTAGCCGTAAACCGTTGCGGTGGCGGTATGTTGGTGGCAGTCGGCATGGCGGTAAGTGGGACTTCCCACCAATGTCATAATGAGGGCCTATGTCCTTTTAAAGGATTTGTGATTCAAACCTCCTGAAAGTCATCCAAATAGCTCTGAGTTCTTTCAAATTGGAAGAATGGAGACTCTCTTGAATCACCCAAATTCTTTGTACTGCTTCCTTGTTGCTGGCACCTAATGTTATCATCAAAAATTGATGTGGAGAAACAGAGATTACCGTCTCCAGTTTGGCCAGCACCAACCACAACTGAAGCTGATTCTCGGGGAATGAGCTATCATAATGAGGAGCTTGAAATTGCTGGAAGTTGGAAGACAGCAACAGTGAATATAGAAAATTAGAAGCTCCAAGTGTTGTCTGGCCAATGAACAACGAACAGAAAAGTCGCTTAAAGAAAATAAAACAAGAAAAATCATACTTTAGAATAAAGAGCAAGCCTTGCCACAAAGACATTTTAAAGGAACTATAAGGAACAGAGAAGACTTACAATGCTCCCCGGATTTGTAAGAACTCTGTTGCCCAAACCTAAATCTGTCCGGAACCAAGCTTCGTTATATACTAGGCTTTAGAAAGGCATCAGACTCACAATTGCCAATGTTTGTTACCCAATGCAAATCTTAGAAACCTCTGATGATGAGGGGCAATGAGTACATGAAAATAGGCAACCTATAGATCCAAGGATGCTAGGTAGCCACATAAAGAGCAACAGGAATTACTTGCTGAAGAGAGTTCATCTTGACATTTTTTTATTTTTTATGATTCAGGTCCTTTAGGTCAATGATAAGGCAATACTCTGAGAATTTCTTCACCAGAAAATCCAACCTCGAGTTCTTACTGACTCTGGAACAGACACAATAGCTCTCCTCTGAAAGAACAAAACTACGTTCTCCTCTGTTGCATGACACTTCTCTGAAATTTGGGAGGCTGAGTCAAAAGGAAAATTCTCTGGAGGGAGAGACTGGAATTCTAAGGAGTAGCCCCTGGAAACCACCTGAAGAACCCAGTTGTCTTTGATTAGGCCCTGCAACATATTGAAACAAGCATTTTCAATGCACTGGGGTCTCGCATTTGTCGGAGTTACAGCTGTTCACAGTTGTAAACTCCCAACCGGATTTTTCTCGCATTTAAAGAAAAAAACAGCGCTGCTACAGTTTACACATAATAATACCTATTGGCAAAAGTGCAATTATGAACGTAACCGGCAAAAGTGCAATTAACTGTGTAACAAGGTGGATAGTATGCGAAGCGCTCGACTTCTGCCCAGCTAGATCGCGCTGCAAAAACAGAGAAAAAGTAGTCCACAAACCCAGCGAGCCTTGCATGTTTTCTGTACTTGGTCGCTGCGCTCGAGGAGGGCTAACCACCGGAAAAGGCATGACGTATGCGTGCCTTCCACTAATCAAAAGAAGCGGATTCTAACAGGCAAGCCAACTTGCCAATGAAAGACACTGACGTGACGTCGACGGGGTTCCGAGCCCTTTTCTAATACCTGAAGCGTCTCGCTAGCGATATGCATGCGCGAGCGCATGCGACGCAGGCTCGACCCTAAAAACGAGGCATCTTTCCCCTAATAGCCTCCTTTAAGAGACTGTCCCTGGCATAGGCAGGAGCACTGACTGTTCCCAGCACCCTTAGAGTTCTTTGTATTCCCCACACAAAAGTTTGGATTGAAACCTATACTTGTTGAATGAGAGGTCGAACCTTTTTCCTTGGATTATAGTATAGTTCTTTTTACTAGAAGTAGCTTGGTTTCTGTTTGAAAGGAAGGGTGTTGTCCGTTCTTAAGAGGTTTGGAGATCACCTTCTCTAATTCCTGTTCAAAATGTTTCTCATATAAAAAAGGCATCTTCAATAAACACATCTTCCGAAACGAATCAGTCTTCCATCCTCTCATTTACAACTGGCATCTAGCAACCACCATACCACTAGTAGATGTGCCAGAAACCTTCAGATTATTGAAGGTGATATCTAAGAGAAACGTTGCCCGTGTCTCCATAGCTGCCAACAAATTAGCCCAGTCTTGCCCTTAGTAGATAGAAGTAGATATGAGACGCATCCACCTTTTTCAGCTTTTTATCTGCTGGGTCTGAAATGTTAGGCTGTAATATTAGCCAGCAAGGGGTCTACAGAAAGCTTTTGAGGTAGCACCACATCTCCCTTACCTAACGGATGAAGTCTTCCCATCCATCTAGGGACATAGGCTCTCTCTGGGTTCCTCCATCTCCTCTTCAAAAGATCCTGTACTGCACAATTCACAGAGAATCTGGGAAGTATTGGTCTGTTAAACAGTCGGAAACAGTTACTGCTTGGACAGTGCTGATTTTCATCCACAGGGAGCTCAAATGTATGAAATCAGTCCCTTCAGCTCCTCTTTTTGATTGCACTTTGACCATGATCTACCAGAATCCGACTCAAAAACAAAATTATATCAATCTCATTGTTCTAGACGGTAAAAAGCAGACCCAGTCATTCCAAAAACAGTCCATCAGGAAAAAGACCATAGAGTAATTAAAAGTATTCCAGATATCAGTCCCACACATCAATATCTTAAGACAAACAGGCCCCACTCACTTTGCAGAGTGTGCTTAGGCGTGCACACAAAAGAAACAGGAAGTTAGGTGAACTCAATGCCCTTCCAAAGCAGCACCCATGGGTTTTTGACGCATTCCCAGATTTACAAAATTCTGTAAAGCTGGGAATGCATCAAAATCTTACGCCTCACAAAGGGAGGCGCAACGAGGAGAAATATATTTGTTCTCCTCATTTTTCCTCTTTCTGGGTGTGCCGCATTCTGCAGGCCACATGGAAAGAGGAAAATGCCTCACTGGATTGTTTTTGTGCATGTAGGTGCCCCTTCCTACACTAAAACAATCCTGCTGACAAAGTAGACACCCTTACACCGTGTTGCAAGGGTGCCTGCATTGGCGTTAGGCAGTAATTTGTGCGCCGGTGCAGAGGGAAAGTACAGAAATGTGACATATCTTGTAGATACGGTGCATATCTGCCCTTTCCCTGTGGTGCAGGCCTTGTAAAGTATTTAGCTCTTGAGGTAGTAGATTTGTGGGAGGCGGTACTTAACAAACCTGTGCATGCAATGTTTATGCTGGAAATGCATTTGAAGCTGAAAATTAATTTAATCTTTTACAGAAACACATTTTACATGTGTGGCCTTCACGGGAGGGGCAGGTTAGAAACATTTCATGAATAGTTTTGTGTTTTTATGCATGTTTATGCCCATCTTCCAATTTGGTGTTTGTCAAGAGGAAATGGTAAGAGATCTGATCCTGGTCCAATTCATTAACAACAACACAATCCAAGGTCGTAAGTGAGTCGTCAATGACAGAGGTTTATATTGCTAATATTATAGAGTAATCAGTGCAGACAATAGAGACTTTCAGCAAGAGAATAAAGAAGGAACAGTTTGCAGAGCAAATGCAAGCTGGACAGTAAATTGGATGCTGCAGATGACAGTAAGGGTTGGAGGAGAATTACTTGTTGGAGGTGTGGTAGAAGTGACCACCTTTGAAATCTTTAAGGCTTAAATGGCAGTATGGTAGAATAGCAATGTGAAAAATATAATTCTGACATAAATAATGTGGCCTAAATAACGTTTACAAAAATATCACTAGATTGGTGGGTGGTTTCTTATTGTAGGATCAAATACAAGGCAACATTTTTTAAAAGCATATTTAGACCACAATTTTCTGGATCATGCATTTGAGAGACTTACTGGAATACTTGTTGAACAAGGGTATTTTTAAGAGGGTGTTGGGAACTGAGACAAAGGTATGCTAGGAACGGTATGACATTGTGAGTCTCAGCACTGAACGAGGATGCTGAGAGAAATGCAAGCCACAATGGTAGAGTATTAATTGTCCAAGATCCTGAAGAAAAGCATGACTATGAATGGTACAGTTCCCTATGTGCAGTCGGGCTCACGGGTGTTAAACGGGGGGCGGGATGGTGTGTGGGAGGAGCGGGGTTGGCGGGGATGAAAATATTAATAAAATGTAAAAAAAAAAAAACACCTGAACGCCGCTCCACGCTGCGCCCCGCTTCTCTGCTGGCTCCAGGCAGGCACAGGCTCCCAGCCTGCCTGCCCTGTGCCAATCCTGACGCTGCTCACAGCAGCGTCAGGATTGGCTGGGAGCGCCCAGCATGGTTCTCCCAGGCAGACTGGGAGCCTATGCAGGCTCTCTCCAGCCCAGCAACTGTGTTATGTTTGGCCGAGACGGCCGGCCAAACACTCATGCGCTCTGAGGGGGAGCACCCCCCCTCACACTTGTCACCCCGTGGCCTGCCCATTTCAAAGAAAAGGATAATAAACCTAATTTATTATCTTTTTCTTAGGAAAGTTTTAGAGCTGCTGCTGCTGGCCGGGGGCAAGGCTCCTCTGCCCTCATGGAGCAGCCGCTCCTGCCTGTGTGTATGCGCTAGATCTTAAGAGGAAAGGTCCAAGTTATGCTGTATTCGTTATTACAGCATACTATTCATCATGAAGATGTGTATAGAGGCTTTTTTGAAAACAGGGATACATTATTTAATTTAGATGTTGCTGTTGAGCAAGGTCTGTTGATAAAATAAAGTGATGAGAAAAAGGCAGAAATAGTACCTTACAGAGTTTGATGAAAACGATAGTATTGAATGGTTATGACTACAAGATTACTGTAAAAGTCAAACCTGCTACTACCGAACAAAAAGTTAAAGGTGTGCCCATTTCTGAAAAGGCACAGCTGAAAGTATGCTGGAAGATTTATGTGCTGTGGTGTTAGCAATGTCATGGAGTCATCTGAATGGCTTTCTCCAGTGCTGGAGGAAAAGGAAGTGCGTTGACCTGTGTGTCATCAATCCTAATATCCTGGTTAGTGCACATCCCATCCTGCATATTACTGAGGTGGAGGGCAGGTCACTTATGTATGACATTCTTGAGTAGGTGTATTCAAAAATGCTCCTATGCCAAAGAACCAAAAACAGCTTCTTTCATTTAGCGAAATGTATTAAGTACTTTTCAGTCAAAACATAATGTTTGCATAGAATGTTGAAAAAGATGTGGGATTTGAATCTAGAATTTACAAAGGCACCCTTTTTTACATGGTTAGCCCCCACTTTTTGCCTGGTATCTGATGTGATTTCAACTAAAAGTGCACTGGGTTCCTGCTAACCAGCTCCCCAGTGCCAGATCTTTCTCTGAAAGGGTACAGTCGTTCTCTCAATTGGCACCACCTTTAAAACTCTCTGTGAGTTCCTAGTAAACAGTACCCCTGGTACCTAGGGCCTGGAATACTAAAGAAGGCCCCTAAGGGCTGCAGCACAAATTGTGCTACCGTCAGGGACTTCGCACCAAACACACACAGTGCTGACATCGCAGGTTGCATGTGTCGGTGCAGACAAAATTGAAAACACGACCTGTCATACATTCCCTTTTGCCAGGTCCCCGACCACTGCATGTGTATTTGTAAGTCACCCCTACAGAAAGCCTGCAGCCCTAAGGCAGGGTGCATTATACCATCTGTGAGGACATAGCTGCATGCGCAGATATGCCCCTATTATGTCTTTGTCAACTCTTTGACACAGGAAGTGAACACTGAAGTCATTTTTAGTGCATGTGCCTGACACAGGTCATTACGAGTTCCCCAGCTTCACTGAAACTAGGGATGTTTGGTATCAAACATCTCGTATTAATAAACCTTCACTGAATCCAGTGATGGAATTATTGATACATGCACTCAGAGGGCACCTTAAAGGTGACCCCTGAAATCCTACCTGACTGCCAGTGTGTTAACTGACTGGTCTAAACCAGTACAGCCACCCTAGACAGATTTCTGACCTCCTGAGGTGAGAGCCAGAGCTCTTAGAGGCCAGGAACAAAAGCCTCAACTGGCCTGAGGTGTTATCACCTCTTCCAGGCACGATGGACATTCCAGGATGGGAAAATTCAAAGGCGAAGCCACCTTTATAATCCAACCCAGGACTCTCCAGATGGTAGAGATGACCAACCCCTTGTCCTGACTCCACTTTTTGGTGGCAACACAGGTGGGAAAATTAGTAAGATTAGGAGGTGTGCCCACATCTTGCCACAGCCACCCCTAAGGTGGGCCAGCTGATGTGAATACTACTTTACAAATTCCTCCATTGTGTTTTAGATGGAATTAGTATTCTAGTGTCAGGATTATGCCCACTTCCCAGCAAAGGTGATCATATAGAGGGTGTAGTCATTGACTGCTACCTGGCGCTCCCTGTAACACCCCTAAATTGAATATTTAGGTGGCAACCCTGAACCGAAGAACTCAGATTTTATGGATCAAGAGAAGACCGACAAAGAAGAGCCACTGCCTGGCAAGAACAGCAGAAAAGCTGCGGACATTTTGGTGGAGACCCTGCCTGCCTGCACTTCTCTTGACAATTGCGACAGAGTGTCTCGTCCTGCAAGCAGGAGAACTGCCAAAGCCTCGGGTAGTCTGCCAACATTTGAAAACCACCCCCAGTCTCCTGTGGAGTAGAGGAGCTACGTCCCTGCAGTCCGCAGGCACCAAAAAGCAGAGTCTGGTCCACTGCCTAGCAGCTCCCCGGCCCCAACCAACGCAGCAGAGAACCAGGAGGAGGTACTCATGCTCTGGAGGACCATGACTGTCCCCCCCACCAAGTGTGACGACAGCAGGCCCCACAGGAGTCGTGCAGCACCTATCTGCGGGATTCCGGATGTTCCTCACCACGCATCGAAAGTGAAAGTCTGATCGGGAATGTCACTGCACCAGGACCAAGCAGCCACTGAGGGACTTGCTTCTCCACTTAACTTCATCAGCTCCATTGCCTCCTTACTATGGTATGGCACTAATCTTATTCTTTTTTCAGCGCAGTTATTCTTGTTTGACACGTTTTGCACTGCACAAATATCATTTTGGTGGCATCCCTTTTTGCTCAATGCACACGGTGACATTTCGATTAATCTACACTGTTTCAATTACTTTTCTCCTTTTTTGGTGCCTTCAAATGGTCTTTGCTATATTCTTGAGCTCACTCAGAGTCTTGTTTTTGAGCATGTCGACGTGTATACCTTGACTAATACGTGGCTTTATTTGAAAACTTTTGTTTTTCTGTCACAATCCTCGAAGAACTTATTTTGTTGTTTGTCTGTTTTTGTTCATTGTATTTTGAATACTTTATAGCCTTGAAAAAGTCACAAAGGTGACAAAACATGTGTTGGCTGTGGATGTTGCTGCATTTGAACGCTTGCAGGACTGATGCTTTGAGACATCAATAAAAGGCCTTTACCGTTCAAGTTTTTTATGGACTTTCCTTGATTTATATTATATTGAGGCCTGCTTATGTGTGCTGCGGTATTCTTGCAATCATGTTGCACAGTGTCACCTATGTGTTGCACTATTATGCCTATTGGGAGTTGGGCATAAATTACCACTCAGCACCACTTTATTCTCACAGAGTATGTTGCTTTCTTGACTTGCTTATGTTATTCACACCTAGATACTTGGAGAATGTGCGCCCATCAATACCACTACTACCAGGTTATGTTCATTTTGCAGCCATCAAGAGATGTCAGCATCACTGAGACCCAATTTGTGAGTGGCCCAGATGTCTTAATTTTACCTCTGCCAGCTAGTTGACAGTGACCACAAGCAGCACTTTTGCACACAGAGCCCAGTTGCCCCATCCACTCTGCGCCCGAGCTGTCCAGCCCGAGTCCTGAAGAACTGGCTGTTTCCCCTTGCTCTAAGGACCCTTGCGACCCAGGCCCCTATTTGGGAGCTCTTGGACTTTCCCCAAGTCCCCCTGTGCAGGCTGTTTTTAGGTGCGCCCCCCACTTCTTCGTAGCATACCCAGCTACAACCACACCAGCACCCTGCTCCTGGTGGAATTCAGGGAGCTCTTGACGAACTAGTGGTTGTACTTTGGACCTTGGGCCCCTACATCTCTAATTCCTAATTGTGCGTAAAGGGGCACAGGTTTGAACTCTTTACTTACCTGTAATTTTTAAATACAAAATCAGTACTTACTCTTTTGCAAAGTTCTTGGTTTTAAAATATGTATAAAAATAAGTGTTATTTTTCTAAATTGGTGCCTCATTCATTGCCTCTTTGAGTGCAACATAAAATTAGCACTACCCTCTGATAAGCCTAACTGCACACCCACACTACCACAAATGAGAGCGAATGTTATCTACTTTTGCAAATCGTTTCCTGCATCTGGCCCCTGGTTATTTAGCTACACAGTTTCAGCAATGAATCTGGGGGCTCACAGCCTTACCTGTGTCAAGTATCATCAGGGAGGGGCAGTCACAAGGATCCAATTATCCAGCAGATCACTTGCAGCTCCTACTATCTGTGCATCATGCCATCTCCTCAAACCCTACACAACTTCACCTGGCATAAGGAGGAAACCCCTTGCTACACCAATGATTCTGGTAGAAGGGCCAGGTGATGGGAGGCAGAAGACTGTTTTGCATATTGAATGGTAAGTGGACAGTTTACTGGATTAATATAGGCTTTCTTTAGCTTGCTTTGACTATTTGTACAAACGACCAGAGGTGACTGCTGGAGGCGTTGGGGCCTGTTTACAAAGCTAACTATACACCTGTGTATGTCTCACATGTATATTTACTACTGTACTTAAATGTAACTACACTTTTTTGCTGCTCACCATAAAGGTGCACGAAGGTGTAGACTTGTGTGTTTCTACACCCTTAAATGAAGGGGTGGAGCCCCGCTGCAACCAGTGGTACGAGTGTGAAGTTACTTCTAGTGACATTGCATACATAGGACGAGAACTAGTGAAACATTTACCTCTGTGTGGGGTGATCCCCGCTACCTTAGGAGAGATCCCCGCAGAGAAACAAATGGTACAGACAGCATTGGAGGTCTCCACCCATAGGTTGTGAAGGCATTTTGTAGTTCATTAGTGCAGGAGTAGTAATATTGTAGTCCTACTATACGTATTACAAACTACAGTTTGCGAAAAGGCCTTGGGCCATTTTGTCTCCCACTGCTGTGAGTGAGTCTGAGAAAGTTCTGACAAGGAAGGTTGTGAGATGTTCTTGTCAGAGACAATGGCATGGAGTTTGAATCAATGAATATTTAAGAATTTTGAATGAGTATTTTTGGATCCTCGCAGGACCACTTTGTATGATGCCTATGTTCTCATGAGCGTGAGGTTGAACATTTCTGGACCACTTTGCAGTGCACCCAAACTAACGTGCAAGTGAAGAGGTTCATCTGGTCGCTGAAGGAAAGTGTTTCCATTGCTGTAGGAAATGGGGAGTCATTGATAAATAACTTGAGAGATACAATTTGGAAAGCGCAAGTAATGACAGTGTTAAAGGAGCCAGCCCTTTAAAATGTTGAAAGGTAAGGAAACTGTTTCTAGATGATGTCCTTGGAGGTCGGAGGAGAAAAAGAAAGGTGAAAGTGTTCTGGAAGGGGAAGGAGGTGGAGACGACAAGTTAGAAAAGGTGTGATTAGCTAAAGGAAGAAAAGGACGGTAGTTGGTTGTAGAAGTAAGACTTTGTTTCCGTAGTAAAAGTCAAAGGAGAGTGCGCCTATGACAGTGACATATGGCAGCGAGCGCAGTTGTGACACAAGGCGAAGGATGCTGCAAGGTAAGCCAATGGCTATACACCGGGCCGCATCTTGTCTTTGCAGTGCAGTGCTTAATTTGTGCTTGTTTCCGGTGCTGAGCACTGGCACTTATCTTTGAGGGCCGGCGCTTATTCTTCTGCCCCAGGCATTTGCTGCGAGCAAAAGACACATACGGGAAAGACAAAGAAAGAGAAAAACGAAAAAGCGTCACAACGGGAGGAAGCAGAAAGCTGCAAGAGTGAAGTGAAGGGGCAGGAAGGGGCTGTAAATGGGTTGAAGAGGCCCGAGATGGCTTCAGGATTACGCTTCCTCAGTTCTCCGTTTCCCACGTTTAATTGCAGCAGCCGTATTTAAGAGGAGGGCTTTGAAACCAGCACGTTTTTATTTACAAATTAAGCAATGTAGCAGTGAGGATAGTGGAGCTCGTCTGGTTCTGAATCGCGAAAGCAGGACTATTGAGAAAGTGAGAAAGACGACCACGCACGCATAAGTACCTGAGGCTCACCCTCACAAATGCATATATTTCTCTGTACAGTTCCTGGTCCTTAAGGGGCTTTTATGGTTCTGCGCCTTCAGATAATCCAAATCCATATATTGGATGGCACCAGACTGTTAAAGGCCTTCACGTAGAACAAGCATGCCTGGAGCTTTTTTAGAGACAAGAATAAAACCATAAACAAGCATCTGCAATGCAATGGGTCTCACATTTGACCGAGTTAGAGCTATTAGCGTTGTAAACTCCTAGCCGGACTTTTCTTGCCACATAAACTGACAATTAAAAGTAAAACAGTTTCACATAAGAGAGCTGATTTAAAGTGCCACGGCCGCCATGAGCATGAAACAGCAAGCAAAAGGAAAAAGAAGTTTGCCTGCAGTCAAACGTATCTGCAAAAGTGCAATTAGCCATGAAACAGGGACTATGTCCGAGGCAGTAACTAAACTGCCCCAAGGAGAGACAAACGTAAAGCATTTACCAACAAAAATAAAGGATTTTTGAAGGGCAAGTCCATGAACAGTAATAGTGATGGGCGTGCGGTGGGCGCGGTTAAAAGCCCATATACATACCAACGCGTCGGAAAAGCAGCGCTTGCGCGCTGCTGTGCTCAACCTAAAAACATCATGTGGGAAGCCATAAGTTTGACTGCAGGCTTAATTATTTTCAACATAATATTTTTGAGCTAATAAACTACTGAACTGCATGATGCCTCCAGTTTATCGGGTCTGTTTCAAAGTAATTCACTTTAAAATACGTTTTAAACTAAATTGTCTAAGAGATTTATGTCTCTGAACCAGAGTTATTTGTTCGATCTATAATTACAGTTTATGTTCAATAGAAGAACTGTTGAATTTAATAGTTAGCTACTTACATATTTCTATTACATTTTACACAATTAATCTGCAAAGTCTTTGATCAATATTAAAGATATAACAGTTAGTGCACTTTTTCATTGGTATTGATATATTGTTTTAAAATGATTCCATGACACTTGGCTAAACCATAAATCAAAAAGGTACAAAATCATATCCTAGCTTCGAGGTTCATCTTTTTGAGGTTGATACAATCTGTACCACTGAGTTGAGTGATAGTAAGTGCCTAGGGACAATGCAACTTGTGACGTATACCGTTATTGTAACAAAATGTATGTATTTATAATGAAATATCAGCAGCTTAAATAACATGATGAAATGTTATCTGAGTGGCAGATATGTGGAGTTATAGACATAAAATGTGCTTATTGTGCTCTTATTTTACTCTCCTTCCATAACATTGAAGTTTATTATGAACACAGAGGAGCAACTAGAAAAATGTCGTTTCATGATATTTATTTTCGTTGACGAAAATTCAATAAAATTATTAAACTGAAAAAGTGTCATTTCTGTAAGATCGTATTACATTTTGTCTCCAAAACGTGTAAACTCTAGAATATGTGAAAATTCCCTTTTAACGGCAATTCACACACTTTCACTAGACTCACTGTGGATTTTCTGTCTGGTTGCACTAGTTCACTGACCGTACTGTAAAAAAAAGTAAGTTAACAGCATTTTCCACTAGGTGTCACCACATGCCCACACCCGTCGAAGTGACTCCTGGTAATTTACAAATCTTCCCTAAAGCAGCTAAAAACTGTCAAAAACATTCCCAGAAATTAGGTTTTGGTTGAGTATTTCCGCCTCACCTGCATGTAATTTCCACCAAAACTGTGAAAAGCTGCTTAACCAGGATTACCACTGGAACTGAGTGCATCTGCGAATTAAATAAACACTGTGTGTTATTGTCAAATAACCAATATTTCTCAATGTGTGGCAATAACCCAAATGCCTGTGGAACAGGTCCCGAAGTAGCATACCTACAGATAGCAGATCTGTCCCATGACAATACCACCACCCAGTGCACACACCCCAGCCTTCATGAAACCATTAGTAACACCAAAGTCGCCAACATTAGGATGCTGTCAACAGCCAGCGTTCCTTGTGCTGTGCACGTCTGTTGGTGGAAAGTTCGGGTTTCACACGTGACCATGCACTGCACTTCTATTGGTATAACACAGGCTAGCCCTGGCACTGTACTCACTGGCACGCTCTTCGGTGTAGGTGAGTGCTACATATCACTAGCTGGCAGCAGGGTGGGGCATAGGTAATGAGCTCTGATGTCAAACTCGGCTCATATCCCTATGTCCTTAGACGCTGGTGGCTCAGTACGTTTCAATTTGCAGGGGTCTTCGTATTATTTATTAATGACTGCCAGGAACACCACACCACAGAACCCAGATTCTACCTTGGGGACTAGGTTCACAAAATGATTGGTGGGGCCCGGTTTAAATGATTTAAATGTTATTACAAATCACTCTATCAAAAGAGCTCAAGGCGAAGGTGGGAATCTGAGGGCAGTCGAGGATATCGAAGGAAGGGGAGATAATTATTCAAAATGATGATCCTGTTGAGAAAAGATATATGGGCAGTGCTTAATTTGAAAATAAAAATTTGCTGATGCCCAAAGCTCTCCTCTGAAACTTGCGACTGTTGCAATTAAATATGCGAGCACGTTATACTGAGGCATCTAATCCTGAAGCCATCTCGGGCCTCTTTAATCCCTTTACAGCCACTCCCTGCCCCTTCAGCTTGCTCTTGCAGCTTTCTGCTTCCTCCCCTTGTGACGCTTTTTCGTTTTTCTCTTCCTCCATCTTTCCCATATGTGTCTTTTGCTCCTAGTAAATGCTTGAGGGGAAAAAAAAAATGCCGGTGCCCCGTACCAGAAACCACCGGCTCAAATTAAGCACTGGCTATAAGAAGACGCTTATAATTAAGGACAACATTGGACAGGGTTATCAAAGAGTTACCTAAAGAAAAAGTCAGAACTGTAACACGGATGTAGTAAATAGTCAACTCATTCTTAGAATATGGACCCTCAGGATAGAGTCTGTGAAGAGTCTGACAAAAGAACAGGAAAAGATCTCTAAGCAGGAAAAGTATCCCTGGGGGAGTTATGTGTGGCCTTTTGCTTTTCCAGAAGACTTGGGACCACGGTCTGTCCAGTTCTCAACAGTCATAAAACGACGTCGCAGGACATTATGGCAAGCATAAATACGTCACAGCCACCTGCCACAAAAAATGTGAGGTGCCCAGAAGTGAGCGCCCATGCTCAGTGTAAACTTCGAGAAAAAAAGTGTATTACAGAGGTACCCCAACGTCCCAGCATTAAAGCGGTGAAGATCATTAACTCCTAATGTGAAATTAAAGAATGCCACCATTGAGATGAAAGGCGTGAATTGGAAAAAAAGAACAAATTCATGTTTTTAAATTGTTTAAGATAGGAAATGATCTTCTCATAAATGCATGCTTACGTGATTACTGTGTATTGCAAATATAGGGTCTGATGCACGTGCAGTTGGGTTGCAACAAAAGTGAGTGCAAATTGTGCATCACATTAATGGAACCGTCCTGCAACCTCAAACTTTCCATTCACAGGGTCTGGCAAATCAAACCCCTCACCAGGTTCGGCTGCGAATGCTGGGAGGATGCAGGGGGCACCAGACATCCGCCCCTTACCCTGCAACCTCAACTGGGAAACATGGACCTTTTGGAAAGCAGGCCATGCCCATTAAACACGAAGGCGCTGCTTAAAAAACGTTTCCCATTGTACAATATAAAAAAAGCTCTTTGGCATCACAAGCCCTGTGCTTTTATGAAATGCAATGTTTGAGACCACAAAGGCCTGGTTATACACCAGGCCTTTGGCCCCCTGTTATTGTTTGCGGTCCCGTAAGACATTTATGAGTGACATTCTTTTGTTCACAGACTTTTATTGCAAAACATGGTGGCCTCAGAGGTACCTGTTGTAGAAACTCCCAACGCAAACCTTGATCACAGTTGATTGGTTTCTATCAGCGTACTGTGTAGTGCCTGCCACTTACCATCATACCACATGATACAGACATGCACGGTATTCAGGTGGCTGTGGGTGCTGTCTGACATGAGAGTCCCTTCTGGGCAGAGTGACTCCCCTTCAGCAGGGATTCCTGGAGGGAACAGACGGCAGAGGACTGACCTCTGGCATTTACATCATGCTCACCAGAGATAAGCATCCACTAGAGGAAGCACTACCTTCGGGCTATAGGTTTGGGGGACTTCCTTGTAAAACAACGTGGTGCTTGGCGGTCTTGTTTGATTTATCATATTCACCGCATGAATGCAACTTTCAAATCTCTTGTGTTTGTGAGAGTGTGTGCTTTTATGCAGTATTTACATGTGCATAGCCTAAAAGTCGCGGGGATTCCTGAGGGGAGGGCGACGTGCAGGATAGAGTGAGGGGGAATGGGTGGATGGCGTCATATAATAATGAAGAATAAAATACAATTTTAAAAAACATACCTCGGCTCCAGCGCTGCTCCTCACTCTTCTGAAGGCTGCAGGCACAGGCTCCCAGCCTGCCCTGCGGCCGATCCTGACAGCTGCTCAAAGCAGCGTCAGAAATGGCCAGGGTGCTCCCAAGCAGACCGGGAGCCTGTGCAGGCTCTCTCCAGCCCGGCAACAGCATTGCTGGGCTGGAGACAGCCTACTGCACATATATGTTTAGCTGGCCAGAGACAGCCGGCCAAACAAACATGCTCAGTGAAAGGAGTGCACAGTGCACTCCCCTCTGCTCTTCACCCCGTGGCCTTAGCGCCATTATTTGGGGCCACATCCCACCCGTGCGTCATTTTTGCACGAGGGGGATACATATGGCACTATGGGGGTAGCGCCATTTTTTGGATGAGAACGCGTACCTTGAATCTCATTGACGCAAGGTAGGTTCACCATCCAAAAAATTGCGCAAACTCCAATATTTTGACGCTAGACGTGTCTAGCATCAAAAATAAATATGGAGTTAACTTTGCGCCGCATTTGCGTCAAGAAAAATGACGGAAATGCGGCACAGAGTATAAATATGCCCCATTGTTTCAAAACAATTATATGCAAAAAAATGGCTTTGCGAAAACCATGCATGCAGATGTGCAGAGTGTAATATGTTTTTACCATTGTTGAGGAAGGAGAGTGGCACTAGGACCCACTCAAGGATTTACCTCTAATGAGTCATTGCTCTTCCCTGCAGTGAAAATGTCTGTTTTTTTCAAGCAGTGAAATACTGGACTATACAGTTTAATTATCTATACAGTTTAATTATCTTTAGAAAGAAGACACACATTCACATTTGCTTAGTTAAAACCACTTCCTGCCTGTAGAAGGGAGAGCTACATGAAGTTGGTCTCTGCAAGGAGCAGTGAACAATGGCCATTGACTGAGATTAGACTGGTGAGGTTTTGTGTGTTTACTTTTCCTGAATAAAAAATTGACTAAACGGTGGTAAAGCTATGTAGGTGGTTTGGGGCTACCACAATGACGTTAAAAAAACATGGGCCCATATTTATTCTCTTTTAGTGTCGTATTTGCGTCGTTTTTTGACACAAAATCGGTGCAAACTTCCAAAATACAATAGTATTTTGGAAGTTTGTGCCGATTTTGCGTCAAAAAATGCCGCAAACACAGCGCTAAAAAGTATAAATATGGGCCATAATTCTTTTGAGGTATTCGTGAGTTTTTTTCTATTTTTCACAGGGACATGTAAAATACGTTTCATATTTTATGAGTCCCTATAACAAATCGGGCCTTGTTATGTTATGTTATGTTATGTTATAATGGTTTATATAGCGCCTAAACTGCCCAACGGCCTCGTAGCGCTTATACTGCCATAGCGGAGACATACTGTTTATGTTCATACATGAGATTTAAATTTTAAATAGCCAAGTCTTCAGATCCTTCCTAAAAGACATCTCTTGAGAATTTGATCTCATCTTGAAAGGGAGATTATTCCAAAGCAAAGCACCTTGGTATGCTAGTGATCTTCCTCCCCATCTAGCTTTCCTCGCTATTGGGACTATGGCCAGGTTGGCTGAGGAGGATCTAAGTGGCCTGGCTGGAATATAGACCTGTGCCAATGTTTTCAACATTTCAGGCCCATTATCAAATATGGATCTATGAATGTGACAAAGGGCCTTGAACTGAATCCTTTCCGCCACAGGGAGCCAGTGTAGGGAAGCGATTCCTGTCCGTATCGAGTGCTGTCTAGGAGTATTTAACAGCAGATGAGCCGCTGCGTTTTGTACCCTTTGTAATCTTTGAATCACATATCTTGGTGAGCCTATAAACAAGGCATTGCCATAGTCAATCCGAGAACCTATCAGTGCTTGAATAACCAATCTTCTGGCAGAAAACGGCAGAATAGTTAAAACCTTCCTCAAGGTCCTTAGCAGAGCAAATGCGGTTCCTGCTATTCTATTCGCATGTTGGGCCATTGAGAGAAGAGGGTCCAACCATACCCCCAGGCTTTTAATAAGACATTTAGGGGGTGGAAGGGTAGGCACCCCTCTCAGTTGGCTAGAATTGATCAAGGGCATTTTATTTCCAAAAAACATAACTTCAGTTTTGTCGTCGTTGAGCTTCAGTTTACTTTCAGACATCCAAGTTGCAACTGCTTTCAGGCAAGGACCTAGTGCTGTGCCCATGTCTGGGTGGGTATTGGAGAAAGAGACTACCAGTTGCGTATCGTCTGCATATGATATCAGGTTCAATCCAAATGGCTCAACTATTCCTGCTAGTGGCCGCCTATAGACGTTAAAAAGTAATGGACTCAGGGGGTCATTCCGACCCTGGCGGTCGGTGTTAAAGCGGCGGCCAACCCGCCAACAGGCATGCGGTTTAAAAAATGGAATTCTGACCCTGGCGGGAACCGCCAACACAGGCCGCCACTTTAACACTCCGACCGCCACGGCGGGGCAAACAAACAGTGCGGCGGTCACCGCCAACAGACTGGCGGCAGACAATGTACCGTCCACCCTATCACAACCCACCAATCCGCCACCTTTTCCGGGGCGGGAGCCCCGCCGATAAAAACACGGCGGAAACCGACCACGAACGGGAAAACGCTCACCTCTATACACTCCACGAGGAATCTGGACAGCATGGAACCCGAATTAAACATCCTACCAGCGATTGTCTACCTGCTCCTCTACCAGGAGCACGAACGCCGCCGTAGGAGACAACGGTGAGTACTGCACCTACGACACAGGGGAGGGGGGAGGAGAAAAGATTACGGGCACACACGTACGCAACACCCCCCCCCCAAATCCCCACACACCAATGCAGAGCAACAAGTCAGAGATACACCCCCCAAACCCCCCGGAATAAATCAAAGACAAAATAAAATGATCATTAAAATAGAAGTATATTAAAGCATATATGAACTTAAGTGAAATATGAGATTTTTAAAACATATAAATCACAACATGAACAATGTATACATAGTCCAAAAGTCCGGCACATATTGGCGACATGCCATTGTTCGTTGGCCAATGTGCATCAACACATGGGCAAAGCCCACACACGAGACCCGATTCCATTGGAGAGAACACTGCTGGGGCATCAGATGAGAAAACCACAGGCACCTCAGGGGGAAGGGAAGGGGGGGCACCTCAGCCACATGAGTCCACGATGCCAGATCCACGAGGGGCCTCCATGCCCACTGTACCATCCTGGGGAGTGCAAAGCCACAGTCTCACAAGTCTCTACAGTGGGTGGATTGCCCACTGTACCATCCTGGGGAGTGCAAAGCCACAGTCCATCTGGTGGATTACAGACTCCACTGTAGAGTGCGTCGTGAAGCCCCGCCCGACACAGATCCGGCCCTGCCAATGGGCCAGCGGTGCTTGAGAGGAAGGGCCCAGCGGAGCGGTCCAGAGACGGCGGGGCCCAGTGGAGCGGGGCAGAGACGGTGGGGACCAGCGGAGCGGTGCTTGAGATGAAGGGCCCAGCGGAGCGGTGCCTGAGATGAAGGGCCCAGCGGAGCGGTGCTTGAGATGAAGGGCCCAGCGGAGCGGTGCTTGAGATGAAGGGCCCAGCGGAGTGGGGCAGAGACGGCGGGGACCAGCGGAGCGGTGTCTGAGATGAAGGGCCCAGCGGAGCGGTGCAGAGACGGCGGGGCCCAGCGGAGCGGTGCTTGACAGGAAGGGCCCAGCGGAGCGGTGCCTGAGATGAAGGGCCCAGTGGAGCGGTGCTTGAGATGAAGGGCCCAGCGGAGCGGTGCAGAGACGGCGGGGCCCAGCGGAGCGGTGCTTGACAGGAAGGGCCCAGCGGAGCGGTGTCTGAGATGAAGGGCCCAGTGGAGCGGTACTTGAGATGAAGGGCCCAGCGGAGCGGTGCAGAGACGGCGGGGCCCAGCGGAGCGGTGCTTGAGATGAAGGGCCCAGCGGAGCGGTGCAGAGACGGCGGGGCCCAGCAGAGCGGTGCTTGAGACGGCGGGGCCCAGTGGAGCGGGGCAGAGACGGTGGGGACCAGCGGAGCGGTGCTTGAGATGAAGGGCCCAGCGGAGCGGTGCCTGAGATGAAGGGCCCAGCGGAGCGGTGCTTGAGATGAAGGGCCCAGCGGAGCGGTGCTTGAGATGAAGGGCCCAGCGGAGCGGGGCAGAGACGGTCGGGGACCAGCGGAGTGGTGTCTGAGATGAAGGGCCCAGCGGAGCGGTGCAGAGACGGCGGGGCCCAGCGGAGCGGTGCTTGACAGGAAGGGCCCAGCGGAGCGGTGCCTGAGATGAAGGGCCCAGCGGAGCGGTGCTTGAGATGAAGGGCCCAGCGGAGCGGTGCAGAGACGGCGGGGCCCAGCGGAGCGGTGCTTGACAGGAAGGGCCCAGCGGAGCGGTGCTTGACAGGAAGGGCCCAGCGGAGCGGTGCCTGAGATGAAGGGCCCAGCGGAGCGGTGCTTGAGATGAAGGGCCCAGCGGAGCGGTGCAGAGACGGCGGGGCCCAGCGGAGCGGTGCTTGAGATGAAGGGCCCAGCGGAGCGGTGCAGAGACGGCGGGGCCCAGCGGAGCGGTGCTTGAGATGAAGGGCCCAGCGGAGCGGTCCAGAGACGGCGGGGCCCTGTGCAGCGGTGCTTGTCACGGCGGGGCCCTGTTCAGCGGTGCTTCTCTTGGCGGGGCCCTGTTCAGCGGTGCTTCTCACGGTGGGGCCCTGTTCAGCGGTGCTTCTCACGGTGGGGCCCTGTTCAGCGGTGCTTCTCTTGGCGGGGCCCTCTTCAGCGGTGCTTCTCACGGCGGGGCCCTGTTCAGCGGTGCTTCTCATGGCGGGGCCCTGTTCAGCGGTGCCTCTCACCGCGGGGCCCTGTTCAGCAGTGCTTCTCACGGCGGGGCCCTGTACAGCGGTGCTTCTCTTGGCGGGGCCCTGTTCAGCGGTGCCTCTCACTGCGGGGCCCTGTTCAGCAGTGCTTCTCTTGGCGGGGCCCTCTTCAGCGGTGCTTCTCAAGGCGGGGCCCTGTTCAGCGGTGCTTCTCACGGCGGGGCCCTCTTCAGCGGTGCTTCTCACGGCGGGGCCCTGTTCAGCGGTGCTTCTCACGGCGGGGCCCTGTTCAGCGGTGCTTCTCTTGGCGGGGCCCTGTTCAGCGATGCATGTCTTGTGTTCCTAGGGAACCAGATCTGGGCAATCCTTCTCGCTCAGTCGCCATCCGACCTATCGCTTGCGGGGCCCTCCTGTGCTGGACTCCTGGGCCCCTGGGTGTCATCCTTCACACCCCAAATGGGGCTGGTGGGGCCCTCCTGGGCAGCTTGCCTGCTGCCGGACTTCTTCGCCTTGCTGCCCTTGCCCTCCTTGGAAGAATCTCTGGGGGCCTTGCCTCCCTTGGTGGATGGGCCAGGTGACGGTGCAAGGTTGGTGTCCTTGGGGGCAGCCGTCTCAGGCCTGTGCCGCCAGCCGTTCACTTTTTTGCTTCTTTTCCCAGGGGGTGGGCTGGCTGTCCCCTTGCTGCTGGCCGATGTTCCTGCCCTAGGAGCTGGTGGACTCCAATAGCCCTGAACGATGGTCCTAGTAGGTGCAGGGCTTGTGGTGGCTGAGGTGCTGGTTGGAGTCTTACGAGATGGAGGGGGTGGGTCAGTTGTTGGAAAGAGGTCAAGTTTGGAAAGGAAAATCAATTTAGAAAGACAGGGACGGGTAGTTGTAGTGGGTATGGGAGTGGAGGAAGAGGATGTGGTTGTAGGAGAGCGGGCACGGGGCGAAAGCTGAGGGGCTGCTGGGAGGGCGGAGCTGGTGTGCAGGGTGGCGGCTGTACCTGTTGTTGCGGTGGGCACGGATGTTGCCGCCACCACAAGGGAGCTCCCTTCCGAGGACGTGTCGGTGTCGCTGACGTCTCCACGGGTCCCCGTTGTGGAGCCCCCCTCGCCCTCCGTCTCACTGGTGAACTCGGAGTCGGTTGCAGGGCCCTCCGGGGCCATGTGAGTTGCAGCTCCCTCGTTCGCCGATGCCACTTCTCCTCCGCCTGATGATGCTAATGCACACATGAACAGGAAAACCAAAAAAAAGTGGGGGGAGAAGAAAGGAAGACATGTTGAGTGCATGCATTGGCGGCACCGTTGGCGGAGAGGACAGACACAGAAGCCCCCTGCACTACGCCGCGCACTCGGGGTACACTACTCAATTCTTGTGACTTGGCCTACAAGTGTATTGACGACATATGCACACATAGGTGAGCCCGGACTATGGATAGCTGTACTTAGCACCCTACAGAGGTGGGGGGCGGGGGCACAGGTCCATGTCTAACGGAGGGGCCTAGCCTACAGAAACCGCCCTGGCCTAGAGATAGCCACAGCCCTCCTCCCCCACCCAGACGCCTCCACTGTGCTCTAATATAGCGGAATGTGCTGATACTCACCCCCTTGTGTCTGCTGTGATGTCCTCACGCGCCCATCCAAATCGGGGTAGGCCACCGCCAGGATCCAGGACATCAGGGGGGTCAATTGACGACTGGCACCCCTCCTACGTTGGGAGGCCATCCCCAGCAGAGTCTCGGCGGTCTTTTTGCTCCCGCGGCGGATGTCCTTCCACCTCCTGCGGCAGTGGGTGCCCCGTCTGTTGTGGACCCCCAGGGCCCGGACGTCCTTGGCGATGGCACGCCAAATGTCGATCTTCTGATGGGCGCTGACCTATGTGACATGTACAGGGTTGAAAAATAAATATCATCACTTTTCTGCATGGTCGATGTGCGCGGCCCCCCCTCCCCAACCTTGCCATGTGGCACATGCTCTCATCTGTCGTGCGTTGCACTCCTCATTCGCTCCCCTCCCCACCATCTTACATCCACCCCACTCAACACAGGCATAGCCCATACTACGTGCTCCCAGTGTACTTACCTGTTGGTCTGGAGGACCGTAGAGTAGCGCATACTGGGGGAGGACCCCATCAACAAGTTTATCCAATTCCTCAGATGTGAAGGCAGGGGCCCTTTCCCCAGTCGCAGCAGCCATTGTCTCTTCCAGACCGAGTTCACAGCAGCACTTGCAGTATAGGTCCTCTCCTGTGGATGATCAGGTCTCGAGTGATTAAGCAAGTAGAAAATGGCGGTCACGCCCGCGGCAGTGCGTACCGCGGCGGTGCGTACCGCGACCGCCGGCGCACATCGTCATTGGCTCCTGAGACCCATAGGGTTCAATGTTAACCAATGCTGCTTTGCGCCGCGGTCTTCGACCGCCTACCGCCACGGTGTGCCACGCCAGCGCATTGACCTCACATCCCATTGTCACACTTCACAGGTCAGGCAGCTGCCATTTCAAGGGCCCACATGGCTAAATTTCTACGGCGCCACACAGGCCTTGCATTGCCACTCATACAAGCCATTCAATGCATAGCGAATCGTGTAATGTGCAAGCTGTGGTTACGTACCTGTGGGTTGATTGACTCTGTGCTCCATGTTGTCCTTCCTAGGCACCGTCCGCTGGGACTTGCGAGGAGATTGAGGAATCCTCCCGTGTACAGACCGCTGGTGGACCTGTCGACAATGGAAGAAAGACATATCATACTTACATACAGACTTGACCGAGCCACTATACAGGAACTGTGTGCCCAGCTGGGGCCAGACCTGATGTCCCCCATTCGCCAACCCACAGGGATTCCCCCTCTGGTGCAGGTTCTGTCAGTACTCCATTTTTTGGCAAGTGGATCATTCCAAACAACAGTGGCCATAACATCAGGGATGTCTCAGCCTCTGTTTTCTAAGGTTTTGTCCAGAGTGTTGTCTGCCCTGATGAAATACATGCGGAGCTACATTGTTTTCCCTGAGGTGGGAGATTTGGCTACAGTGAAGGGTGATTTCTATGCCCTTGGACATATCCCAAACATCATTGGTGCAATTGATGGGACCCATGTGGCCTTGGTTCCCCCCAGGGGAAGTGAGCAGGTGTACAGGAACAGAAAAAGTTATCATTCTATGAATGTCCAGGTGGTCTGTTTGGCTGACCAGTACATCTCCCATGTAAATGCCAAGTTCCCTGGGTCAGTGCATGACGCGTACATCATGCGTAATAGCAGCATCCCTTATGTGATGGAACAGCTACAGAGGCACCGTGTGTGGCTAATAGGTGACTCTGGTTACCCCAACCTGTCGTGGCTACTGACCCCAGTGAGGAATCCCAGGACAAGGGCAGAGGAACGTTACAATGAGGCCCATGTGCGAACTAGGGGGATTATAGAACGAACCTTCGGCCTCCTGAAGGCCAGGTTTAGGTGCCTGCATATGACAGGGGGATCCCTAATGTACTCACCAAAGAAGGTGTGCCATATCATCGTGGCCTGCTGTATGCTTCACAACCTGGCTTTGCGACGCCAGGTGCCTTTCCTGCAGGAGGATGGTCCAGATGGTGGTGTTGTAGCAGCTGTGGAGCCTGTGGAGAGTGAAGAGGAGGAGGACGACGGGGACGACACAGACAACAGGGACACAATGATACAACAGTATTTTCAGTAGCACACAGGTAGGAATCAACCACGCCATTTTACATTTACTTGAAGTCTCCTGCCTCTCTACTGTCTGAGTTCCCCCCCAGTTCCTGTTAACTGAGTTGTGACTTTCCCTTCCGTTTTCAGGGCTGTGGACCCCACTGCGTGACCTCTGCTTTGTTTGCCAATGGACTACAGCTGTGTGACAGTGGTATGTTGTCATCACAATGTAACTGAACATTTTTGCACCGTTGTGTCTAATACATTTGTTCAAAATACAAGCAGACTCCAGATTTATTTAGTGCAAGAAGTAATTTAATTCAAGTGCTAAATTTAAGGAACATGATTGTAAAACGGGGATGGGTGATGGTGGAGTAATGTCCATGGCAGAGTCCAGTTCTCAGTCGCACAGGTGCATTGTCCATATGCCTGTGGAAAGATGGAGCAGGGGCAGTTCAAGGTTGGACAGGGTGACAATGTGGGACAGTGGGATGACATCAGGGGGTATCGTTTGCTGGCGGGGTCTTGAAATCCTACTCTGTCTTCTTGTGAGATCTCAGGTTCCGCTTGCGGGGTGGTTCTTCTTCTGCAGGAGGTGGGGTTCTGGTGGCCTGTCGTTGTGTGTGGGCCTCCTGTCCACTAGCGCCGGCGGAGGTGGTAGGCTGTTCCTGGTCCAGGCTAGTGACAGGGGCCCTTTGTGGTGCCACATGGTCCTGCAATGTGGTGACTATCTGGGTTAGGGCCACGACGATGGTCCCCATTGCGGAACTAATGTTCCTCAGTTCCTCTCTGAACCCCATGTACTGTTGCTCCTGCATGACCTGGATCTCCTGGACCCTGGCCAGTACCGTAGCCATCGTCTCCTGGGAGTGGTGGTATGCTCCCATGATGGAGGAGAGGGCCTCTTGGAGAGTCGGTTCCCTGGGCCTGTCCCCCCCCGTCGCACAGCAGCCCTCCCAGTTTCCCTGTTTCCCTGGGCCTCTGTCCCCTGGACGGTGTGCCCACTACCACTGCCCCCAGGTCCCTGTTGTTGTTGGGGTGGTGGGTCAACCTGGGTGCCCTGTAGTGGTGGACACACCGCTGATTGACGTGTCCTGGAGACAGAGGCATGGACCCGCTGGGTGGGAGCTGTGCTGGTGTTCCCAGAGGGGGTTAGGTCTGCTGTAGCCTGTGGCTGTCTGTGGGGAACCGACTGTCCCGAGGTCCCCGATGGGCCGGGCTGGTCATCAGGGTCCAGGGAGACAGAGCTGCTGTCATCACTGGGGGCCTCTTCTGGGGGTGGGATGGACATCTCTGGACCCTCCGTGGCGGTGTGGTGGCGTTTGGGTCCTGCAGGGGTATAAGAGTATGGTTATTGCTTCTGTGTGTGGCATTTTGTGTAATGGGTGGGTGGCCGTGTCCCCCAGTGCTGGCATTCCCTTGTGGGGGCTTTTGTGACGGTGGCTTGTGGGGTGATGGGTGTGTGCAGTGGGCATGCTTTGGGGATGGGTGTCCAAGCTTTGGGGACGCACGCAGGGCTAGGTTTTGGGATGGGTGGGATGTGATGGTGAGCCATTTGCAAGGAGTTGGTATGATGGGGGTGGGGGTGAGGGTGGGGGTATGATTTGGCATGCAGGTGGGGTGGGGGGAATGGAGTAGTGAAGATTTGACTTACCAGAGTCCATTCCTCCACCTACTCCTGCGAGGCCCTCAGGATGCAGGATGTGCAAGACTTCCTCCTCCCATGCTGTGAATTCTGGGGGAGTAGGTGGGGGTCCGCCGCCAGTCCGCTGTACCGCGATGTTGTGCCTTGATACCATGGAACGCACCTTCCCCCCTAGGTCGTTCCACCGCTTCCTGATGTCGTCCCGATTGCGTGGATACTGTCCCACTGCGTTGACCCTGTCCACTATTCTGCTCCATAGCTCCATCTTCCTGGCAATGGTGGTGTGCTGCACCTGTGCCCCGAAGAGCTGGGGCTCTACACAAACTATTTCCTCCACCATGACCCTGAGTTCTGCGTCAGAGAACCTGGGGTGTCTTTGAGGTGCCATGGGGTGGTGTGGATGAGGTGAGGGGTGGTGTATGTGTTGTAGAGTGTGGTGAGTGTGGTGGTGTATGGTGTTTTGTGCGTGGATATTGTGTGGGTGATGTAGTGATTTGCCTCTGTGTGATGGTGTACTCTATGCTGTGCTCTCTCTCTCTGTCCTTCACGCGCAATTGTGGTCGTAGGGGTTTGTGGGTTTTGTGGGTGTGTGTTTTATATTTAATTGGGTGTGTGGGAGTGGTGTGTGTATGTGTCTCAGGTGTGTGCATTTTGAATTATCCAATGTGGTAGTGTTTTGTAAAGGTGTGTGTATTTTGACCGCGGCGGTGTGTACCGCCAATGGAATACCGCAGTTGAAAGACCGCTGCGGGGATTTGTGGGTCGGAATGGCATGGGCGTATTTCTGTTGGCGTGACGGTGGAGGTTTGGTCATCACCAGTTTCCCGCTGACCTTTGGTGTGGCGGACTTTTGTTGTTGTCGGGTTTTTGGCGGTTTGCAAGTTGCGGGTCAGAATGACCGTGGCGGTTTGCCGTGGCGGAGTTATGGCGGCCTTCTGGCCGGCGGTAAGCGACTTTTACCGCCGAGGTCAGAATGACCCCCTCAGAGCCGACCCCTGAGGAACACCACTATTGCTGAAAGTGCTCCTGGAGATATACGCTCTCTCGAGTACCTGGAAGGACCTCCCATGTATAAATGAGAGAATCCATTCTAGCGCGACTCCGGCAATTCCACATCCCCGCAATCTGTCTTTGAGGATATTTAGATCAACTGTATCGAATGCCGCACTCAAGTCTAGGAGGATGATAGCGGTTTCAATACCTTTATCCATCCTCTTCCTTGCTTCTTCTGTAATGGCAATCAGTGCGGTTTCTGTGCCATGTTTAGGCCTAAAACCCATCTGGGTAGGCTGTATAAGTTTATTTTCTTCCAGAAGCGTAGACAACTGAGAATGTACATGCTTCTCCGCAAGTTTGGCAATTAGAGGCAGCAATGAGATCGGTCTATAGTTGCTCAGTGTCTTAGGATTCAGATTAGTTTTTTTTAAGAGTGGCCTGACAATGGCCTGTTTCCAGTGGTCAGGTACAGTGCCAGAAATTAATGAGGTGTTAATAAGTTTCCTGATTATCGGACCTTAAACTGATATTCCTAAGGATAGGATCTGGGGGGGGGTAGGATCTAATGGGGTGCCCAATTTCGTTGAGCTCAGTAAGTTAGTAACTCTGTCCAAACTAATGGGAGTACAGTTTGAAAGGAGAATTTCCTCCCCAGCCTCCTGGTTCATCATCCCCTGATCTTTGATAGGGGAGTTGGGGAAGGCTAGATAGATGTTCTGGATTTTACTTAGAAAGAAACTAGCCAGGTCTTCTACATGTTGTTGAGGAAAGTCCCTAATTTCTGTTTCCTCCCTTGGATGAATAAGATCTTTTAGGGCATTAAATATCTCCTTGGGTGAATTAGCTGCTGCTTCAATTTTTCCTGAGTAATACGTTGCCTGTGTTTTTTTAATTTCTAAATGATATTCTCGAATCATATTCTTGTAGTCCCTTTTCACAGATTCATCTTGAGTGTATCTCCATTTCCTCTTGCTTCCTACATTCTCTTTTCTTCTCAAGTAGGCTTGCATTGTACCAGGGAGCCGACTTCTTTCGATGAATGTTTTTAGTAGAAGAGAGAGGTATGGTCTCCTCTAGGCTATCCTCTATCCATTTGTTAACCGAGTGAGAAAATTCTGTTATATTATTTATATTTATACTTCCTGGTCTATTTTTCTCCAATGTGGTAATGAACTCTGTGGCTTTTAATTTGTGCCATTTCCTTCTACGTGGGGGTGCCCCCGTTTGAACGATCTTATAATAAGGGATGTGTAGTTCCAACTCTAGAAGGAAGTGATCTGACCATGCTAACGGGCGTGAAGATAGAAATTTTATATCTGGAACGTTAAAGAATACCAGATCAAGTGTATGTCCCTTAATATGAGTAGGTCCTTGAATAAGTTGTATTAGGTCACATGCATTCATGTCTGCTATCAACATCTTAGTGGATGCATTATCTATATTTTCCGCATGAAGGTTAAAATCTCCCAACACTAAGAAATTTGATTTAGTGTATATTAGTTGTGAAATGTTTTCTGCCAGTGACATCATAAAATCTCCCATGGGACCTGGTGGACGGTAGATCAGAACACCAGATAGGGTGTAATGAGGGTTCACGTTGATAGAGAAGGGCATACTCTCGCAGTCTTTAATTAGAGTGGGTGTAGTATTGATCTTACAAGTGTCTCTGTAGATGACTGCAATACCACCCCCTCTACTAGGTCTATCAATTCTGCTAATCTTATAACCTGTGGGGAGAGCCATCACCACATCTGGAGCAGAACTTTCATCCAGCCAAGTTTCTGTCAGATATAAGGCCAGAGGTTTGATTTGTTCAACTAAAAGGTGAATATCCATTATATGAGCTCCTAATGAGCGACAGTTGACTAAAAAAATGAAGAGTTTATCAGAGTCCTCAGCTTGTTGAGAATCCGTGTGCATTTGGAAGGACCATGCACACGAGGGGCATCTAAATTTGCCAGTATATGGATCTGTACTTTTAATACATAGCGTATGAGATAAATGCCCCCAAACATGTATAATTAAGTATACATATAAAATAGATTAGCCCGAATGGCCCAATACACTAATGAGCCTGAATGGGCTCACAGCAACACATTAATGGACCTGAATGGGCCGAGGATGCACTAACCTTGAATGGGCTCAAAGCATAAAGGCCCTCATTACAACCCTGGCAGTAAATGCTGCTTACCGCCGTGCAGAAGACCGCCAACATACCACTGCAGCGGCGGTATTCCTCTACAGGTATTATGACCCACAGCTCGGAATCCACCATAATACAGACACCCACACAAGTCCGCCACACCAAAGGTCAGTGATAAACTGGTGATAACAAAACCGACACCGTCACACCAACAGGAATACGCCCACACTATCACGACCCACGAATCAACGCGGCGGTCTTTCAACCGCCGTAATCCATTGGCGTTACACACTGCCACGCTCAAAATACACACACATATACAAAACACCACCACATTGGACAAATCGAAATACACACACCTGATACGCATACACACACCACACCCACACACCCAATCCAATATAAAGCACACACCCACAAACCCTTACTACCAGAAATTTGAAACCACGCCAGAGAGAGACACTACCAAAAACAACACCAGCATCCACAGACACACAACACCATCACTTACACAACATCCACGCACCTCAAACAACACACACCAACACATCCCCTCACACATCACAACACACACCCCAGGTTCGCTGAGGAGGAGCTCAGGGTTGTGGTGGAGGAAATCGTCCGGGTAGAGCCACAGCTATTCGGATCACAGGTGTAGCAGACTTCCATTGCAAGGAAGATGGAGCTATGGCGCAGAATTGTCGACACGTCAACGCAGTGGGACAGCATCCAAGAACACGGGATGACATCAGGAAGAGGTGGAACGACCTATGGGGGAAGGTGTGTTCCTTGGTCTCCAGACACCAGATTGCTGTACAGAGGACTGGCGGTGGACCCCCACCTCCTCCCCCACAAGTAACTACATGGGAGGAGCAAGTCTTGGCAATACTGCATCCTGAGGGCCTCGCAGGAGTAGCAGGAGGACTGGACTCTGGTAAGGCAAATCTTTATTACCATATCCCGACCCCACCTGCATGCCATCACATACCGACACCCTCACCCTCACCCCCATCACTCCAACACCTCACATATGCACCACTATCAAAACCCAGCCATCCCAATACCAAGCCCTGCATGCAACACCAAAGCATGGACACCCATCACCAAAGCATGTCCAGTACAGATACCCACACAGACCCCAAACCAACTATCACACAAGGACCAAGCCAAGAATGCAAGCACTGGAGAACAGGGTCACTCACCCATTTCACACAATGGCACACACAGATGGCATAATCATGCCTTTACAACCCTACAGGACCCCTACCCAACATCACCGGACAGGAGGTGCCAGACATATACAGTCCCCCCACAGAAGAGACCCACAGTGATGACAGCAGTTCTGCACAACTGGATCAAGATGACCAGCCCGGTCCATCAGGGACCTCGGGACAGTCGGTTCCCCTGACACTGTCACAAGCCACCACAGACCCTCCCCCCTCAGGAAACACCAGCACAGCACCCACCCAGCGGGCCCATCCCTCTGTCCCCAGGACACGTCAATCAGCAGTGTGTCCACCACTACAGGGAACCCAGGCAACCCCACTAACACAGGACGATCAGTGACCTGGGGGCAGTGGCAGTGGGCACACGGTTCAGGGGACAGAGGCACAGGAAAACAGGGAAGCTGGGAGGACTGCTGTGCGACAGGGGGAGGACAGGGCCTGGGAACCTACTCTCCAGGAGGCACCCACTAAAATTCTGAGGAGCATACTACCATTCCCCAGATATGATTGGCCAGATACTGGACAAGTTGCAGGAGACCCAGTGGCTGCAGTAGGGACAGTACCTGGGGATCAGGGAGGACCTGAAGGACATCCACACCACCCTGGTCACCATTGCAGGTTTGCTGGCAGACATGGCCAACACCATGAGGGAGGCCGTGGCACACCACCGGGCCCCTGACACCAGCCACACTGATGAACAGTCCTCCACCTCCACTGCCGCTAGTAGACAGGAGCCCCCCCCTCCCCCCCACAGGAACAACAGGCCACCACCACCCCTCCCCCTGCAGAAGGAGAACCACACCACAAACGGTCCCTGCGATCCAGGCAGAAGCCAGAGAACATTGCCAAGACCCCCACCAGGAAATAAGACTGTCCTGAATGTCACCCTTGTGTCCCACTCTGTCACCCTGTCCACCTTCAACAGCCATTGCTCCACTTCCTATGCCCCATTGGACAATATACCTGTGATATCAATAGACTGGCCCCTATCCTGGACTTTCCTCCACCATCACCCAAGCCCACTGCACATACCCCTCTACTTATTAGCACTTAAATAAACACCCTTTGAAAAAATACAAGTATGAGTCTGTCAGATGATTGAAAAATGTATTTGTTTAACAAGCTTTAAACACTGCAAGACAACTGTACAGTAATGTATACATAGGAATGACCTGTAGTTGGCTGCAGTCAACACACCAGGTGATAGAGTGGGGCACATATATTTGAAAATAGAGATGCCAAAGGGTACAGTAAGTGGCCATAGAATTGGGAGAATCTGCATGCCATGTACAATGTCAAATACAAAACTGTCAATGAAAAGTGAACCCACTCTCCACCAGGCCCTCTCCAACATCATGGGAGCTTACCATCATTCCCAGGAGACGATGGCAACGGTACTGGCCAAGTTTCAGGAGACCCAGCGGCTGCAGGAGGAACACTATCTAGGGATCAGGGAGGACCTGAAGTCCATTAACAACACCCTGGTCACTATTGCAGGGGTGCTGCAAGACCTTGTCAACACCAGGAGGGACACAGTGGCACAACAAGGGGCCCCTGACACTAGCCTGGACGATGAACAGCCCTCCACCTCCGCCGGCGGACAGGAGGCACCGCCACAGGAACACAACACCAGCACCCGACCCCCTGCAGATGGAGAACCACCCTGTAAACGGTACCTGAGATCCAGGAACAAGACAGAGAACATTGCCAAGACCCCCGCCAGGAAATGAGACCCCCCTGAATGTCACCCTTTTGTCCCACTTTGTCACCCTGTCCATTGCTCCACTTCCTATGCCCCTTTGGACAATGCACCTGTGAAACAAAGGGACTGGACTCTGCCACGAACATTCCTCCACCATCCCCCCAGCCCATTTTACAACCCCCTCCACTTATTTGCACAGAAATAAACACACTTCAATCACAAAACAATCTGGAGTCAGTCTGTGCTTTCACAAACGTGTAATTACAATAACCATGGAATATAGCAATGTCAATTTACTTGTGCACATGCCGATGTAACACAGCTGTAGGCCTGGAGGAAATATAGCAGAGGGTACAAAGTGGGACCCACATCTGTGAAATGGAAAGGCAAAGTGACAAGTCAGGGTCCATACACTGAGTGAAAATGACAGACTTATGCTAGCTCCAACAATAGTATGAGATGTGGGAGGCAGTGACATCTTCTTACCTGTGTCTCACTGGAAGTATTGCATGATTATGTTGTTTCGGTTGTCAATGTCTTCTTCTTCTGCCTCCTCTTCTTCACTGTCCACAGGCTCCACAGCTGCCACAAGGCCACCAGCTGGACCATCCTCCTGCAGAAAAGGCACCTGCAGTCGCAAAGCCAGGTTGAACAGCATACAGCAGGCCACGATTATCTGGCACACCTTCTTTTGTGAGTAGTAGAGGGAACCACCTGTCATATGGAGGCACCGGAATCTGGCCTTCAGGAGGCCGAAGGTTCGTTCGATCACCCTCCTAGTTCGCCCATGTGCCTTATTGTAGCGTTCCTGTGCCCTTGTCCTGGGATTCCTCACTGGGGTCAGTAGCCATGACAGGTTGGGTTAACCAGAGTCACCTGCAAATAGCGAGGGACAACTGTTAGACACACACTAATCCTTAGGTACAACCCCATACCCAGACACCTATTCACACTGTATTGGGTCCTTGGCCTCACCTATTAGCCACACATGGTGCCTCTTGAGTTGCCCCATCACATAAGGGATGCTGCTATTCCTCAAAATGTAAGTGTCATGCACTGAGCCAGGAAACTTGGCATTCAAATAGGAGTCTGCCAAACACACCATCTGCACATTCATTGAATGGTAGCTCTTCCGGTTTCTGTACACCTGTTCACTCCTGCGGGGGTACCACTGCCACATGTGCCCCATCAATGGCACAAATTATGTTGGGGATATGTCCCAGGGTATAGAAGTCACCTTTCACTGTGGGCAAATTCTCCACCTGAGGGAACACGATGTAGCTGTGCATGTGTTTCAGCAAGGCAGACAACACTCTGGACAACACGTTAGAGCACATTGGCTGGGACATCCCTGATGCAGTGGCCACTGTTGTTTGAAAGGAACCACTTGCCAGGAAATGGAGTACTGACAGGACCTGCACTAGAGGGGGTATCCCTGTGGGATGGCGGATAGCTGACAATAGGTCTGGCTCCAACTGGGCACACAGTTCCTGGATGGTTGCACGATCAAGTCTGTATGTGACTATTATGTGTCTCTCTTCCATTGTCGACAGGTCCACCAGCAGTCTGTACACCGGAGGATGCCGCAATCTCATCACCTGCCCCAGCAGACGTTCCCTATGGAGGAGAACAGCAAGCAGAGAGTCAGCCAACACTGAGGTATCACAAAATGTCATTTGCACAAATGTATTAATCCGCAATGTGCCTGTAACTGTGTGTATTCTAGGCCTACATAGGTGTGACGCAGTTATTATTAATGCCATGTGGCCCCCTGAAATGGCGGCTGCCTGACCTGTAAGGTGGGACAAGGGGATATGAGGTAACTGCACTGGCGTTGTACACCGTCGCGGTGGGCAGACGAAGACCGCAGCGCAATTCCGCATTGGTTAACATTGGGCCCTATGGGTCCGAGGAGCCAATGATGATGTACGCCGGCAGTGACGGTATGCACCGCCATGGACGTGACCGCCATTTTCTGTCTGTTACCTCACTTGATACCTCACCTTCAACAGGGGAGGACCTACACTGCAAGTGCTGCTGTGACCTGTGTCTGGAAGCGACAATGGCTACAGTGTCTGGGGAAAGGGCCCCTGCCTTCACTTCGGAGGAGTCGGAGAAACTAGTGGATGGGGTCCTCCCCCAGTACACGCAACTGTACGGTCCTCCTGACAAACAGGTGAGTACACTGTGAGCATGCTGCATGGGCAATGCCTGTTTTGTGTGGTGTGGATGGAAGATACATGGGGGGGGCTGAGGCCTGCATGTGCGGATGGTGAGTGTATGTGCGTCAGGGCAAGGGTGGGAATGGGGGGCAATGAGTATGACGGTCCGGATGGGTAATGAATTTCCTTTCCCCCTGTACCATTCTCTAGGTCAGCGCCCACCAGAAGAAGGGTATTTGGCATGCCTCCGCCAAGGACGTCCAGACCCTGGGGGTCCACCACAGATGGAGCACCCACTGCCGTAAAGGATGGGAGGACCTGCGCAGCTGGAGCAAGAAGACGGCGGAGGCCCAGCTGGGGATGGCCTCCCAACATGCGAGGGGTGCCCGTCTCACCATGACCCCCTTGATGTTCCGGATCCTGGCGGTGGCGTATCCCAAGTTGGATGGGCGCTTGAGGGCGCAGGCTATGTAGCACCCCAACCCCACAAGTGGTTAGAGCCATCTACACCTAGTCAGGCTCCTGTGACTTCCAGGTGTGCAGCAATTGGGCTTAGGCCTCGTACCCCATGGGCATGTGATTAATCTAGGAACTATAAGTGCATGGCATAGTGCAGAGGGCTGCTCACTGTCTGTTGTGTCCGCCAACGGTAGTGGTGTTGCATGCACTTTACATGTCTTTCTTCTGTCTTCCCTCCCCCCCCCCTTTTTGTGTTCACCCTGTTCTTGTGTGCAACATCATCATCGGGCGAAGGAGCATTGGCACCGGAGCAGGAGGGAGCTGCATCCCACTTGGCCCTGGAGGGTGAAGCTACGGAGTCTGAAGCCACCAGTGGGACGGAGGGCAAGGGGAGCTCCACGGTGGGGACAGGAGCAGAGACCAGCGACTCCTCCTCTGATGGGAGCTCCCTTGCGGTGGCGGGCCCCTCTGTGCCCACCGCATCAACAGGTACAGCCGCCACCCCGCCTACCAGCACCACCCTCCCAGCAGCCCCTCAGCGTGTGTCCCGTGCCCGCTCAAACAGGTGGGTGGGCATCTCCTTCGCCCCAGGCAACTCAGGCCCTGCCCCAGTCAGCCCTGCTGCCCTCAGTGAGGAGGCTATTGACCTCCTGAGATCCCTCACTGTTGGGCAGTCTACCATTCTGAATGCCATCCAGGGTGTTGAGAGGCATTTGAAACAAACACATGCATATCTGGAGGGCATTCATTCTGGCCAGGCAGCCCAACAGAGAGCATTTCAGGCACTGGCCTCAGCACTTATGGCAGCCATTGTCCCTGTGTCCAGCCTCCCCCCTCCAACCTCCTCCACCCAGGCCCAATCCCCTGTACCTCAGCCTATCCCAAGCACACCATCAGACCAGCATGCACACACATCAACACACAAGAGTGGCTCAGGCAAACATAAGCACCACACATCCCACAGGCACTCACACAAGCATCATACCCATGCACACATACCAACATCCACTTCCTCCACTGTGTCCCCCTCCTCCACGTCTCCCTCCTCACTCCAAGTCTCGTCTCCACTCACACCTGCATGCACTACATCCTCAGCCACTACCTCCATCACCAGCACGCCCATCACCACACACCGCTCACGTGCAATCGCCACCCCCACCACGATTCACACATCCCCAGTGTCCTCTCCCAGTGTGTCAGTGAGCCCTCCTCCAAAATTACACAAACGCAGGCACACACCCACCCAATAGCCATCCACCTCACAACAGCCCCCAGCCCATGCACCTTCACTCAAATTCCACAGACGTACACCTCCTACAACCACTACCTCTCCCTCCACTCCCAAACCCCCTCCATCTACCTGTCCCAGTGTGTCTAAAAAACTTTTCCTGTCAAACCTTGACCTCTTCCCTTCACCTCCCCCCGTCCTTCCCCTAGGGCCAGGCTTTCCAGGTCCCAGCCCAGCACCTCAGCCACCACATCCCCAGGCACAGTGGTGCCAGCAACTGCAGGGTCATGGAGTGCGCCAACCATCAGGGCTGCCAGTGTGCCACGGAGCGAGGGCAAGGACATTCCGAAGCCAATAACACCTGCCACCAAGTGGTCAGTGAAAACGAAAGGGGATAGTGGCAAGACAACTGCACCACCATCAAAGGTGGGGAAGGGCAAAAAACCTAAGGGCAGGTCAGTAGAGGGCATGGTGGCACCTACTGAGCGACCAGTGTCACACCTTCTGTCCACGTCCACGATAACCTGTACGACGGCGAACACCACCACCTGCACCGCCACCTGCGCCGCCACCTGCACCGCCTCCGGCACGTCTACAGCTGCTGCGACAGTCCCCAGCCTCTTCCCCAGTGGGCAGTCGTCCGAGGCTGCAGGAGACATCCTGCTTGCTCCCTCAGCAGGTGCTGACACATGCCCCGCTGCCACAGACCCTGCGGCCAGCAGTGCCGCCACAGACCCCGCAGCCAGCACCCCCGCCACAGACCCCGCAGCCAGCACCGCCGTCACAGACACCGCAGCCAGCACTGCCGCCACAGACCCCGCAGCCAGCACCGCCGCCACAGACCCCACAGCCAGCACCGCCACGACAGACCCCGCAGCCAGCACCGCCACAACTGACACCGCCGCAAGCACCGCCATGACTGACACCGCCGCAAGCACCGCCAGCGGCCCCACAACCTCCTCGGACAGTGGCACCACCGCAGACATGCCTACCATCCCCAGTGGTCGGTCGTCCGAGGCTGGTGGTGAGTTCCAGGACCCTGGGCAGCTTCCATGAAACATTACTGTCATCACAGTTGTCACCTGCATATGGAATGCGAAGCCGCAGCAGTGTGGGGTATGTCTCTGCCTCCATGGCGTATCATGCTACCTGTACCTCGGTAATCTCGTGGCACACACACCCAGGTGAGAGAATTGTACCGGCCACACTGCATGTGGAGCACTCTGGGCACAAAGCCCCCTCCAGAACCAGTGGAGAAAGGCATCCACTACCTCAGTCCTTGGCAGTATGAAGCACTCTGGGCACAAAGCCCCCTCCAGAACAAGTGGAGTATCACATCCACTACCTCAGTCCTTGGCAGGATGAAGCACTCTGGGCACAAAGCCCCCTCCAGAACCAGTGGAGACTGTTATCCACTTGAGAGACTGTGGCTTTGCACTCCCCAGGATAAAGCAGTGGGCAAACCACCAACTGGAGAGACTTGAGAGACTGTGGTTTTGTACTCCCCAGGATGAAGCAGTGGGCAAACCACCCACTGGAGAGACTTGAGAGACTGTGGCTTTGAACTCCCAGGATAAAGCAGTGGGCAAATCACCCACTGGAGAGACTTGAGAGACTGTGGCTTTGCACTCCCCAGGATGAAGCAGTGGGTAAACCACCCACTGGAGAGACTTGAGAGACTGTGGCTTTGCACTCCCCAGGATAAAGCAGTGGGCAAACCACCCACTGGAGAGACTTGAGAGACTGCGGCTTTGCACTCCCCAGGATACATCAATGGGCATGGAGCCCCCTTGTGCAGCAGTGGAGTCATGCGTTCATCTGGCTGAGGTGCCCCCCCTCCCCCTGAGGTGCCTGTTTCATTTCAATCTGATGCCCCTCCAGTGTTCTCTCCGTTTCCAGTCAGGTATCTAGTGTGGGCTTGGCCCATGCATTTTGGGCCCCGTGGTCCACGGACAATGATTGGTGCACTATCCGGACTTGTGTAGTTCGTGTACATAATTGGATTTTGAACTTTGATAATGAGATTTCACATGATTACATTCGTTCAAATCAATTCCTTTTGCTCTTGCGTTCTTCCAGGGGGTTGGGGGGGGGGGGTATGTGTACTGTTGCTGCATGTATTTGTGTGTATGGTGTTGTGGGTGAGGGTGGGGGTGGGGGTGTTGTGTGTTGCGTGTGTGTGTCACTCTCTTTTCCCTCCCCCTCCCCTGTGTTGTAGGTGCAGTACTCACCGTGGTCGTCGCCACCGTCGTTGGAGCTCCTGATAGAGGAGAAGGAAGACCAGCATCAGCAGTATCTGCAATTCGGGCTCGTGGGGTGTGGAGAGGTGAGTGTTTTCTATTCTGTGTACTGTTTCCGCCGTGTTTTTGTTCGCGTTGGTTCCGCCCTGGAAAAGGTGGCGGATAGGCATCTTGTGATAGGGTGGGCGGTACTTTGTCTTCCGCCTGTCTGTTGGCGGTGTCCGCTGCGCTGTTTGTTTGTACTGCCGTGGCTGTCGGAGTGTTAAAGTGGCTGTCTATGTTTGCGGTTTCCTCCATAGTCGTAATCACATTTTTTTTCCACCGGCCTGTTTGCGGTATTACCGCCGCTTTAACACCGACCGCCAGGGTTGTAATGAGGGCCAAAGTGTATTAATGGGCCTAGGGACTAAGGAACATCAAAAAAAGTGATGAACATTGATGTGCCATGGGATTAATGAGCCACAAAGAGCACCAGGGTCACAAGACAGTAATAAGACAGATTTCTTCTATAAAAAATGACCATGAATGCAGGCAGCCATTGAGAAGCATCAATATTTGCCCCCGCAGTAATGAAAATCATTATTACCATAAATAATTAGGCTTAAAAGGCGCAGGTAAGACCCAGGGACTAACGAGCACCATTGGTCCTAAGCACTGATGAGTTTAGTGTAGTAGTAAATATTAGTGGTGCCAAGCAACAATGACAAGCACAGCAAGCTGCAATCACCCCAGCACAGTCATCTTTAATGACTCTAAGCAGTTGTGGGTTTCAATGGCCCCAGGGAATAATGAACTTCAGTAGGGCAAAGCAGTAAAGACCCTCAATGGCAGTGCCATTAATGTGCATCACTGTACCCTACATGTCCTTTCTCATAACACAGCTATCAACCCATGGCTCTATGCTGCTTAGAATCCCATAAAGCATTTGGGGATTACTAAATTAAAGAAGAAAATGTGTTCCCTTTAGTTCTCTGTGTTTGTAAACACCAGGTGAAAAAAAGGATAAACTTTTCAGAAAATAATTTTAAAAAGTGGACTAATCTCGCCTGTCTTGCCAAAGCTTTAGCAAAGGCGGACGGGAGGTGTCTAGCAACTACAACACAAACCCTCATAAGGCAGAATACACAACAAATAAGATAGTATTATTACCTTGACTCCCACCCCTGCCATCATGTGTAAAAGAAGTCAAGCATGTGGCACTAGGAGGCTCAGTATGTAATTGACCATGTAATACGTTGAAGAATTTAGTTATTCAGTAGGTGGAGTGATGAATTAATGTAATTGGTAATTGAATTGTTTTCAATCAACAGACAGGAAACACTACGCAGGATTCCAGTCAATCACATTCTGTGAACATTGTCAATATTTAACTTGTCGCAAAACGTATTTCTTTTAAAAAATGGATGCACTGTTTGTGAATATTATAAGAAATATATTGACCTGGTGCGTGCACAAAGGCTACTCAAGTTTTTGCTTATAACTTAAAAACTGTAGAATAAAAATATACTAACCCAATGACAGGCACCAAATGGTCAAGCTACTGTGTGTAGAGTCTTAGAACTATAAGCGTTAGGACAGAATGACTAGGAGCAGACTTATGAAGGACATTACCTAATAAATCTGGGAAGTGTCAGGGTGTGGTCTTTAATGGTTATTGGGATAGTGAGAGTTCAGTTACATGTTGTATGCTGATGAGTAAAGATATTAACTTCAAGCTCCAGGACGCAACACTATGTACCTAGGAAATTTGGTGTACTTTAACATTGCTTTTTTTGTTTTCATGGTTATACTTTCTGATGAGCATTCTCGTGTTAAATATTAATTTTGGTCCTGTCTTACAACATATCTACCCCACTTCAACTAATCTGACCGCACCACGTGTGCCATGATGTAAGCATAAATTCTTAACCGTGTTTTTCACAATGTTTGGTGCATATGGTCAGGAGGTGTGACTGCTTTAGTCTTCTTAGTGTAGTGGTATCCACCTCTTGGGCTTATCCGAGCTTAGGAGATATTTGATTTAATACTTGTAGGCAGCTTTGCATGTACGGGGCACATTTTTATGGGCTTTGAGTCCCATTCTCTAGGGGACTTTATTTATTGTACCTACTTGGGTATTGGTGGGATCCACCACTTGGGCTTGTCTGGGGCCCCGGAGATAATGAATTAAGTAATAAGGATGATAAAGATCCCTTGCACATCAGCATGTGCAGGCAAAAAGATTCCAGTGCCAAAAGTTGGGCAACATAGGTTTACCACTGGATCTCTTGAGTGTGGTGTGTAATATGTTACTTGGTTTGTGTCACATTTACTTTGTCTGTGTTCTATATTCTATGTTCTCTATTCCACATAGCATCGGAGTGCTGGTGAGATTCCAGAATCAAGGTCAGTTGGACTCTGGCTCTGGACTTGTCAGGACTTCTTTTGCTGTCGTGGATCTTTACCTTAGAATAAAGAAGAATCTACAATTTGGATGTAAAGTGTCCTTTTCGTTTTCCTATACTCTGCACATCACCCACGCTACAATTTGGTACCAGGAGTGGGGTGAATTGTTTTTGATCCACCGACCGCTATTTGAGGTGAGACTGCGCGGCCTGACCAGAAGCGGAGATTTAATGGTGCCGTTTTGCCAGAGATTAAAGAGATTAAAGGAAAGAAAAAAAAAACGCCTTCTTACCGCGTTTTTTACAGCCAGGTAAGCCCTGGTGAAGTTTGTTTCCAGGTTTTGGAGCGCCCGTGCCGTTAAGCGCTCGAGCGCACAGTGCTGCGTGTGGAAACTCGCGTGCACAGCTGTCCTGCGCGCATGCGTGGGTACGTCCAGTGCGCTGATTGTTGCTGGGCAACGCGCGTCTCTTGTTTTGCGCGTAAGTTGCCGGGGCAATGCATTTACGCCAACGAAAGCGATGGAAATGGTGTCCTACAACAGCGCTCTACTTCCTGTTTCATGCGTTAGTTGCTAGGACGACGTGCTAACGCCACCGTTTTATAAAGGAAAAATAAAAAAAAACTGGGAAACACAGTATTGCTCTTCGTTTAGACATTGTTTAAGTGTGAATTCTGACATCTTCAAGCAAATTTTCTAATTTGTGGATTTATAAATTAAAAAAAAAATATATATATATATGTATATTTATATATATATTTTCATTTTAGGGACTTATATTTGCTAGTTTTACAACTCAGGACAATCTCTTTTGGGTATTTCTTGGACTCAAATATCACTGAGTTGACATGGCATCAAATCATCTGGTCATGCAGCCTCCTCCTTTTTTGCAAAAAGGAGGTAAGCCGGAGATAAGATGGAATGAATGGCTGAGAATTTTTGAAAATTATTTATCGGCAATAGATGCTATTAGTTATTCACCATCCAGGAAATTGGCCCTTCTTTTCAACCACCTAGGAATAGCGGGTCAGCGTGTTTTTGACAATTTACCAGTAATTCAACCGCCGCAAGGAGACAATGCAACTTGGGATGTTTACATCGAAGGAAAGGAGAGGATCAAAAAACAGTATTCGGATGACTCAAATGTTTTATTAGAAAGATTCAACTTTGCTATGTGCAAGCAGACTTTAGATGAATCCGTAGATGAATATTTGGCTAATTTACGGGTGCTTGCATCTAAATGTGACTTTGGCAACATGGTTGACACGTATATTAGAGACCAATTTGTTTTTCATTGCTATTCTAAGAAAATTCAAGAGCGTCTCCTAGCTTGTCGCAATCCCTCTTTGGATGAGGTTATCGATTTAGCCAAGGCTATTGAAAGGTCAATTGTCACTTCTAGAGTTGTATGTGGACAAAGTGTTGCGCATGCGTTATGCGATCATAGCGAGCGTAGTGTCAATCATTTAGTGGAGGGAACCGAACTGAATTTTGTAAGGGAGAAATCTATTAAAATGAGGAAGGCGCAAAAACAAACAGGCAAGGCCTGTTATCGTTGTGGTTCCAACAGTCACTTAGGGAACAATCCAAATTGTCCTGCTGCAGGGAAAAGGTGCATGAAGTGTGGTAAGTTTGGCCATTTCCAGTTGTTTGCAGACAAACAAATTCTGGATCCAAAATGAGAATCAGCAATGTGAATGCTGAAGAGGTAGAGGAGCTGGATCAGTGTTCTGGGAGAGTTTCTACTCTAGTTCTCACTGTTGATATGGTTAATCAAAGTAAAGGGGGGTGTTCTAAAATTCAGTTTAAGGGTCCTGTGTGTGAGGCAACTATAGACTCTAGAGGAGTAGTCGTTATGGCTGACTCTGGGGCTCCAATCACTATATTGGCAGACAGTACTTATTATCAATTGTGGCCTGACTCTAAAAAACTAAGTGAAGCTGATGTTGCTCCAAAAGCTTTTGGTGATCAGGACATTGATCTTTTGGGTTTTTTCTATGCTACTTTGGAGATACTAGGCAGATCCATTTTTACTAAAATTTATGTCGCTTTCAAAGGCAGGAACATAGTTGGGTGGAAGGATTTAGCACGCTTGGGTATTGTATTATACCCAGGTCAGGAAAATCCCGTTAGATTAGGTGAGAGACCACACATTGTTGATAGAGAATCTGTTTTGCATGTGGCTCCTAATAATATTGTTCCTGAGCAATACACACAAAAGTTTCCTGATATCTTTGTCGATAAAGTTGGGTATGTGAAGGGGTTCGAGCACACTATTAGACTCAAAAAAGGAGCTATCCCTGTTGCTCACAAAGTCAGGCCAGTTCCACTCTCCATTAGAGATCAGCTAAAATTGTTGCTTGACAAATTAGTGTTGGACAAGATTATTACGACAACAAATGCATCAGAATGGGTTTCTCCAGTAGTTATTACAAAGAACAAAAATGGAGACCTCGGATTGTGTGTTGATTTAAGATCCCTTAATAAAAATATTTTAGTAGATTGTCACCCTCTACCACACATACAAGAATTGATCACCACAGTGGGGAATTCAAAAATGTTCTCTACTCTAGACTTACATTCAGCTTATCACCAGATTCCTCTTAGCAAAGAATCTCAGGAGCTAACAACTTTTGTTACACCCTTTGGTGCTTTCAAATTTCTCAGATTACCTTTTGGGCTTGCCTCTGCGGCGAGTGTTTTTCAGAAAATGATGGATACTTTGTTTGGGCATCTTAAGGAAGTTTGTGCTTTCCAAGATGATATTTTAATTCACACAGCAACCTTGGAGGAACATGAGCAAGTGTTAGATAAAGTTTTTACCATTCTTCAAAAGTGTGGGTTAACTATTAAGACTGAAAAATGTAATTTCTTAGTTCGGAGTGTGGATTATCTTGGTCACTCCATTTCTGCTGAGGGCATTGAGCCCAAAATGTGTAATCTGGAAGCTGTGAGAAAAGCTCCGGTTCCGTCTAACAAAGATGAATTGCGTTCCTTTTTAGGGCTGTGCGAGTATTATTCTAGGTTTGTTAATGGCTTTGCAATGATTGTACAACCTCTCCGTTCTCTACTTAAAAAAGGTAGCAAATTTGTGTGGGATAGGCAAACTAATGATGCTTTTGAGCATGTCAAACATGTTGTTTTATCTACGCCTACTTTGAAATCTTTCATTCCATCTGCTAAGTCTTTCATAACAGTGGATGCCAGCCTTAAGGGGTTGGGGGCAGTTTTTGGACAGTGGCAAGAAGGGCAGGAACATACTGTTGCGTTTGCATCTAGAGCTCTTTCTAGTGCTGAATGTAATTACAGCACTATTGAAAGGGAGGCCTTGGCGTGTGTTTGGGCTGTTCAAAAGTTTAAAACGTATATTTGGGGAACTCATTTTGAAATTTTCACGGACCATAAACCTTTGGTATTTTTATTGAATGGCAATGGTCTAGGTAAAGCGTCTGCCCGACTGGTGCGTCTTTTATCTAAACTGCAAGAGTACAATGTTGAAATCAAATATATTAATGGTGGTAGAAATGTGAGAGCGGACTGTTTATCCAGACTACCACTGCCTTACACCACAGAGGTTGAAGATGATCAAGACACAGAATGTGTGATAGGAGTTTTAGATTTAATTTCTTTTTCTGATGGCATTTTTTCACAAAAAGAGTGGGAGTCTGCCATGGTCAATGATACTTTATTGTCTCAAGTGCTATATTATATCAAGCATGGTTGGCCCAACAAAAAGTCATATTCTGGAGGGTTAAGCACTTTTAAACAACTTGAAATGGAATTGTCTTGCGAGAATGGTTTCTGCATGAGGGGATCTGTGTGTGTGCCTCCTAAAGGATTGAGACCTAGATTAATTGAAGTAGCACATCAGGGTCATATGGGTATTTCTGCCACATGTAAAATTTTGAAGGAAAAATATTGGTGGCCCAATATGGATAAACAAGTCGCAGAATTCATCAATCTATGTCCATCGTGTCTTGTGTCTGATAAACATTGGAGAAACAGTGTGAAGCCCTTGCATACTGTTGCTCTACCAAACAAACCATGGGAGAAGATTGCTTTGGATTTCTCTGGTCCTTTTGATCTATTACCTAAAGATATGAAGTATATGATTGTGGCTATTGATTATCATTCTAAGTGGATATATTATTCTTTTGTGCATAGTACAGATACAGATTCTGCAATTCGATTTTTGACAGATTTATTTGTTTTGGAAGGGTCTCCATCAGTGATTGTTTCTGATAATGGAGTACATTTTACTTCAAGGAAAATGGCAGTTTTCCTTTAAAGGTTCAGTATTCAACATTTACAAGTTGCTTTTTATAGTCCTGCCTCTAATGGATTGGTAGAGAGGGCCAATAGAATATTGAAAGAAGGTATTCAGACTGCTTTGGCTAGTAATTGTAATGTTAGAGATTTTTTAAGAGAAAAAATATGGGCTTATCTAAACATACCACATTCCACTACGGGTATTTCCCCTTTTACACTACTAAGAGGTAGGGAATCAAGGTCCAAGCTTGTGCCGGCATGGTTAGCCAACTCCATTAGCGAAAAGGCAGATAGGTCTGATCTTGCCATGAGTGTGATGAGAGATCGTGTCAGAGGGAAACAAATAATTCAAAAAAATAATTATGACAAGAGAAACAATGTCAAGGTCACAGAGTTGAATGTACACGATTGGGTCCTTATCAAGAAACCTCAAAGAGTTGCCAAAGGAGAATCCAGATACTCCCTTCCAGTTAAAGTGTTAAAAGTGACCAAAGCCTCTGTTTTGTTAGAGGGAAAGGGTTGGTGGAATAGAAATAGTGTGGTTCCCATCACTGACAGACAGGCTCAGATCTTTAAGACCATTTACTCAGAAAGAAACAGTGATGGTTCAGGAGTTCTGTTTCATCATGTTGGCCCTGCTTACCCTAGTACATCTTCTTGTTCAAGAGGTGAGGAAATTACAGTGCAAACTGGTGAAGCAAGTGATCCTGCTGATTTTGACAAATTACCCATCTCTTTTGAGAAGGATGTTTCTCCTAATATTACAGGCAATGCTATTGTACGTGACTGTTCTAATGAGAAGTGTACCCGTAGTAACAGAGTGGTTAAAATACCATCCAAGTTTAATGATTTTGTGTTTTACAACTCAGGACAATCTCTTTTGGGTATTTCTTGGACTCAAATATCACTGAGTTGACATGGCATCAAATCATCTGGTCATGCAGCCTCCTCCTTTTTTGCAAAAAGGAGGTAAGCCGGAGATAAGATGGAATGAATGGCTGAGAATTTTTGAAAATTATTTATCGGCAATAGATGCTATTAGTTATTCACCATCCAGGAAATTGGCCCTTCTTTTCAACCACCTAGGAATAGCGGGTCAGCGTGTTTTTGACAATTTACCAGTAATTCAACCGCCGCAAGGAGACAATGCAACTTGGGATGTTTACATCGAAGGAAAGGAGAGGATCAAAAAACAGTATTCGGATGACTCAAATGTTTTATTAGAAAGATTCAACTTTGCTATGTGCAAGCAGACTTTAGATGAATCCGTAGATGAATATTTGGCTAATTTACGGGTGCTTGCATCTAAATGTGACTTTGGCAACATGGTTGACACGTATATTAGAGACCAATTTGTTTTTCATTGCTATTCTAAGAAAATTCAAGAGCGTCTCCTAGCTTGTCGCAATCCCTCTTTGGATGAGGTTATTGATTTAGCCAAGGCTATTGAAAGGTCAATTGTCACTTCTAGAGTTGTATGTGGACAAAGTGTTGCGCATGCGTTATGCGATCATAGCGAGCGTAGTGTCAATCATTTAGTGGAGGGAACCGAACTGAATTTTGTAAGGGAGAAATCTATTAAAATGAGGAAGGCGCAAAAACAAACAGGCAAGGCCTGTTATCGTTGTGGTTCCAACAGTCACTTAGGGAACAATCCAAATTGTCCTGCTGCAGGGAAAAGGTGCATGAAGTGTGGTAAGTTTGGCCATTTCCAGTTGTTTGCAGACAAACAAATTCTGGATCCAAAATGAGAATCAGCAATGTGAATGCTGAAGAGGTAGAGGAGATGGATCAGTGTTCTGGGAGAGTTTCTACTCTAGTTCTCACTGTTGATATGGTTAATCAAAGTAAAGGGGGGTGTTCTAAAATTCAGTTTAAGGGTCCTGTGTGTGAGGCAACTATAGACTCTAGAGGAGTAGTCGTTATGGCTGACTTTGGGGCTCCAATCACTATATTGGCAGACAGTACTTATTATCAATTGTGGCCTGACTCTAAAAAACTAAGTGAAGCTGATGTTGCTCCAAAAGCTTTTGGTGATCAGGACATTGATCTTTTGGGTTTTTTCTATGCTACTTTGGAGATACTAGGCAGATCCATTTTTACTAAAATTTATGTCGCTTTCAAAGGCAGGAACATAGTTGGGTGGAAGGATTTAGCACGCTTGGGTATTGTATTATACCCAGGTCAGGAAAATCCCGTTAGATTAGGTGAGAGACCACACATTGTTGATAGAGAATCTGTTTTGCATGTGGCTCCTAATAATATTGTTCCTGAGCAATACACACAAAAGTTTCCTGATATCTTTGTCGATAAAGTTGGGTATGTGAAGGGGTTCGAGCACACTATTAGACTCAAAAAAGGAGCTATCCCTGTTGCTCACAAAGTCAGGCCAGTTCCACTCTCCATTAGAGATCAGCTAAAATTGTTGCTTGACAAATTAGTGTTGGACAAGATTATTACGACAACAAATGCATCAGAATGGGTTTCTCCAGTAGTTATTACAAAGAACAAAAATGGAGACCTCGGATTGTGTGTTGATTTAAGATCCCTTAATAAAAATATTTTAGTAGATTGTCACCCTCTACCACACATACAAGAATTGATCACCACAGTGGGGAATTCAAAAATGTTCTCTACTCTAGACTTACATTCAGCTTATCACCAGATTCCTCTTAGCAAAGAATCTCAGGAGCTAACAACTTTTGTTACACCCTTTGGTGCTTTCAAATTTCTCAGATTACCTTTTGGGCTTGCCTCTGCGGCGAGTGTTTTTCAGAAAATGATGGATACTTTGTTTGGGCATCTTAAGGAAGTTTGTGCTTTCCAAGATGATATTTTAATTCACACAGCAACCTTGGAGGAACATGAGCAAGTGTTAGATAAAGTTTTTACCATTCTTCAAAAGTGTGGGTTAACTATTAAGACTGAAAAATGTAATTTCTTAGTTCGGAGTGTGGATTATCTTGGTCACTCCATTTCTGCTGAGGGCATTGAGCCCAAAATGTGTAATCTGGAAGCTGTGAGAAAAGCTCCGGTTCCGTCTAACAAAGATGAATTGCGTTCCTTTTTAGGGCTGTGCGAGTATTATTCTAGGTTTGTTAATGGCTTTGCAATGATTGTACAACCTCTCCGTTCTCTACTTAAAAAAGGTAGCAAATTTGTGTGGGATAGGCAAACTAATGATGCTTTTGAGCATGTCAAACATGTTGTTTTATCTACGCCTACTTTGAAATCTTTCATTCCATCTGCTAAGTCTTTCATAACAGTGGATGCCAGCCTTAAGGGGTTGGGGGCAGTTTTTGGACAGTGGCAAGAAGGGCAGGAACATACTGTTGCGTTTGCATCTAGAGCTCTTTCTAGTGCTGAATGTAATTACAGCACTATTGAAAGGGAGGCCTTGGCGTGTGTTTGGGCTGTTCAAAAGTTTAAAACGTATATTTGGGGAACTCATTTTGAAATTTTCACGGACCATAAACCTTTGGTATTTTTATTGAATGGCAATGGTCTAGGTAAAGCGTCTGCCCGACTGGTGCGTCTTTTATCTAAACTGCAAGAGTACAATGTTGAAATCAAATATATTAATGGTGGTAGAAATGTGAGAGCGGACTGTTTATCCAGACTACCACTGCCTTACACCACAGAGGTTGAAGATGATCAAGACACAGAATGTGTGATAGGAGTTTTAGATTTAATTTCTTTTTCTGATGGCATTTTTTCACAAAAAGAGTGGGAGTCTGCCATGGTCAATGATACTTTATTGTCTCAAGTGCTATATTATATCAAGCATGGTTGGCCCAACAAAAAGTCATATTCTGGAGGGTTAAGCACTTTTAAACAACTTGAAATGGAATTGTCTTGCGAGAATGGTTTCTGCATGAGGGGATCTGTGTGTGTGCCTCCTAAAGGATTGAGACCTAGATTAATTGAAGTAGCACATCAGGGTCATATGGGTATTTCTGCCACATGTAAAATTTTGAAGGAAAAATATTGGTGGCCCAATATGGATAAACAAGTCGCAGAATTCATCAATCTATGTCCATCGTGTCTTGTGTCTGATAAACATTGGAGAAACAGTGTGAAGCCCTTGCATACTGTTGCTCTACCAAACAAACCATGGGAGAAGATTGCTTTGGATTTCTCTGGTCCTTTTGATCTATTACCTAAAGATATGAAGTATATGATTGTGGCTATTGATTATCATTCTAAGTGGATATATTATTCTTTTGTGGATAGTACAGATACAGATTCTGCAATTCGATTTTTGACAGATTTATTTGTTTTGGAAGGGTCTCCATCAGTGATTGTTTCTGATAATGGAGTACATTTTACTTCAAGGAAAATGGCAGTTTTCCTTTAAAGGTTCAGTATTCAACATTTACAAGTTGCTTTTTATAGTCCTGCCTCTAATGGATTGGTAGAGAGGGCCAATAGAATATTGAAAGAAGGTATTCAGACTGCTTTGGCTAGTAATTGTAATGTTAGAGATTTTTTAAGAGAAAAAATATGGGCTTATCTAAACATACCACATTCCACTACGGGTATTTCCCCTTTTACACTACTAAGAGGTAGGGAATCAAGGTCCAAGCTTGTGCCGGCATGGTTAGCCAACTCCATTAGCGAAAAGGCAGATAGGTCTGATCTTGCCATGAGTGTGATGAGAGATCGTGTCAGAGGGAAACAAATAATTCAAAAAAATAATTATGACAAGAGAAACAATGTCAAGGTCACAGAGTTGAATGTACACGATTGGGTCCTTATCAAGAAACCTCAAAGAGTTGCCAAAGGAGAATCCAGATACTCCCTTCCAGTTAAAGTGTTAAAAGTGACCAAAGCCTCTGTTTTGTTAGAGGGAAAGGGTTGGTGGAATAGAAATAGTGTGGTTCCCATCACTGACAGACAGGCTCAGATCTTTAAGACCGTTTACTCAGAAAGAAACAGTGATGGTTCAGGAGTTCTGTTTCATCATGTTGGCCCTGCTTACCCTAGTACATCTTCTTGTTCAAGAGGTGAGGAAATTACAGTGCAAACTGGTGAAGCAAGTGATCCTGCTGATTTTGACAAATTACCCATCTCTTTTGAGAAGGATGTTTCTCCTAATATTACAGGCAATGCTATTGTACGTGACTGTTCTAATGAGAAGTGTACCCGTAGTAACAGAGTGGTTAAAATACCATCCAAGTTTAATGATTTTGTGTTACATTGTTTTGATTAGGAAAAGATTATAGCTTTATTTTTGTTGTCAGTTTTGTTGAGTTTAAAGGGGGGAAATGATGTAATATGTTACTTGGTTTGTGTCACATTTACTTTGTCTGTGTTCTATATTCTATGTTCTCTATTCCACATAGCATCGGAGTGCTGGTGAGATTCCAGAATCAAGGTCAGTTGGACTCTGGCTCTGGACTTGTCAGGACTTCTTTTGCTGTCGTGGATCTTTACCTTAGAATAAAGAAGAATCTACAATTTGGATGTAAAGTGTCCTTTTCGTTTTCCTGTACTCTGCACATCACCCACGCTACATGGTGATCCTACAATAGTTATGTAACAAAGTGGATCATTATTTGAGGTGGATGTTAGTTCACCACATGTCTTAATATCATGATTCTTTTTAGTTCCAGTAAAGGTTTCAAAAGCTTAACCCTGAGCTCAACCCCTGGTAGCTATGGCAAAGAGCAGACAGGCGTAACTTAAGAAAATGAATAAAGCACTTAGTAGTATCAAAACAATTAACATTTTGGAAATACAACAGAATAAACATCTTCTTCAATGTACAAAAAAATAGAATAATAAAAAAAATAGAATAATGAAATGAACAAAGGGACAAAAAACAACAAAAATCCAATAAGAAGAACCAGAGATACGATTTTTAAAGCTTTAAATAATAATAGAGGCAATAAAATTGTTATGCATAAACCGTATATTTCTGTTGTACCTGACTAGTACTGTGGGGTGTCTTAAAGCCAACTGCAATGGAGCACGAGTCGGATAAATGAGTTGGATTTGTACTAGTTAGAATTACCTTCACAATTAGAAAATTACATGCGCTTGTCAACAACGAGTTGAACAATTGGATATAATTTAAAGGTTTAGATAAAACATTTTAGCTGGTTCCTAGGTGGAGATAACTGTATCACCTTGAATAATGTATCTTTATGGTTTCCTATGGAACAGCCGACCCTGCTCCAGTGGGAATAGCTTTTAGGGCCTTGTTGCTGTAAAGATATGTTTAACATTAAAGAGTTCTAAATACCACTCTCCCTGCCTTACATTTAGGGCCTACTTCTGGGTAACTTAATAATACTTAAAGGTAAGGTCTAGGCCTCTCAAAAGAGGTTATTATGGCAGTCAAGTTTGCAGTATTAAAACTGCACAGACAGGCCACAGTGGTAGGCCTGCAGTCATGGTTTGCACTGCCACTCTAGAAATGCCACTCTGCAGTCCACTATTGACATTTAACTTACAGGCCCTGTGTAACACTTTGTACCATATGCTATATTAAATGTATTTATGCCAATTAGGAACATAGCAATTTTGACAAGTTTTAGGCAACAAAGTAAAAAACAAAAAAAGCAATAACATCTTCCTAAAAGTGGGGGTGACCACGCATAAAGGGGCATATTCCTACAGTTAGGGTTTCAATGATTTCTGCCTTTCCACATGTACTAAACCTGAAGCACTATAGGCAGCAAATTTCAGAAGACCCTCAAACTTCCTAGCTGCAGATATCAGCCTCTGGGCTTTATATTCTCAACATCTGCATACATTCTTCCGTAGGTGACTGACCTCATATGCTGACTTGTAGATCTGCTTTTTTGATAGATTTCACAAAAAACGGAAGACCAATATATAGGCCTTGGCCTACTCTGGTACATAATCAATGTGTTTCCCAAATACTTATTAGGCTCTACATGGCCAATTTCATCTCAATCAGTAGTTGTGCCAAAATTCCTGCATCTGATATTACTTATAAAGTAGGCATTGGTAACTCCAATTTGGGGCCATGACTCCCAGTCACATTATAATGGGAAATAACAGGTTGGAATCAGTGTTCCTGCATCAATTCCTGCATGGTTTTGCCACATCTTTTTCGCCTGCTTTGAGCAGTTGTGTGTCCAGATAAAAAAAATTCGGACTATGCGGTATTGAAACTGTTCTTGTAATCCTGATTGGGTTGGCAATGCCCGTTAGTGCCCCTTTGGGATTACTGGGGCACTTGTATGAAGGCCATATGTAGCCCATACTATTCTTTTAATTTGGAAACATCTATTTTCTCATTGGGCACCCCTAAAACATCCATTGGTCACTGTCAGTTCTTATCACTTCTGATGCTGGCCTAATTGCACTGAATATGTGATTCATACCACCATTCCCTACCAAAGGCTTATTCGGTTAGGATATTGACCCCCAGTTTCTCCTGAGTGATAGGTGTACATAGAGACTCTTGACTACACTGACATTTAACAACTCCTCTTCACCCAACTTTTGGCACTCAGCCATTTGTTGATTTTGAATCAACAGTTAAACCATAGAGATACATAGCAAAATATTGCAAAATTGTATTTTCTGACCACACAAACCAAACCGAATGTAGAATTGAGTGACAGTTGAAGTTGATCCTAGCTGTCTGGCCGGATGAGCTTTCTGAAAATGTAGCTTTTGCTGATTAGATTTCCAAAAAGTTGAACATTTGCTAGGCCTCCCTCCTTCTTGTCTATGTTAACCGGTTGGTGGCACCACATATTGATCTTGCAATGTCTATTGAGTCCTGGCCTGTACTGGGACATCTAATATTTCTTTGGATACCATTTAAAAACCAATCCTCTTTTTTGAAGGAGTAATAACATAACTATGTAGAGGTTCTCTCATCCACCTCCCATCTTACCCTCCACTTTCACCTGACTTCATTACTTACCTCTCTCATCTGTCTTCTTCCTCTGTCCTCACTCTCAACTACTGTGTTTCTCAGTTTCTCTTCTCAATAATCAAGTACATTGGCCCAGATTTAAGAGGGCCAAGCGCCTCCTTGCGCCACATTAGTGTCAATTGTTTTTTTACGCTATTTTGGCCCAACGAGGCCAAAATCGATGCTCCAGATTTACAAAGTAGCGCAATGCATGCGTTGCGCCACTTTGTAACCCCTTGCACCACATTATGCCTGCGCCAGCCATAATGTATGCAAAGGGGGCGTTCTCCCATTGGAGGGGGGGCAACGGAATGGCGCAAAGAAATCTTTCAGATTTCTTTGCGCCATTTTTTTCTGCCTTTTAACACCCGCTCAGGCATTAAAAGGGGGCACACAATTGCTTACAATAGGCCCCTACTGTTCAGGGTTAGTGCCAAAACGTTGGCGCTAACCCTGAACAGGACATCAATAGCATCAAACATTCTGACGTTATTGCCCCGTACCCTGCCGTATTTTAAATATGGCGCACACATGGTGGTGGTAGGAGGGCATTAAGGGGCACAAGGAAAGTGGCGCTGCACTAGGTGCAGCGCTACTTTTCTTAAATCTGCCCCACTGTTTCTTGTGCCATGCACTTGGTGCCTTGGCCCTCTCCATATTTTTTCTGTCTCCCCTTTCACAAAGCAAGTGCCTCAGCTTCATTTGGCATGGATCTCCCTCCACTCTCTCTTTTGCATGATGCCTGTGCCCTGTCTGTATAGCTCACTCTCTTCTCTCATCTCCCATTTTGTGCCCCAGGCCCCTCTCGGATTCCTTTTGTGAGTTACCCTACTTTCGCTTGGATCTACCCTCCTGCTACTCTCTCCCTCATCCATTTTGTCCCTCGCCGATCTACTGTATGCCTTGTCCCATTTATTTATCAATCCTGTGCAATTTCCATGTCATATCTTTCTTGTTTCCCATGTCCCACTCTTACCAGAGTAGAGCCCAGCCCTGCCAAGTTTTCGAGGTCCATGCATGATGTGCTGCTCCAGTCCAGGTTTTTTCTTTGAATTCTGGAACTTGTAGTTGTGTTTATTCCATTATAAAACAGGACTACAAGTCTCAGAAGTTAGAGGAAAAAACCTTGGCTGGAGCAGCACATCACGCAAGGACCTAGGTAACTTGGCAGCTATGGTTTTCTCTCACATCGCTTTTACAGTCATGTTAAGAATTTTGGGGCCGCAGGCAGAACATATTTTGAGGCCTCCTGATCGGAACAACTTTTTCTTACCCAGTTTCAGCTAATTCAAGGCTACATGATACTAACCAACGCTGAATTCTACTTTAAGGCATCAGCCCATCAAATTGTACTAAAATACATCTTCAACAATCCCCGATACAGCGACCTATTTTCTGCTCGGATCTAGATGTTTTGCCTTTCAACAGTAATATTTTACATGAGCATCAGACTCTCATCAGACTATTCGTTGCACTGTAGAAAAGACAAGATAGGATGATTTGGTGGATGTTTAGAGCACTGGTGCATAACATTAAAATAAGACATTTGCACCTAGGCCCGTATTTATAGGCCCCTAGCGCCACAGGAGCGTCACTTTTTGCGACACTCCTGTGGCGCTAAGCACAGTGCCGTATTTACAAGGTGGTGTTAAGCCACTTTTTGTGGCTTAACGCCACCTTGTAAATACGGCCCCTTCCCACGCAGCACTGTGCTTGGAAGGGCCATGCAATGGATGTTGCTGTGGGCGTGCCACAGCAACACCCACTGCATTTTGACGCTGCCTCAGATTTATGAAATTTCGTAAACCTGAGGCAGCGCCAAAATCTAATGCCAACCCCAGGGGTGGCGTTAGCAGGGCACAACGAGGAGGAATACTTTTATTCCTCATCGTTATTTGCTTTTCTATGCGTGCTGCATTCTGCTGCACGCATAGAAAAAGCAAAATGCCAGAAATTATCGTTTATGTGCAGGAAGATGTCCCTTCCTGCACATGAACAATCATTTGAAAATTACTCTTTGGCACTTCTGTGTGTGCTGTACAGTGCAGCACACACAGAAGTGCCAAATCGCCACTAGTGATTGTTTATGTGCAGGAAGAGACATCTTCCTGCACATAAACAATCAAACCCCTCAACACAGACATCCTTGCCTGCGTTGGTGCTGGTAGCTAAATTTAGTGCCAGCGCAGAGTGAAACGCAGGGGTGCGCCGCATTCCCTTAAATACGGCACATCCCTGTGTTTCTAAAGTGACACGGTGCTGCAAATTTTGGCGCAGCACCGCGCTGCACCACATTTCTTTAGATCTGGCCCTCCGTGCTTTAGTTGCTTAGCATTTGTAATTACAAATAAATGACCCTTCACTAGAAGTATTCCTACTGCAGCAGAGAGAATCAAAGCATTGCTCTGAGGATTTTCACCATGTAAACTGATAAAATCTGACCATTTTCTCCCTGAGTCTCTGCTTGCACCGTGTTCCTCCTCCTTGTGCACACTTCAGGAGCTAGACAGGGACATCTGGCTCTGGTGAGTAAGAGAAAAAGCGGGAGACAGGAGAAGAATGTCCAAAGAAAATAGAAAGGCTGCTACTAAAATAAGTTATCTGGATTCAGTGTAAAACGTTCTACATAGTTAGGGGTCAGATGCCCTAACAGGAATGTCACAAATTCCGTAGTGACTTTTTGTGACGAGTACATCAGTTTTCAATGCAGCCTTTATACCAATAGCTGCTGTCACAAAATGTCCAGTTGCAGGAGTTCACAGTGACTTGCATAATGACGTTTAATCGGGCAGGCTGGTATTTGTGACCAGCCATGAACAGCTGTGACAACAGGGATGGTGGCCTAAAAGGACAACAGACCGCCATCCCTGTGTTTGCATTTCTAAATAATACATATTTTTCTAAGCAACACTTGTTTCCCGAAGGAGCCAGGGCTATGTTTAAAAAACACGGGCTTCCATATTGAAAGCCACCCAGGGCAGCTGGCATTGTTCACCTGGACACTGACTGCTCTCTGTGAGGCCTCCAACACAATTCCAAAGTGCAAGTTGTTCAACAGGACAGGTTCCCCTCGTGGACATCGTTTAGGGGTCGCAGCTGTGACCCCTGTCTTGCCCTTTGCGACCTCTGGCACTGCCTTTGGGACCCCCTGGCCTCAGAGGTGGCAAAATCAGTGCTTGAGCACTGTGGCTGCTCCTCGTTGTCGACCTCAGTTGGGCCTCCGCTCACTTTGTTTTCTGTCAATTTCTTATTAAACTAACAGTGAATGATAATATCTAATTCACTGTTAGTGTAATAAAAATGCAATACAATTAGGATGACAAATGCCCTACCATGACAGGCGAGGTGAGTAAAAAAATGCTTTTAAATGTATATTGTGTGTGTGTACTTGCGGGTGAGAGTGTGTTTATGTGAGACCGAGTGCATGTAAGTGTGAATTTGTGTGAATGGCTGTGAGTGACCCAAGGGTAGGTCGCTCCCCCTGCCGCTGCAGCTCCTCCAAGTTCCTGAGTTCCTGTGTTCCTGAGACCCACCTAACTGTAAGTACCCCCCTCCTCCCAGCCCCTCGCCCTGCCCCGCGCCACTCACCTTCTCTCCTGCTCCTGCTTCTTTTCCTCCTCTCTGTCTCTTCCTCCTCGCTCCCCCTCTGCAATCTTCTTCTGTGTTCTTCTGTTCTTCTCTTCTGTTCTTCTGTTCTTCCCTTCTGTTCTTCTGTGTTCTTCCGGTCTTCTGTGTTCTTCTTCTCTGTTCTTCTCGGTGCTTCTGTGTTGTTCTTCTCTGTTCTTCTCTGTTCTTCTCTGTTCTTCTGCTCTTCCGATCTTCTGTTCTTCTGTTCTTCTGTTCTTCTGTCTTCTGTTCTTCTGGTCTTCTGTCTTCTGCTCTTCCGGTCTTCTGTTCTTCTGTCTTCTGTTCTTCTGTCTTCTGTTCTCCTGTCTTCGGCTCTTCTACCTCCTCCGTCTTCTTCCCCCGAGCCTGCCCTCCTGCTCCTTCCTCATCCCCCTCCCTCACTCGCCTCCCCCTCTCTCACCCCTAGCTAAACCGTTCGCTATCTACCTCCCTCACTCCTCCTATCTTCCTATCTCTCTAGCTCCCTATCTCACTATCTAACTCCCCCACTCTCCACCTCCTCCTACCTACCTATCTGTCTATCTATCTATTTCCCTATCTATCGACTTCTCTATCTATTTTCTCTATCTATTTCTCTATCTCTCCCCCCCTCCCGCCACCCCCTCTACTACCTATCTCCCTATCCTCTCACTCTACCTCTCTCCCTCACCCACCTCTACAACCCCCCCTCCCCTATCTTCACAACCCTACTCCTATCTCTCTCCCTAATCTCCAAACCTCCTAACACTCACCCTCCTCCACCCTAAACCCCCTCCCCCAGCTCCTCTCACTCTACCTGTCCCCCCCCTCCCTCGCGCTTTCCCGCCGCGACCTCCTGCACGCCCCGCCCCCCAGCTCCCATTCGCCCCCAGCTGACCCCTCCCCCCCCTCCTACCTCTTATGGCGGCCGCTGCGCGACAGTGGTAGCGACCCTTGACCCAAAGGTAGGTCGCTCCCCCTGCCGCTGCAGCTCCTCCAAGTTCCTGTGTTCCTGTGTTCCTGAGACCCACCTAACTGTAAGTACCCCCCTCCTCCCAGCCCCTCGCCCTGCCCCGCGCCACTCACCTTCTCTCCTGCTCCTGCTTCTTTTCCTCCTCTCTGTCTCTTCCTCCTCGCTCCCCCTCTGCAATCTTCTTCTCTGTTCTTCTCTTCTGTTCTTCTGTTCTTCCCTTCTGTTCTTCTGTGTTCTTCCGGTCTTCTGTGTTCTTCTTCTCTGTTCTTCTCGGTGCTTCTGTGTTGTTCTTCTCTGTTCTTCTCTGTTCTTCTCTGTTCTTCTGCTCTTCCGATCTTCTGTTCTTCTGTTCTTCTGTTCTTCTGTCTTCTGTTCTTCTGTCTTCTGCTCTTCCGGTCTTCTGTTCTTCTGTCTTCTGTTCTTCTGTCTTCTGTTCTCCTGTCTTCGGCTCTTCTACCTCCTCCGTCTTCTTCCCCCGAGCCTGCCCTCCTGCTCCTTCCTTATCCCCCTCCCTCACTCGCCTCCCCCTCTCTCACCCCTAGCTAACCCGTTCGCTATCTACCTCCCTCACTCCTCCTATCTTCCTATCTCTCTAGCTCCCTATCTCACTATCTAACTCCCCCACTCTCCACCTCCTCCTACCTACCTATCTGTCTATCTATCTATTTCCCTATCTATCGACTTCTCTATCTATTTTCTCTATCTATTTCTCTATCTCTCCCCCCCTCCCGCCACCCCCTCTACTACCTATCTCCCTATCCTCTCACTCTACCTCTCTCCCTCACCCACCTCTACAACCCCCCCTCCCCTATCTTCACAACCCTACTCCTATCTCTCTCCCTAATCTCCAAACCTCCTAACACTCACCCTCCTCCACCCTAAACCCCCTCCCCCAGCTCCTCTCACTCTACCTGTCCCCCCCCTCCCTCGCGCTTTCCCGCCGCGACCTCCTGCACGCCCCCGCCCCCCAGCTCCCATTCGCCCCCAGCTGACCCCTCCCCCCCCCTCCTACCTCTTATGGCGGCCGCTGCGCGACAGTGGTAGCGACCCTTGACCCAAGGGTAGGTCGCTCCCCCTGCCGCTGCAGCTCCTCCAAGTTCCCGAGTTCCTGTGTTCCTGAGACCCACCTAACTGTAAGTACCCCCCTCCTCCCAGCCCCTCGCCCTGCCCCGCGCCACTCACCTTCTCTCCTGCTCCTGCTTCTTTTCCTCCTCTCTGTCTCTTCCTCCTCGCTCCCCCTCTGCAATCTTCTTCTGTGTTCTTCTGTTCATCTGTTCTTCCCTTCTGTTCTTCTGTGTTCTTCCGGTCTTCTGTGTTCTTCTTCTCTGTTCTTCTCGGTGCTTCTGTGTTGTTCTTCTCTGTTCTTCTCTGTTCTTCTCTGTTCTTCTGCTCTTCTGTTCTTCTGTTCTTCTGTTCTTCTGTTCTTCTGTTCTTCTGTCTTCTGTTCTTCTGGTCTTCTGTCTTCTGCTCTTCCGGTCTTCTCTTCTTCTGTCTTCTGTTCTTCTGTCTTCTGTTCTCCTGTCTTCGGCTCTTCTACCTCCTCCGTCTTCTTCCCCCGAGCCTGCCCTCCTGCTCCTTCCTCATCCCCCTCCCTCACTCGCCTCCCCCTCTCTCACCCCTAGCTAACCCGTTCGCTATCTACCTCCCTCACTCCTCCTATCTTCCTATCTCTCTAGCTCCCTATCTCACTATCTAACTCCCCCACTCTCCACCTCCTCCTACCTACCTATCTGTCTATCTATCTATTTCCCTATCTATCGACTTCTCTATCTATTTTCTCTATCTATTTCTCTATCTCTCCCCCCTCCCGCCACCCCCTCTACTACCTATCTCCCTATCCTCTCACTCTACCTCTCTCCCTCACCCACCTCTACAACCCCCCCTCCCCTATCTTCACAACCCTACTCCTATCTCTCTCCCTAATCTCCAAACCTCCTAACACTCACCCTCCTCCACCCTAAACCCCCTCCCCCAGCTCCTCTCACTCTACCTGTCCCCCCCCCTCCCTCGCGCTTTCCCGCCGCGACCTCCTGCACGCCCCGCCCCCCAGCTCCCATTCGCCCCCAGCTGACCCCTCCCCCCCCCTCCTACCTCTTATGGCGGCTGCTGCGCGACAGTGGTAGCGACCCTTGACCCAAGGGTAGGTCGCTCCCCCTGCCGCTGCAGCTCCTCCAAGTTCCCGAGTTCCTGTGTTCCTGAGACCCACCTAACTGTAAGTACCCCCCTCCTCCCAGCCCCTCGCCCTGCCCCGCGCCACTCACCTTCTCTCCTGCTCCTGCTTCTTTTCCTCCTCTCTGTCTCTTCCTCCTCGCTCCCCCTCTGCAATCTTCTTCTGTGTTCTTCTGTTCTTCTGTTCTTCTCTTCTGTTCTTCTGTTCTTCCCTTCTGTTCTTCTGTGTTCTTCCGGTCTTCTGTGTTCTTCTTCTCTGTTCTTCTCGGTGCTTCTGTGTTGTTCTTCTCTGTTCTTCTCTGTTCTTCTCTGTTCTTCTGCTCTTCCGATCTTCTGTTCTTCTGTTCTTCTGTTCTTCTGTCTTCTGTTCTTCTGGTCTTCTGTCTTCTGCTCTTCCGGTCTTCTCTTCTTCTGTCTTCTGTTCTTCTGTCTTCTGTTCTCCTGTCTTCGGCTCTTCTACCTCCTCCGTCTTCTTCCCCCGAGCCTGCCCTCCTGCTCCTTCCTCATCCCCCTCCCTCACTCGCCTCCCCCTCTCTCACCCCTAGCTAACCCGTTCGCTATCTACCTCCCTCACTCCTCCTATCTTCCTATCTCTCTAGCTCCCTATCTCACTATCTAACTCCCCCACTCTCCACCTCCTCCTACCTACCTATCTGTCTATCTATCTATTTCCCTATCTATCGACTTCTCTATCTATTTTCTCTATCTATTTCTCTATCTCTCCCCCCCTCCCGCCACCCCCTCTACTACCTATCTCCCTATCCTCTCACTCTACCTCTCTCCCTCACCCACCTCTACAACCCCCCCTCCCCTATCTTCACAACCCTACTCCTATCTCTCTCCCTAATCTCCAAACCTCCTAACACTCACCCTCCTCCACCCTAAACCCCCTCCCCCAGCTCCTCTCACTCTACCTGTCCCCCCCTCCCTCGCGCTTTCCCGCCGCGACCTCCTGCACGCCCCCGCCCCCCAGCTCCCATTCGCCCCCAGCTGACCCCTCCCCCCCCCTCCTACCTCTTATGGCGGCCGCTGCGCGACTGCGCAGCGGGCGCGCGCAGCGGGCACGCCGCTGGCGAGCCGCTGGCGCACCGGAGGCGCGTCAGAGGCAAGCCCGTCTGCGCCTGGCCCGCGCCCAGCGCCACGACCCCTGGTCCCCAGCTCCCCCAAGCCCCGCTGATCCGCTACGACCCCACCACCCTCCACGCCCTCAACCCAGGGCGCTCCAAAACCTGCTTCCTAGCTCACCCCAAACGCACCCATGGACCCTTCGCCTGCAACTCCTGCAAACGCATCTTCCACCACGCAACTACCACGACCACAAGCCCACGCGCCATCAACCACCTCAAGTGCATCCTGATCAACGCTCGTTCCGTCCACAAGCACGCCGTTGAACTTTGGGACCTCCTGGACTCCACAGCCCCGGACGTCGCCTTCATCACGGAGACATGGATGAACGCCTCCTCTGCTCCAGACATCGCTACCGCCATCCCCGAAGGCTACAAGATCTCCAGAAAAGACCGCACCAACCAAGTAGGAGGAGGTGTCGCCATCGTCTTCAAAGACTCCATCAGCGTCACCACCTCCACTGAAGACTCCCCTCTCGCCGCTGAACACCTGCATTTTCAGATTCGCACCGACCCAAGGACCACCCTCAGAGGATCCCTCGTCTACAGTCCTCCCGGACCTCGCGCCTCTTTCAGCGACGCCATCGCCGACTTCATCTCCCCGCACGCCCTCGCCTCACTGGACTACATCCTCCTAGGCGACCTCAACTTCCATCTGGAACAAAACAACGACCCCAACACCACCACCCTGCTCGACAACCTCGCCAACCTCGGCCTCAAACTACTGGTGAACACCGCCACCCACATCGCCGGACACACGCTCGACCCTATCTTCTCCGCCAGCAAACACATCTTCTTCAGCCACACCTCTGCCCTACACTGGACCGACCACAGCTGCGTCCACTTCACATTCCGACGCGAGACCTCCCACCTCCGCACTCAACCCACCCCTCGTCGACAGTGGAACAAGATCCCTGAAGAGCAACTCTTCTCCGCTCTCGCCGCCAACCAACCCACCCTCACCACCGACCCCAACGACGCAGCTCTCAACCTCACAAACTGGATCTCCAACTGCGCTGACAACCTTGCTCCCCTCAAACGCACGCATCGACAGACCAACACCAAAAAACCTCTCTGGTTCTCTGACACCCTCAAAGAATCAAAGAAAACTTGTCGTGCCCTTGAGAAGGCCTGGCGCAAGGACCACACCGCGGACAACATGACCGCCCTCAAGAACGCTACACGCGAACACCACCACCTGATCCGCACTGCCAAAAGGAACTTTTTCACCGACAGACTAGACAAAAACAGCCACAACAGCAGAGAACTCTTCAGCATCGTCAAAGAGTTCTCCAACCCCAGCGCCAGCGCCAACGCCGTCACGCCCTCACAGGATTTGTGCGAATCCCTCGCCACTTTCTTCCATCGCAAGATCAGCGACCTCCACGACAGCTTCGGACACCAGACCCAACCATACACCACTGAACCCGCTTCCCCGGACATCACCCTCAACAACTGGACCCACATCAACACGGAAGAAACCAAATCCATCATGAACTCTATCCACTCCGGCGCCCCTTCGGACCCCTGCCCGCACTTCATCTTTAACAAAGCCGACGACATCATCGCCCCGCACCTCCAGACCGTCATCAACTCTTCTTTTTCTTCTGCTACCTTCCCCGAATGCTGGAAGCACGCTGAAGTCAACGCCCTACTAAAGAAACCTACGGCTGACCCAAGCGACCTGAAAAACTTCCGCCCCATCTCTCTTCTACCTTTCCCAGCCAAGGTAATAGAAAAGACCGTCAACAAACAGCTGACCACCTTCCTGGAAGACAACAACCTGCTCGACCCTTCACAAACCGGATTCCGAACCAACCACAGCACGGAAACCGCCCTCATCTCAGTCACAGACGACATCAGAACCCTGATGGACAACGGTGAAACAGTCGCCCTCATTCTCCTCGACCTCTCGGCTGCCTTTGACACCGTCTGTCACCGCACCCTAATCACCCGCCTACGCTCCACCGGGATCCAAGGCCAGGCCCTGGACTGGATCGCCTCCTTCCTCGCTAACCGCTCCCAAAGAGTTTACCTCCCTCCGTTTCGCTCAGAACCCACCAAGATCATCTGCGGCGTACCTCAAGGCTCATCGCTCAGCCCGACACTCTTCAATGTCTACATGAGCCCCCTCGCCGACATCGTACGCAAGCACGACATCATCATCACCTCCTACGCCGACGACACCCAACTTGTACTCTCCCTCACCAAGGACCCCGCCAGCGCCAAGACCAACCTACAAGAGGGTATGAAGGACGTCGCAGATTGGATGAGGCTCAGCCGCCTAAAGCTGAACTCTGAAAAAACGGAAGTCCTCATCCTCGGCAACACCCCGTCCGCCTGGGACGACTCCTGGTGGCCCACGGCCCTCGGCACCGCACCGACCCCCGCAGACCACGCCCGCAACCTCGGCTTCATCTTGGACCCTCTTCTCACCATGACCAAGCAAGTCAACGCCGTGTCCTCCGCCTGCTTCCTCACTCTCCGCATGCTCCGCAAGATCTTCCGCTGGATCCCCGCCGACACCAGAAAAACCGTGACCCACGCCCTTGTCACGAGTCGCCTGGACTACGGCAACACCCTCTACGCCGGGACCACCGCCAAACTCCAAAACCGCCTGCAACGCATCCAAAACGCCTTGGCCCGCCTCATCCTCGACGTACCCCGCAACAGCCACATCTCCGCACACCTGAGACACCTGCATTGGCTCCCAGTCAGCAAAAGGATCACCTTCCGTCTTCTCACCCACGCACACAAAGCCCTCCACAACAAGGGACCGGAATACCTCAACAGACGCCTCAGCTTCTACGTCCCCACCCGCCCCCTCCGCTCCGCTGGCCTCGCACTTGCTGCCGTCCCTCGCACCCGCCGCTCCACGGCGGGTGGGAGATCTTTCTCCTTCCTGGCGGCCAAGACCTGGAACTCCCTCCCCACCAGCCTCAGGACCACCCAGGACCACTCCGCTTTCCGGAGACTCCTAAAGACTTGGCTGTTCGAGCAGCGATAACCCCCCCTTTCCCCCCTAGCGCCTTGAAACCCGCACGGGTGAGTAGCGCGCTTTATAAATGTTAATGATTTGATTTGATTTGATGTCACTTCCGCTACCCCTGGCATTTCGGTGAATTGACGCCCATGCCTTTGTGAATGAGTTACAAACTGCTTGGGCTGTTTGGGAACTGTTCAATGGTGTATGACGACAATTGCGGCCTCAAACCACTGCTAATCGCAATTTCATGACCTGTCAATATTTCGATTCAGAATGGGTGGCAAGACCCCTTTCGCGATTCGTAGCAGCATTGCTGAATTACAAAAAGGGGTTTAATACATTTAAGAATACTTTTTATCATTGCAGACCCTGTGATTTTGAGAATTGCAGGTTTTGCTACCACGAAATGCTTTATTACATCCGGCCGCAGATGTTTTATTCATCCAATATTACCAAATTAAACCCACTAGTTAATGAGCATGTGTTATGCTGTGTAATGAAAAAGCTGTTTTCTTGGAATTCTTGTACAGAACGATTGCGTTGTTCTGGTGTTTTTGAGCAGTTTTGCATTCATTTCTATTCACGCAGAATTTTAATTCCATTTCCCATTTTAATTTTGCATTGGTTTGCTCTAGGGTAAGCCGGAAAACGTTGTCAGGCATATCCAACGTAAAAAGAATATATTTGTCTTGAAAATTAAAACTGTTGATTAAATTGAATGTGCCTTATGTCTATTTTATTAATAAACTACAAGTCGCTCTGTTGCTGCTCTTCCAGAGGGACTTATCTCCTTTTTTTTATGAAACAGTGTTTCCACATGATATGATATCAGCTTTATGCAGCGCCATGAAAACATGATACTCTTTCAATAATAGATGGGGCTTGCAGATGAATGCCCTTTGTCATACCTGTATGATCTTCCTACATTGATCACTGAGACCAGAACAGCCAGCTCTGCCTTCGATACCAGCATGAGGGCCTATTTCTTTGTACGTCCCCTACCACACTTCCCCCTTGGAAGTCAATGAGAGATAATAAATAAGTTAGACCATGCTCCCAAGCAAAGGCAGCAGCCATCTTTGATTTCAGAATTTATAGAAAAAAGTGATAGATAGATTGCTCGAATTAACCTTAGCCACTGGTATTACTTGGGACAACATCCAATACACTGTTATTTTGCATATCATGCCAACCAGTCATAAACAAATTAGTCTTGACCATTCTCCAATGGGAACAGTCCAGCCCAAACTGCCAGGCCAGGTGGGATTTTAACAGCACAAGTAAAACACTTGCAGAGTAGGGTAATTAAGAGGCAGCTTACTGTCGGTGCACTTTAGGTTTAATCTTTGCACAAATGCAAATGTTCTATATCCATACGAAGTCACTCGTTGAGGGTCACTGTGTTTGCTGCAGTTATCGATCATGGGAGATTTACCTCATTTCTTAAGTAAGAAGAGAATGCTTAGGGTCTTATTTAAAGTTTGATGAGAAGACCACCAACCAGCTGGGGGTGGGAACACCACCTCTGCTGCCACGGCCTCTGTGTACCAGCCAAGGTTTGAGTTGGTTGGTGGTAGGTGGTTGGCTCTATTACTCTTTTCCCCAAATTGCTCAAGGACTTTTAGCAAAAAGAAATGATGCCAATGGTTTGCTACACCTTGGCTTAGCTATCGCCATTTTGTGTTTTTTAAAGACAAACCTCCAAAGCAGCAGTTTGTTTCTTCAAAAGCAATAAAAGACTCGGCACTGAGCACCAGTCAGTGTGTTTCTGCGGTGGCTCTGTCATAGGAAATATAGCACTTTTCCTGCCTTACACTGAACGGAGGAAGGGGGTGGTGGATAAAAAAATTTATATATATTTTTTTTAAACGTACTTGCTTCAAACAGAGACAGGTTATTCTCCTCCATTCTCGTTCGAAAGCACACAGGCTCTCAGACTCCCCACAGCCAATCACGACGCTGCTGTCACCAGCATGACAGAGGCTTTGTGATTGGTGTAAGCAGCCTGCTTAGCGCTCACACAGGGAGTGGGACCCTGAGCACTTTCTCCTCTCGACTATGCATACATCCGGAAGGAGAAATGCAAAGTGCACATGTCTGTTTGGGCAGCCCAATATGGCTGCCCAAACAGACATTCACACTTATAGTGCGCTCACCAGTCCTCCTCCAGCCCCGCCCTGCCCTAACCTGGCCCAGCTAAAAATAAAATGCTGCGTTATTGTCATTTTATTTGTCCTTCTGCTGCAAGCAGTGGGGCGACGCTCCTCCGCCTTAGCGGAGGAGCCGCCTCTGTCCTAGAGGTTAGCGGTTAGGGTATCAACCAATTGTTGATGGATGTCCCATTATTGCCACCCTCTAAATGAGGCTCTTGTTGTTTTTTGTGTTAGTCAATTGTCTTGGACTAAACGTAATAACCAGTCTTGTAGAAGCAAACTTGCTAACAAATCCAGAGTCCCATAGGGTACACTGCCTGCTGCTTTGCCAGTTGTTAGAGCTCCACATTGCAGACAGCACATATGGTTTGGCAGTTGCTTAGGTCAACAGGTGCCAGACACTGTGGTAGACTCTTCTACAAGAGAGAGACTCTATGTGCCCTCATTCTTTTGCCTGGAGTCTGAATGAGAAGTTTCCTAACTAATTTGTGGGCAATAAGGTTCTCAAAACGTCTACTGGATATTTGCATTCAATGCTGCCTATTTAAAAAAAAAAAAAAAAAGAAAATCTAAAGGTGCACAAACACTGCAATACTGATAAAGGTGCATGCAACAACTGGGAGAAGTTGTAACTTGTTTAGCTTTTGGCTGAACCATATACTTATTGTAGCTTTCTGAATCTCTGCGATTTTCTCCACTATGAAAATTAGGCAATTGGAGGCCCTGGAGCTCTGCTAGGCATTAGCCTACTGTGCCTCTCAGTTGAAGAGAGAAAAATGCCATAACTCTTGCTAAAACTGACCAAGAGAAACATTGTAGAGCAGTGGTTTCCAACCTTTTGACTTCTGTGGACCCCCACTTTATCATTACTGCAACCCGGGGACCCCCACTGAATCATTATTGGTTTCCAGGGACCCCTCCACTGAGTCATTCCTGAAAGCTGGGGTCCTAATCTGCTAATAATATTTAATTTTCTGAACAGTCGCGGACCCCCTGAGGAGGCTTCCCGGACCTTCAGGTACCCCCGAACCACATGTTGGGATCCACTGTTGTAGAGGATCCTGTGACCTCCATCACACAGCAACGGCCAGGATACTCTCCCTAGGTCTGGAAGTTTTTTCTTTGGTGACGACCAACATATCCCACTTTGTAGAGTCACTGTCGGATGAAACTTTTCTTGCTCATTCTATTTGAGATGCCTTTGCTTCAGAAAAGAGACAGAGGGGTAGGCAGATTTATTCTACGGGCCTAAGTTACCACTCCTCTCAAATTCAGTGAACCTATGAGTTGCCTTAATTTTGGCTCAAGTCCACTGCCAATTACTTTAAAGGCATGCAGGATCTGTTTTAGACATGGGTGAGAAAGGAAAATCATCGGAGCTCTGGAAGAAGTGACAAATCCTCCATCTCACCTCACCCATACATTAGAAGATTTGTCATCATCAACCACTTCTAATCAGACCCTTAGTTACAATTGTCACCACTTTTACTTTTACTATTGACTTATACAAGAGCCCATGTTAACATCTGCTAGTACAGACAGTGTTTGATATACCTAAGATTATTTTCCTCAGTTACTGTTTCTCTTTTTTCTCCATTTTATGAGGTCCTTTCATAGTCATTGCATGGACCCAGCACATGTCACACCACAAAACTTGAGTATGACTGAAGCATTGGTTACCATTTAGAAGGTTTCTCTGGCAAAGTGATTTTGGGAACTTAGACACTGCACATATCATTGATTTGGTCAATCATCTCTTTAATGTATGAGGATGATTGCTTAAATGTGGAATACATGCAAATAGAAAACTCTACAAACGCTCACTGTCACACAGAGTCACGTCCAACAAGTCCATAGTATATTTAGATATTAATTTAAAGAATCTAACATATAAAAAAATTGTTAAGTGTAAAGTTGTGTTACTTGCTTAGAACACTACTTCATATCCCATGAAAATGAAACACTTAAAAAATCCAACTTCTGTTGTAATTATTGAGTGGCTCTTGAAATTAGAAATAAAATTAGATTTCTTTCATAAGGCTGAGAACTATGAATGGCCATAAGACAATGCTTAATTTGTGCTGATGTTTGCTGGTGGGGCCCACAGCACTCATTTTTGGGGACCAGCACTTATGTTTTTTTGTGCATCAAACACTTATTGAGAGTAGGAGATGGGGAAAACAAGCAAAGTTTAAAGAAGCAGGAGGAATAAAAAGATGGAAAAACAGGGAGAAAACAGGAATCTGCAAAAGTGAGATAAATGGGTGGGAAGTGTTTGATATGAAGTAAAAAGGCATAAGGTGAATTCCAGATTAAGCAGCCTTGGTATCTGTCGCAGTGGCGGCTGGTGGATTGTAAAAGCGGTGGGGCAAAAAGATGACATCTAAGTTGAAGAAGCAAGTGAGTACAGCAAGCATACCACAGTGAAAGAGTGTTCAGGGGTTGAGCCACCCCGTCAAGATTTTTTTTTTTTTTTTTTTTTTTAAGCAATAGGTTCAAATGGTGCATTAGGTTTTGAAAAAAGGGAGTTCAAATGGTTTCTATTACAGCACAAGATTCAAGAAATGTCAGGACAAACATGCCAAAAGATGCTACTGGCATAACATTGAATAGCTTGGTTTGCAGAATGCCAGTCCCTTCGTGGCTCAATACAGAGCTCTTTACTCACCACCAGCCATATAACAAAACTGAAATACCAAACCCAGACATACAAAGTTTTATGGATGAGCAGCCTGCTATAGATAAGGTACTGCAGGTGTCATGGGGACAGTTTACATTTCTGTGTTGGGTTATTTCAGTAACGTCTAAAATTGTACAGAGAGCTAGACATCTAGCTAAGGAAAATACCATTTAAAACCTTAATATATGCCCCTAACGTAAATAATGTTGGTTTTGTCAACAGTGAGTTACATTAGGCCTCTGATTCAGTTTTTGACAGTGGGCAATGAGGGGTGGCGTCACAAGGTGAGTTTGGAATTTCTCACCTAACCTCACACACATCTCTCTGTAGTACCAGCTGCTGCAGTTCCAGTTAAACACTGATGGCGAGAACACAGTAAGTCACTTCGGGGTCTTAAGGGCAGGAGTCAGCTGCTCTTAGAAGTGAGATAAGATTCATAGGTCCCTCCCGCAATTTGCTCATTACGAGCAAGAGAGCGAGGGCGCAGCTGACAATGTAAGCCTTAGAAGGCCTAGACCCATGTGCCCCATTCATAGGGTGACCAGATTTTGAGGAGCAAAAACCGGGACAGGTCAGACATAAAAGAAGGACTAACTACTTTACACTCACTTTTATATCTGGCCTATCTCGTTTTTTTGCGTAGCTTTGTGAATGTGTGCCTATACATGCGTGTGTTTATATATATATATCTATATATATATATATATATATATAGATATATATACTCACACAAACATTTACAAGACTATACATATAAAATTAGCTATGGCTTGACTTCCCACCCTGCAACCCCAACCCGCTCCCCACCCACCTCTCTCTGCCCCCCCACTCCGTCTCTCTGCTGGGAGCAGACAGGGGACTGTGTTGCCTGACAGTAAGAGATAAATTACTTAATTATTACATACTTTGTAGGCGTCTGTTAAAGGAGAGCATACCTTTAACTTATGCTTTCCTAGATAATTTTACCTTTGTCCCAAAAACTGGGACATTTATGTAAATATTTGACCTTTGTCCCAAAAACCAGGACATTTGTTTAAAATTAAGAGAAGCGTCGGGACACCAGGACAGTCCCCTGAAAACCGGGTGCTGCGGTGTACGCCGTCGCCTCTTAACGCCACACCCGACCACACCATTATTTAATACATAGGTCACATTTCAAAGGGGAAATACCCTGAACGAATACAGTCGCCACCCCTCCAGTTTTTCCCACGGGTAGTAGTGCCCAGCGACCAGTTACCTCACTGGCGCGACACTACAAACATTTTAGGCCTGGCTCCATATGGTCGTCCCAGGGCGTTGGCTGATGTGGCCCAGGTCCCACTCCCAACTCTAAGCAAAGCAAAGGTCAGGGTATACGCATACGGACAAAACACGCCGCTAGCTCTAAGAGGAGTTTTCCACACCTCCATCACCTATGAATCTAAAACTGTCCGTACGAAGGTATATGTGGCTGAAGAGGGACATGGAATGTTGTTGGGTTGCAAGACAGCAGAAGAACTAGAAGTGGTTACCTTGGCTTTTGGCATACATCAGGAGTCAGTGGAAGAGCTCCTTACCCAGTACCATCATGTGTTCAAAGGAATTGGGTGTTTGAAAAACAAGGAGGTGAAGTTACACATTGACAAAACAGTCCAACCAGTCGCGCTCCGTCACCGACGCATAGCATTCCACCTCAGACCACAAGTAGAAAAAGAGTTAGGCCACCTCGAAAAAGCTGGCATTATCGAGAGGGTAACAGGGCCAATGCCGTGGGTGTCACCAATCGTAGTGGCACGAAAGCCAAAGCAACCCAGTGAAGTCTGCATCTGAGTGGATATGCGCCTTCCCAATGTAGCCATCAGGCGGGAAAGACATCTAACACCCACGATAGACGACATAATCGAAGAACTGAGCGGGTCGTGTTGGTTCTGAAAACTGGACCTACGGTCAGGATACCATCAGCTAGTTCTGTCCAAAGAATCACGCTACGTCACAACCTTCTCCACACACGTGGGTCTGAGGCGCTACAAGCGTTTCAATTTTGGAATATCCAGTGCGGCCGAAGTATTTCAAAACACCATACAGGAGCTGCTAGTGGACTTGCCAGGCACCATCAATGTCAGTGACGACATACTGATCCATGCACCAACCATAACTGAACACCACTCCCGGCACAAGGGTGGGCTACAGAAAATACAAGAGTCAGGTTTGACCCTTCACCGCCAGAAATGTGAATACCTAAAAAATCAAATACAATTCTTTGGGTACGTATTCTCCGCCGCAGGAGTATCACCTGACCCCGCAAAAGTGCATGATGCCTCTCCCCCTTCCTGTGTAACAAAGGTCTGAAGTTTCCTAGGGATGGTAAACTAATGTGGTCGCTTTATTAAAGACCTAGCATCACTAACTCAACCCCTCAGAATGCTGACCAAGTCGTCAGAACCATAGACATGGTGCCCAAGTCAACAACTGGCATTCGAAACAGTCAAAGATGCCCTGTCCAGTGACACCATCCTAAGGTACTTCGACCTGAAGATTGAAACCAAGATCGCTGCCGATGCCGGCCCAAAAGGCCTGGGTGCGGTGTTGTTCCAAAAGCAAAAGGACGACGACTGGTCCCCTGTAGCCTTTGCAATTAGGTCCCTCACGGAAACGGAACAGAGGTATTCCAAGATCGAAAAAAAAACTATTGGGGTCTACTGGATGCAAACATTTCCTCATCTATGTATGTGGCCGCCCCTTTTTGGTCACCACTGACCTCAATCCTCTCATACCTCTGTTCAACGGGACTGCCTCAAAGCCCCCTCCAAGGATTGAAAAATGGATGCTCCAACTGCAGGGCTACGGATGCCAGCTGGAGTACCGCCCAGGCTCAGACAACCCTGCTGATTACCTCTCTAGGCATCCCCGAGCCGCCTCCCACCACGAGGTATGTGAAGCAGAGGAAAGTGAAGAGTACGTCAAGCTTGTCTCCTACAGATCCAGACCACTGCCTTTGTCAGTGGAAGAAGTAGTCCAAGCTACGGCCAGAGATGAATGCCTCCAGAAAGCCCTGCAAGCTACAAAAGACAATCGATGGTTCCAAGTAAAAAAACAACTTTCGACCATGACAGTCTCTGCTCAGCGCATCCTAGGGAGCCTGTATCATGTATGAGACAAACTAAAAGTGGATGCCGAAGGGTGTCTCCTGAGAGGGTGCCGGCTGGTAATCCCTTTATCTCTCACATTCAGAGTAGTGCAACATGCCCACAATGGACATCAAGGAATCGTTAAGATCAAAAGCCGGCTGAGATCCAAAGTATGGTTCCCACTCATGGATGAGCTAGTGGAAAATACGGTAAAAGCCTGCGAATGGTGTCAAGCGCCAGGAGAACCCAGCTGACCGACTCCAGTAGAAACCGAGCCGGGTCCCACATCACCTTGGAAGTCAGCCAGCCTAGACTTTGGGAGCCTAGGCATACCATGGTCATGATCGATGACTTTTCAAAATACCCAGAAGTTGAGGTTCTCCCCTCTATCTCGGCTGAGGTAGTCATACCCCTTATCAAGAAAATCATGGCAGCTCATGGACTCATCGCGGAAATCAAGACAAACAATGGTCCACCGTTTCAGAGCCGAGAGTTAGCTGGGTACTTAGAAAGCGCTGGTGTCCGACATAGACGGATCACCCCACGATGGCCACAAGCCAATGGCGAAGTCAAGCGCTTTATGAGGAGTTTGAATAAAGTGATACGTATTGCACATGCCAGTGGGCAGCCAGTTGAGCATGCGATATACACATTTCTAAGGAATTACCGCCAGAGCCCTCACTCCACGACCAACATGGCACCGGGGCACGTGGTTTTTGGGAGATCAGTCGTCAACTCAATACCACATCACCAGTCCCGGGTTCCCGGTCCTGTGGATCCTGACAAAGTGCATGAAAGACGTTTAGCCACCAATAAATATGCCAGTCATCGTAGACGAGCTCGACAGTCGGACCTCAAAGTGGGCGATCTAGTACTGCTCAAGGAACTATCCCCGGGCAGTAAATTCTGCATGTCTTTTGACCCTGCTCCATGGCTAGTTGTGAGGCGGCACGGATCCTCAGTAGTAGCTCGACGAGGCACGGGACTTGTGACACGCAACGTATCATTGTTTAAAAGGTTTTGCTCCCCTATTGCACCTCGTCCGGATATAGTGTCCTCGGAGTCAGCAGGTGATCAACCATCCATGCCTGATGATGACAGCGATTCTCCTTGTCGCGAGGCGATTGATGAAAGCCCGCCCAACGCATCATCAGATGTTGTGCCTGCTACCAATGATACACTCAGTGCCAGCCGGGGACGATCTGAAATCACCAGATACAATCTGCGCAGTAACCCCACTACCTCAGTGAAGCTTCGCGACCATGTTACAGATGGTTAACTGTTTGGGAGTGTTTGCAGTTCTGATATTTCTGTGTTTTAAATTTTTAGGAGGAATGTAGTGTTGCACCAGTGAGGTAACTGGTCGCTTGGCACTACTACCCGTGGGAAAAACTGGAGGGGTGGCGACTGTATTCGTTCAGGGTATTTCCCCCCTTAAAATTATTCACAGTGGACCTCACCCCTGGTCATGTGACCTATGTATTAAATAAAGGTTTGGTCGGGATGTGGCATTTAGAGGTGACAGCATACAAGTGTAGGAGAGAGCCTCAGAGGCATAATGCTGATCTAACGCCGAACACCGCAGCACACGTAACCATTACAGTGTGTTGCGTGTGTTTGTTATCCGAGTGCCGGCGACCGCCGACACTACAATGGTCACACCTATCATCATGACGTTACTAAGCCGGACTGTGTCTTGAGGGTGGCCTACACCTGCACCCATTCAGCACATGCATATTTGACCAGCCCTCCCAAAAAACTCAGCCACTGTTTTTGATTCTAAGCTAGCTCTGGGGTGATCATCTTCTCAGTATTTTCCTTTTGCTCCTCCTGCCTCCTCCAACATACCATGTGGGGCAATGCCACTCATGCTCCTTATTACCAGCCGCTGCTAATTTGTCATGCCAACATTTTATAGCACCATCTGCAAGCTTCTGAGCAGAGTTTTGGGCACTGGCACGTATTCTTTTACAAATTAAGCATTGCATTCTGGTGTAACAAATTCATTGCGCTTACTCAATTTAAGGAATGCAAGAGCTTGCTCTACCCTATAACGTTTTAACATTCAAGAAAAAACAAACTAACGGGGAATAAGAAATAATAGCTAACACAACCAGGTGAAGCCTTTTTAATGACAGACAAACCTTCCGTAAAAATGATTTTACATTTGCATATATTGCAGAAATGGATACTCACCGGAGTCTATGAGACCCCAATCACGTCCTTAAATATAATTATCTTGATGATGCGACCAATGTAATCAATGTATTCCATTTCAATCCCCTGATTTGACATACTTCATATATTGTATAATGTTATGTTAGTTAAACAATAGAAAGCAAAACTCAGATGGTATGAACACAAATCATATATTTAACCTATTAACTCAAAATCAACTGTGGCGAAACACTTTGCAGAACAACCAAATACAGTCTTGCAACTTATTTTTCAGGTCTTGGAACTAATAAGACACAGATAACAACAATTGCAAATATATATATATATATATATATGTATATATATATATACACAGCCCCTTCCTGCACAAAAACAATCCTAAGAGGTATTTTCCTCTTTCTAAGTGTGCTGCATATTGCAGCACACTTAGAAAGAGGAAACAAAGGAGAAATAAAGACATTTTTCCTTGTTGCTCCTCTGGTGAGAAGACGTACAGTTCGCACTCCTAGGTCTACTGGTGTTGGTAAATCTGGGAATGGATCAGAATGCATGGGTGGATGCGTAGGAACACTCCCACTCCACTCATGTAACACCCTCACCAAACAGTGTAACACAAGGGAACAACTTGTGCTGTCTTGTGTTACACCAGATTTACACCAGATTTACCAAGCCACACAGTGTGACATTGTATGGCTTGGTAAGTATGAATCTAGGTTGTGTGTCGCTCTGTGTCACCTTGCGTGGCACAGGGGCGACACACTTTACCTTAAATCAGGCCCTGAGTTCACTTCTGTTGCAAAAAGCTGCCAGCAAGGTGAACCAGCATGGCTGAGCTGTCTGATAGATAAAAGTGCAAGTTACTACAAAAGTGCAGTTTGTGAATACCAAAAAAACTCAAAGGCATGAACTTACTCAAAAGTGCAAGTTACCTTTGGAAATACATCTTTAAAGGTACTGGTGTAACCAAGAGGAGGGTGGAAGGGTCATACGATGTTTTCTGATGGATGCCCCAGTGCCCCTGGAAAAGTATATGTACCACTTATTTGTGTAGATCATTTGCTAATATTTGCATCATTAGGGCAGCCTGTTACCACTTCTTGGTTCAATAAAGAGGAATAGATTGGCACAACTGATAATGGAACAGGGAGTGTTTGCTAAAGCGCTCAAAATGCAACAATTTTACTTCAATTATATTTATGCTGAAGAAGGGATAGTGTTTGAAAAGTGTAGTAAGATACTAAAAGTAATTATGGATGTAAATTAAAACTAAAAATCTACAATTTCTAGAAAAATGGAAAATACAATGTCTGTGTTTTATGTATTAAAGTTAAAAGAGGATTTTTTCACCCAGTGACCATTGGAAAAAATTAACTCAGGCATTTGAATAGTTTATTTTGTAAAATATGGTGCTGGAAACAATTAGGGACAGATGTAGCAAACTTTTGTGAGTCGCAAATGGCCCGAATCGTAATTTGCGACCCCGCAAAATCGGAAATGGGATGCAAAAATCCCATTTCCGAATCGCAAAATGCGACGCGAGCCATTGCCAACTCGCAAAAATAGTGACCCGCAAATAGGAAGTTGCAATTTGCGAGTCGCAAACCATATGAAATAGCCACTCGCAAATTGCGACTAGTCGCAAAAAGCCCATTTTGCACTTCCAATTTACCACTAACTCAGAGTAGGTGGTCACCATAACCAAAGTACAAAAGGGGACCCAGAAGGCACCTGGGCCACTCAAGATGGCGGAGATATATGTGATAGCAAGGAGGTGGAGAGCCCACGCCGCACAGCAGATGAGGAGGAGGAGCCAGAGACAGGAGAAGATATACAGAACCAGACAGACACTTTTCCAACAAACTGAGGAGGAGATATATGATAAATACAGACTTAGCAGTGCAGCAATACTAATTTAATAGATTTACTCAAACCGCAGCTTCAACGCCAGACTGTGCGCGGTAGCGCCATCCCCACACATGTGCAAGTGCTATGCTCACTGCACCTCTTGGCCTCGGGTAGCTATCAGGGGGTCATTGCAGTGGCAGGTGGGGTATCCCAGAGTGCACTCTCACGGTTCTTCAGATCATTCCTAGATGCCATACTCACACACATGTCCAGATACATATACCTACCCAGGAATGAGGCAGAAATCAACAGCACCAAGTTGGAATTCTACAGGATTGCCAACTTCCTGCATGTAATAGGGTGTGTAGACGGGACACATATACAAATATGCCCTCCTGCAAATCTGGAATATCTGTTCCGCAACTGGAAGTGTACCCACTCACTGAACATCCAGGTGGTATGTGACGCCCATTATGTTATAACTGACATGGTTGCCAAATTTCCAGGGAGTACACATGACTCCTACATTTTCAGGCACAGTGGGATACACCAACGCATAGAACGTGGGGAGTTTGGAGACAGATACCTCCTAGGTATAGCTGAATACACCTTGCAGACATATACACAGGTCAATATGGTACCCATCTATGCCCAGCTAACATTGTAAATTTTGTGCCAAACAGGTGACAGTGCATATGCACTACGACCATGGATACTTACCCCGTACTCAACACCCAGCAATGAGACAGAGAGGCGATACAACAGTGCACATAGGAGGACCTGAAATATTATAGAGAGGACCTTTGGACTGTTGAAGGCAAGATTCAGATGCCTCCACAGAAGTGGAGGTGCCCTCCAGTATGCCCCAATAACAGCATTCAAGATCGTTGGCGCATGCGCTATACTGCACAACATTGCCACCAGACGTGGGCTACCTCTCACCCCAGGAGACCCAGATTCGGAGGATGACGAGCAAGAGCAACCACATCGCCATCATGGGGATAGAAGCATTGCAAATCAAGGCAGACAGAGACGGGACCACATTGCAAACCAATACTTTGGAAGGTATGTGGTAACTGTCACCACACACACGAATGTCACACACAAAGAGTCCAGGTGTGAAGTGGAACAAACAAGAACTTTAATGATGTGAACCAATAAACTATTTACAGTAACTACTGATCAGGGGCTGTAAAAGTCCACCTGCTATGAGGACACATTAACCTCATGTGCCTCCAGTCTATGTCAGTGCGTAGCTCACACCCTACGCCGTGTCTGCCCAGCATGGCTGGTTCCTGGAGGGTCTGCAGTGTCCTGCCGTGCGCTTCCCCTACGCAACACCCTGGTGTCTGTGGCTGAAGCACTGCTTATAGTAGAGCCCTCCTCACTGTCTTGCGGCGTGTCTGCCGCGCCTCTAGCCACCTGTCGTGCCTCCATCAGGTCGACTGCGTGGCTAATGCGTCCCAGCCCACGTGCCACATCGCTGGCAAAGTGGCCCATGTCCACCTGTAGGCTGACTGTGCGGCGTGACAGCCCAGTGGTGTTTACAGCCAGCCGGACGATGGAGGCAGCCATGCGGTCCAGGCGGTGGATGAGCTGCCGGTCACAGCGCCTTGCACCCTCTCTCTCGGTGACAAGTTCAGCCACCAGTTGTATTATTGAGAGCGCAAGGTCACCAACATTGCTGTTTAGATGTTGCAGCTCAGTGTGGACTTGTTGCAGCCCTGTGGTCTGGTTGCGTTCCATGAGCCACATGGCCCCTGCAATAATTCTAATTTCCATTGTCTGCAGGCGCTGACCATGGAGGAGTGCAGCCTCGGCGGCGGACATGGAGGCGTCCCCTACTTCACCCTGTGGCACTGGAGGGACATTGAGACATCGCCTGCGACGTGGTGGTGGTTCTGTGTCCTGTACGCTGGCACTGCGGCTGGGACCGGGTGCTGCCTCACTCTCCAGTATGGCCACTGGTGCATCTGGAGGGGACTGTGGTTGGGTGGTGCAGGTCCCTGTGGTGGCTGCTCCTGGGTCCTGTGCTGGCTGGTGGCTGACCTGTGGCCCTTGGACGGTGTGGCTGGAGGTGGTGTCGTGTGGGAGACCTGTGGGACATAGGGAACACACTGTCAGTATCTACCATCTGTTATATGCTTCCTAATAAACTGTTGCCTATCAGCTGCCTACTTGACTACATTGCCCATAATGCACCATGCAGGTGGTTGCTACTCTGAAATGGAGCTATTTTGGTTGTGCATGCTGCTGTGTACTAGGTGGGTGGGGGTAAGGCAGATATGGGTGTACATGCATGTCTCATGGTACTCACTGGTTGATGGTCCTGGCGCTGACGTGTCCAGCTCTCCTATCCCGGACACTGCCTCTGGCTCCAGGGTCTCCTCCACTCTTTCCTCCAAGGGTGTGGGTGGTGGTATGGTAGATGGTCCTCCTCCAGTGCCCCTCATCTCCCGGAGCCGCTCTGCCACCCTCTCCTTGGTCCGGGAGCGCAGGTCATACCACCTTTTCTTTAGTTCCTCAATACTCCTGTGGCTCACACCCATTGAGTTTACTTTGTCCTGGATTTCACTCCAAATCCTCCTTTTTTCCTGCTCTGGCACACTGAGGGCTGCTCTCCCAAAGAGTTGTTCGTGGTGCTGGCAGCATTCCTCCGTCAGCACCTCCAGTTCTTTCTCTGCAAATTTGAGCTTTCTCTTCCTGGGTGTTTCTGCCATTGTAGCTGCTGTTCCTCCTGTTGGCTGTTCAGCAGTTGAAAATGGGTGTGGTCCTCCCTCCTCCCAGGTGTATTAGTAAACTTCCTGGCTGTGATGTCATCATCAAGAGCAAGGAAGTGTTTTCCAGAGTGTTCTGCTGCACCTACATTCAATTTGCGGCACAGTCACAATTTGCGACACCCAATCGCAATTTGCGTGTTCGTTTTTAGCGCGGTCGCAAAAAGCGACCTCGTAAACAGCGGACTCGCAATCTGCGGTGCGACTTCATTTGCGAGTCGCAAAATGAAGTAGCTTTTTCTTATTGGATAACATTTTGCGAGTCGGAAATTACGAGTCGCAACGACTCGCAATTTCCGACTCGCAATTTTTTTGCTACCTACATCTGGCCCTTAGTACTTAATTTGTGCTTGTTGTTTCCGATGCGGAGCACCAACACTTATTTTTGAGGGCTGGTGCTTATTTTTCTGCCTCAAACATTTACTGCGAGCAAAAGACACATATGGTAAAGACGAAGGAAGAGAAAAACAAAAAAGCGTCAAAATTGGAGAAAGCAGAAAGCTGCAAGAGTGAGCTGAAGAGGCAGGGAATGGCTTTAAATGGTTTGAAGAGGCCCGAGATGTCTTCAGGATTACGTATTCCTTTGGGCACCGGCATCTTTTTATTTACAAATTAAGCACACTGGAAACAATATGTTAAAAAAAAATAACGATGACTCCTTTTGTTGGCAAAACATACCCTTGAGTTGTACAAACTTTGCATTCTTTTAAGTTTGAGGCTTTCGAGGGGCTAGAGTGCTGAGTGACAAGATGGCATCTTAAGCCGCGATCTCTGATAGGCGGAGGGGAGGGGTGCAGAAATCTGTCAAAATGTAGGTGTTGCAGTGGCCAAAAAAACGGATAAAAATACTTGCCCTGAGATTTTAAAGGAGGGTCCCAAGCCTGTAGGCATTATGAGCAGGGGGGTGCTGCTGCCCGATGTTTAGAGACTGCCCAGCAGGGCTTGTCATCACACCTTGGAGGAGGGGGGCATACAAGATCCAGCGCCTGTGAACGCCTGCAGTGGAACAGGATCTGTGACACCGGCCCTGTAGGGTGTGCAGTAAGTAGCCTGCAAACTGCAAGGAATGGTGCCCAGCACAAGTTCTAAACAAAGAAGTAGGAAGGGACTAAACAAAGGTATGCAAGTGACATCACGGCACATTACATCACGGCACGTGACCGCACGTCATCACAGGAAATGATATCACAGGAAGTGGCATCTCAACCCATAACCTCACAGCAAGTGACATCACAAAAAATGACAGCATATTTTAAAACTTTCACATATTTTTAGCAGATCTATCCTGAGTATATTTGAGCATAATAAGAATTGCGTTGAGGGTATGCAAAACAAATAACACAAATCCGGCACAAACTCTGGGCTTCAATTTACACATTTATATTTTCGAAACTCTTCCACAAAGACATTGACAGCAAGGAGAAATATGGCATTGAATCTGTTCTGCTAATGGTTGCAAAGTCTGCATTTTAAAATATTTGCAAGGGGGTTAAGGCACCTCCTGCTGAGACCTTTGTGTGCCCAGTACATTTCGGGAAATAATAATAACGGTACCATAACTCTGGACGCTAATGCATTTGCTGGAGAGATCTGTGTTTTGTCTACTTCCAGTTTTGAATCAAAGTAACATAGCGGGTTAATATGTCCCCTGCAAATCACATCATGTAACATGCAGAGGACAGATTTTTATTTTAGGTAACTAGGTAAGTGGTTTACTTTTTTCAACACAACAATCCTCTTGTTACTTCCAGATCATAAATTGTAATCCTTCTAATATAGCACAGTGAGCCATGAACGACAAGTGACTCCTGTACCTTAACCATCACTGTCTTCTGTAACACATGCTGTACACTGAATTATTGTCAAAGTATAATATTTGTGTCTCATGTAAAGTTCTCTGACTCCCTGCATTGGGATGAGTAACACTATAAAGGACAAAAAGATATTGGTATGTAATTGTTATTTGTGTAAGTACTGGGACAGACTAACACATCTGAAATCCTTATAGTGCATGCATACCTCTTATATACAGGGACTGAACAAAGTCAAAAGCATGCCTTTTTTAAGTACCTGTGAAGTGATAAGCTGTGTGCATTTGTTGTCCTTCCACTTTATTTAGGTTTGAGGCTCAAGATAGGATAGCTCCCAGCCAGGATTTCCAAACAAAAGGGGGCCTGATGGTCCCTTAACTTCGGCCTCGCCGCCTGCAGGTTGCTGGTCAGAATGAGAGCAGATAACATGCAGATGCTGCTGAAAGTGTACCAGTGCCTGAAAGCCACACCAGAACGAATTCAACATATTTTAGTGGGGCCCAACGACTTGGCAGGGTGGACAGCCTCCCTGCTGTGAAAGTGGAGAGTGAAGTCCGTCTACCAGTGTGTACCCCTGACTGCTGTGTGCCCTGTACGGGCCTGAGATCTAACACGGCCTATTATAAGACTTTTGCCACTACTGGTGAACCTTCTGACTAGCACACACCAGGTGGAACATGAGTCTCCGGTGCTCTTCTTGGAGCGTGGGCTCGAGCCCAAGGGTTTTTGGAAAGGACATCGTCCGAAGTAACTGAGTGCCAAGATTGAGCAAGGCACTGTTGGAGAGGACATGGTGCCCCAAAAATCATGGCATAAGCGGAATGCCTACCAAGGATTTAACCAATGTGACCTATATAATAAACTTGGTATTAACTATGTACACAAATCTGTTAACCCTAAACTTGCATTGAAGTGCCTTACGAAACTGACCCACTTTTCCCCTTTACACATCCTGCAGTCCTAAAGCAAATCCTTAGCTTTGAGTTGGGCAACAACGACCCAAGGTAGGGAAAATTACAAACTGGCAGAAGAGGTCCTGGTGCCTCACAAGACATCCGCAAGGTTGTGATTCAGACCTAAAGTCAATGCTTATTGAAATAAAATTGAGTCTAGCAAGCACAGACGGAAAGATAGACCCAATAACCATTCGTCTAAAAAAACATTAAAGAAAAAATGGACAAGCTTGGGACCAAAATAAAGCCAGCAGAGCAATGGATCTCTAACGTTGAGGATAGCTCAAATAAAGCTACAGTCAAAATACAAACACTAGAGAGGACCATAATAACTATACAGGACAAAAACAGAGATTTGGACTGTTGGGCATGGTGCAGTAATCTCAGCATTTCTGGTCTGTCAGGATGAATTCATACTGGAAGCTATCCAAGGCGCTAGGAAATCATTCCTTGACATCAAGAAAAAAACTGTAGAATTTGGGAACTAAGCGTGCCATGTTATACCTAGATAGATTACTCCTAGGATACAAGTATAAGACCCTCTTCTTCACAAGTCAGCATGACAGTGGAATAGATAGACACTAAAATTACATGCAATAGGAACTCATCAACATGACCGAAGAACAGAGGCCATTGGATGAGCATCTAAAAGATGACAACTACGGCCATGATTCATGCCACCATGCATACCACCGCATAGCTAGAACAATAACTACCTTTGCTTTGACCTTCTACCTGATCCCCCATAATTTGTAATATCAATTTTATAATCACAATGATGTCATAAGCGGTTCAGTGATGCAATTCAGGCATGGTCAATACAAACATGAACATTTTGCAGAGAGAGATACCATTGAATCCTCCTATCTGAGGTGGATGAAATCACCTCTGGCTCCACAGTCCTGAGATTTGGTTAGACCAAGAAGAAATCTGGTATTTTTTTTGCTGTGTGACATATAATCCAACAGGCAAACACTCATCCCCCTGTTGTGATTCCATCGTGAATCCGTTGTGTATGGGGTGAGCTTGGCCCCAGACCATGGATCGCATTGTATTTGGGGTTGTTTACAGAGTCTACATTGTGGTGGCTCTAGCTGTAGTTAGGGACAACAGATTGGCATTTGGGGCCAAGTGAAGCATGGGGTTGGGAGTTACAAGTTCTATATACATCGTACTACAGAGGACATCACCAACACTTTGGAAATGATACACAAATATAAACAAGGGCACACATAGAACCTCTCACTGAAGACAATTCTAGTCAATGGGGACAGGGTAGCGAGCCACCCACATGATCCTACAGCTTCCTCTGCTCCCATCCCTGTCTGCAAACCAAACTGATGAGCTGGATGTGTGGTATAAATAACGCTAGAACTATACATGATGTACTTTCCTACCGCCATGAACACAAAGGTGATAGAGCAATGTTACAAAAACACAACTGGGTGCAGGGACACAAGCAAAACTGAAATAATTATTGTATCATACCACACTAGTTCCAGTGGTATTACCACACCAGGGGCCAGATGTAGCAAAGTTTTGCGAGTCGCAAATCGCCCGATTCGCTATTTGCGAGCTCACAAAATCCGAAATGGGATGCAAAAATCCCATTTCCGAAATGCAAATAGCGATGCAATACAGCACCGACTCGCAAAAATTGCGACCTGATTTTGCGACCTGCAAATAGGAAGTTGCAAATTGCGAGTCGCAAACCATATGCAAAAGCCAGTCGCAAATTGCGACTAGTCGCAAAAATCCCATTTTGCACATCCAGATTACCACTGATTCAGAGCAGGTGGTAACCAAAACCAAAGTATAAAAGAAGACCCAGAAGGCATCTGGGTGACTCAAAATGGCTGAACTGTACGTGATAGCATGGAGGATGAGAGTCCAGGCCGCCCAGCAGAGGAGGAGGAGGCAGAGACAGGAGAGGATATACCGAACCAGGCAGACACTATTTCAACAAACTGAGAAGGTGATATATGACAAATATAGACTGAGCAGTGCTGTAATCTTAGAATTAATTGAACTACTGAATCCTCAGCTTGAACGACAGACAATGCGCGGCAGCGCCATCCCTACACATGTGCAAGTGCTCACTGCACCTCTTGGCCTCGGGTAGCTATCAGGGGGTGATTGCTGTGGCAGGTGGGGTATCCCAAAGTGCACTCTCACGATTCTTCAGATGTTTCCTAGATGCCATACTCACACACATGTCCAGATATATTTACCTACCCAGGAATGGGGCAGAAATTAACAGCACCAAGTTGGACTTCTACAGAATTGCCAACTTCCCCCATGTAATAGGGTGTGTGGACGGGACACATATACAAATTTGCCCTCCTGCAAATCTGGAATATGTGTTCCGCAATATGAAATGTACCCACTCACTAAACATCCAGGTGGTATGTGACGCCCATAATGTCGTTACTGACATTGTACCTAAATATCCAGGGAGTACACATGACTCATACATATTCAGGCACAGTGGGATACACCAACGCCTAGAACGTGGGGAGTTTGGAGACGGATATCTATTAGGTATTGCTGACTACACCTTGAAGCCATGCATACAGGTCACTGTGTAACCCATTGATGCCCTGCTAAATTTGCCTTTTTTGTCAAACAGGTGACAGTGCATATGCCCTGAGACCATGGATACTCACCCCGTACCTAACACCTGGCAATCAGAACGAGAGGCGATATAACAGTGCACATCGGCGGACCAGAACTGTAGTGGAGAGGACCTTTGGCATGTTGAAGGCAAGATTCAGATGCCTCCACAAAAGTGGAGGTGCACTCCAGTAACAGCATGCAAGATAGTTGCCGCCTGTGCCATCCTACACAACATTGCCACCAGACGTGGGCTACATCTCACCCCTGAAGACACAGACTCAGAGGATGAGGAGCAAGAACTACCGCACCGATAGCCTGGGGATAGAAGCATCGCAAATGAGGGCAGACAGAGACGGAACCACATTGCAACCCAATACTTTGGAAGGTACGTGGCAACCGTGACCACACTCACTAATGTCAGACACACATAGCCCAGTTATGTAGTGAAACAAACAAAACCTTTTTATTTCTAAACTATGAAAAATATAGAATTGTGCTGTATGCCACAGTCTTGAATTGTCAATTGTCATTTAAGACACATTAAATGCATGTGCCTTATTCAGAGTACAGTTTGGTGGCTAACACCCTCCTCCTACTGCGGCCACCATGGCTCATTCCTGGTGAGTCCCCTGACCCCTGCCATGCACTGCTACTCCGCAGCACACGGGAATCGCTGGCAGACACACTGCTTCTGGTCGACCCCTCCTCGTTGTCCTGCGGGGTATCCCCTGTGCCCCTTGAAGCCTGCCTGATCTCCATTAGGTCTACCGCATGGCTGATGCAGCCAAGTCCCCGTGCCACATCCCTTGCGAAATGCCCATGTTCAACCTGCAGGCTGACTGTACGCCTTGACAGGCATGTGGTATTAGTAGCAAGGTGCCCAATGGATGCTGCCAGTCTGTCAAACCGGGCAGCAGTGTTGCGCTCCCTGCGCTTTGCCTGTGCCCTGTCTGCCACAAGTTCAGTGACCAAATGTTCAATGGCCTGTGTCAAGTTCCCCAGATGTTGGTTCATGTGTTGGAACTGACTGTCCACATTTGCCATCCCATGGGTCATTGTGGTCTGCAGTCTATTCAGGTTTCTGTTTATTGACCGCAATTGTCTGTTTTGCAGGCGCTGACCCTGAATCAGTGATGCCTCCAGTCCTGCAAACTCTACATCTGCTACATCATCCCGGGGCACAGACTGCACTCTGCGCTGGCTCTGCGTACTGCTCCAGCTGCTGGCTCTGTGTGCCTCTGTGTGGGACTGGGCCCTGGTGCTGCCCCTGCTGGCTCCATGTCCTGCGTAGGGTCTTCCATGGACTCTGGTGGTGTTCTGCTGGGCCCTGCTGTGTCACCGGCAGCCTTGTGCTGTGGGTCTGGCCCATGTTCCTATCTCTGCCTTTGTTCGCTGCTGGGGGTGTCTTGTGGAAGACCTGTGGGACATAGGGGATACACTGTCAGTCTTGCACATCTGTTTTTTGACTCATAATAAACATTTGCCTATATTTGAACCACTGTACTACATTGCCCATAATGCACTATTCTAGAGGTTACTAGACTGGAATGGAGCTAGTCTGGTGGTGCCTGCTGCTGTGTACTGGGATTGTGTGTATACTGCATTTGTGGTTGTCAAAGCATATCTCGTGGTACTCACTTTTTGATGTCCCAGGCGCTGAACTGTCCAATTCTCCCATGCCCAGTACGGCCTCTGGCTCCAGTGTCTGCTCCACCATGCTTTCTAGGGCTGTGGGTGGTGGTACGGTGGATGGGCCTCCTCCGGTGGCCCTCATCTCCCTCATGCGCTCCGCAACCCTCTCCTTGGTCCTGGAACGCAGGTCATACCACCTTTTGCGGATTTCCTCTAGGGTAGGTGGCTTACCCCAATGGCATTGATTTTTTTCTTGTATTTGTTGCCATAGTCTTTTCTTCTGAGTGTCAGGGACACGCATTGCTGCCTTTCCGAAGAGTTTGTCATGGTGCAGGCAGCACTCTTCTGTAAGGACCTCCAACTCCTTGTCTGAGAATTTCATTTTTCTCCTTCTGCCAGCACTGCCTGTCTCCTCCATGGTTGCTGCAGCTCCTCTCCCCTGGGTGTGGCTCAGTAGTTTTGGATGTATGTGGTCCTCCCTCCTCCCAGTTCTATTTGGTGACTTCCTGGTTCTGATGTCATCACCAAGAGCCAGGAAGTGGGTTTCCCAACTGTTATGTTGCATCTGCAGGCAATTTGAGAGGCAGTCGCAATTTGCGACACCGGACCACACCCTTTGCGCAAATTGCGAGTGAATACTTCAAACTTAGGAGCTCATTACGAGTTTTGCGGTAACCGAACCGTCACACAGATGGCGTTCTTGTGCCTGCCGGAAGGGTGGCAGTGCAGACCGCCAAATAACGAGTAACATGGTGAATCCAATGCAATACAGACAACTCACCGCCAGCCCCGCCACTGCGGACGAGCAGCATCCGCCGGCGGCAGGCAGCTTCAGACAGGAGGCAGCCAACATCCCACCTTCCATATTCCGAGTAATAACTCTGCCAGGATAACCGGTAGGGCCACCCCGCCATGAAAAACCTGGCAGAAACAGAAAGTATAAATGGAAACACCGACCTCCAGGCAGAGAGATGCTGCAGTGGCCGCCATGACAAATGAACTGCTAGTCTTCCCAGCATTGTATCTCGCCATACACTTTCAGGACCACCGACGAAGATGTCAACCGTAAGTATACCTAGCACAGAGGGAAGGGAAATGGCAGTGATACACTCCCACACAGAACACACATATCCCACACACACAGTGAAGGCCACACACAACATACCTCAATGCCAAATACCCAATACACGCACAAAGCCATACAGATCTGTGCCAAACATAGAGCACAACGCACAACACCACCAACACACCCCATAACCACACAACGACAACTACCCCACAAACACCTCAACGATGGCATAGACGGGCACGTTGTGCGACACCACATATACAAACACACCATGAACTCCATGTAGCAATGAAACACAATCAGTAGCTGTGAACACACATCCAGACAAAGATACAGCTGACACAACACGTACAACCAACAATCAAGGAAATACATACATCCAGCACTAGACACACATATGCACAAAACACCCCATACAAGCACACAAGCAAGCTGACACACACATCACAACATCCCCATGGCCCAAACCATCTACCAAGCGCATGCAACAACACAGACACAATCCACACACAGACACCACGCAGCATACAATTGTCACACCACCATGTTGAAGGAAACCAGGACAAGCATCTCATCTTGTCAACCACAGCAATGTGGGCAGTTGTATTGGAACAATAAACTATATACAAAAGTGCCAATGGCAAGTTCAAATGTTCAATTTTGCAGGACACATTGTCCATCAAGAATGGCCCAACCTGACTCCTGACTGAAGCTAGGCCTCCACTTCATAGGGGCAGCAATGGGACAGGCAGGAACCTCAGGAGTGTGGGGGTGGTCGGGGAGGCTTGGAAGTGGAAGGAGCACGTTTTGTCTTGGGCTTGAGAGGGGTGATCTTGGCACTGGGAGGAGTGGCTTTTTTGCTGGGTGGAGGAGCAGGGGAATTACCAGAGGGGGTACCCAAGGAATGGGAGATGGAAGGGCCTGAGAAGGGCAGGGGGACATGTTGTTTACGGGGAAGACGGGGTGGAAGAGGACTAGGGAAGAGGTCAAGGGCGGCAAGGAAAACTCTCTTAGGTACACGGAGCGGTCACATGATTGAAGGAGAGGAGTGGAGGTAGAGGGAGTGGTCGCCTGATGTGTCTGTGTGCTGTACGTGGATGCTGGTGTGTGCAGTGTCTCTATGTGTGTGGTTGCTGAATGTTGGGTGGGTGAGTGGGTACATATGCATTTCTTGGGAGGGGAGGCAGAGAAGCAGGGAGAGTGAATGGGTGATGTGTGAGTGAATGTTGAGGTGGTGTGTGCAAGTGAGGTGGATGTGCTGCAGGTGGTAGATATGGTAGTCATGGTGAGTGCGGATGTGGTGTGTGGGGTGTGTGACGTGAATCTGCTGTTGTGGTGAATGTGGGGATGATAGGAATGACAGCAGGACCAGTGTGTGATGATGCTGTGCTGGAAGGTACGAGTGGAGATGTGACTGTACTGGAGGAGGTGGTGGGAGAAGTGTCTGTTGTTGTGTCTGCATATGTGTGCTGTGTGTGTGCATGCCTGTGTGAACATCTGTGGTGCCCATGTCTGTCTTTGAGCACCTTGTCTGTTGTACTGGGTGTATGCGTGTGTGTTGGTGTGCCATGGACGGGTGTAGGGAGAGGGCTTGTGGATTGGGAACAGGTAGCTGGAGGGGGGATGGAAGATGAAGGTACACTGGCTGCCATCAATGAGGAGGCCAGAGCCTGAAATGATCTCTGGAGGCCAGAGAAGGCACTGTGAATGCCTTCCAGGAACGCATTGGTCTGCTGCATCTGGGATGCCAGTTCCTGGATGGCATTCATGATCGTTGTCTGCCCCACAGAGATGGACCTCAGGAGGTCAATACCCTCCTTATTGAGGGCAGCAGGGCTGACTGGGGCAGAGGCAGAGGTGCCTGTGGTGAAGGAGACACCCACCCTCCTGGGTGAGCGGGCACGGGCAACTGGGTGGGGTGCTACAGGGAGAGTGGTGCTGGAAAGGGGTGTGGCAGACAACAATGGTGTTGGTGTGGTACCGGGAGGGTTCACCACTGCCAGGGAGCCACCATCGGAGGAGGATTCTGGGTCAGATGTTGTGGTAGCTCCAGTCTCCGCCATGGTGCTTCCCTAGCCCCCCGTCCCACTCGTCTCCTCAGCTTCAGCCGGCGGAACAAGGTCACTTCCAGCAGTCCAATGTATGCCGGACACGCGGATTCCATTTTAGTTTGTGACATTACTGTCCTGAGTTTACACAGCTTCACTATCTGCCTGTCCACACAAAAACATACTTCAGGTCTGACATGGTGAATATGGACACATGTAGTGTGTGTCTAGTGAAATGTACAGACTTGGCACAACAATTGTCAGCATATTTGACCAGTAAGGTAGAACACTGGAAAGGTGTAGGTGTACATATCCTGTATAAGTCCATCCACACAGTAATCATGTTCCATCGCCTGTATTGACACATTACAGGCAACTTGCATGACTATTGCATAATGACTGTTGTGTGTCATTCTGTATGGCCTACATTGTGACAGACATCCTGATTGTTGTTTGTATCCCCACACAGATTTGGCCAGAATGGAGTGAGGAGGAATGCACCAATTTTCCAGCCACTCTTTGATCTGGAAACCATCATCCTGACCTATCGACTGAACTGTTTGTGCATCAGGGAACTGGTCGCCCAGTTGAAGGCAGACTTCCTGCCCGGTTTGAGGAACCCTCATGCCATCCCTCCAACAGTCCAGGTGTTGTCAGTCCTGCATTTCCTGGTGAGTGGCTCATTTCAGAGCACAGTGGGATAGGCTTTTCGCAGCCCCACTTCTGTAAGGTGTTGCAGGATGTACTGGATGAACTACTCAACCATGTGCACAGGTACATTAGGTTCCCACTACCTCCAGATTTTCCCACTGTAAAAGCAGCCTTCTGCAACATCTCAAATGTCCCTCATGTAATTGGGGCCATTGATGGGATTCACATTGCCCTGGTACCTCCGAGGATCATTGAACAGATTTATAGGAACAGGAAGAGTACATATTCACTCAATGAACAAGTGGTGTGTCTTGCAGACCAATACATTACACATGTGAACGCTAAATTCCTTGGATCATTCTTACATCCTGGGGAACAGCAGTGTCCCTGCAATAATGTCCCAGCTATAGGGTCCCTGCAATAATGATCCAGCTACAGGGTGAAAGGTCCTGGTGCATAGGTATGTGTACTGCTCCCCATGTCAGACGTCTATACCCCTCATGACCCAGTCAGCAATTCGCCTAGCAATGTTACCCATTGCCATGTTTCCTTTCCCACACAGGTGACTCCGGATACCACAACCTGCCCTGGCTCCTGACACCTGTGAGACATCCAACTACATTGGGGGAGAACAGGTACAATAAGGCACACGGCTGGACAAGGTGTGTGATTGAACGTACTTTCGGTCTATTGAAAGCCATATTTCGTTGTCTCCATGTTTCTGGTGGTGCACTACAGTACAATCCAGGGAAAGTCTGCAAGATCATTGTTGCATGCTGCATGCTCCATAATCTGGCCCTCAGAAGGCACATCCCGCTGTTGGAAGCGGGAGACATTAATGCTGGAGCTGTGTTTGTGGCCCGTGACTCTGATGCTGGGGGGGAGGCAGATGAGGATGAGGCACATGACAACAGGACAGAAAGGATTTGTCACTACTTTCCTTGATGTACAGGTATGTCTGCATTACATATTATCTGCGCATGGGAGATGTATTTTTGCATCAATGTATGTGTGGGTACTGGGGCCTTATATATTGGTTGACGACCTTGAAGGGTAGGTGACTCGCCATGAGAGGTAGTGGAAATGCAAAGCTGCTAACTTCATTTGTTGTATGCTGGTGCTATTGCGGTACAGCCTTAAAGTTGTTGTGAAGGTTTAGGGTCCTCAGACTGCCTATTTGGGGTTATGTTTGGCGAACTTCTCACTCTTGTCCTGCTGCGTAGGCATATCATGCTTTGACATCTGCTGGGTGTCAGGTACCTATTCATGACTACTCAGGGAGTTGTGCAATTGAGGATGTTACCTATGTTATCTATGTATCTTTCCTTTACCACACGTGTGTGAATGCCAATGCAGTCCCTCATTTATGGTGCAACATAGCTGCTGGGACACTCATCCTGTGTTTGTGGTCAACTGCTATTGATGTATGACTGTAGTTTACATGCCTTACCACCTTGTACCTCATTCCATTTGTTTATCCCTCTTCAGGTGACATCTCTGTTTGCTGTCTGCTTGCCATATTTGCCTGTTGATGTAGTTGACCGTGGATGTTAAAACAAAATGGATGTACTTACACACCTGCTGGAGTATATCAATAAATATGCAACATGGACATCTGTGTTTTGTAGACCTGTGTATTATGTTTTTGTTCTTCAACATATTTGGCAATATTAACAATAAAGAGACAGGCACTATGACTTGTGGTTATAGGTGTTTATTTAGTGTAGCATTTCACAGTCCAGAGGAATGGGGTAGTGGTCTAGGTGATGATCAGAGTGTGTGGTCCAGCTGTTAGGTTCATAGGTCCTGTGACCATTAGCCTTGGAATTATGTGACCTTGGTGTTGGACAGCCAGCAGGGTGGTACAGTGGCACACAAGGGTGACAAATCTGAAGAGGGATCACTTCCTGGTGGGGGAATTGGTCTTGGCCTGGGGTCCTGCAGGATGTCCGGATGGGTAACCTCCTTTACGGGGGGTTCCTCAGTTGCAGGGGTAGGGGTGTTGTTGTCCTGTGGGTCCTCCTGCTGTGCCTCCATTCCAGTAGCAGGTGCTGATTTTGAAGAAAGTGGTGTTGACTGACTATCGTATGGGGCCTGCTGTTGGGTGGAGAATGTCCGCAGGATGCAGTTGAGTTCCTTGAACTCTCCTAATATGGAGGCCATGGTGGCATTGTGTGCCTGCCACTGCTGCCTGGCCTCCTGGTGGTATTCCTCCTGCAGCCTCTGTGTGTCTTGCAAGGTGGTGAGTATCTGGCCCAACTGGTCCTGGGTTTGCTGGTAGGCTCCCAGGACCCTGCAGTTGGCCTCCTGACCAGTCGTGTCCTGGACCTGCCTCGTCCCTTGTCCCATGATTGTCCTCCCACTGGCCCCTGTGCTTGTGCCCCTGGTGTAGTGTGCCCCCTCCGACTGACATCACGACAGTCATTGTCTTGGGTTTGCACCGTTGACTCCTGTCCCTGTCCTGTGGGGCACACTGATGATTGATGTGACCTTGGGACACAGGTATGGGAAGGTGGGCTCTTCTGTGCGCTGGCTGCCACTGGGGAGGTGGTTTGAGTTGTGGGCAGGGTAAGGCTGGTGATGGTGGACTGACCACTCAGGCCTGATGGGCCAGGATAATTGTCTGAATCCAGACTTGCATGTGGATCCTCACTTACTGGTGCTGCATGCAGGCCTGGGCTTCCTCGCAGTGGGCTCGTCTGTTGTGTGTCAGTACTTGGGAGACCTGTGAGATGAGAGGTAATGTGTCAGATGATGTTATTTATGCCGTGACACACATGGTTGTATTCCCTCATTCACTGTATTTGCAGGGCAGCACTGCCATTGAAAGTTTGCAGTCCAGTGCTTGCGTTCCCATCAGTGGAAGGTTGCAATAGTCCTAATTTGCAGTACAGTTTACATTTGCCTTGCTACTGTTATTGCCATGTACTGATGTGCATTCCTTCCACCTATTGGTGATGGGGAGTGACATGGTTTAAAGTGCAATTGCAGATATGTGATATGGATGTAGCAGTAAGGCAAGGGTAGGAAGTGTTGCATTGTGGTAGTTGTGGTACTTTCTGCTGTGTGAGGCATACATGCACTAGGTTGGGCTGTGAGGGAATGGCGTCAGTGGGGAGATGTGACATGCAAGTGGGGGTATGGGGCCAATGATGGGATTGTGCATGTTCGGGTGGTTTGAGGGGGTGAGAAGGTGGTGGGGGTACATGCTGTGCACAGGGACATGGTGGCCAGTAAGTACAGTGGACTTACCAGTGTCCAGTCCAGTAGCAATTCCAGTCAGGCCTTCCGGATGTAGCATAGCCAGGACCATCTCCTCCCACAGTGCCATTTCTGGGGGAGGTGGTGGTGGTCCACCACCAGTCCTCATGACAGCTACTTGGTGCCTGGAAGCCATGGCCCGTACCTTCCCCCTAAGGTCATTCCACCTCTTCATAATGTCCTCCCTTGTGCGTGGATGGTTCCCCACTGTATTCACCCTGTTGACTATCCACTGCCATAAGCCGTTCTTCTGGGCTATGGATGTCTGCTGGACCAGTGCTCCAAACAGTCTCACCTCCACTTTGACAATTTCTTCGACCATTACTCTGAGCTCCTCCTCTGTGAATCTGTTTTTTTTTGTGGTGCCATGGTGGTTGTGTAGTGGGTGGGGGTGTATGTGTGCAGGGATTGTGGGTGTGCTGTTTGTAGTTGTGAATATGTGTAATGATATGTGTGTGTGCTCTGTGGTGTCTGTGTGCAGTGGTGTGTTGTGTGCTGCATGCTTAGTATCTAGGTGCAGTGCCTCCTTTCAGTGTGTCCTTCTCTTGCTCTGTCAGGGTTTCTATTTGAAAAGGGTTCTAGGTATTAGTGGGGGGGGTGTTTTGTAGTGCTGTGGACAGGCGTGTGTATGTGTTTCAGGTGTTGCTATTGGTGTTATCCTTTCTGGTGCAGTGTTGCTGCGGTGGTGGCTAATTATTTTCCCACGGCGGTTTGGACCGCCAATGGATTACCGCCGTGTTGGTTTCCGCGTTGCTGATTTGTTTATCGGAATTTGGCGGGCGGCATTTTCTCGGCAGTGGTGGTGGTGCAACCGCCTCCTTCTTTCTATCAATCAATCAATCAATCAATCAATAATATTTATAAAGCGCGCTACTCACCCGTGAGGGTCTCAAGGCGCTAGGGGAGGGGGTTACTGCTGCTCGAAGAGCCAGGTCTTGAGCTGCCTCCGGAATGCAAGGTGGTCCTGGGTGGTCCTGAGGTTGGCGGGGAGGGAGTTCCAAGTCTTGGCCGCCAGGTAGGAGAAGGATTTCCCACCTGCCGTTGTGCGGCGGATGCGAGGGACGCGGCGACTGCGAGGTTGGCGGAGCGAAGATGACGGGTGGGCGTGTAGAAACTGAGGCGACGGTTGAGGTATTCGGGTCCCTTGTTGTGGAGGGCTTTATGTGCGTGGGTGAGGAGCCTGAAGGTGATCCTTTTGTTGACAGGTAGCCAGTGCAGGTGTCTCAGGTGGGCGAAGATGTGGCAGTTGCGGGGTATGTCGAGGATGAGGCGAGCGGAGGCGTTTTGTATTCGCTGAAGACGTTTCTGGAGTTTTGTGGTGGTTCCTGCGTATAGGGTGTTTCCGTAGTCCAGGCGGCTTGTGACGAAGGCGTGGGTCACAGTTTTTCTGGTGTCAGCGGGGATCCAGCGGAAGATCTTTCGGAGCATGCGGAGAGTGAGGAAGCAGGAAGACGATACGGTGTTGACTTGTTTGGCCATGGTGAGAAGTGGGTCCAGGATGAATCCGAGGTTGCGTACGTGGTCTGAGGGGGTAGGTGTGGTGCCCAGGGCCGTGGGCCACCAAGAGTTGTCCCAGGCAGACGGGGTGTTTCCGAGGATGAGGACTTCCGTTTTGTCTGAGTTCAGTTTCAGACGGCTGAGTTTCATCCATTCTGCGACGTCTTTCATTCCGTCCTGCAGGTTGGTTTTGGCGATGGTAGGGTCCTTGGTGAGGGAAAGTATCAGCTGGGTGTCATCGGCGTAGGAGATGATGTTGATGTTGTGTTTGCGTGCGATGTCGGCGAAGGGGCTCATGTAGACATTGAAGAGAGTCGGGCTGAGCGAGGATCCCTGTGGGACGCCGCAGATGATCTCGGTGGGGTCCGAGCGGAACGGCGGGAGGTAGACTCTTTGGGAGCGGTTAGAGAGGAAAGAGGTGATCCAGTCCAGGGCCTGTCCTTGGATACCGGTGGAGCGGAGGCGGGGTATTAGGGTTCAGTGGCAGACGGTGTCGAAGGCGGGCGAGAGGTCGAGGAGGATGAGGGCGGCTGTTTCTCCGTTGTCCATCGGAGTTCTGAGGTCATCGGTGACTGCGATGAGGGCGGTTTCAGTGCTGTGGTTGGCTCGGTATCCGGACTGGGAGGGGTCGAGTAGGTTGTTGTCTTCAAGGAATTTGGTCAGTTGCTTGTTGACGGTCTTCTCGATGACTTTGGCCGGGAAGGGGAGGAGCGAGATGGGGCGGAAGTTCTTCAGGTCGTTGGGGTCCGCCGTAGGTTTCTTCAGGAGAGCGTTGACTTCCGCGTGTTTTCAGCTCTCGGGGAAGGTGGCAGATGCAAACGAGCTGTTGATGATGGTCTGGAGGTGGGGGGCGATGATGTTGTCGGCTTTGTTGAAGATGAAGTGGGGGCAGGGGTCCGAGGGGGCACCGGAGTGGATGGTGTTCATGGTAGCTTTGGTCTCTTCCGCGCTGATGTGGGTCCAGGCATTGAGGGTGACGGCTGAGGCTGTGGGTTCCGTGGTGGTAGGCTGGGTCTGAGGGCCGAAGCTGTCGTGAAGGTCGGTGATCTTTCGATGGGAGAAGGTAGCGAGGGAGTTGGAGAGATCTTGTGAGGGCGTGATGGAGTTGGAGTTGGCGTTGGGATTGGAGAGCTCCTTGACGATGTTAAAGAGTTCTTTGCAGTTGTGAGTGTTCTTGTCCAGTCTGTCTTTGAAGGATGTTCTCTTGGTGGCGCGGATCAGCTGATGGTGTTCGCGGGTGGCGTTTTTGAGGGCGGACATGTTTTCTGCGATGTGGTCTTTGCGCCAGGCTTTCTCGAGGGTACGGCAGTTTTTTTTGGATTCCTTGAGGGTGTCTCTGAACCATTGAGGTTTCTTGGCAATGGTCTGTCTTGGGATCTGAGGGGTGCGAGGTTGTCGGCGCAGTTGGTGATCCATTGTGTGAGGCTGAGGGCTGCGTTGTTGGCGTCGGTGGAGATGGTAGGTTGGTTGTGGCTGAGAGCGGAGAGTAGCTGTTCCGTGGAGATTTTGTTCCAATGTCTGCGTGGGATGGGTTGTGTGCGGAGGTGGATAGTCTTGCGTCTGAAGGTGAAGTGGACACATCTGTGGTCGGTCCAGTGTATTACGGAGGAGTGGCTGAAGGATACGTGGTTGTTGGCGGAGAAGATGGGGTCGAGCGTGTGTCCGGCGATGTGGGTGGGGGTGTTCACCAGTTGCTTGAGACCGAGGTTGGCGAGGTTGTCGAGCAGGGTGGTGGTGTTAGTGTCGTTGTTCTGCTACAAGTGGAAGTTGAGGTCTCCGAGGAGGATGTAGTCCGGCGAGGCTAGGGCATGCGGGGAGATGAACTCCGCGATGGATTCACTGAAGAGGGCGCGTGGTCCAGGGGGTCTGTAGATGAGAGTTCCTCTGAGGGTGGTCCTGGGGTCGGTGTGGATCTGGAAGTGCATGTGTTCGGCGGCGAGGGGGGTGTCTTCGGTGGAAGTGGTGATGTTGATGGAGTCCTTGAATATGATGGTGATTCCTCCTCCGACTTGGTTGGTGCGGTCTCTCCTGGTGATCTTGTAGCCGTCGGGGATGGCTATGGCGATGTCGGGGGCCGAGGAGGCGTTCATCCAGGTCTCAGTGATGAAAGCGACATCCGGTGCGGTGGAGTCCAGGAGGTCCCATAGTTCAATGGCGTGCTTGTGGACAGAGCGTGCATGGATGAGGATGCATTTGAGGTGGTTTATTGGTGCGTGGGCTGGCGGGGGTGCAGTCGCGGTGGAAGGTGTGCTTGCAGGTAAGGCATGCGAAGGGTCCATGGGTGCGTTTCGGGTTGGCTTGGAAGCAGGTTCTAGAGCGTCCCCGGTTGAGTGCGTGGAGGGAGAGGGGGTCGTAGCGGTGCTGCAGGGTTTGGGAGTGCTAGGGGCCAGGGGTCGTGGCGCTGGGCCCGGTCCAGGCACGGACGGGCACGGACGGGCGCAGACGCGCTTGCCTTTGGCTCGCAGCGGCCACCATAAGAGGGAGGAGGGGAGAAGAGGGGTCAGCTGGCGGCGGGAGGCGGGTGGGGGGGCGACGAATGGGAGCAGGGGGGGGCGGGGCCAAACGGGTGGTGGTGGCAGGAAAGCAGAGGGCAGGGGGTGGAGGGGTCAGATAGAGGGGAAGGGAAAGAAGATAGGGAAGAGAAGGATTACAGAGGAAGAGAGGAATCAGAAGAAGAGAAGAGAGGAGTCAGAAGAAAAGAAGAGAGGAACCTGAAGAAGAGAACAGAGGAGTCAGAAGAAGAGAAGAGAGGAGTCAGAAGAAAAGAAGAGAGGAGTCAGACGAAGAGAACAGAGGAGTCAGAAGAAAAGAAGAGAGGAGTCAGAAGAAAAGAACAGAGGAGTCAGAAGAAAAGATGAGAGGAGTCAGAAGAAGAGAGGAGAAGAACACAGAAGAAGAGAGGAACACGAAGGAAATGGAACGCAGGAGCAGAAGAACACAGAAGAAGTAAAGACCACGAAGGGAATGGAGTGCAGGAGCAGAAGAACACAGAACAACACAGAAGAAGAAAAGAACACGCAGGAAATGGAGTGCAGGAGCAAAAGAACACAAAGGAAATGGAGTGCAGGAGCAGAAGAACACAGAAGAAGAAAAGAACACGCAGGAAATGGAGTGCAGGAGCAGAAGAACACGAAGGAAATGGAGTGCAGGAGCAAAACAACACAGAAGAACACAGAAGAAGAAAAGAACACGCAGGAAATGGAGTGCAGGAGAAGAAGAACACGAAGGAAATGGAGCGCAGGAGCAGAAGAACACAGAAGAAGAAAAGAACACGAAGGAAATGGAGTGCAGGAGCAGAAGAACAATGAAGAAGAGAAGAACACGCAGGAAATGGAGTGCCGGAGCAGAAGAACACAGAAGAAGAGAAGAACACCAAGGAAATGGAGTACAGAAGGAGAAGAACACGAAGAAAATGGGGTGAGGACGAGGTGCAGAACACGAAGAAAATGGATGCCAGAGGAAGGGCAGAAAACGAAGAAAAATGGACAGAGAGAGGACAGCAGAGGTATGAAGAAAAAGTTGGAAGAGAGAGAGTTCAGAAGACAGAGGTGAGTAACGAGGGGTTGGACGGGGGGAGTGCAGGGAGTACTTACGGTTTTGCTGGGAGGTGGCAGGAGCCTGGGCAGGTGGAGCTGCAGCAGCGGGGGAAGCGACCTACCCTAGGGTCAAGGGTCGCTGTCTCTGCCGCGCAGCGGCCGCCATAAGAGGGAGGAGGGGGGAGGAGGGGTCAGCTGGGGGCAGGAGGCGGGGCGACGAATGGGAGCGGGGGGCGGGGCCGAACGGGTGGTGGTGGTGGGAAAGCAGAGGGCGGGGGCTGGGGGGTCAGATAGAGGGGAAGGGAAAGAAGATAGAGAAGAGAAGGATTACAGAGGAAGAGAGGAATCAGAAGAAGAGAAGAGAGGAGTCAGAAGAAGAGAAGAGAGGAGTCAGAAGAAGAGAAGAGAGGAGTCAGAAGAAGAGAAGAGAGGAGTCAGAAGAAAAGAAGAGAGGAGTCAGAAGAAGAGAACAGAGGAGTCAGAAGAAAAGAAGAGAGGAGTCAGAAGAAAAGAACAGAGGAGTCAGAAGAAAAGATGAGAGGAGTCAGAAGAAGAGAAGAGAAGAACACAGAAGAAGAGAGGAACACGAAGGAAATGGAACGCAGGAGCAGAAGAACACAGAAGAAGTAAAGAACACGAAGGGAATGGAGTGCAGGAGCAGAAGAACACAGAACAACACAGAAGAAGAAAAGAACACGCAGGAAATGGAGTGCAGGAGCAAAAGAACACGAAGGAAATGGAGTGCAGGAGCAGAAGAACACAGAAGAACACAGAAGAAGAAAAGAACACGCAGGAAATGGAGTGCAGGAGCAGAAGAACACGAAGGAAATGGAGTGCAGGAGCAGAAGAACACAGAAGAACACAGAAGAAGAAAAGAACACGCAGGAAATGGAGTGCAGGAGAAGAAGAACACGAAGGAAATAGAGCGCAGGAGCAGAAGAACACAGAAGAAGAAAAGAACACGAAGGAAATGAAGTGCAGGAGCAGAAGAACAATGAAGAAGAGAAGAACACACAGGAAATGGAGTGCCGGAGCAGAAGAACACAGAAGAAGAGAAGAACACCAAGGAAATGGAGTACAGAAGGAGAAGAACACGAAGAAAATGGGGTGAGGACGAGGTGCAGAACACGAAGAAAATGGATGCCAGAGGAAGGGCAGAAAACGAAGAAAAATGGACAGAGAGAGGACAGCAGAGGTATGAAGAAAAAGTTGGAAGAGAGAGAGTTCAGAAGACAGAGGTGAGTAACGAGGGGTTGGAGGGGGGAGTGCAGTGAGTACTTACGGTTTTGCTGGGAGGTGGCAGGAGCCTGGGCAGGTGGAGCTGCAGCGGCGGGGGAAGCGACCTACCCTAGGGTCAAGGGTCGCTGTCTCTGCCGCGCAGCGGCCGTCATAAGAGGGAGGAGGAGGGATGAGGGGTCAGCTGGCAGCGGGAGGCGGGAGGGGGGGTGACGAATGGGAGCAGGGGGGGGGGGCGAACAGGTGGTGGTGGCGGGAAAGCAGAGGCCGGGGGCAGGGGGGGGTCAGATAGAGGGGAAGGGAAAGAAGATAGGGAAGAGAAGGATTACAGAGGAAGAGAGGAATCAGAAGAAGAGAAGAGAGGAGTCAGAAGAAGAGAAGAGAGGAGTCAGAAGAAAAGAAGAAAGGAGTCAGAAGAAGAGAACAGAGGAGTCAGAAGAAAAGAAGAGAGGAGTCAGAAGAAGAGAACAGAGGAGTCAGAAGAAGAGAAGAGAGGAGTCAGAAGAAGAGAAGAGAGGAGTCAGAAGAAAATAAGAGAGGAGTCAGAAGAAGAGAACAGAGGAGTCAGAAGAAAAGAAGAGAGGAGTCAGAAGAAGAGGACAGAGGAGTCAGAAGAAAAGAAGAGAGGAGTCAGAAGAAGAGAGGAGAAGAACACAGAAGAAGAGAGGAACACAAAGGAAATGGAGCGCAGGAGCAGAAGAACACAGAAGAAGAAAAGAACACAAAGGAAATGGAGTGCAGGAGCAGAAGAACACAGAAGAAGAGAAGAACACGCAGGAAATGGAGTGCCGGAGCAGAAGAACACAGAAGAAGAGAAGAACACAAAGGAAATGGAGTACAGAAGGAGAAGAACACAAAGAAAATGGGGTGAGGACGAGGTGCAGAACACGAAGAAAATGGATGCCAGAGGAAGGGCAGAAAATGAAGAAAAATGGACAGAGAGAGGACAGCAGAGGTTTGAAGAAAAAGTTGGAAGAGAGAGAGTTCAGAAGACAGAGGTGAGTAACGAGAGGTTGGACGGGGGGGAGCGTAGGGAGTAATTACGGTTTTGCTGGGAGGTGGCAGAAGCCTGGGCAGGTGGAGCTGCAGCAGCGGGGGAAGCGACCTACCCTAGGGTCAAGGGTCGCTGTCTCTGCCGCGCAGCGGCCGCCATAAGAGGGAGGAGGGGGGAGGAGGGGTCAGCTGGGGGCAGGAGGCGGGGCGACGAATGGGAGCGGGGGGCGGGGCCGAACGGGTGGTGGTGGTGGGAAAGCAGAGGGCGGGGGCTGGGGGGTCAGATAGAGGGGAAGGGAAAGAAGATAGAGAAGAGAAGGATTACAGAGGAAGAGAGGAATCAGAAGAAGAGAAGAGAGGAGTCAGAAGAAGAGAAGAGAGGAGTCAGAAGAAGAGAAGAGAGGAGTCAGAAGAAAAGAAGAGAGGAGTCAGAAGAAGAGAACAGAGGAGTCAGAAGAAAAGAAGAGAGGAGTCAGAAGAAGAGAGCAGAGGAGTCAGAAGAAGAGAACAGAGGAGTCAGAAGAAGAGAAGAGAGGAGTCAGAAGAAAAGAGAGAAGTCAGAAGAAAAGAAGAGAGGAGTCAGAAGAAGAGAACAGAGGAGTCAGAAGAAAAGAAGAGAGGAGTCAGAAGAAGAGAAGAGAGGAGTCAGAAGAAAAGAAGAGAGTAGTCAGAAGAAGAGAGGAGAAGAACACAGAAGAAGAGAGGAACACAAAGGAAATGGAGCACAGGAGCAGAAGAACACAGAAGAAGAAAAGAACACGAAGGAAATGGAGTGCAGGAGCAGAAGAGCACAGAAGAAGAGAAGAACACGAAGGAAATGGATCCCCCTCGACACGAGAAAAACCGTTACCCAGGCCCTCATCACCAACAGACTCGACTACGGGAACGCCCTCTACTCAGGAACTACAAACAAGCTCCTGAGACGACTCCAACGCATCCAGAATGCCTAGGCTCGACTCATCTTCAGTGTCCCCCGCCGCAGCAACATCACACTCCACCTGAGAGGCCTGCACTGGCTCCCCGTGAACAAAAGGATCACCTTCAAACTCCTGATCCACGCACACAAAGCACTGCACAACACCGGACCCACCTACCTCAACAACCGACTCAGCTTCTACACCCCCACCTGAAGCCTCCGCTCAGCCAACCTCGCCCTCGCCACAGTCCCCCGCATCCGAAAAACCACCGCTGGCGGCAGATCCTTCTCCTACCTCGCCGCCAAGACCTGGAACACTCTCCCCACCATCCTACGACAGACCCAGGACCTGCTGTCCTTCAGAAGATTCCGCAAGACCTGGCTCTTCGACCAGCAGCACCCCCCCTCCCCAGCGCTTTGAGACCCTCGCGGGTATGTAGCATGCTTTACAAATGCAGTGATTGATTGATTGATTGAAATGGAGTGCAGGAGCAGAAGAACACAGAAGAAGAGAAGAACACGCAGGAAATGGAGTGCCGTAGCAGAAGAACACAGAAGAAGAGAAGAACACAAAGGAAATGGAGTACAGAAGGAGAAGAACACAAAGAAAATGGGGTGAGGACGAGGTGCAGAACACAAAGAAAATGGATGCCAGAGGAAGGGCAGAAAACGAAGAAAAATGGACAGAGAGTGGACAGCAGAGGTATGAAGAAAAGGTTGGAAGAGAGAGAGTTCAGAAGACACATGTGAGTAACGAGGGGTTGGACGGGGGGAGCGCAGGGAGTACTTACGGTTTTGCTGGGAGGTGGCAGGAGCCTGGGCAGGTGGAGCTGCAGCGGCGGGGGAAGCGACCTACCCTAGGGTCAAGGGTCGCTGTCTCTGCCGCACAGCGGCCGCCATAAGAGGGAGGAGGGGGGAGGAGGGGTCAGCTGGGGGCGGGAGGCGGGAGGGGGGGCGACGAATGGGAGCAAGGGGGGGCGGGCCGAACGGGTGGTGGTGGCGGGAAAGCAGAGGGCGGGGGTGGGGGGGTCAGATAGAGGGGAAGGGAAAGAAGATAGGGAAGAGAAGGATTACAGAGGAAGAGAGGAATCAGAAGAAGAGAAGAGAGGAGTCAGTAAGAAAAGAAGAGAGGAGTCAGAAGAAGAGAAGAGAGGAGTCAGAAGAAGAGAAGAGAGGAGTCAGAAGAAAAGAAGAGAGGAGTCAGAAGAAGAGAACAGAGGAGTCAGAAGAAAAGAAAAGAGGAGTCAGAAGAAGAGAACAGAGGAGTCAGAAGAAAAGAAGAGAGCAGTCAGAAGAAGAGAGGAGAAGAACACAGAAGAAGAGAGGAACACGAAGGAAATGGAGCGCAGGAGCAGAAGAACACAGAAGAAGAAAAGAACACAAAGGGAATGGAGTGCAGGAGCAGAAGAACACAGAAGAACACAGAAGCAGAAGCGGCGGGGGAAGCAACCTACCCTAGGGTCAAGGGTCGCTGTCTCTGCTGCGCAGCGGCCGCCATAAGAGGGAGGAGGGGGGCTGCTGGGAGGGCGGTGCTGGTACGGGTGGTGGCGGCTGTACCTGTAGTTGGGGTGGACACAGAGCTGTCCGCCACCACTAGGTAGCTTCCATCGGAGGAGGTATCACTTTCAGAACTTTCCTCTCCTGCCTCTGCTGTGGTGCTCCCCTCACCCTCCATCCCACTGGTGCACTCACCATAGGTGGATTCGGCCTCCTGGGTCCTGTGGGATGCAGCTCCCTCCGTCGCCGGTGCCTCTGCTCCTCCGCCAGATGATGCCAATGCACATAAGGACAGGATGACACAACAAAAAGTGGGGGGAAAAGACAAAAGAAACACTTGGTCAGTGGCAGCAACAACACCACCGTTGGCATACACAACACACTAACACACAGGGAAAAGCCCTACACACTAGGCAAAGCAATACCAGTCACAATGCTAGTCACCAACACTTGGACAGGAATACCTAACCCCAATTGCAGCATGCCTCAGTCCCACAGAGCCCTGCCCAGTAGTGGATGCCCACTAGCTTGATTGGAGGTGGAGTTCATCAGCCCCTGCCCCACATGGAACCTACTCTGCATTGTCCGGCCTGGCCTAGGGGCACCAACAGGCCCACATCCCTCACCCGGATCCCACCACGTGCAAAAAGTAAATTGGGAAACTGTACTCACCCCCTTGTGGCTGCTGTGATGCCCTCAGGCGCCCATCCAGCTCCGGATAGGCCACCGCCAGTATGTGGAACATCAGGGGGGTCAGGGTTCGACGGGCACCCCTTCCTCGTTGGGAGGCCATCCCCAGTTGGGCCTCCGCTGTCTTCCGTGCCCAGCATCTCAGGTCCTACCAACGTTTCGGACAGTGGGTGCTCTGCCTGCCTAGACCCCCAGGGTCCGCACATCCTTGGTGATGGCATGCCATATTCCCTTTTTCTGATGGGGGCTGACCTGTAGAGGAAATACACATAGAAAAAGGGTATCAGTCATACCGTCTGGCCTGTTACACTAATGGCCCACCATATCCCTCCCATCCCCTTATGCACATACATTGCCCACCATACATGCAGCATGCTGCCCAGGACCCCTCAACCACACCCCCCCCCTTACATGAGGCCCTCACATACAGCACTCCATGCATTCATGCCACAGGCATCATGGTCACAGTGTACTCACCTGTTGCTCTGGAGGTCCATACAGCATTCGGTACTGGGGTAGGACCCCATCCACCAGTCTCTGCAGCAGTAAAGGCAGGGGCACTTTCCCCAGTGACTCGTGCCATGGTTGCTTTCAGACACAGGTCACAGCAGCACTTGCAGTGTAGGTCCTCTCCTGTTGAAGGTCAGGTAGCAAGTGTGAGAACAGATAGGAAATGGCGGTCACGTCCACGGTGGTGCTTACTGTCACCGCCGGCGTTCATCACCATTGGCTACTGTAACCCCTAGGGCCAAATGACAACCAATGAGGAGTTGCACGGCGGTACTCGACCGCCTCCTGCAATGGCGCACAACATCAGCGGCATTACCTCATTTCCACATGTCCCTCGCAATAGGACAGGCGGTCGCCATTTCAGGGGGGGGCAGGCCATGGCACCTAACTGTGTCACAGCACACATGTGCACCATTTTGCTCTATATAACAACATACTGTTTCTGTCACAACTTGCATTGCCCTGTACATTTAGGAAATGTTGACTACTGACCAGATGCTCGTCGTTTTGCCCCCTAGATTACAACTGCGGCGAATGTTAAGGAGATGGAGACATCCCGCCATGTACAGGCTCCTGGTGGACTTGGCAACAATGGAGGGCAGGCACATTATCCTCACCTACAGCCTTGACAGAGCCGCAATCCAAGAGCTGTGTGTCCATTTGGAGCCAGACCTGATCTCTGCCACCCGTCACCCCACTGGAATCCCCCCTCTTGTGCAAGTCCTATCAGTGCTCCATTTCCTGGCAACTGGCTCCTTCCAAGTGACAGTGGGCTTAACAGCAGGAATGTCTCAGCCAATGTTCTCAATAGTGCTGACCAGAGTGTTGTCTGCCCTGATGAAACACATGCGCAGCTACATTGTTTTCCCCCAGCTGGAGGATTCGGCCACAGTGAAAGCTGACTTCTATGCAATGGGACATATCCCCAACATCATTGGGGCAATAGATTTAACACATATTGCATTTGTACCTCCCCCCGGTGAAATGAACAGGTGTTCAGAAACCGAGAGAGCTTTCACTCTATGAATGTGCAGATAGTGTGCCTGGCGGACCAGTACATCTCCCATGTCAATGCAAAGTATCCTGGTTCTGTGCATGATACCTTCAGCCTGAGGAATAGCAGCATCCCATATGTGATGGCTCAACTCCAGAGGCACAGGGTGTGGCTAATAGGTGAGCCCATGGTCTCCACCCAGTATATGTTGGTGTATGGGGTTGGCCATAAGGGTTAGTGTCTGGCTAACTGGTATCGATCCGTATTTGCAGGTGACTATGGTTACCTCAATCTCTCATGGCTAATGACCCCAGTGAGGAATCCCAGGACAAGGGCAGAGGAACGTTACAATGAGGCACATGGGTGAACAAGAAGAATTATAGAGCAAACCTTTGGCCTCCTGAAGGCTAGGTTTCGGTGCCTCCATCTGATAGGTGGTTCCCTGTGCTACTCACCCAAGAAGGTGTGCCAGATCATCGTGGCATGTTGCATGTTGCACAACCTTGCCTTACGTCGCCAAGTGCTTTTTCTGCAGGAGGATGATGCTGGAGATGGGCATGTGGTAGCGGTGGAGCTTCTGGACAATGACGAAGATGAGGCAGAGGATGAGGATGTGGACAATAGAACATCAATCATTCAACAGTACTTCCAGTGACACAGAGGTATGACACTGTAACTACACCTTCCATTGCAGTTTTGAATTGCAATTTTTAACTGGCAGGCCGATATTCCCACTACTATAGCCACTTACTGTACCCTTTGACATGTCTATTTAAAGATATCTGTGCCCCACTCTGGCTCCTGGTGTATTGACTGCAGCAAACTACAGGTCATACCTATGTATACATTTCTGTACAGTTGAATTGCAATGTCTACAAATTGTTAAACACATACATAGTTCAATCACTTGACAGACTCCATACTTGTATTTTTTTTAATGGTGTTTATTTTAGTGCCAATAAGTAGAGGGGTGTGTGCAATGGGCTGGGGTGATGGTGGAGGAATGTCCAGGATAGAGTCCAGTCTATTTGAATCACAGGTGCATTGTCCAAGGGGGCATAGGAAGTGGAGCAATGGCAGTTCAAGGTGGACAGGGTGACAGAGTGGGACACAAGGGTGACATTCAAGACAGTCTTATTTCCTGGCGGGGGTCTTGGCAATAGTCTCTGGCTTCTGCCTGGATCGCAGGGACCGTTTGCGGGGTGGTTCTCCTTCTGCAGGGGGTGGGGTGCTGGTGTTGTTCCTATGGCAGGGCCTCCTGTCCACTAGCGTCGGCGGAGGTGGAGGGCTGTTCATTGTGTGGCTGGTGTCAGGGGCCCGTAGGTGTGCCACTGCCTCCCTCATGGTGTTGGCCATGTCTGCCAGCACCCCTGCAGTGGTGACCAGGGTGGTGTGGATGTCCTTCAAGCCCTCCCTGATCCCCAGGTACTGTACCTCCTGCAGCTGCTGGATCGCCTGCAACTTGTCCAGTATCTGGCCCATTGTCTCCTGGAAATGGGGGTATGTTCCCAGGATGTTGGTGAGTGCCTCGTGGAGAGTCGGTTCCCTGAGCCTGTCCTCGCCCATCACACAGCAGTCCTCCCAGCTTCCCTGTTGTCCTGTGTCTCTGTCCCCTGAACCGTGTGCCCACTGCCACTGACCCCAGGTCCCTGGTCGTCCTGTGTTTGTGGGGTGTCCTGGGGTCCCTGTAGTGGTGGACACACTGCTGATTGATGTGCCCTGGGGAAAGAGGTATGGGCCCGCTGGGTGGGTACTGTGGTGGTGTTTCCTGAGGGGGGAGGCTCTGTGGTGGTATGGGACTGTGGCTAGTTGACCGACTGTCCGGAGGTCCCTTATGGGGCAGGTTGGTCATCCTGATCCAGTTGTGCAGAGCTGCTGTCATCACTGTGGGCCTCTTCTATGTGGGGACTGGGTGTTGCTGGCACCTCCTCTCCGGTGACGTTGTGTGGGGGACCTGTGTTGATCTAAATGCAGTGTTATAGTTTCTGCGTGTGACATATTGTGCATGGGTGTGTTGCCCTGTTAGATTGTGTTTGTCCTGGCAGCTTAGGCATCTGTGTGTGGTGATTTGGTTGGCTAGGTGATTGTCTCAAGTATGCATTCTTTGGTGATGGGTGTCCATGCAGGAGTGTGATGGGTGTTCATGCATTGGTGTTGTATGCAGGGCTTGGTATTGGGATGGGTGGGTTGTGATGGTGGGGTGTATGTGAGGTGGAGTGATGGGGGTGAGGGTAGGGGTAGGGATACGTGATGGCATGCAGGTAGGGGGGTGAAAGTAGTAAAGAGTTGACTTACCAGAGTCCAGTCCTCCTGCTACTCCTGCCAGGCCCTCAGGATGCAGTATTGCCAAGACTTGCTCCTCCCGTGTTGTTAGTTGTGGGGGAGGAGGTGGGGGTCCACCGCCAGTCCTCTGTACTTCTATCTGGTGTCTTGCTAACACGGAACGCACCTTCCCCCGTAGGTCGTTCCACCTCCTCCTGATGTCATCCCTGGTTCTGGGGTGCTGCCCCACGGCATTGACCCTGTCCACGATCCTCCGCCATAGCTCCATCTTCCCAGCAATGGATGGCTGCTGCACCTGTGATCCGAATAGCTGTGGCTCTACCCGGATGATTTCCTCCACCATGACCCTTAGCTCCTCCTCTGAGAACCTGGGGTGTCTTTGTGGTGCCATGGGTATAGTGTGTGTGGTGTGTGTGAGGGTGTGTGAGGTGATGTGTTTGGGTGTGTGCTGTGAGGTACATGGATGGTGTATGGGTGATGGTATTCTGTTGCTCTGGTTGTGTGGGTGCTCTTGCTGTATCTCTCTCTAATGGCAATTTTTGTTAGTCATAAAGGGTTGTGGGTATTGTGAGCGTGTGTTTTATAGTGGTGTGGGTGTGGTGTGTGTTTGTGTGTCAGGTGAGTGTAGTTTGAATTGTCCAATGTGGTGTAGTTTTGAGTGTGTGTATTTTGAGCGCAGCGATATGTACCGCCAATGGTTTACCGTTGTTGAATGTCCGACACAGTGATTTGTGGGTCATTATGCTGTGGGAGTATTCTTGTTGGCGTAATGGTGTGGGTTTTGGTACCGCCATTTTATCACTGACCTTTGGGCTGGCAGACTTATGTGCGTGGCTGTATAATGACGGCTTGCTATGTATGTGTCATAATATGGGTAGCGGTAAACCCCGGCGGTATGTTGGCGGCAGTCAGCATGGCGGTAAGCGGGACTTGCCGCCAATTTCATAATGAGGGCCTAAGTGGCTGGAGTTCGGGGGTGTTAAAAATAAATATGCAGACAGGCACAGGAATACAACTGAAGTATAGGAAAAGGGCAGGGAAAGTAGCCAAAAGTGAAAATAAAGAAGAAACAAGCATTGGCAATCCCAAAAGGACTGGCTTATGACTGTACTGTTAAGCTGGACCTAAAAATCCATGTAAGTTTATGACTGCCCTCCTCCCTTGTGGTAGCGAAACACCATAAATTATCTAGTTATCTAAGACACTTTAATAGCATTACAATGTCATGTGTGTAGCCCTCAAAGTTCAATCTTAGGCAGCTGGTTAAGTAAACAAAATGGTCACTGCTGTTTGGAAGTCAAGCACTTTTTTTGTGGAAGTACACAACCTCAGTCGAATCAAAACATGTGCCACCGGTTTCCAACATGTGGGCAGAGTTAAAGCCCTTCTCTAGTGATGATCACATAATTGTCTACAGCTATGCTGTCAAGCCAGACAGTAAAAATAGGAAAGGGTCACTCTGGAGTGGTTTCCGCATGGAAAAAATACCGAACACAAGCAGGTGCAGGCCTGGATGCCAAAAACTCATCAAAATGGCTGCCTATGGGTGTCAGGCATCATGTATCTTCACCCTATTTTTTAGCGTGGAATGAGTTCCTGAATTATTTTTGTGGACAAGGTGCCGGAACCTCATTTCGTATAATTGGGCTATTTTTTCCAGTTATTTCACGCAGTTTCCATTAAGAAAACTATGCACGTTTTGGCAGGGGTTATTTAAAATTCTGCATCTCACAGTATTTAAAAGCAGATGCTGCCATCTGATAAGTAAAGCAACTTATGAAATGCGCTGCACTCGAAGAAAAACAGATGTGGCAAGAAATCGACGATCCATGGCTTAAGGCAGGCGCCCACCCGAAAGTCATAAGATGCAGGAATAATGTAAAAAAACACTAACGATGTTGCAAGAGGAGCAGAGTGATGGCTCTTAAATTACATCTAAAGTATAAAATACCAATTGCAATATTTAGGGTAACTGAACATGGTTTAATTAGCATCTGCCCTCGTTAGCTGTGACTTTTTAAAAACATGAGCACGTTCGTTTTGTATGCAGGCAGCAACTTTTACACTTTCGCTTGTTCCTCCTACACCAGCTGGGGTTTTTAATTAATAGATCATCATCAGTGTTGGCACCTGCTAGCCGTGTGTAGGCATGCTATGTCCACGTCACCATGCGCTCTCGTCACATTTTCCTCAATCTCTGCTGTGCCTACTTCTGTACCCTCATGCAGCATGTCATAATTAGTCAGGGCTGGAGCGCGGGGTGCCCTTTCGTCTATTTTTTAAATTTAATTCGCCAATTTGTGTTTTTATTTTTTTACCTGAAGTTCAAGTTTTTCCTTTTCCTGCATTATTTGTTGCCAACGTTTTAGACGACCGTATTTCTTGTCCTTCAGCCAGCTTGTCAGCGTTTCCATGATTATTTAACACATTTCAGTACAGTTTATTAACTGGGTGGTAAAAGCACAGCTCGTACACACAGCGCTCTACCAACAGAAGTTTGTCTCTTTGGAAGCGCTGGAACCAAGTTTACTATCACAGCATACTGGTGTTCCTTCTAATGGTTTGGTTAGGAGGAAATGCCAAGAGGGCCCACAGGTTTTACTTGTGTATTTGCAAGGGAAGCTGGAGGGGGACAATTATGCACAATTCCACTATATATGGCTAGTAACCACAGATACCTTCCTTGTGAACAATACTTCCCACCATTCCCTAAAAGGAAGCATGAGGCACAAAATATTATCCAGATACTCCTCAAACTGGATAAACCAAATGACCTACACCCCTCAGAATAAAAGGACTACTTCAAAGTCACCGACCAGTGAACCACCATGGACAATGAATGTCTAAAAAACAGAACTCTTACAATGAAGGGAACAGAGAAGCTCCAATGCACTAATTAAGAAGAAAGATGAATCAGAAACACGCACAGCATCCTCCTCTGAGGTATGCAATTTAGAAATGATCATGGGTTGACTACTCTTGCTGATCCCACAAGTCAACCAATTGACTAAATACACATTCCACATCATGAGAACAACCTGATGGATTTTCCCACACCATGGATACCTGCAGAAGGTCCAGGCAACTACCTTAACCATCTTATCACTTCAGGGCTCTGCCTATGGATTATACCATAAGGTATCAGTATCTAGTATGCAATGACTTTAAATATATATCAATGCAGCAGCAAGAAATCAGCATTTTAAGATTCATGACCAATCTTACCGTCTCTCAAGGCTTTGCACTGGCTGTTAGACCTGTAAGTCTTAGAATGGTCTTCCCCCAAATGTTGTGCCTACACCCCTCTTTTTTGCTGATCTTGTTATTGCTGGTGTTATGACTGTGCACACTTCTTCTTTGCTAACCAGTGCTAAGATGCTTGTGCTCTCTCCTTAAAACATGGTACAATTTGCTTGCACCCAATTGGCCTATTTAATTTACTTGTAAGTCCCTAATGTCCCTAATAAAGTGGCAGTATACGTGCCCAGGCCCTGTAAAATACATGCTACTAGTTGGCCTGCAACACTTATTGAGCCAACCATTGAAGTAGCACCTTATACAAGTCTAAGGCCTGCCATTTCAGCCTGTGTATGCAGTTTTAAACTGCCATTTCAACCTTGCAAAATAAACATTTTGAAAGGCCCAAACATTATTTTTATTACATGTGTCACCTAGGTCAACCCTAAAGTAGGCTCTGAACAGCCTAGAGGGTAGAATGCAGTGTTTGTAAAAAGTAAGACCTGTACTGTTAAGTTTTACATGTCCTGGTAGTGAAAAACTCTTACATATGTTTTTCACCACTGCTAAGCCTGTCTCTCAATAGGATGACATTGGTGTTACCTTATTACATTTAATACCCTGCACTTCCAAACGGGAACAGGCAACCAGTTCATGTTAGGTGTCTTTGGAATTGTAATTAAAAATGCTATCTTATGGTGATGTCAGATTTTTGGTTACAATATTAAAAAAGCCACTTTTAGAAAGTTGGCATTTTCCTGCATTAGCCATTTAGTACTTGTAGCCTGTTGTCTCTGGGTAACATGACTGGGATGACTGGGTGTATCTGACATTTGGGCTTTGTGTATTGCTTCTAGACAGCCACACACAATACAGAGCTTAAGTGTGCCTGGATAGGCCATCACTGGCAGGATGAGAGGGCGGAGCTGGGCACAGCCCTACTTATACTTGAATAGACTGTGTCCTGCCTCTGCACAAAGGGCTGCAATCTCCCTTGTAGTTAGTCTGGAGCCAGAGCAGGGGAGCAGGAAACCTGTGCACTTCAACAGGAAACCTCTAGAAGCTTCTACCACTGCAAAAGAGGCACCTGGTATAAATATTGGACCTCAGACACCAACTCTTCAGTAAACTTCTGGACCTTTGGAAACTCTGCCAAGAAGGACTGCTGTGCTGCTGAAAGGAGTGCTTCTCTGCTTGACTGGTACCCTGCCAGACTACTGCCTTATTGCCTGGATGCTCTGCTACTCTCCTGCCTGAGTCAGAGGGATTTGGACATCCACATATACCCATGACTCCAAGAGTGACTCCAAGGGCTAGTCTGTTAGCCACCTGTTCACAGCCACAGGAACATAACAGGCTCCCAACCACCTGAACAGTACTCAGATCCATATGGAGCAAGTCATTGGCCCTCAAGTGGTGCCCCACAGGTCCTGGACTTGGTGTGGCCATTGTGGAGCTGCACACACTTTTACAAAAACTTTCACGCTCACTTCAGCTGCTGTCTGGAAAGTTTTCGGGTCATTCATCAAGCGAGGGCTGAGAAAAAGGGGATCCCAATGCGCTTGCCCCATTAATTTTTCCATAGGGATTTTGAACAGCGATAGCGCCGAAACCACTGGATGAATTTACACTAAATTTGGCAGAAAGGTAGCTCTTGGTCCAGAGAGAGACCTTTTTGTTATTTGGTGTAAATCTGTTCAGTAGTTTTAGAGAAATTAAAGAAAAAATTAATTTGTATATATATATATATATATATATATTATATATATATATATATATATATATATATATCATATATATATATATATATATAGACAGATTCTCTGCCTTCCGAGTGTGAGAACCTGTGGCAGCTGCTCGCTATGTCTGGACACGGAAAGCAAGGAGGAAAGGCCCGCGCTAAGGCCAAGACACGCTCTTCCCGAGCTGGACTGCAGTTCCCTGTGGGCTGTGTGCACAGGCTGCTCGAAAGGGAAGCTAAGCGCAGCGGGTCGGTGCCGGTGCCCCCGTCTATCTGGCTGCAGTCCTGGAGTACCTGACTGCTGAGATCCTCTAACTGGCTGGCAACGCGGCCCAGGACAACAAGAAGACCCGCATCATCCCCAGGCACCTCCAGCTCACCATCTGCAACGATGAGGAGCTCAACAAGCTGCTGGGCAGAGTTACCATCGCCCAGGGAGGCGTTCTGCCAAACATCCAGGCCGTGCTGCTGCCCAAGAAAAGCGAGAGCCACAAGGCAGGGGGCAAAGCAAGCAAGTGAAGCGCATATATATATATATATATATATATATATATATATATATATATATATATAAACGACAACCCCTCCCGATCTCATGCTGAGATCTGACTGGCTGACAGTCAACAAGGAAGTGTTGTCAGCCATGTTGGGACTTGGATTCAGCCAAATCCCAGAAAAAACGAATACAAAAAGTAATTTTGAAGCCCCAGGGTGGGCCAAGTCCCAGAGGCATTATTTAAGTGCTGGAGGTCCTCATGGCCCCCTTCTGCTGCCACAGGGACCACGCCTCCCGCAGCCCCATGTATAATCACCTCCCCAGGGTTATAATACAAAAGTGATGGAGGTCCGTTTCAGACATCCATTCCCAAGGGACTACTAGCTCCTGCTATCACCCGGGGTGCCCACCTCCGGAACATAGCTGTTTGCTGTGGTTTGGCTACAGCTTTGACAGCTGCAGCCAGGTCACAGCAAACAAAGTCTGCTTCCTGACAGCAGGACCTGGCAAACAGGTCCCACTGTCAGAAAGCAGACTTTTCATCTCTGTTCCCTGCAGGTAGGTATGCGTGCAGGCAACAGAGATTAAAGCATTGCTCCAGCAACCTGCCTACTGCTGTTAAAAGCAGATGCCTGCTTGCTGGTGCAATGGGGCTACAGGATGGGACTTGAGGCTCATGCTGAAAGGTGAACTTACTCTTTTTAATTGACAAATACATTTGTCTTTTAAACTTGTGCAGAAATATCTCTTTCTAAGTATATTCAATCAAACAATCAGGACTTTGTAAAGCGCACTACTCACCCGTGAGGGTCTCAAGGCACTGAGGAGGAAGGGGGGGAGTGGGGGGAGATACTGCTACTGCTCGTACAGCCAGGTCTTGAGAAGATTCCTGAAGGTAAGGAGGTCTTTGGTCTGGCATAGGTGGGTGGGAAGAGTGTTCCATGTTTTGGCAGCGAGGTGCGAGAATGATCTACCGCCGGTTGTAGTTCTGCAGACATGTGGGACGGTTGAGAGGGAAAGGTCGGCTGACGGAGATGCCGCGTCTGGGTGTAGAAGGAGAGCTGTCTGTGCAGGTATTCTGGTCCGGTGTTGTGCAGTGCTTTGTGAGCGTAGGTGAGGAGTACACACTCATTATCCATCAAAGCCTAAAAAACTCTCTCTTTCTTTCCCCCTCTTACTCTCTTTCTCTTTTTCAATCTCTTTCTCCCACACACACACACACACTCAGACACTTATGCACCCACTCACAGACCCACTCAGACACTCACACACCCACTCACAGACCCACTCAGACCCTCATGCATCCACTCAGAGCCCCACTAGACCCTCATGCTCCCACTCACAGACCCACTCAGAGAGTTATGCTGCCACTCACAGACCCACTCCGACTCTCACACACCCACTCACAGACCCACTGCAACCCTCATGCACACACTGATGCACCCACTAAAATAATGGTTCCCAACCTTTCAACTTCTGTGGACCCCCACTTTATCATTACTGGAACCCAGGGACTCCCAGTGAATCATTATTGGAATCGGGGGACCCACCACTGAGTAATTCATTTAAGTCAGGGACCCAGGCCTAAACATTGTTGATGATTTGGACCGCAAAACAATACACAAAATAAAGAAACAAGCATTCCATCAAACACATACACAAATGATAACACATGTTATTTAATTTGCAAACAAATAAAATAAAAACGATACAATTTTTAATTTTACTAGGAAGGCTGAGCTTTTCTAAATTCAGTTGAAGCTATACGTCCATACTGTATTCTGTTTGATGGCCCTGTACTGCTGCCATGAATCAAACTGAGAATACTAATTAACATTTTTAGCCTCCAATTTTAAATTCCTTGACATCTAGAGTACGTTTTTATAATTTCAATTGTATATTTAGCCACTATATATATATATATATATATATATATATATATATATATATATATATATATTTATTCACTCAATTAATCTGTTAATATTAGTTAATTTTCGCAGCAGTCACCGACTCCCTGAGGAGGCCTCGTAGACCCCCAGGGATCCCCGAATGTCAAGTTGGGAACCACTGCACTAAAACAATGATGTACGCACTCACACGAGATACACGCTCTTACGGCCACTCTCACCCCAGATACACACTCTCACAGCTATTTTCACACCCAGAGAAGCTGCGGCCTACTCCTGACGCTCACAGCCAAAGGGATGTGCACAGCATGGGGTTGGGTAGTTAGAGGAGTTGGTCGCAGGATCTGGCTGCAGGCCAGGTCTTGCAGGCAACCTCCGCTGTGCACGGGCGAAGGACGTGCATGGGTCAAGGCTAGGTGCTTGACCAAAGGCCATATGCATGGTAGTTGGATTAATGTATAGTAATAAAAATGACTACTCATTAAAAAAAATAGAAATGCACTGAAAAAACAAAGGTTACAGGATGTTATAGTTAAGAAATAACATTTTAAGAAAACTTAGAAATTCAATTAAGAGACCAAAGGTTACAGGGACATTATAGTTAGGCTCACATTTTAAACATACGAAACAATAGAAATTAATTCACCAGTTATGTTTAGAGTGACCTCTAGTAACTATAACTTGTGCCCTTGAATTATGTGATTGTGTGGCCGCAGCGATTTTCGCATAATTACAGATATGGCACATTTGGAGCATTTGCCACATAATCCATTATCTGCTGCATACTGTGCAGATTTTACCAAAAAATAATGTTGTTTCGAGCTCAAACGGTTCAAAGGTTACTAAAAGTGCAGAGGCACATATTGCAGCACAGTGTAAGGCCCTTTGCAAAACTGGAATGGTCACCTTTTTGTTGCTTATTGCTACGTTTGGGTATTAAAATGGTAGAACAAGGTGCAGCCAATGCCCGGACAGTGCTATTAAGTTAAAAAATGTTGAAATAATGAAGCAATATTATTACAAAGTGTGCCACATTATGCCGCATAATTTGCCTTTTCCTGCTGCCTAACTTAGTAAACCCTGCTGCATAATTTGGCCCTCTCATGCCACATAATGCCAGTGGCCCTGACTATAACTCATGCCCTCCTCATGCACTGCTAATTACCCCACAAATGACAGTACTCATGACTTCTTTGATAACATCATTGATAATATCAATGTAATATTTGTAGTAAACTTTTTGACAAAAAATCTGTACATGGGAAGGCACGAGTTACAGTTACCTTAAGGTTCAATTAGTTATAGTTAGGATCTTGTTTCTATAGGAAGCGCATTCTTTGTTTTGCTAATAACTTTGGCACTGCTGGATAAATCGTCACATAATTTTCAAAACTAATACAACAGTTGGTTCAGCTGCTGTCCTGAAAGTTTTGGGGTGATCTGTCAAGCGGGGACAGAGGAAAAGAGGTCCCAAAACATGTTTTCCCCTTTCATTTCCCATATGGCCTTCAGAAACGCCTACAGCCCGAACTGCTGAACAGAATTACACCAAATGTGGTAAGAAGCTAGATCTTGGTGCGCAGATTGTGCTTTTTGTGCATAAATCCGTTTGTAGTTTCTGAGATACTAAGGTTTAAAAAATATAGATATCTAGGAACACAGAGGATCAGTGGATCTCAGAGATCTCATGCTGAGATCTGATTGGCTGCTAACACTTCAACCAGTAAGTGTTACCAGCCCAGAGATCTCATGCTGAGACCTGATTGGCGGCCAACACTTCAACCAGTAAGTGTTACCACCAATGTTGGAATTGTTCCCCAAACAACTGCCAGAAAAAGAAAAGTGCCCAGGGTAGAAATGCCCTGAGCCCCTAGCCTTGGTACAGGAGTCCCCCTGTGAGGCCTCCAGTGCTGAAAAGTATTTTTTTTTTTATTCCACGAAAAATCTACGGATAGATCCACAGATTTTTCTGTGATTTTAAAAAACAAAAAAGGCGGTCTCCTGCACCTTAAGGCCCTGGTGTAAGAAAAATGACACACAACTCCACTAGCACAGTTGTGCATAAAAAAAATTACAGCGGGCTATCGCCATTCCATAGTGCCATCTGTGCACCATATTTAAAAAATGACGCACCATGGCAATAAGGAAAGGTTAGCGTAAAGAAAAAAATGATGCTAACCACTGCAACATGCCAGAAAGAAAAAAAGACGCTAATGCTGTAAAAATGGTATTAGAATGTTTTGCGGAACGTTTTTTGATGCTAAACATGTTAGCATCATATTTAGCATTAGCGTAAAAAAATAAATAGGGAGACAAGATGGAGAATGCAGGCCAGGAGAGAGCCCAGAGACATCCTAATCAGCCCAGTACCAGCCAGGAGGGACCAGCAAAGTCCCAGGAGGAGAAGAGGAAGCGGAAGTGTCGCTTTAGTGAGGAGGAGAAGTACATCTTGGTCAGAGAGATGATGGAGCACCAACAACAGCTCTTCGTCACCTCCAAGTTGCCAATGGGTAGGAGAGAGGCTATATGACAGGCAATAGATAAAGTCAACAGTGTGGCAGAGGTGAAGAGGACTGTCACTGATTGTAAGAAGCGCTGGCACGATTGCAAGCGCAGAACTAAGAAGAAACTGGCCAGAAACCGTAAGGCAGCGCTGCAGACTGGAGGTGGAAGTCGTGCAACCCAGGAGGACCTGGATGAGGAGGAGCTGGTTACTGGAATTGCAGGACAGGGCAGTGCAGACTACCAAGAACTACCACAAATGCATGGCAAGTTGCAGTGGGGACTATCTGGAATTTTACAAATAGCAGAAGGGGGAGGCACATAGGACACACTGGATGCATGCAAAAGGATCCCATCAGGACACATAGGGTCAGAATCAAAGGGCCCCATCGCCATCGGAGCCTCACTTTCAGTGACGTTCTGGTGGCGCTATGCACTCCAACATATACACAATGTCGTCTAAAGCCACTTACTGTGGCTTAACACCACCTTGTAAATATGGCCCCTACACATGCAGCACTTTGCCTGGAAGAGGGGGAAATCAGTGTGGCTGTGGCTGTGCCACAAGAGCACCCATTGCATATTGTTATTGCCCCAGAATCAAGACTACATTTTAACCAGAGGCTGTGGCTAAATTCAACACCACCACAGGGGTGGTGTTAGGATGACGCAACAAGGCAAAATGCTTTCCTTCCTCCTGTGTCACTGCCCTTCTTATGTGTGCTGCAATGTCCAGCACACATAGAAATGCCAAATCGCCATAATAGATTGTTCATGTGCAGGAAGGGACACCTTCCTGCAAATAAACAATCTATACCCTCAACGCAGACACCCTTGCACTATGGTGCAAGGATGCCTGGGTTGGTGCAGGGAGCTCAAATGTGCGCAGGGGGAAATGCAGGGGTGTGCTGTATCCCTGTAAATACGGTGCATCCCTGTGTTGCAAAAGTGGCGCAGCATGGTGCAGCTATTTTTTCCACTGTACCACTTTAGAAAAAATCAGGGCCTCAGTGTGCAACATGTCCTACGCTAACGACAACTGTCACACACCTCCATGCACCATTTGGGAATGGGCACAAAAGTGAACATATACAACATATGGGGCATGTCTGTGATCATCATTTGTGCTGCTGTACAAGTAGCTTCAATTTCACTATGTAACAAGGTTGCCTGTGTTGTGGGTATAGTTGCCATTGTGCATAAAGGGAAACTTTCATGCGTAAGAACAGGCACAAGCAGCAACAATGTTGTACTATGGGCACAATGTCACTAGCCCGTAATGCAACAGTACCATCATAGAAATATTTCCCAATGTGGATCCAGGCTGCCCATTTCCCTTGTGCCACATTAACAAACTCACAAAATGCATGCATTTATCCACATTGTACATCCTTACACCAACATATGCCTGTGGCAAATATGATGTATGCAAGGAAATGTCCCTAATGTAGGGAGGGACGAACTAATAGGACTGACAATCCATAAAGCTTGCACTGTACCATCCAATTAGCACATGTATGGGGCCTGCAAAAGGCAGATGACAAAGTTATACAAGCATTGTAAGCAATTGACCTCCCTGTGCTTTTCTGCACTAGTGCCATAATTCTTGGTGCCAATGCAGTAAAGCCCGAAAATAGTTACAACACTCATTCCACTACTGTGGGAATGTCCACCATGGTGAATAGGAATGTAAATGACGTGCTACTATGGTGTCAGTGGCTGGGGCAAGGGGCCTGCAAGGAATATGGTGGTGTGGAATCAATGCACAAAATACCTTGAAAGGTTGGCCCATGTATGATGCACAATGCAACACATAATAAACAACTATAACCTGGGGTCTGTAACATGTCACTGTGCCACCAATAGCACGTAAATGATGAACCATGTCAACAGCCGCTACAGTCAAAGATTGACATTTTACTACCCCAATGCAGAGGATGATGCTTTACCTCCTGCCGACCTGCCTGTCCTGGATTTTACAGATGACATGGGTAACCAGCTGCCGACCATCAATGAAAAGACTCTCCAGGATGTCCTAGGTTCCAGTCGTAGGGAGGACACACAGCATTCCAGGGTCTCCACATGAACCACCCAACTACCAACACACAGCATCAACCTGTCCTGCCACAGCCCTGGACTCTGAGGACCCAGACATAACCTTTCAGAGAACAGTGGTAGGAGTCCAGGAGGAGCTGGCCAAGCAGGTGTGGGTGGGGATGGAGACCATTGCAGGCAGCCTAGAGGGAGTGCAGAGGTGCCTTAGTCCAAATAATGACAACTCAGGTGCCGACAGAGGCACCCAGTCCCCGCCACCTGGACTCCAGCAGTCACTGGCTGATATAGCTGCTGTCATGAGGCACAGGCTTGAACAATTGCCCTCCCAAAGTGGCAGCAATATGATAGATAACAAGCTGGGGGCAATACAAAATGCCCTGGAGTCCATACAGTGGGAAGTGGCCTCCCTCTGGGAAAACATGGCTGCCTAACACTGTGATGCAGCTGCGGTGTTGAGAAATAAGCAGTTCCTCCTTGCTGCAGTGATGCCTTATGTGTTTCCACAAATGGCAGATGCTGGGACCTTTAATTCCACATCTATATCCCCTGATGTGTGTGTGGCCCCCTTAACTTCAACAACAGCACCACCCATGGCACAGGAGGCACCACACACATCAGAGGATGGAGATGTGGAAGGAACAACAGTCTCACGTAAAACCACCCGGTAGCACCAGTCTGTGCCACATGGACAGTATCTCCTAAGTTCTGTGCTTAAGATCATGCCAGTGTTGTGACACCAGGCAATATGCCCTCTTCACTCAACCAATGCTAACTTATCTTCTATGGACTGTCTTTGTCTCAATTCCTACCTATTGTCAATTTGGACACCGCCTCACTAATGCACACTTCTCCTACCCATGTCTCATGACATGTCCCTCACCCTTGGACTCTGAATGTAGATCAAATGGCTCCGGATCTCTTATGGGGGTCAGTGAACTGTTCATTGTACTACATTTGAAAATAAACTTGCACATGTCAACAAATCACCATAATCACATTTATCATGCACTTTTTCAGTGTTTAATCAACTCATGTAAATGTCTGCATTGCGTGAAGCAATGTCAAAGAGAACAGAACCAAATGACGTGTGGCTTACTGTCAGACACAAAGGCACGCACTAGGAATCAAACATGATAAAGGTGACCAATAGTGTTGTGGACTACAAAATCCCCACTGAGCCTCACAAGCATGTATTGAACATATTTCCATGCAAGTTGACATATGGCATGAATGGTTCAGATTTCACGTGTCAGAAGATTTCCTTGAAGAATGTACCAATACAACAAATATGTGAGGAACTGAAGACTATATTCAGAACTGTGATAGGCAGCTATCAGTTTGCCAGTATCCATACCCCAAGTAAGGTGGAGTATAATGTGCAAAACTTTTCTAAAAAGATTGTGAGAGATCTTAGCAATGGCAATTGATGTAGCGTCAAATCTATTGTATCCATACACAATCAGAGTGTCAGGAACTGCGCTGAAAACTGTCTTGAGTAGCTGATATCATAGCACTGCCAATCAGACAGCTCCTTGGACATTGGGGATACACAATCATTAATGTAAATCAATATTGAATGCAGACCCTAAAGCATTTCCCCAACTTGGCCAGTGCAGACATGAGAACACCCAGACAGTCAATCATCATGGACACTTAATTGTCCGAAATATGACAGGATATATTGGTAACTAAAAAGAAGAGCTATCAAAAAACTAACCTTCTCTCTAACCTACACTAAGCTAACCTATACTAACTTATCTTAACTTAACTCTAAAGCTATCTATCCTATTCTAAACTTAACTTATACACATAATGGCACTCAATAAATATTGTTTCCCCACCACCCTTATGAGACAATAGACGTGTAGGACAGCATGAACTAAACTGCATACATACTAACTAATCCATTGTTCTAAACAAATATATATTTTGTATTTTTTTTAAATGTTTGTTTTACATTTTGTTCATACATCCCTAACATAACCCCCACCCAACTATTCCCCCCAAAAAACAATGCCTAAATCCCATCCCTCAAACTACACTAGCTATATCCTACAACTAACCTCTGCTATCCTACCTAACCTATGTCTAACCCCCTAAAACTCACTAAAACTTTTAACAATGCACACTGGGGAAGGGAAGGTCCATGGAAGTGGTGAGTGGCCACACATACAGCTCCTTGAGATTTCTCTTTATGAACTTGAGCAGTTTATAATTTTGGGCATTGTCTGCCTCCAGTCTGGCCAACCTAGCCTTCAGCTGAGCCATGTCTTTTCACATTTCTGCCTCAAAGCTTGTCCCAGTGGCAGATGGTGGTGGCTGTTGTGGTGCTGGTACTGTTTGAAGTGCTGCTGATGCTGAGAGTGCCAGACCTGAATGAGCACCACGGACTCTAGGTGCTGAGGAAACTCCCGTAGTTGAAGTGGTTTTAAGATGCTTGGCTGCACCACAATTAGGGAAGGCCTTCCACTGCCCAGACGACTTTTCCATGCAGTATCTCCTTGCCATTTTTCAGCCTCGACCTTGCAAATATGCCCGAACCTTTCCACACATTTAGTTAACTTCTGTTTTTGCACTGGAGTCATTGTGACAGCTAAAAAATGAGGAGAACATGTCACCAGTAACTGGATTGGGTAAAGGAAGAACAAGCATGCATAGTAAACAAAAGTTTTTGATGACACATGTTGTCAAGCAGTAAGGCAACAACAAGTGCAAGACCCAAGTCCATACAAATCTGTCTAGCAAGCATCTACAGTATTTGGTACATGTCACTGGGATAATGGCTCTCCAAAGTTGCACACTAAGGCCAAGATATGAGAGGGTCTAGGGCCTCCTTCCACCACATTAGCATCATAAGCAATATGACGCAAATAAGGCACAAGGCCAAATGGTCAGCAGAATCTCAACAAAGTGGTGCAATGCCACTTTGTTACCCCTTGCCACACATTAGGCCTATGCCAGGCATGATGTGTGCAAGGTTTGCGTTACACCGGTAGAGTGACTACCAAAATCGTGCACTGCAATCTAATAGATTCAGCTGCCTAATTTTTCTATTCCTAGTTTTAATGCCATCTCAGAGCTGGAACTAAAAGGGATCACGCCACTGGTCACAATGGGCCCCTATGTACAGTCCATGGTTAGCATTAGGTTCTCGTGCATTAACCATGAATGGTACCTCATGTACATCAAGATGTTAACATCATTTGGCACATACCCAGTGCACAGTACATATCATATTCGGCACACACATGGTGGCGGACAGGGGGAGCTAAGGACCGCAACAGAAGTGGTGTAGTACTGGATGAATTGCCTATGTACCTGTATCTGCCCCTATCTGTGCACAAACTTGATGCACCTCCTAACTACCAGGTACACAATCACTATGCACATTTCATACACACGTGATGTGATCATGCTTGCTCACAACTATCATGATGGCTAAAACCTGTTGTTTCATCTGCACACATCTTATTCGCTACAATCCATGGACTTGCCTCACATCCATCTGGAGAAGAGCACAAATCTCAATGTGTACTCAACTGACTGTTGTCTTTCTCAACAGGGCTCCTTGTACGTCTGGTGCCTCACTTCATTACTGAAGAGCAGTGAAGCACAAGGGGTGCAAGTGTCTTCTTGTGAAAGGCTCTTGGAGGACTATACCCAGGTACATATATTGTACCATGTCCTGACTAAATTTGTGCAACGTATGTCACACAGAGCTGGAACGATTGCTGTAAAAACATGTTTGCTACATCCATGCATTGCAGAGAGCCAGCACCTCTGTCACATATTGTGACTCACATCAGTGTGTTTGTGGCCATACAAAACATTTCCTGAGACCCACTAATCCATGGCAGCATATGTTGGCACCCGTGCAACAGTCAATAAATTCTGAATCCTCAGCATACCATCATACATGATGTAGATACCCAGGGATAGATGATGGTGTCTAAATTGACACACATGCCATTTGGGCATGGCTTAATACACATCCACCCCTCCCAGACACAACACTGTATGTACATATGTGACATACAAGGTGACACTTACTGGTTGCATCGGGGTCTTCATAAGTGGAAACCTCACCTATGGTGTAATGTGGAGGTCGGCCTGCAAGACATGACAGGAAAACATAGCTTAATGATTTGTGAACAAAGATGAGCATGGACAACTGTTACACATTGCACTTGTTTAGCTGAGTGACCTAGTCAGCTTAGTGTTCGGAATGACCCACTGCCATCTACCACATGTCAGTCACACAGACATAGGTAGCACCCAAAAACATATATAGCAATGTGACTCACCAATACATACATGTCTCTGATTCATACATCACATTTACTGGGGGACAGGACACTGTTCATTTTGGAAAGCTTAGGGGCAGATAATAGAGAAGTGTCGCTGCACCCAGTGCAGCGCCACTTTCCTTGCACCCCTTAGCACCCCCCTACTGCCACCATGTGTGCGCCATATCTTAGATACAGCGCATACATAATGGTGGTAGGAGGGTGCTAAGGGGAGCAAGGAAAGTGCCGCTGCACTGGGTGCAACAACACTTTCCTTACATCTGACCTTTGATGTCCTCTTCTTTCTCTTGAAATGCTATTATTTTCCTAATGTCCTACTGTCATGCACATGCAAAGGAGCATGTAGCAATGTTACAATTTTACTTACCAACAGGTACACGAACCCAAACCACCAGGTGATCCAAGGAATCACTTTCCCTGGCAATCTTGATCTGGTGGTCTGTGCGGTCCACCTTCAAGATTCTGAGTAGCTGGAACAGCACCGTCCCCCCAGCGCAGCTTCCTGGCCTTGGTAGGGTAGCCCATGATCACACGGACACCCATTATCAACATGTTGGGTAGGTAGTGGTCCCTTGCCAGACATCCTGCTGTCTCCCTCCACAGCAACCAATGACCCAAAAAGAAAAGATAAAATAAGCCCACCTAACCCCAAATACCCAAACAAACTACAATGACAGGACACTAACACTACACAAAACTCACAAATGCAACAAAAAGGACTGAACAGCAACAGGACACAGCACAAAACTCTCACCAACCACCACTCCCCAACCAGCACAAGCGCCACAAATCCTCTATCAACCACAGAAAGAATAGACTGTAAAGTAAAAGTGAAAGTAAATTCACTTTATCATGTGTGCAGCAAGGAAGTCCTATTACATCACTTCCTGGGCTTATTCATCACTTTTCTCGATATGTGTCTTTTTTTTTTACGCATGGCGGCCTTGCGTGGACTTTTACCATGAAGACTCACATAGCCTGTCGACTTGCATTTGACATGCAGAGGCCAGGCACCATTTTTGGAATTAGCGATGTATGTAGGACAATGGTATGCGTAAAAAATTTTGATGCATACCGGGCATGCATGGATTTGTGAGGGAAGACTGAGACAGAAAGACAGTTCAGACGCACATGGTGCCAGGCGTCATTTTAGTTATTTGCGCTGTATGGAGATGCTTCATATGCATCAAAATTTTTGACGCATAACGTCCATGCATGGATTTAGGTGGAAAGGCTTACAGTGCACCCACACTCAAATTCCTTGTTACAGGGGCTATGCATCTATGTATTTTGTATGGTATAGCTACATCTGTGTGCATGTGCATTTTATTGTGTACTGTTAACATAGAAATGTGTTTCCATATATATGTATGAGTGTATAATGAATGTGAGGACTGATACAGTTTGCAAATGTGCCTGTGTATGAAGACTCTGCCACATACATGTTTACATATCTGTACTGAGTGTACATATGGGATTCTACTCATGTTGTGGGTCTACCACAGTGTAATATTAGAATTCCAACTTTACTTTACTATACCCAACATAAGATGGGAAGGCCCATGTGCAATACATGTTCTGGCATATCATACCCTTAACAAATCTTTGGCAAAGGTTTGTTGTAAGGAGCAGAGTTAATGATGCAGAGCAACACATGTAGCATATGGTTCCCCATGCATGCAAAATGTTACAGATAGTGTGCTGACATGTGTGATTGTAGCTATATATGTGACATGTATTTTGTGTGATGATATATGTATCATGTCTGATGAGTGCTGCATGATACAGTGGTGTGTTTAGGGATTGGACACATACCAAATCTCAAATACAGCTATCTTTTTATGTAGGCCATTGTTCCAAAGCTGTGTACTCATATCTGTGTAACACATGTTTCACGATGGGGGGACATTTGTACTGGTCATGAACAGTTGTAAGTAATCATGAGACACATACACATATAATGAAGTTAATTATACACATTTGTCCATCCGCAAATTGACAGCAACAAGCCTGGTCCACCTAGCTGGGACATGTGTGGATACATTTAGGTATGTTGTGTTAACAACATACATTTTGTAAGTTCTATTACACATACATATATGTTATTGGCGGATTGATGAAACTGAATACAATCTGTACAGCAGGGGTGCTCTCATGCAGTGATGGCACCCTAGTCATTAATTTGCAATTTGGATGGGCAAACAGGGCCATTGTTGCATGTATGAACAACGGTTGACTGTGGTCACCTCAGCTCAGCTCACTGTGTACAATCAGCAGGCACCTGACTGTGTCATGGATCAATGTAGCCTACTCAGGATTTTGAGGGGCGTTGTTGGTGATCTCCGATCCTCATGATGGTTTGTCGGCACTGTAATGCACATTCCCCTGCAGACATACACCTGCACATTTGTGATCCCATGGCCAAGTATGTGTAGTTGCCTTTGAGGAACTTGATGTCAGGCTGACTATCATATACTGGGGAATGGTAAGTTATTTGTGTAGGACATGTCTCATCAGTTCCCATTGTTTCACATGATTTGCCAAGAATCAGTGTGGTTATTCCTTGGTGACTGATATATTTTTTTACCTGTGTCTTGTCTATAGACCCATGGCACAGATACTGTCCTCTCTGGGCTTCCCTTCTTTGTGGATGACCACTATGGAAGCCTGGCAAAAGTCTAGCGGGAGTACTCACACTTTCTGGCTCTTCTCATACATCTGCTTCAGATGTGAGGCAAGCTAAGTGGCTGTCAACTTTTTTGGTTCCATTGTTACCCCCTTGGGCCATGTTGATTTGACGGGCTTCACATCCCTGATGCCTCTTACAATTTCCTCTAGGGAAAGTGCATCTTCTAAAGCGTACCCTATCCTTTGTACTGAAGCTTGGGTGGGGCATGTCACCCAGGAGCTCGTCTGCTTTGTTTTTTGTGGGGAAATACCTTGCATAATCAATTTTCCCACAGTAGTGGCCAGACATTTGGGCTTTGGTTTGTCCACTACTAGCAAGTTCCCCTGACTCATTCTAGATCCCAACTATCCATCTATTCGCTGCCTTATACCTGTCCAGACAGGACAATATTTTTCCTGTTGTCCCCCCATTACATTGATGTTGTGCTGTGTTGCCCATTGGTGCATGTTTGCAGCTTCATGGGCCAGCTCTCAGTTTTGATTTTGATTAAGGGCTAGGATGTGGGCTCCCTCAGACCCCTCCTCATCAGGTATGCCGGCCTCAAGGGACAAAAACTCACATTCAAGACCCTTCAATTTGTCACTTTTTAGTTGGTTCCCATGCGCACTCATGGTGAGCCCTACCCTCTTGACTACTGTCTCATAGGCCACCCACAACGTGAGTGGAGACTCAACTGATGTGCTATTTCCCTGTAAATGATGGTTATTTGTGTCTAACATCCATTCTCAACATTTTGGCTCTTTAAGGTACCAAGGCCTCAATATGGTGCGGGTCGTGTTTGTCCTCTCGGGCCTACACCACCCTACATCAGCCACAGGGGAGAACAGTCAGAAATACCAATGTTTAAGTTAGTGGCCTCATTGACTTTCAACAGCTGGTGAGTCGACATGAGAAAGTGGTCAATTCAGGGAAGACTATCATGCACCCTCAAGTAAAAGGATGAAGTGCTGGCTTGCTGGGTTAAGGGTACATCATACTTATGCCAGTCCCTGGGCATTGAGGAAGCCTGCTAATGGTCGTCTGATTGAGTCCAGGGGCATGGGGGGATGTAGGTGTATGCTATTGTGTTGCATTGAGGTCCCCTCACATGATCATTTTCCCATTTGGAATACTGTGTATCAGTGGTCAGGGCTGGTAGGACAGAGTCATGAAGTCATGTCGTGATATATACTGGAGGTATGTTTAAGATGCTCACCCTCGCAGGTCCCAGAGAGCACCACACAGTGACCCAGCGGATCGGGCATATTTGCCAAATGACAAGAGCAGCGTTCTCCTCACAAACATTACTGCTCCTCTAGAGGAGGTGGTATGGCCCACATTAGCAGCCTTATTATTTCCCCAATGGTGAAGGGCATTATATCTATGGCCTAGGAGGTGAGTCTCTTATAGGAGAACCATCTCAGGAGAATCTGGTATGTTGTACTGGGGCACTACTCCCTATTTGAGTTTGTCGGGTAGGCCATTGACGTGCCAGGAACCTATTCTTAGGGTTAACGTATTAACTTTGGACATCCAATGTATGGTTAAAGGACCACACACGGTGGTGCCGGCCCTAAGATGTTTGGGGTTCAGACTGTGAGACTGGTTATCCAGTGTGCCTCAGCTATGTTGACTGCCCGTATGTATCTTGCTTGAACATCAACTAAAACACCTATCCAATTAACTCTCTGCAATCATCACTCCCCCCTCCAGGCAACACCGTGCTGCAGAATCCTAACTGCCCACCTCCCTAACTGCGCATAGTGCCCAAACAAACATACTGCAAACTAGTATGCATCACTAACGCCTTCTGGCCCCCATCAAGCCCCTTACTGGAATGTCTTTATCAAGTTGGTGTCTCATATCCTTTGTCTCAATCTTACTTCTAATTTCCAAATTAGGACCATCTCACCCTGCTCCCAGCCCACCCACAAGATGCTTTCTGTGCATATCCAGTGCCACATTTACAATCCCACAAGCTCCTCTTGTCTCCCCATGAGTCCCAAGATCCGTTTGGGTGATCTGGACGATGCCCCAAGCTAGGCGTTATATGTTTTGACCCGCACCTCCACTTCAAGCGTTTCACTATATTCCTTTGCCATGACGTCACCCCTGAGCCTCTTAGGGCAGTTGCTGTGTCTTGAATCTCCTGTCAGCTGACATTCAATCCAGCCAATCACGACCAGCTTCTGGGCCTGCTAAATAGTGAGTTTTGCATGCTGCAACTAATGAAAGCTGTGCCGGAAACGTCTTTGTGCACTTGTGATCTTGTTCCCTCAGAACCTTCTTCACCTAGTGGTCGTGACGCAGCCTGTGGAGCCAAAGACAGTTAATGTGGACAAAGGTAACCCAAGCTTTACCTATATCCAATGGAGGAGCACAGCGAGGTGCTTGATGACTGACGTCCAGGTATCGGACGTTTATGAGTCTTGCTATGATGGGCCAGGTTTGTGCTTCAGGCTTTCATGGTGCACCTGGGATGCAGTGGGCTCCCTCCACCTATAAGAATTAAGGTGTCAAAAGTAGCAACAATATTTAGCACAGTTATTTTTGTTAGATTCCACTGCACCATTTTGTCCCCACCTCCACCACCAGCTGTACATTCCCCTTACGTACGTAATGCCTGTCGCAGCCATTTTGTGGCACAAAGTGTTACAAAGTGGCACAATGTCTGACTTGTGCCCCTATGAGTTTCTGCTGCTTAGATATTAGCATCTTTGGGCCACAGTAGCATAAAATGTTTGACACTAATGTTGCACAAGGATGTCCTATGCCCTCTTAAATCAAGGCCTATGTCCCAAAGTTGTTTACAACTGTTGTGGTGTAGACAAGCTGTCTGAGATATGTGCAAGTTACAATTGGTATGTGATGGTGTAAAAGAGTACACCATGTACATTCTGAGTTTCCGTGATTTTATTTGATTATTTACATGGTGATTTCTGGAGTACAGTTCTATGTGAAAAAGTTGTGCACTATTAGTTCTTATCTGCATACTCCAGCAGCAGTATTTGCTTGTCTCCCTCCTCTAGTTGTACACCATTGTTGTCATCCTCCTCACTGGGGACATCTACTTGGTCATCCCAGGGGACATGTGTTCGTACACAAATGTTTTACAAAATGGCACACACAGGGATGATTTTGCAGACATATAACTGTCCTCCACCTGTAAGATGTAGGCACCTGAAACTTGATTTGAGGAGGCCAAATGTTTGCTCCACAACATTTCTCATCCTTATGTGGCCTTCATTGTAGGAGGTCCACTGTGCATCCGCTGTAGGATTTCCAATTGGTGTCATGACCCATAACTGAATGCTGTAAACTTGGTCAGCTGCAAAGGAATGTGAGAACATGTATTAATCATGCCCATTTGTCAATTGCTGGGTGCCATGGCCCATATTTGTTTTGAGTGGAGTGGTGTATCTGACTCACATCTGGTATTGTGTGTGTTCCTGTTTAGATGTATGGTTGCATTGGTCTGTGGTGGTGCACTTTCAGATCATGTGCTATGGTATAGGTACATGGTGATTTTAATGGGAATTTTGGTCTGACAGTCCAACCATGCCAAATGTGTGCGGTGTTCTCTATATTTGAGCCAGGAGACCAAAGTTACAAGGCCCTGCAACCTCCTTGTACCACATTAGCATAATTTCTGTAGATACTATTGTGGACCAACTAGGCACATAATCACAGTGCCATGTTTAGAAAGTGCCATTATCCATGCTCTACAACACTGTGGGGGTGACTGTGACCCCGGTGGTAGGTGATAATGTGGTGGTAGTACCGCCAACAGGATGGCGGTACATACTGTCACATTATGACATTGGCGGGTTGGCTGCAGCCAACCTGCCAATTTACTGTTCTTACTGCCATGGCAGTACCAGCCTCCAGGCCAGAGATAACAATCTCCAGCCCGGCGGCCGCTATTGTACCGCTGGCGGCATTTTGAGCCTGCCTACAGCCATGGTTTTTGTGGCGTTCGCAATGCCACAAAAACCATGGCGGTAGGACCTACCAGTGACAGGGAATTCCTTCCCTGTCACTGGTAGAGGCTCAACCACCCCTCCAAACACTCCCCAGATGCCCACCATCCCCACTCTATCCACGCTCCCTCCTTCTGATCCTCCACCCCCTAATACACGCACCACACCCCACGCATGCACACACTCACTCACACTGGCATACATGCATTCATTCACGCATGTATCCATTCATTCTCACACACATCCGTACACACATTCACACTGACATGCAGACACGCATTTGCATTTCCATTTGTACACGCAATCTCACACATGCATACACCCACGCAAACAACACTACACACACAGTCGCATTCACGCACACAGACATTCATGCACAAACCCCCCCCACACAACACCCCCCTTCCCTTCGGAAGCCCAACTTACCTGCATCCAGGGAGTCTTCCGGCAGGGAATGGGACGCCAGCAGAACACAGCCAGGCCGTATCATGTGTCATGATACGGCTGGCGGTGATCTACTAGCGTGGCGCTGCTGGTGGTAGCAGCGCCACCTTACCACCATCCGCCAGTTTGGCCACAGCCGGATTTCCGCCCTTCTTGTGGTGGAAGTCCGGCTGTGGTCATAATCTGGCGAACGGATGGTAGCCGTGGTGTCGGTCTTTTGGCAGCCATCACTACGGCGGTAGGCGGCTTATACTGCCATTGTCATAATGCGGGCCTTAATGTACCTTAGAAACACATTATGCCTGTGCAAAGCATCATGCATGCACTGGGTGTGTTCCCCCATTGGGCTAAAGCTAAAATGGTGCAGCGATATAGAGGAGGTTCCAATGAATATATTTTATCTGGTACTTTTGACGCCTGCACACAGCAAGAATAGAAATGGGGCACACCATTGCTTTACATGTGTGCTTATGTACTGTGCAGGATTTGCACCATACATTTGGAATTTATCTTACACAGGCCATCAATAGCATCCATCATGTTGACACTTTTCCACCTGCTACGCGCCATAATGCGCCATATATTGACAACAGCACACACATGTTGGGTGTAGGGGGTACTAAGGTGCCCAAGTGAAGTAGCACTGCTTTAGATGCTATCCAACTTTTCTGACATGTGGCCCTCAGTGCCTTCACTTTAGACCTGCAGAAGAGTGATGTAGTAGACATGTGTTCCTATTTTGTGTGTTGTGTGCCATGTAACAGGTGCAGGGCCCTCTGTGTTGCATGTAGATCCTACCCCTTTGACCTAGGAATACCTCCCTTGTACAAAGTGTTGTAATTGGCAATTGCTGGCTGGCATACGTATGTGCATGAGGTTCATATACCCAGTGTGGGACAGTTATAAGGGATGTGTTGTTATGTGTTGATGAGTTATCAGGCAACAGTGGGACAGGACAGGGCCTGCTGTGCTTTTCAGCAGTGCCCTGCATCAGGAGTCCAGCCCTGCTAAATTCCATGTATCCTCCTCCATGTGCATTTCTGGCCTCTCCCTGTACATTGTCAGTAGTACATCTGGCATAGTCCATTGTTGGTACCCTTATATCATGTTATGGAGATGTGGGATTTGCTGGTCTATTTGTTGGTGTGCTATGAGGTGTCCATTCCTGCACATGATCTTTCATTGATAGCGATGTTGTATGTCAATGTGTGCTGCACTATGCACCACACAAGGGAATGTTGTGTACAATGAGTATAACTATCATATTTAGGTGATATGTAGATGGTGATGGGACCACACGGGTGGCACTAGAGACTTCTACTACATAGTTAATGTGGAGCAGTGCCAAAATGTGTCTTGTTTGACATTTGAATGCCCAATGCAAATCACATAGCAGAGTGATTCCTTGGTAAGTTTTTTATGTGTGTAGGATCTGTGTTTTGTTGTGAACCTGCGGACACATGTATTTCTTTGAGTCAGGCTTTAATATTCATTGCTCCGACTGTCCGTCCAGTGATGTGTCAGTGATATGTGTTATGATTTGATTGGTATCTTACCTACAAGTAGATCATTGCCATATTGTCCATCCTGGAATTGTTGGTTAATAGTGGAATGCCTGAAGATGTAATCATCATGGACGCGTCTGGGATATTTGGCAAGGATGTTTGTTATAATTTCACAGTGGTCACCGATGGTCTGCACATTGATGGAGTGGGTATGTTTCTGGTTCCTGAAGAGGTGTTCGGTTGCTGCAGGAGGGACAAATTGGACATGGATGCAGTCCATAGAACCCAGCACATGCAAGAAGCCAGCAATCTGATAGAATCCTTGCTTGGTCTCCTGTTGCAGTTCCTGGGTGTTGGGGAAGCAGATGTGGTGGGGCGTGATGGGGTGTGAATCTGATGATGGAGTCCATAATCTTTGCAAGGAAGGTATAGGGGGATGGTTGTGAGATTCCACCCACTTGTGTGGCAGTTGCCTGGAATGAAACTGATGCCAGCAAGTGGAGGACAGCCAGGAGTTTGGTCATAGGTGGAATTGCTGTGTGACTTTGCACTCTTGCTGTGATGTCTGGAGCTATGTGGTGGAGCATGCGTACAATGGACTCCCGCCGCAGACGGTAGAGTCTGATCACCTCTTCTTTCCTGAGGGCCAGGATGCTACTTGACGTCATTGCTGTTGTCTTCTCCAGGTGCCAAGCTGTAGGTTTAACACTTCCTGTTGCTTTCCATTGCTCCTTCTGTGTGTTCCCTACTATAGTGTGTGGGTCTCATTTTAAAGCCTGGTCTAACCAAGCATTAAAATGTTGACGCTAATCGGAGTTAATGTCATTTTTTGGACCCAGCCCTTTGCGTGCATTGTTTTTCCGTCGGGTTGTACATTTGGCGCTAGCGAGCTAGAGTCATTTTTTAGGAGAGAACACCTACCTTGCATATCATTTGCGCTAAACGACGCAAGGTGAGGTGGCGCTCCCAAACAATGATGCTAAGTAAAAAAAAAATGATGTAAGACTGCTCTAGCATCAACATATAATTATGCTGTTAAATTAGCACTACTTTTGATTAAAAAAAGAAATGGCACAAACGCGGTGCTAACCTGAGCCTACATTTATTTGGCCTCCCGGTGGACCAGGCCCCGGGGGCATTAGGGGCTAAAAATAGGAGGAGGGGCACACAGGACCCCCCGGACAGGACTTTTAGAAGCCCCGGGGACCACCACCTCCCTGGGGCTATGTGTAAAAACTATGCGGAGGGCAACGCAGCTCTCCTGAACCCCAGTAACTACCACCTACCTGGGGCAACATATTATAAAATTAATAAGGGGCTGCAAAATGATTTAAGGAGGGGGTCCGTGCAGACCCTTGGCCCCAGGGACCCAGGGACTGAAGAGCTCCTGCCAAGCAAAAGCAAACACTCCACTTTCAGCAAGCGGGAGCTTTACAAATGCTTCTGCTTGCTAACAGCAGAGTTTTGATCTCTCTTCCTGTCCTCTAACATGCGGGCATGGAAAGAAATGGAAACATTGCTCCCGCACGCAGGAAGCTGCTATTTGCAGCAGCTCTCTGCGTGCCGAAGGAATGTCAGCTCCCGCAGGAGACAGAAGCCGGCTGGGACCGCAGAGACTTCAGGTTCCCCTGCAATCCCCATAACTTTGTACTGGGTGCCCCGGGCACCCAGGAACATGTGGCTAGGCCCCTGGAAATGAGGTCCCCGGGGGCAAAATCAGCCTAGGGAGAGGGCCCACACGCCCCCTATAAATAATTTAAAAATAGCCCCAGGGAAGTGGTGATCCCCAGGGCCCGGGCGTACCGGGAGGGTACATGCAGTGCCACCATTTATTTATTTACAGTTGCCTCGGGGGAGGTGGTGGTCTCTGGGGCCCAAGGGGGTTTGCATGTCCCCCCAAAAAAAATTATTAGGTATCTCCAGAGAGGTGGTGGTCCTGGGGGCCCAGGGCAAGGGCGTGTGGCTCCCCTAATTATTTAAATTTAATGTTGCCCCCTTTAAGCTCCAAACCCCTTCAGATGTGCATTGCCTGGTCCTGCATCCAAACCCTGCCGCACAAGGCCAAAGGCCGTGGGCGGTGTGGAGTTGGAGGTTACAGGGAGTTGGCTGAAGGGCCTGGCCACAGGCCAGGCCCTGCGATCAACCCCTGCCACAAAAGGCTAAAGGCTGTGTGTGGCCGGACATGATTTTTTTTTCAACTTTTGCTTGGATAGTAAAGATGTAAAGTGCAAGACCAACTTCTCCCCTAATGTTCAGCAGTATTTCAATGGCTAGCTATAAATCAGCGATTTGGGCATCAGTACGAAGCTGCTAGCCATGAACTAATGATCGCCATCTGTAGGTGGTAGCTAGCTATGAGCTACAGATGGCCATCAAGTAAGGGAAGCTAGCTATGAGTTAAAGTTGGCCATCAGTACGGGGTAGCTAGCTATGGGCTAGGGATAGCCATCAGTACAAGGTAGCTATCTATTGTAGGAAAGTAGCATCTTTCTGGCATAGTTACCCCGACCTTTTGCCTGGTGTCAGTGTGTTTAGACCATAGTACACTAGAATCCTGCTAACCAGGACCCCAGTGTCTGTGCTCTCTCCTCTAAATTTGGTTGTTTAGTAACTTTTACATCTCACAATTGGTATGTTGGTGCACCCATGTAAGTCCCTGGTATATGGTACTCAGGTACCAAGGGCATTGGTACACCAGGGATCTCCCATGGGCTGCAGCATGTATTATGCACCCAGGGAAGCCCATGCACACTGTGTCTGCAGGCCTTCCATTGCAGCTTGCGTGAAATGGTGCATGCACCTTTCACTCTAGATATAAGGCTTGCCTTATATTGTGGTCACTCCACTTGGACACTGTAAGTCACCCCTATGGTAGGCCCTGGAGCCGAAGAGTAGTGTGCATGGTCCTGAGTGTGAGGGCACCCCTGCATCAGCAGAGGTGCTCCTATAAACCCCAAACTCCTTTCCCTGGGCTTTGTGAGTGCAAGGAAGCAATTTTAAGGTATGTAGTGGACACTGGTGAACACGAGTAGTCCAACTACAAAATGGCTTCTCCAACCCTAGGCATGTTTGGTGTCAAACATGTTGGAATCATGAAACTACACAGATTCCAGTGTTAGTTGCATGATAACATGCACTCTGGGGGATTCCTTAGAGGATCCCCAAGATCTGCCTGTACAGCCTTGCAGGGTCTGCTTGCCAGACCGCACTGCTGTAGACCCCTAAACACTGTTCTGCCCTTCTGCTGTTGAACCTAACTTGAGCAGTGGAAGGCAAAACAAAGGGTTTCATGTAGGAGGGAGGTGTGACCTCCTCTTCTTTAGAACTAGGTGTCTCTGAGCTGGAGTAGGGTGGCCTCCAAGTGCCACCAGACTGGTTTGAAGGGCACATTTGGTGCCCTCCTTGCATAAAACAGTTTGCCCTAGTCCAAGAGCCCCCAGTTCCCGCTCTGACGTGAAACCACATAAACAACCCCCCCGTCCAGCTCCTCCCCTAGGGAGGTGCACAGAGCTCTGCTAGGTGCCCGGTTGATTCTGCCATCTTGGGAATAAGATGTGCAGAAGACCCTGGGAGCATCTGACTGGTTAGGCCAGATAGATGAGGTCCCTGACCTCCTCTGATAAGTGAGTCACTGTAGATAGTGACCAACTCCTTTAAGGGTTAAATAAGGGCTCCCCAGAGGGTGGGTGCTCAGATTCGTTGAGCAAGACTCTACAAGGAACTATCTGCAAGACATCGTCTGCTTCTGGCCTCCGGAGCCGCTGCTGGTCTGCTTTTGGAACTGAAACAAGACTGTATCCAGTTGGGAGGGCTTCCACTGCAACATTGTTTCTCCAGCTCCTGCAAGATTTCTGCAACATACGTGACTGTGCACCCTCCAGTGTCACAAGGACTCTGCATCAAGAAGCAAGAAGAAGATTCCCTTGGAGTGAAGGATTCACTCCCATGCATCTGCAGGCACCTTAAGACGACAACGACCGGCTGGTGATCCTGTTGTTGCATGGATATTGAAAGGCTCTGCAACACAGGTGATAGTTCTGTGGACCTCTTCGGGTCCAACTTGCCTTCTGACCAAATGGGAGACAGTGGACCCTGCTGCAGCCACGACTCTTGCTCTTACTAAGGCTTGTTGGCTCTTCCTCTAATAGATCTTTGAACTCCACGAAGCCCCAGCCTCCAGCACTCTGCAACTCCAAGTGCAGCTTGCACTCTGTAGCTCCTGTGGTGTTTTTTACTCCTGTTTGTTGTGCTGCTGAGGCCTCCTTATGACTTCCTGTGCCTGCTGCAGTGGCTCACTCGTGGATATAGGAAGAAATGGGGTCTACCCTAATAACCCTACTAGAACTGGGTAAACAAAGACATAATAAGAAAAAATGGTACGATAGTAGGAAATAATACACAATTGTCAATCCAGCAGTGAAACTGTACATCAATCACTGGAACAACAGTTAATTTATACAATTCTTTTCATAGGTTTTAATCAGACGATAAAATAGCCCAAAATCAACATATAACATTACTTCACAACAGAAATCATACACAAATAATATATGTGTACATAAGCTCACAGAGTTGTGATCAACACCATCCTTCTACTTTTTCAAAATGTGGTTATTAACAATACTTTGCATGTTAATCCACATGGGAGATGGATGCAACATATTCACATTTTTTTTATTATGTGGGTCACTCGTGGGCGGCTCCAATGATTCCTGCTGGCTTTCCTTCCTGCTGAGGGCCAGCACTGAGTTCCTCCAAGGGTCGAGTCATGTGGATCTTGCTGGTCCCCAAAAACCTGCAATATTCTCTGTGATGACGTTTGCATTTGCCAATGCTTGTTGGTGGTCCTTGTAGGAGGCTGACTCACTTTATGGTGTACACCTTGGGTGTGGTACCCTATACTAAGTCCAGGCAACCCTTAGTGATAGTGAATAGGTGTCCAGATAGCAAAAGCTCTCTAGTGGTTGCTGGGGCGAGCAGCTGACGCTTATGCAGGAGGAATGTAAAGCACTTGCAATACCGCAGTAGTCAGACAGTAACTCTCTCACAAGAAAAAAAATAGATATGTTGCAAAAATAAAGGCTACTTTATTACAACACTACTACTAAACTAGCATTGGTACATCTCCCTTTGGAGAGATATACATATAATATGTATACAAAATAACCATCAGAAACAGCATAAAAATACACAGAGTCCTAGAGAAGGGCCAAACTATATACAAAAAAAATGAAATGTGAAATAGAAACCCCAAGGTAAGTGGGGTAGTTAGCCAGGGGCTGCGGGCAGATAGAAACACCAGAGGTAAGTACAGTAAGTGTCCCCAGCAGCCAGGTGCAAGGTAGTTACCCACCCAGTTGTCGCATAGGCTAACACAGGTAGTAGTGGTTGGAATTTGTGGAATTTAGGACCCTTGCCAGTGGACCCCGAGGACACCAGCAGACCAGAGGATGGATGGAGAGTGCCCCCACCCCAGGATACCCAGAAGACAGGAGTATCTACACCAGAGACCCAGATGCAGAGGGAAGAAGGAATTCTCTCTGAAGTCAGTAGATGCATCAGATTGTCCAGCTGCGGTCACGACCTGTGGACCAGGCCGGTAGAACCCAGAGACTGATTTCAGAGTGGTGGACCTGCATAAGAAGGAGACAGAGACCAGCACCCTTGGAGGTGCTTAGGTGTTGCAGGTGGCAATGCCCATCCTCCTGAAGGTGAAGTTCCTGCAAGTCGGTGGAAGAAGAAGTCCAGCTCTGGGGTCTAAGAGCTGCAGTAGATCTCAAGAGTCACCTATGAGCTGTCCCTCGACGGTCGCCATATTGCAGGAGGGTCAGTGACCAGCCCAGTCACAAACAAGCACTGGCAAATGCAAACAGGAGCTGCAAAAGAGTTTGTGGCGTTTTAGGACCAGCAAGGTCCAGGAGACGCTACCCTTGAGGGGGAGTCAGGACTGTCCCTCAGCATGCAGGAAGTCCAACAGAAGTTGCTGGAGCCCCCACAACTGACCCACAGGTGAAGAACACAGGGAGTCACACGGAGGCCATACCAGCACAACAAAACAGAAGTCCAACATCGCAGGAGTTGCAGGACAGGGGCTGAGCTTTGAGTTGCAGAGTGCTGGAGGCTGGGGCTTCTTGATGCCTGAAGAGCTCCTGGAGGATGAGTCAACAAGCCTTGGCAAGTGTAACAGCCACGGTGCGCAGGGGTTCCAGTCCAGTGGTAGGAGCAGGGGCCCACAGTCTCCCAAGTTGGTTAGAATACAAGCAGGACTCAGAGGAGGCCACAGACCCACCACCTGTGAAGCAGGAGCTTTAGATGTCTGTGGCCAACAGACCCCACAAACCGGTCGACGTTTTCTTGAGGTGCCTGCTTCACTCCAAGGGAGATTCCTTCATGCTTCCAGATGCAAACAGAGTCATTGTGACTCTGGAGTATGCACAGCATAGGAAGTTGCAGAATTCTTGCAGGATCAAGACAAACAATGTTGCAGTGGGAGACTTCTCACCAGAAGCAGACATGTTTTGGTTCTAAAGCAGACCAGCAGCGCTTCCAGAGGCCAAAAGCAGACGATGTCTTGCAAATACTTCCTTGGAGAGTCTTGCTTGACGAGTCTGAGGACCCATCCACGGGGGGCTCTTAAGTAACTCTAAAAGGGGGTTGGTCACTCTCTGAAGTGACCCACCTATTTGAGGGGGTGAGGGACATCATTTACCTTGCCTAACCAGTCAGATGCTCCCAGGGGCCTCTGTACATCTTATTTCCAAGATGGCAGAATAAGTGGCTGCCTGGCAGAGCTCTGTGCACCTTCCTAGACGAGGAGCTAGACCGGGGTGGTCCTCTCTTGTCCTTTGTATAGTTTCACGCCAGAGTGGGAACTGTGGATTCTAGAACTGGTACAAACCAGATTTTACAAGGAGGGCACCAAATGTGCCCTTCAAAGCAGTCTGGTGGTGCTCAGAGGCCATCCCACCCAAGCTCTTAGACTCCTAATACACAGTGAGAGGTGGTCACACCTCTGTCTTGCAGGAAATCCTTTGTTCTGCTTCTCCGGCCTGAGCTTGGCTCACCAGCAGGAGGGCAGAACAATGTCTGGGGTCAGCAGCAGCATGGGCTGACAGCTAGACCCCGTAAGGCTGCACAGGCAGAACTGGGGGATCCTCTAAGGAACCCCCAGAATACATGGTATCAGGCAATTAACACTGGAATCGGTGTAGATCCATGATTCAAACATGATATCAAAACATACCTAGGCTCGAAGAAGCCATTATGTAGTTGGACCACTCATGTTGACCAGTGTCCACTACACACCTTAAGGTGGCTTACCTATACTTACATGTCCAGGAATTGGACTGGGGTCTGAAGGTGCACCGTGCTTATGTAGGGATACCCTCACACTTAGGGACATGCATCCTGCCCTTGAGCTGAAGGGCCTACCAGAGGGGTGATATAGTGTCTAAGTGCAGTGACCAGGTTAGGTGGTGAGAGGATGCATGCACCATTTCACGCAAGCTGCAATGGCAGGCCTGCAGACACAGTTTGCATGGGCTCCTATAAGTGGCACAATACATGGTGCAGCCCATGAGGGACCCCTGGTGTTCAAATGCCCTGGGTACCTAGGTAGTATATACTAGGGACTTACATGGGCAGACCAATTGTGGGTATAGAAAGTTTATCAGCAACCAAAGTTAGGGGAGAGAGTACAGCCACTGGAGTCCTGGTTAGCAGGATCTCAGTGAACTACAGTCTAAACACACTGATAGACAAAAAGCGGGGATAACTATGCTAGAAAGATGTCACTTTCCTACAGTCCTGCTGACCACTGACCCTCCTGCAATCCAGCAACAAATGTGGGACAACTCATGGGAGAGTTCATGGATCTTCCTGCATCCCCTGGACTCTGCAGCTGGACTTCATCCTTCACTGACCTGCAGGAACTTCACCTGTAGGAGGATGGGCATTGCCTACCTGCACCTCCTGGACATCTCCTAGTGGTCTGGACACTGTCCCCTTTTTTTTCCAGATTCTTCACGTCCAGAATCCACCTATGGGTTCCACCGAACTGGTCCACGGGTCGTGACAGAAGCTGGACAACGGTCGTGTAGGTATTTTAATCTTCTGGGTATCCACGTGTAGGGGTACTATCCAACCTCCTTTGTGCCAACTGGTTTCCTCTGGGTCCTCTAGGAGGGGTCCTGAATCCTAAAACTTCCAACCACAACGGTTCTGTGTTAGCCTATGGGAAACCCAGCTCGATAACAACTTGGCACCCGGGGACCTGTGGGATTTCTAATACTTACCTCTGGTAATTCCTTACTCCTCCAGTCCCTGGGATTCTAACACACTTACCTTGGTTGGGCACCTCTATTCTTATACCACTTTCTTAGTATAAGGTTTGATCCCCCCACCCCCCAAAGGGTACCATGTATATCTATGCTTTTGCTGCTTATTGCTAAGTGTATATTTTGTGTGCAGGTATCTCCAAATTGGGATATATCGACGTTAGTATAGTAGTAGTACTGTAGTAAATAATACTTCATTTTTGCAACACCTGGTATGTTCTTTCTTGTGTGACAATCACTGATTGACTATTGTGGTATTGCATGTGCTTTACACTCCTCCTGGATAAGCTTTAGCTGCTCACCACAGCTACCCCTTTAGAGCTTTTGCTATGTGGACATCTAAACACTATCACTAAGGGTTGCCTGGGCTCAGTATAGTGTGCCACACCATAGGTGTACACTATAAACTGAGCCAGCCTCCTAAAGCGATGAACTAGAGATGGCCATCAGTACGAGGTAGCTAGCTATGAGCTAGAGATGATCATCAGTAAAGGGTAGCTAGCTATGAGCTAGGGACGGTCTCCAGTATAAGGTTGCTGTCCATACGCCAGGGATTGCCATCATAAAGGGTAGTTAGTATGAGCTAAGGACAGTCAACTATATGAGGTGGCTAACTATAAGCTAGTGTGGCCATCAGTATAAGGTGGCTGTACTTAACTCAGGGATATACATAGGTATGCAGTGGTTAGCCATAAACTAGGGACTGCCCTCAGAAAGAGGCAATAGATGGCTAGCCATATGTAAAGGCAAGCAGTCAGTACAAGGTACCTAGCCATCAGTACCATGTGGCTAGGATTAAACTAGGAATGGGCATCAGTATGTGTGACAACTGTAGCTTTAATTAAACAGTTGTTTAGCTTTCATCTTTTTGAATGTAAATAAATATGGTGCCCATGATGTATGGGGTCTCTTGCTATATTAGGTAATCTGAGGAGTAGGCATTAACTGGCCAGGAAAAAACTGACCCTGCAAGTCACCTGTGTGAGACCTATCCAGTGTACCACTGCCCGACTCCAATACTTATTGCGGACTCTAGACCCATTGCTCGGTAGCCAGTTTTCATATGGCTGGAATGGCCGTGTTTCAGAAGGTTTTGCATTCAGCCATTTGAAGACCTACCGCCCAAGGTCTCCAAATGTGTTTTAGGGCCTTTACAATTAATTTTTTTGTGGTCAGGCCTCAAAACGACTTTCAAAACTTTCAATGTTCTCAAAAGACAATCCTCATTGTACAAAATATATGTGAATGAAGCAGGTAGTGAGAGTGGGGGTGATGTATAATTGAAGCATGATGATAGAATAACTTCTCTAAACATGCACTCTGTTGGTTCCCCTAAGATCACTGGTTGACATTCAATTTGAACCACACCTTTTCAGTGGTGGAGTAGGCTTTTGGGCAGTCGGGCACTACAAGATTGGCCAGCTTGAAAGAGCCAGTCCGTGGGCAAGGTTTTAATCACCTGGGCCTTGATGGGACCAAAATACGAGCCCATACACTCGCCCTTTTCAGCTAGTACATCTGGCAGTGTCAGGCTTCCCAAAAGGCCAAGACTGCACTCTTTCCCCTAACTTGGCCATTACTCTTCCTCATTGTTTCACACCCACTCTGCTTGACTACATCAACAGCTCCTTGTACAACATTTCCTCAGCAAGACTGACTCGACTGACGTAGAGAGAAGTCTCGACTCCACCTTGAGCAGGCTCCATATTCTCTATATTTGCAGAATCATTAAAAAGTCTGCCTTTGATACTGGTGTTGCCTCTCCTTATCTTTCCAAGAACGTGTGAAAGTGTCAAGTCACTCAGACAAGAGTATCAAGTAATTCAGACAATGACATCATAAGACAACTGATGATACTTGGACAAGTACCTTGTTATCTCTATTTCAAGGTTAGATAAGAATTATTGCTGAAACGGTGTAGTCTGAACTGATGTGCTATTACCTTATTTGCTTATAAGAATGCCACCAAGACTAGTATCTTGATGTACATAGGTTATGTCTGACTTTCGTGAACTTAGGTCAGATATTCCCATCTCAGACAAGATACAGTATAAAAGGACTGCACTTGACCACTTGTGAGGAGAGATCCTTTGCCCACGATTATCGTGCAACATACTGCCAGAGATGCTGGCGTATTGCACTTTCGACTTACTGAATGCTGATGTCGAGCCACGAAGTCCAGACGGAGAGGAGCTGATGCGACGCGCTTTTACCTTTCGCAGGAACGCCGCCTTCCCGACTTTTGCCTACTAAACATTTGCTGTTAACTTGTGTGTACTGCGTTTGTCGTAGTTTGACTCCTGCTCTAGGCAAGAATGCTGGTTCAAGGATGTCAGTACTTATGTTTGTAGGCGACCCTGCCAGTCCTACAACAGATCGCAACTGTCGTCCCAACCCTCCCGGCTCACAAACAGCACCTCACCAAAAACCCAAACAGTAAAAGGTGATTTGTGGCAGCCTTTACGCATGGATTCAAGAGTGTGACATCTCAGGGAGTGTCATGGTTAAACGGAGAGTACCCCTTTCTCACATGAACAACATGTCTCAATCAAACAAAGGCAATGAAAGCGATGCAGTAAAGTTTCAATAGGTTTTATTTAGCAAAACTGCATTCTGTGATAAGTTACACAGGCTGCAATGATTAGGATAATGAACAGTGCAAGAAACAGAATGGTAAAGACAAGAGTCATTAAAACAAATACCCCCACCATCTTGCAATGACATGAAGGGACATGAAGTGTGACATATGTCCTAATACCCTAATAATGTGAACCTAATCTCTAACCTAAAAGAGAGCTAGGTGTGTTAAACCTAAACTGCCAATGCCGTGTCCATGAGAAGAGCCCTCCAACCCTTGTTACCTTGGAATGAGGTCTCTAGCTCAGACTCCGTAGGGACATGAAGACTGGGTCGGTGTCCAAGCAACGTGCAGCATCGATAGCAACAATGGCATCTGGTCGGAATCCCTCTGACAATCTGTCTAAGTGAGGTGCATTTATACAGATCTGCTCGGACCCCTGACGCAGGTCTGTTCCCAAACAATAGATAACAAGACATGCTTGGGACGGTAATTTATATAAACAATTCCCTCGAAGGCATGAAGAGGGAAAGTACCTAATGTGAATACCTACAGTTTGTTTATCTTTGTCACTTGGTATTGATGCCTTAGCGCGGTGGCACTGATAACGTGAAACTAAAACATAGGCCTAACTAAAAACAAGGCAGACATCTTAAAAGATATAATTAAATAAATGCGCTAAAACAGAGCAAGCTGAGTAGGGTTCTAGGTGACTGGGGCACGAGTCTGCAAGCCAAGGCTAAGCTAACTCCTGTTTCCCATTACAACAAACTAAGATTCACTACAAGCTGATTCTCCCTAAGAAACTTTTCATGCAAGTTATAATATTTAAATGCTCTCATACTGTAGCAGAAAGAAGTAAATTTTGGGGTGTTAGGTTTTTAGGTGACTTTTTGACTATGTGAGAAATGTTCATTTTATTCTCACTATTTGCAACATGCATTTGTGCTGTTTTAATTATGTACAGTGTGATTGGTTTAAATATGCTAAGCAACAGGGCTAGCCAGACTGTTAAAGTAAACATACTTTTTAGTTAAAGTGTCTTTTTCTTAGTGCAGTTTGTGTGTGTGATATTTGAGACAACAAAATATGTTTGTTTTCCAATCACCACAGCGTCCTTGGATCCCTGTTTAGGGATTGTTAGTAACCCAAAGGCATTGACACCACTTCAATTATCCATGAGTGGGGTTCTGTGGAACTACAAAAATCTGTCTTTCATATTCAAGTGTTAGGTACATTGAACTTAGGGCCATCACTACTGATGCGCCACTTTTCTTGCGTCACCCTTGCGCCATCTAACGATACCATGTGTGTGCAGTATTTATAATATGGTACACCATGGCCGTTGTTAGAACAGTAGTGTCAACATTTTTTAGGCTAATATGGCGCTTTGCTACACTAGTGTCAAAAATGTTGATGCTAGTGTAGTAAAGTACAAGGAGGCCCTTTGATTTCAATAGGTGTGTCATTTTAACGCCTGCTCTAAGCAGGTGTTAAAATGATGCCAAAAATGGCGCAGTGAAATCTTGTAGATTTTGCTGCGCCATTTTTGTGGGCCTCCTGACGCCGGGATGCCCCCTTTGCATACATTATGCCTGACGAAAGCATAATGTGGCGCAAGGGGTCACAAAGTGGCACAGTGCATGCATTGCACCACTTTGTAAATATGGCGCGGTGAAAATTGTCTCCTTGAGCCACATTAGTGTAATAGAATTATGCTAATGTGGCGCAAGGAGGTGCTGGGCCTTGTAAATCTGGCCCTTAATTCACTCGTGTCTGCGCATGAAACAAAAACAAACCATGCAGATCCAAAGATCCAGGGGCATATTTATAATGCCCTAGCGTCTCCTTGAGCTACATTAGAGTCATTATTTTTTACGATAGTGTGGCCCAACGAGGCCGAAATCCCTGCGCCGTATTTACAGAGTGGCACAATGCATGTATTGCGCCATTATATAACCCTTTGTGCTACATAATGCCTTCGCCAGGCATAATGTATGCAAAGGGGGCGTTCCCCCGTTAGGGGAGCCAGAAAAATAGCGTAAGGAACTCTATGAGATTTCCTTGCACCACTTTTTACGGCACTTTTAACGCCTGCCCAAGAGCAGGCGTTAAAAGGGGGCTTCCATTCTTCAGAATGGGGCCCTATGTACTCTACAAGAGTAGCGCCAATATTTTGGCGCTGTTCCTGCAGAGTACATCAATAGTGTCATGAGAAATGGCGCTATTGCCCCCTACCCTGCGCCATGGTGTGCCGTATTTTAAATACGCTGCACTCATGGTGGTGGTAGGGGGTGCTAAGGGGCGCAGGAAAGTGGCACTTTCCATAAATCTGCCCCTCAGTTTACACAACACTACTTGGGTAGACCAGCAGCCACATACTGTCCCCCCCCCCTCCTCCCGTCCCTCTGCACTCCATCCCACCCTTAACACCACACGTGATACTGGAGGATACCCCTTTAGTGTAGGAGGATCTAACTTAGGTCCAGAAGGGCCGTATCTCTGCCTGACTGTCATGCATATTCACTATATGTAAATGTGGATATCCTGAAGCCCTGGCCTGCTCCGGCCGGCTGGATCTACTCTCCACACTCCTTCTATCAGAGTCGGACTGTTCATCCTCACCCCACAACTCAGAGCTACCGCTTCCGGCCTGTCAGGAACATTCTCGGCGGTGTTCCTAATCATGCAATAGCTTAATTCTGCCATCAGCCTTTGAGGGGCCAGGCTCTCCGTCAGCAGCCCCCCCTGCCAGCCGCTCCCCTCTCTAAGCCTCCTTTCACCTTTTGCTTCGGGGTGATTCAGTCCTTCCACTGAGCTCTCCGTCTGGGATGCGCGCAGCTCAGTTCCTCTGTTCCCTGGTGACGGGTGTTCAGTCGCACGCTGTGCTGCGCTCCCCGCTCCCTTCCCTTCTCCGCGCTGCATCTGTCGATGCCATTTCTCGCGGCATATGGTCGCTCCGAGCTGGGAATTTTTTTTGCAGTCTTTAAAAGTAAATCAAATCATCCACCGTACATTCAACGCAATACATCAAATCCGCCAGTCATCTATTTCCTTTTAAGAGTGTTTAGTAGCTAGAAAGGGAGGAATTGTTGTGAGCTGCAAGAAAAAAAGTCTGTCAGGCCCATCTGGTGAGCCTACTTTTACTAAATTGTTACAGTTCTACAGATTTTCTCTAGTACACCTCTAAGTCCACTTCCATTCTGCTCTCTTTCGCTACATATATGTATATATTTATATATAATATATAGAATGTATAACTGACAGAAACACTGGAAGACTTCTCAGCAGACGGTGTGTCAGGGAGGTCGGCAAGGCTGGGGCGGAGTCAGTTGCATATCACATGCATTTATCAAGGATTCATATGGCCGAAGCACTGCCTGTCGCATGGCAAGGACGCATCTGAAGCATGGCAGGGCTGGGGCGCAGTCATTCCGTGTCTCAGACAGGCAGAGGCGTTATATTCCTATGTAATGTACATACAAAGGGGGAAGGAGGAGGGGGGAAGTTAGGTGCGTTCAATGCCCACATACTTTAAATAGAGCAGAGGAGGGACACGGGAGGTGAGGTGGGGGCATTTATATACCTGCATATTGTAAATACAGTGGGGTAAGGGCAGAGAACTAAGGCAGGAGCTCTTACAAACCTACATATTGTAAATATAACGGAGGAAGGTCAAGGGAGCCAAGGGGGAGCCATTTATACATTTTCGGAATGTAAATATAAGGAAGCAAGACAAAGGAAAGTAGGGTAAAGACATTTATATAACAGAAGAGTTCGGATGCAATGGATGAAGGGCCAGGGAGGCAAGGCAGAAGCATTTATATACCCATAGATTGTAAATACAAATAAGTAAGGGCGGGGAGCAAAAGCAGAGACATTTATATAACAGAAGAGTGCAGATGCATTTATATAACAGAAGAGTGCAGAGGCATTTATATAGCAGAAGAGTGCAGAGGCATTTATATAGCAGAAGAGTGCAGAGGCATTTATATAACAGAAGAATGCTGAGGCATTTATATAACAGAAGAATGCTGAGGCATTTATATAACAGAAGAGTGCAGAGGCATTTATGTAACAGGATAGTGCAGACACATTTATATAACAGAAGAATGCAGATCTATTTATAGAACAGAAGAGTGCAGATGCATTTATATAACAGAAGAGTGCAGAGGCATTTATATAGCAGAAGAATGCTGAGGCATTTGTATAACAGAAGAGTGCAGATATATGCATATAGCATAAGAGTGCAGAGGCATTTATGTAACAGGATAGTGCAGACACATTTATATAACAGAAGAATGCAGATCTATTTATAGAACAGAAGAGTGCAGATGCATTTATATAACAGAAGAGTGCAGAGGCATTTATATAACAGAAGAATGCTGAGGCATTTGTATAACAGAAGAGTGCAGATATATGCATATAGCATAAGAGTGCAGAGGCATTTATATAACAGAAGAGTGCAGGGGCATTTATATAACAGAAGAGTGCAGATGTACATGCCTCTATATTCTAAAGACAAAGGAGTAAGAGCAAGGACGTAAGGCAGAGGCATTTATTTAACAGAAGAGAGTAGAGACAATGGATGAAGAAAAAAGGAGCTAGAGTAGAGGCATTTATATAACAGAAGAGTGCAGAGGCATTTATATAGCAGAAGAGTGCAGAGGCATTTATATAGCAGAAGAGTGCAGAGGCATTTATATAACAGAAGAATGCTGAGGCATTTATATAACAGAAGAATGCTGAGGCATTTATATAACAGAAGAGTGCAGAGGCATTTATGTAACAGGATAGTGCAGACACATTTATATAACAGAAGAATGCAGATCTATTTATAGAACAGAAGAGTGCAGAGGCATTTATATAACAGAAGAGTGCAGGGGCATTTATATAACAGAAGAGTGCAGGGGCATTTATATAACAGAAGAGTGCAGAGGCATTTATATAGCAGAACAGTGCAGAGGAATTTATATAGCAGAAGAGTGCAGAGGCATTTATTTAGCAGAAGAGTGCAAGGGCATTTATATAACAGAAGAGTGCTGGGGCATTTATATAGCAGAAGCATGCTGAAGCATTTATATAACAGAAGAGTGCAGATGTATTTATACAACAGAAGAGTGCACGGGCATTTATATAACAGAAGAATGCAGATGCATTTATATAGCAGAAGAGTGCAGAGGAATTTATATAATAGAAGTATGCTGAGGCATTTATATAACAGAAGAGTGCAGAGGCATTTATATAGCAGAAGAGTGCAGAGGCATTTATATAGCAGAAGAGTGCAGGGGCATTTATATAGCAGAAGAGTGCAGAGGCATTTATATAACAGAAGCGTGCAGAGGCATTTATATAGCAGAAGAGTGCAGAGGCATTTATATAGCAGAAGAGTGCAGGGGCATTTATATAGCAGAAGAGTGCAGGGGCATTTATGCAACCGAAGAATGCAGAGGCATGTTTATGCCTACATACTGTAAATACACAGGAGTAAGAGCAAGGGACGTAAGGCAGATGCATTTACATCCCTGAAGAGGCACACCACAAGGCTGAATGCACAAGAGAGGAGGTGCAGGGAATGTGCTAAAGACACATTTGCAACATAAAGGGTACAGATCTTGGAGAGGAAGGACAAGGGAGGTACAACAGAGATAGTTACATATGTGAAGAGTACAGATACCACAGAGGAGGGGCATGGAGGTAAGACAGGGGCAGTTATATACCTGCACATTGTAAATACAATAAATGCCTCTGTCTTGTCTCTCTTGTCCTTGCTACATTATACTCACAATGTGGAGGTATATAAATGCCTCTATCTTACCTCCTGGCCCCTCCTCCTTTCTATTTACACTCTTCAGGAATATTAATGCCCTTTCGACCCTAAACCTTGCACAACCGGTTCCAGGTCAAACACACAATGCAGGTCACACTCTGGACCTCATTTTTCTAACCTTTCCAGTTTTCTTGTAGATGCTCCACACTCCTAGAAGTGACAAAATCTGAATCAGGGACATTGTGAGATGGTAGCCCTATTAGACCTGTCAGAAGCATTTGACACTGTGCCCCACACCATTTCGCAGGAAGGATTAGAGAGTTTGGGGTTTCATGGCCTACCAGTCTTTTCTATCTCAGGCTGTCCGCCTCCCTCCCTTTGTCTCAGCCTCTAAACCTTTGAGGTCTGAACAGCCATATTATGGACACAGTGAGGGCAGCCTATGGTGGCCCTCCTCCACCGCCAGGCTGCCCCTTCGTTAATGATCCCTTCTGCCACCAGGGAAAGACTGGCGGAAGGGTGCTCCGGGGTCCCCCGTGCAGTGCCCCATCGCGCAGGTCACTGCCCAATTTACGGGCAGTGATCTGCGCGACAGGTGCTGCTGCACCCACCGCACACCAACATTGGCGGCGGTTCCATTTGGAGCCGCTGTCAATGTTAAGGCCCTTTTCCCCACTGGGACGGCGAACGGAAACACTGTTTCCGCCCGCCGGCCCAGCGGTGAAAACATTATACGGTTGGCGGGGGGGTAGTCACACTGGCGGTCATGTATTCACCGCCAGCCCGGAGCTCGTAAAGAGGGCCTTAATCTTTTCAAACATGCATCACTTCAGATTTCTAAATACTTCTAACATACCTCCCTTGTCCTTTCTGTTTGTATTTACACTCTTGTTATATTTAAATCCCTCTCCTGTCTTCACTCTGTTCTGTTTACAGTCGTGAGGTATGTTACTGCGTCTATCGAGCCCATCCCGTGTCATTCCTGTTGTATTTACACACATGAGGTTTGCAACTACCTCAGCCATACCTCCGCTGTCGTATTCACTCTCTTCAGATTTGTAACACTTTAGATAGACAAATGTATCTATCATACCTCCCCTCTACCTTCTCTGTTGCAATAACACTCTTGAGGTATGTAAATGCATCTACCATACCTCTCCTGTTCCACCTACGTTGTATTTACATTCTTCAGCTATGTAAATGCATCTATCAAACCTTCCTGTTCCTTCTCTGTTGTATTTCACTCGAGTTATGTAAATAACTTTGCCGTTTCTTCTGTTATTTTTAACCTCTTTCGGTATGCAAATATTTCTGACATACCTTCCTTGAGCCTGATTTTGTATTTGCACTACTGAGCTATCTAAACACATCTTTGTACCGCTCCCCCTCCCCGCTGTCCTGCTTACACTCATGAGGTGTGTAAGTGCATCTGTCCTGCCTCCCCGGCCTTTCCTGTTGTATTCAGAGGTGTTAGGTATGTAACTACCTCAGGCACACCTTCTTAGCTGCATTTAGTCTTCAGGTATGCAATAACACTTTAGTTAGACAAATATATCTATCATAACTCCCCTATCCCGCCGATCTACACGAATGAGCTATGTAAATTCATTCATCATACCTCCAGTGTCCACTTCTGCACTTTTGAATCCGCTGAGGTATGTAAATACCTCTTTCGTGTCGTCCCACTCCATTCTCCCTTCCTCATAAGTTCTTCTGTCTTCATAATCTCTGGGTACAACTCTCTAGCTCTTGGGTTGATGGGGGAGGGGGGGGGGGGTGTGTTTTCAGAAATCATTTGCATCCTCTGGGATCATCAGTCTGCTGCTAGGACAGCCCTTGGCCTGCGCGGGCAGCCGGTGCTTGAGGCGTCAGGTGAAGGAGGCCTCAGTTACCCTCCCATCTCACACTGGATGGAGTCTTCGCCTCGTGAATGGGACAAGTTCTAGGACCTGCACCTCCTTTGTCTCGGGTTCAGAATAAGCGCGGCCCCGGAAAGCACTGACAATGATTTATACGTAGAGAAACGACAGTAATGAGCAATTATTGCAGCCGGCAGCGCACCGTCATCTTTACAAATGAGACTTCTTGCCTGTGTTTGTAGGAGAGCAGCTGGCGGGGTTAGCCTTGATCTACAACTCGAGGCGCGAAGCGCGTGAGCACTAACTGAGCATCACAGCGACTGAATACAGAAAAGGCGTCCACGTGAACCGGCCGAAGCGCTACACAAGGGGACATCGTGCAATATGTGTATGATATAAGTGCTGGGAACATAGCACGGCATCCCCTCACATAACATACACTATCGTAGCCTCACCTGGCACAGGATCACAGAGCCCATCGAAGCATAGCGGCGTGTGAAATAGAACTGCGTAACTTTACATAGATAGCATCACATGCTATCTGTGACTTAAGGACACATAGCATCATATAACCTGCTATATTAGGGGATAACCCAGCACAGCACTGCAAAGCCTAACACAGCATATGGTAGCATCACATTTCATAGCATAGATTGTATCACATATCATAACATCAGTCTTACCACAGTGAGGAGCTAGGGATCAGTAACTCCACAACCCATACTAAACCCTCGGGGCCTCCCATACATGTGCCTTCTTTCTAACGGCACTCACCAGTCTTTTTACCAGTTGTTAACCCCTCTTGATGATGAGAGCTGGTCTTCTTAGAGAGTCTTCTTAGCTCGCAGAAGTGACCAATTATCTCCAAAGGCACTACAATGACGCCAGACTGAACAGGAAAACTAGCAATGGTCCACAAAAATAACCTGCAAGAAGGCGGAAAACCTGGAGACCAGGAAAAGCTTTCTAGATGACTAGGCCAAACAGCATGGTGAAGAACAGGAATAGTTACAGGGATTGGGGCAGTGTGGAGAATCCACGGAGACTAGTGGGGCACAATGATTCAGGAATAATAGTAATGCAACTGGACTTAAAAATGAAACTCCTTTTGTAGTGGAAAATAGGACAAGACATCCTCTAAGAAAAGGTTTGGCCATCTTGGATTGGGATAGAATGTTAAAGAAAAACAATAAGGCCCGTATTTGTTCTTTTATTGTGCCGCATTTGCGTCATTTTTTGACGCAAAAGCGGCGTAGACTTACATGCACTAAATGCAATTGTATTTTGTAAGTTTGCGTCAAAAAGCGGCAGAAATGCGGCGCTAAAAAGGTATAAATATGGGCCTAAATCTGGAATGTTTAACTACTGAATAAGGTATCAAGTTAAAATTAGTATAACACTAACGATGTCTGTGTTCACTAGCACTAGTTATTCGGTGGGCTTAAATTGGAACAGCTCTCCTGCATGCGGCTTTTCCAGAAGTCCCTTGCGCAGTAGGGAAACTTGACATGCACTGGATGAACTAGATGATGCTGACTGAAGATGCTGCTGCATCCTTGGCTTAAAAGAGGATCTCCAAGGTGCAGGTCAAAGGATGAAACTACCTCGGCACAGCCTTAGTGCTGTGATGAATAGGTAGGGAACGCATCCTTACACTGGGCTCTGCTCTCTTTTCTCGTCCTGCTCTTTCCCTGATTGCCAGTTCTGCCCCAGCAAATTCATGGCTCTTCTCTCCGATTTATGACCAGTTGCCCCATTGTTCTGCTTGCTGGTCCTACCCATACGTCAGTGGTGTAACAAAACTTGAGGGGGGCCCCTGTAATGTAAATGAAGGGGGACCCCCTCCCCGGCCCACTACCTACCATTTTTGCTGATCCCCCACCCCCGCACCGCTGGAGCTGCGGGGGCTTATGTTACGCCACTACCACACCTAACTGATGCTCCCTCTCTGGCTGATGCTCTCCCATCTGATTAATACCCCCCCATGGTTGATTTCCTCTCTCTGATTTATTCCCCCATCTGAATGATGCCCCCCTAAGATTGATGCTCTCCCCCTCAGATTGATTCTTCCCCTCTTATCGATGCCCCTTCTGATTGAATCTCTTGTTGTGCCCTCTGATTGAGCCCCCCCCTGGATTGATGCCCCCCTCTGCTTTACACAAACCCTGTGATTGACCCTCCTCATTGATTGATCTCCCTCTGATTGATGAATCCCCCTTCTATATGATGTTCATCTTCTCAAACTGAAGGCTAATGCACCCTTCCTCTTGCTTGATGCTCCCCCTGATTGATGATCCCTCCTCTGACTGATATCCCCTTGAATGATGGACCCCTCCTGTGACTGATGTTTTTCCAATGACTGAAGCTCTTTACTTGACAGATTCACTGTTTGTTACTGCCTTCTCACTTCTAAAGTGAATGCGAGGACCCATTTTGTGCCAAAAGATAGCGTCAAATGCCAGTTTTGCATGATTGCCTGAATATTTGCTAATAATGAAAAAGCTAATTCCGCAAGTATCCCTCACACCAAGAACAAAGCTTTGCTTGCTGCTCACATGTAGTCCAGATAAAACATGCTTGAATGTTTTTGGGAGAAAACGATGTTTTGAGAGATTGTATGCAAATCATCAGAGCACTAGTTTCTATGCGTATTAGGATATCCGCAAGAGAAAGCAGAGCCCATGCCTTAATACCAATGCTTTATTATGAAGATGCCAATGCTCATGTATTGATACTTTTCATTCAGTCAGTAAGAGGGAGCAGAGAAGCTATAGCTGCAGGTTGATTCAGCTTCCCAATATCAATGAGAAATCAAGTAAGAGTCAACCCATTTACTTAGACAATGAAAACTCCCTAAATCCACCTGGGAAAAGGGTTTCTGTTTGTAAAAGAGCTTCCACCATCTTACTATTGCAGTGGCATGCTTCATCATAGAGTTCCTCCCGATACAGACTGTGTGGGGCGTGCTTCTTACCACGGCCCTCGAGGGGGCACTGATGCGATAGGTGAGGATCTAAAAGTTTGAATTAAGATGCCTGAATGATAGAAACTCAGAAGCATGCCACTAGTTTTTAATTTTGCCACAGGGACATATAGTAGAGACAAATACCAGGCACCGCGTAGGCAATTTTAACTTTTGGATTCCCTCCCACTAACTTTTAGTTCCAATCCTGGTCTTCATGGTGAGATGTTAACGTGAATTGCCCCAGATCTTCCAAACCCGCAACAAGGCTTTCAGAGTAGAAGGTGCATCTAGGTTGTCAACGTACCCAAGAAACTTTAAATGGAAACCCCTCATTCAGCTATCCTTGCAGAACACCACATATGCTCAGTACGTGGCCATCTAAGGATATAACTTCCACCCACAATTACACCACACATGTAACACCTACCACGACTCACCACATTAAGCAGATGGAACATAGAGGGCTTTGGTTACAGGGGATTGAGCAGATTTTCCATTAATGTATTAAGAGACTATCAAGTAAATATATATGTATCCCGGCACTAAATATTTGAGGCCAATAGGCTTTAGTTTCCTTATAGCTTGGAAGAGGTTCAGCAGCCACCCTCCACTTTGGAGAGACTACATTTTGTGTTTACACTTTTTCCTCGACAGTGTATGGTCTGAAGGAGCGTAATCAAAAATGCAGTGCATTCTCAATGTTGCTTAAAACATTCTAAGGCCACTCCTCTCCCACATAAATGGGTGCCATGTTTGTTCTTGTCCCATTTCCCTTAACTCTCTGACCATTCTTTCACGTCTTTATCCATATCCGCCTCCTGTCACCCCCTACCTCTGTGTTCTGCAACAGTAAACTTTCATAGCGCTTAGCTCCCACAACCACCTGCAGTATGAATGCCCCAAAATACAATACTGAGAAGGTTGTCCTCAACAATTTAAACTCCTAAGGAAGTGTACACAGATCTTGCATTGTCAATTATCCCTTTAAAATGTATGCTGCTATCAGTGTCCATATATTTCTCTCTTCCCTCCTCATATATGGTTCACTCCCACAAGGCTCATATCATCAGAACAATTTCCCATAAAAGTAAATCCCTGCCATTTTCCCCAAAATGGTCATCGCTGTCAGGCCCCTTTCTATCTGACTCATAAAAAAAGTAATGCTCCCAATCTCTAAATCCTGCCCTTGTCTACCTCTCATCTGGGCCCCTGCTTCCACTAACTCCTTCCCTGCCAATCAATACGCCTTCCCTATTGACACAGTAAAAGATTTCTCAGCCAAATGCAGCACACTTGAAGTCTACTTATCCATATTTCATAGCATCAGCCAATCTGCCTCTAGGGCCAAACCACAGGAGCCTCACCCACCTCTGCCAAAAAATGATGTCTCAGTCTTGCCAGAAACAAAATATTCCAACACAAACACAGCAAAGCAATTTCTCTCACGAGGCGCAACACATAACAGTCCTTTGTCCTCATCCTGTTGGTCGCGTGCATGGACATGGACATCAACACATCAAAGGTGCGGTGGCCAACAGTATAATGTTAATGTAGGCCCCTACCATGTACTTTATGAAAATACCCTGAAAGAACACCCATGTGGGGTCACAATGAGATCTACCTTTATCCTAGAGAGGCAATTAGATTAGCCTTTAATAATGGGTACATTTATTACATGGATGGGTGAGTCATTGCACCTACTTCCCATCCCCTATTGTTGGTTTTAGCTGTACCCTAAGGTAGCCATTAGTAAAGGTATTTTCAAGGTCTTTTCATAAATGACGTGGTAGGGGCATACTTTGTCCTGATACTGTTGGCCACCACACTTTTTATGTGTTGACCATGATTACTGTGCTACTTGCCACTACCCATGCACGTCAATTCACCGAAATGCCAGAGGTAGCGGAAGTGACATCATATGCCTTTTCACCATCACTTTCACCCACACTCGTGCTTTCACAAACACACACTCTCTTATGTAAAACACACACTCACCCCCACTGGAAGCACACAACATAAATTTCATAGCATTTTTAAATTACTGACAGGGAAGATCATATTGCTAATTGTACTCCAATTTTATTATAATGATAGTGAATAATATATTGTTATTCACTATTAGTGTAACAAACAGTTGACAGAGAAAGAAAGTGGGGTTCCATCCTAAAGATGAGCTGCCACTGTGTTCCTGGCACTAAGTTTGCTACCTTTGAGGTCAGTGGTCGCAAATGCGGTCCCAGGAGTTGCAAGGGGCAAGCAGGGGGTCGCAGCTGCGGACCCTGTGCCCCCTAAATGACTTCCATGCCCTTACCACAATATCCACCACAAACATTACTTTCAAGTCTCTCAGCTCCTCTCATGGCAGTCTCACTGCCAACAGAAATTGAAGTCTATACAATCATGCTTGACCTTCCACCCATCTGGCCACTGTTCTGTGCACCACTAACCTTTCCAGTACACTCCAAATCTTCCCACTCCAGATGTGTCAGGGAATATCACTACTGCCAAAACAATGGATCATCCTGAAACCAAACCAACCAAAATGCTTTTCTTTAAACTCAGCACTGTGTCTTTTAAGTTTACATTGTTGAAAAGTGATCACAGACATGGTGGTATGCTGAGCCTAGTAGGCCATTATCCATGTGATGACCCCAGTCAGAGTGAGTTGTATTTTGGGACCTACTTCAGTAGTATTAAAGAGGAAGGTCAGATTGCAACACACATAGGTCGGTTCATTACATTCTTTACTTGACGCAAAAATACTGCTCGCATATTGTGACTCGATTTGTGTAATTAGTACATTGGGACGTGTTAAACTTTTCATCCTTGGCGTGGTCTCCCTTAACTTTTTGCCTCTGTTTCCCAGGTTGTTGATGTGTGCTGGACTCTGATTTTGCTGTTTTTGTTACTCTGGGCACTTTACCACTGCTAACCAGTGCTAAAGTGCAGGTGCTCCTATACAAAATGGGCATGTAATTGGCTTATCCATGATTGGCATATTTGATTTATTAAGTAAGTCCCTAGTACAGTGCACTAGATGTGCCCAGGGCCTGTAAATCAAATGCTACTAGTGGGCCTGCAGCACTGGCTGTGCCACCCACATAAGTAGCTCTTTAATCATGTCTCAGACCTGTCCCTGTTTGTCTGTGTGTGCGGTTTTAAACTGTAAATTCGACTTGGCAAGTGTACCCACTTGCCAGGCCTAAACCTTCCCTTTTCTTACTTGCAAGATACGCCTAAGGTAGGCCCTAGGTAGCCTCAGGGGCGGGGTGCAGTGTATGGTTAAGGTAGGAGATATAGGGGGTCATTCCTACCCTGGCGGTCATGGACCGCCAGGGCAGGGGACGGAGGAAGCACCGCCAACAGGCTGGCGGTGCTTCAGGGGCAATTCTGACCGCGGCGGTAAAGCCGCGGTCAGAAAAGGGAAACCAGCGGTTTCCCGCCGGTTTTCCCCTGCCCCAGGGAATCCTCCACGGCGGCGCTGCAAGCAGCGCCGCCATGGGGATTCCGACCCCCTTCCCGCCATCCTGTTTCTGGCGGTTTTCACCGCCAGAAACAGGATGGCGGGAACAGGTGTTGTGGGGCCCCTGCAGTGCCCATGCCACTGGCATGGGCACTACAGGGGCCCCCTAACAGGGCCCCATTGAGATTTTCAGTGTCTGCAAAGCAGACACTGAAAATCGCGACGGGTGCAACTGCACCCGTCGCACACCAGCAACTCCGCCGGCTCCATTCGGAGCCGGCTTCATCGTTACTGGGGCTTTCCCGCTGGGCGGGCGGCCTTTTGGCGGTCGCCCGCCAGCCCAGCAGGAAAGTCAAAATGACCGCCGCGGTCTTTTGACCACGGTACGGTCTTTTGGCGGTCACTGCCTGGCGGGCGGCGCCCGCCGCCCGCCGGGATAGGAATGACCCCCATAGTAATGTGTTTTATATGTCGTGACAGTGAAATATTGCTAAATTCGTTTTTCACTGTTGCAAGCCCTGTCCCTCTCATAGGTTAACATGGGGGCTACCTTTAAAACTGATTAAAGTGTAAATTCCCTTTGGGAACATGCACATGTGGAGTTTGGGGTCTCTGAGCTCACAATTTAAAAATACATCTTTTAGTAAAGTTGATTTTGAGATTGTGTGTTTAAAAATACCACTTTTAGAAAGGGAGCACTTTCTTGCTTATACCATTTCTGTGACTCTGCCTGTTTGTGGATTCCCTGTTTGGGTCAGTTTGACAGTTGGGCTGGTTCCACCTCACACTGGACAGTGACACAAAGGGAGCTGGGGTGTAGTCTGCATTCCCTGATGAGCCATCTGTGCTAGGAGGGAGGGGAAGAGTGGTCACTTGCACCTGAAAGGGCTGTGCCTGCCCTCACACAATGCAGTCTCTAACCCCCGGTGAGTGTCTGGGGACTGGCCTGGGCAAGGCAGGATTTCACAATCAAGAGAGACTTTGTTTTGAAGTGTGTCTACTTCAAAAGAGAAAATGGGTATAAGAAGGGCACCCAAAACCACACACTTTGGAACACTTCTGGAAACCAAGAGGAACCTCTACCTGGAGAAGAGCTGAAGAGCTGAGGAAGAAGAGCTGCCCTGCCTGTGACTGTGCTTTGTGGAGCTATCCTGCAGTTGCTGCTTCTGCCAGAGTAAGAGGGCAAAGACTGGATTTTGTGTGCCATCCATCTTGTGAAGATCTCCCAGGGATTGATTTAGAGCTTGCATCCTGTTGTTTGAAGTCTCAGGGACAGCAAAGACTTCTCTCTGCCATCACCTGGAGTCTCTGGAGAGACTCCTACTCTGACCTGTAGTTCCTGGAACCCTGAAAGGAGAAGCTGGCAGACTAAGAGGAAGAAATCCACGCACAGAACGCCCTGCAGGGAAAAGATAGACCTGCTTTGTGGATGAAAATCGACGCTCGCCTGCAACGTGACCGAAGAACTGACGCACGGAGCTGGAGAAACGACGTGCAACATCACTGACGGAGGCTGGTGAGATCGCAACCAGCGCTGCGTGGTTTTCAGACCATCATGTGGCTGGATTTCCGACGCAAGTACCGCTGGGTGTGTAAAAACAACGCAAGGCCTGCCCAGACCTGAGAGTGCTGACCGGATTGACGCATCGCTCTCCTGCAGAGAGAAGAAACGACGCGCCCGACAAAAGGAGAAACGACGCATGGTCTTGTTCATGAGTGAAATCGACGCATTGCAAACCCTTTGTGACGCACACTCGCTTGTACGGGGTAATTTTTGACGCACCCAAGGTACCTTTTTACGCTAACAGTGTTAGTGTGTGTTTAAAACTACATGAAGACTCTGCTTTTTAATTGATAACTTGACTTGTGTATTGTGGATTTTTGTCGTTTTGGTTTTGTTTTGTTTAGATAAATATTCTCCATTTTTCTAAACCTGTGTTGTGTCACTTTGTAGTGTTTTCATTAAGTTACTGTGTATGTTGGTACAAATACTTTACACCTAGCACTCTGAAGTTAAGCCTACTGCTCGTGCCAAGCTACCAATGGGGTGAGCAGGAGTTAGCTGAGGTTGATTCTCTTTTACCCTGAGAGTGAGTCTTTGCTTGGACAGGGGGTAACCTGACTGCCAACCAAAGACCCCATTTCCAACAGGACCTATGTTGGGTCTGTGGGTTATTTATTGTATTGTTTGTTAAACATCACAGCACTATGGGGATGAAAGGAAGGAAAAGAGAGTGAGAGAAAGGAAAATGGAAGACAGAAATGAGATAGTGGTAAAGGGCAGGTAATAAAACGTTATGTAACCTTTTTGTGTAGTACGTCAAAGTCATGATATTATTGGAATAGAGTTTTATGCCAGCTTAGGCCTCTTCAAAGCACATTTGAGGTAAACGTTGGGAGAGAGATGGAGAAAGGAAGTACAGAAAGGTGGGGGAGAGACAAAGAGAGACAGAACAAATGTATTTCTTAGCAGTCCTTGGGCCTTAACAATGCGATTTGACTTGTAATGCGAATTGACCCTGAATTACATTAAAAAGGGGTTACTATTGAAATCAGACTAATGACCTGCTTGTTGCAAACAAACGATAAAAGCAAATAAAGACCAGCATTGTAAAAAACAATAGGTCTCGCCTTTATTAAATGCTTAGATGTAGTTGTTATTGTAATTCAGTGTAATGTGTTTAAAAGTGAGTGGTGAGGGAGTGGGGGAAAACAGGCAGGGACTGTCTTTACTGTGGTCTTCTGTGTAATTATACACTATTTGATATGGATCCACAATTTACAAAGCAACACAATAGGCATGATAAAGAAAAAAGGAGACGTTGTTATCCTAGTGTAAATTGGTCGTGTTAACAAAAGCAACATGTTGCGAAACATGTTGCAGTTCAATCATTTAAAGAGGCACCAAACGTTCAAATTTTGGGGAAAAAATCTAACAAATGCTTTTTGGTTAGTTCCTCTTACTCCCCACTATCGTTGTAGGTTGCAATGCATGAGGTCAATGCGTGTGTGCTGCAGTTGCCCTATATCTGACACTAGGGATCCCCCGTGGATCTGAAAATCAGTGTTCCAAAACCACCAGAAAGTCAGTTCACAGGCAGCACTTGTTTTACTAACACATACTTCACAGATAACATTTGTGTGCCATCCCAATCACAAGCATGTTAGTTTTGGGTATGTACCTTTAACCCTCAGCTGCTGAGTTTGGAACTTTTATAAATCAGGTTTGAATCTGTATGTCAGCTCAACATCCTGTGCTTATGGGCAAATCAGATAATCTCCCCTTGCCTAAAAGAAAATAAATCTGAACTTGTGTAATGTACCTGGTTCTCATGTAAAGCGCTCCAATGTGCAATATATAAAAGTGGCAGAAAAAAATATATAGTTGTTTATTATTCTCAAGAGCCGTTTGTCTGTGTAGTGGAGGAGAACAGTCCCGTAGGAGGCAGTTGTTGTACAACCTTGTAATTACTATCCTTCTCGTTGCTATTATGGTAGCCAGAGCGCTCTCTAAAACTATAACGAACGTTAAATGTAGTAGTAGACGCCTGGAAGACATGCAAGCACTCGCATGCACATGTGCTGCCCCTTGATACACACACCTGTGTCTGCACCCGTAATGGCTGGTCGTGTTAATTGACTACACGTGGTAACAACTGTATTTTTAGGTCGAACGCACAAGCCTAAGTATAGTGGGTTTTTAACCACGCCCACCTCACACCCATCACTTTCACTCGCTCGTGGGCTTGCCTTTCAAAAATCCTTTGTTATCATTGGTAAATGCTTTAAGTTTGTCCCTCTCTAGGGAGGTTTTGTTACCGCCTTGCAGACTGCCCCTGTGACATGGATAATTGCACGGTTGCCGACATGTTTGACTGCCAGAGAACAACTTCTTCCTTTTGTTTCTCTCCTTCGCGCTCATGCTCATGACGGTCATGATGCTTTGAATCGGCTCGCTTATGTCAATTACTGTTTTACTTTTCATTTTCAATTTATGTGGCAAGAAAAGTCCAATTAGGAATTTACAACACCAATAGCTCTAACTGAAGAAAATGTGAGACCCATTGCATTGCAAATGCTTGTTTTTATGGTGGCGAGTCAGTTCCTGCAACTAGGCATTAACATGAGTGTAGGTGTGAACCAGTAATTTTGCACTGCCCTATCAAAAAGTGTGCTGCCAATTGCAGATTAAATGCGCATGCTTTTAAAATGTAATTATAGACAATATCACTATTGTTTTTTTTATATAGCGCTTGATGCTAGGGCAATCTATTTCTGAGTCCGGACAAATAGGAATACTGGGACTTATGGAGAAAAAATCATTTGCCCAGGGTCACACATTATGGGTAGCGGAGATGTCAGGATTAGTGCCGATGTGTGTCCAAAATCTAGTTCCTGAAACACATCTCCTCCACATCTCCTTTGCTTACTAGCTGTTCACACGCTCTCACGACTCAGTGCCACACTGTGGTTGCAGACTGCGAGGAGGTTCATTACTGCCTTAGTGCCTACTGCCTGCAGCATCAGCATGACTGCCTAAATCCTTTTTACTAGGAAGTCGGACCTTGGAGCACTGCCACCTGTGCCCTGTCAACCGATGCCAGCGTCTGCACTTCGCTGCCCCAAAAAGCCAGCAAAGAAGTGAACAGGACTGATGGCTGGGGACGAGGGAAGCGATCTATCAGTGTTATTAGGAGAAGATGGGTAGCCTCACACACAATAATGAGGGCCGAGGCTTCCCCAGCGCAGGGCGGTAAAGGAAGCTTTCGTTTTTTGAATCCGATAAATCATCTTCTATGCATTATTAACTTGAACCTTTGCCACCAGACATGAGGTTAGTAGGTGACTGTCACTGGGACTACCATATCCTTTTAAAACCATGTGTAATAAAGTTATTGTGTTTTATTGAATCAAGACTACATACCCCAGAATGCACCCATTTATTAACAGGAAAGTCTTATTGGAGCTGCAGCGAGGGCCTGCAGATGCACTCTTGTGGAGCGCTAGAACCCAAATGAAAAAAGTACCTTCAGAAGAGGAAGGCCCGTGTAAGGACATTAGCCAATGATTGGAAACTGTACTTTAGCCATGCTCCACGACATGGAAAGTGACGTAAAACCAAAGTGAAATCAGATGGACAAAGACGCGAAGACAGTCACGGCTCGCGGTATTAAAGGGTGCGGGGCGGCATGCGCGGGGGGGGCAGGGGATGGAATATATATATATTTTTTTTAAAGACAATGAACTTACCCGAAAGCTGCGTGCACCGCCAGCATCCCGCTCCCCTGCTGGCAGAGACAGGCACCCAGCCTGTCCTGCGGGCAAGCCTGACACTGCTCAAAGCAGCATCAGGATTGGCTGGGAGCACCCAACAGTTGCTGGGCTGGAGAGAGCCCTGTGTGCATGTGTGTTTGGCTGGCCCGAGACAGCCGCCAAACACACATGCTCTCACACTCGTCAAACCCATGGCCCCGCCCCTTTACAAGGAAACGGTAATAAACACTGTTTATTATCCTTTCCTTATAAAGGTTTTGCAGCTGCTGCTTCTGGAGGGGGGGTGACGCTCCTTCGCCCTTATGGAGGAGCCGCCCTGGGCGAAGACAAAGTGAAAGCACAGGATGTCAAAAAATACTGACCAATTAGAAGCACAGAAGTTAGATCGATGTTGATGCAAATTAATAATAAGCAGTGGGTGGGCTAAAAGCCCCTGTTAGAATTTTTTTTTTTAAGCGCAATAGACCGTCGCAAGTGACAGAGCAACTGCGCTGCCTGCAGGCTCGACCTAAAAAAGGAATAAAGGTAAAAAAGACAGTCTTTCCCTATAAGGGAGAGCATAACTAACCCTTATAGGGAAGGCCTGTCTCGTAAATGTAGACGAAACCTGTCTCGTAAATGTCTCGTAAATGTAGACGAAAGAGATAGGGCTTGTGTCTTGTTGGGTGGGTTCTCAGGGTGACATGAAGTCTTTGCATTTTGCGTGGTAGTAGACAATTTTTATGGGGTTGCAGGCATCTCATTTAGGAAAATACAGGAAGGTCAAGGAGTGTGCTGGGCATTATTAGCTTGTCCGTGATGCGCACCTCTCCAGCTATGATCAGAGAAGTTTCATACAGACAAATTACAATGAAGAAACAAAAGAATCTGAGACAACTCTCATGCCAAGCCCAGTGACAGCTGAGGGAGATGAGTGTGGATGAAGATCTTTGCATTTCTATGTGCCACAATCTGTGGGGCCACTGTCTGTCCGGAACGGCTGAACCTTTGCTACCAGCTTCATCCAAAACATTTTGTGAGTAGGACTCTCTGCATCCACTTGACGTCACCATCCAAGATGATGCCATGGGACAGATCCTTGATGAGGGGGAGCTCTGCAAGGCGAAACATAGTCAACCATGCCAGGGGTAGACACTGGAGTGTGGAAGAGAGTATTCAGCAGTTTAACTGCAAAGTAGCTTGAGGGAATGGGCTCCTGAGTGACATTTGCCCTCCTCACTGATCCACTGTGCACCCAGAGGAGCAACAGAAAGTGACTGAGCAGGGGGCATAACATATCAGAGAACTGGCAGGCAGTTCGGCGTCTTGATAGGCAGTGCAAGTCCTGAACTTTAAGTGACTTAGGTTCCACATCCCTGCAGGTACTCAGTATTATCCAGAACACATATTGGCTGATCTATGTGATGTTTAATCAGGCGTGTAATTGGATCAGTGCAAAGGGATAATTATGTTGTCTTAGAGCTACTAACCTGAGAGATTATGCTGCTGTCTGAGGCTTGCGCCCGTAACATAGCTCTACTGACTGAGGCGTGACTTCGTCATTTCTATTTGACATGTGGGGTAGGACTGTCATCTGAGCCCTAAAAGATCTCTGGTCTAAGGGCCGACCCTCAACAGAGCGGTAGCCCCGCTTCCTGGGAAGAGGATCTAGACGTTCTGGGTAACTTGTGAGCTGTTTAATGTAAACACCTCTGAGATCTGTGTAACATGATAAATAGTGCTACTGGCTAAGACCAAATCATGTACATTCCATATTACTTGAGCAACAGGTCTACCTTGAGAGACATAAACCTCTAAGGTTTGTGAAACCTGCCATTTTGTTCAGATGATCAAATGTTAACATCTGCAATATATGTGTAACTTAAGGGATAGCTGTGATGTGTAAAACTAACACCTGTAAGACATGTGCAACCCAAGAGAAAGATATGCTGTGCGAGGCCTGTGAGTTCTGTCTCTCCTGAAGTTACCCTATCAAAATCCAGATTATGTTTTTATGTGCTATAGCTACTGTAATCCAAGACATACGTCTAATGCTGAGACCTTATTCTGTGGGATTGATCTGCTGTCTAAAGCGCAATCTTATCTGTAATATATTAGCTAAAGGACAACTGTTATCTAAAGCTCTGTGTTGCCTGAGAGATGGCTCTGTCTGTTGTCAATCATTTAAGATCTGAGCAACTTTAGATATAGCTCTGCTGTCTGAAGTTCAATTCTGCAGTTGTGTTGCAGTTGAGGATAAATTACAGCCAACAACCTTTCATTCATTCACCTGTGTGCGGCTAAGAAGACAGTGGAAATTGGAACAATCACATGTCCTGATCAAGCTTACATGAATTATACATATGGACTAGCTATTTACTTAAAACTCTGGAAATAGATGCAAGCACTAAATAAATACACTATATTACAAATGGTTTGAAGGATGCAAGAGCCCCCTTAAATTTGCATCTGAGAGATTTTGCAGTGTCAAGACCGTAAATGACAGATGTTACTTATCCTTAAGTCAACTGTGAAAATTCTTTTAACCTCTGAAATATTGAGAGACTCAAACTCTAGGAATTTTGAACCTATGGCCTTATAGTTCCAAAGAGATTTCTTTGTTCAGCTATCATGTAAATGAGTTATAACTGTGCTATAACTTATAATCAACTACTCAGCACAGAAAATGGCACTTTATAGATAATGTTAACGTGAAGAGCTAAAAAGGGCTCTTTATAGATAATGTTAACGTGAAGAGCTAAAAATAGCTCTTTATAGATAATGTTTACCTGAACAGCTAAAAGTGGTTTCTCTCTGTCCCTCCTGTGCACCCCCTACATCTCCATCATGACCTGCTCAGCCTCTGAGTCCTCCCTTTCTACATACGCTTGCATGCCCTCTGCCTACCTGGGCTTTAAATGCCAGTGTTTCCCTGGCCTTATGCATCAATGGCCAAGTTCCCCTTAACCCTCCATGACACCTTCCATGCTCCTCTTAGGTCTATCCTGCACTCTGACCATGCTGTACTTTGAAGCTCCACCTACCTACGCACCACCTGGAGTGCTTTCCTTCAACCTGTTCTTACCTACTGTTCCTCCCACCCGAACCCTTCATTGCTAGGCATGGAACAAGGATTCCCATCACTATTGCATCGTCAGTATGGGAATAGCTCTCTGCCCAGGGTCAGACCCCAGAGCAGGGGGGAGGGGCAAGTGTGTGTGTGTGTGTTACACAACTGCTGTGTACATTGGCTCTGGTCTCTGTGAGAGGAAAGCTTTCATTGTTGTGGCCGAAGTGGAATCTGCAGAATGAGTCTCATTGCGAATTAATGAATGAATGGATGAACTTGATGTGGGGCAACAGTGACTCTAAAGTTGTATCCTGGCGCTCATCCAGGTACACAACACCAGTTAACAGAGTTATCAGGTGGCAGAGGTGCTAAGCAACCAGCTCTTAATTACATTGTGGAAGAAAAGATGGAAATAAATCTTTCTGAGGACAAGGGAAGAAAATTTAAAATCTTAGGAACTAGACGCCTGAATGATGTGCCACCACACCAAATGGGAATTATGCAAGGTCTCTGAAGGAATCTTTGCGTCAGATGAGCAGAGGCTGCACAACGGAGTGTGGTGTTTTAGTAATTCACGGAGGAACATAGGCACAGACTAATCTAAAAACGTTATTATGTACACATGATCTTGAAGGTAATACGCTTGTGAATGGGAAGAAAAATGAAGAGATAGCAAGTTGAGGGAAGTTCTTTCTGTGCAAGTAAGACCAATAATCTTACTGTCGGCCATATTTTGATTAGTAGCTGATGGATCATGTATCATGGAAGGCCAAGGCAAACAGCTACTTAAGCTTCAGGTCCACAGGCTTATGGTTAGTCATCATAAGACAAGATCATAACTTATTTAGAGTATGCAGAAAACAAGATCAGGCTGGTTTAGAAATGTGTGGTTACAACAATAACAGCTGGTTGAGGGTGATTTCTAGTTCGCATGCTTGAGTAACCCCAGAACGGTGCATTTTTCATACAATATGGCCATCAAGCTATAACACAGGGAGGAGAACTTTCCAAAACTTAGAATTCTGTTTACTGGCATTACGTTTTAGTTGCTTAAACCTCACCCAGTTATGAGGCACTATTTTAGCCAATCACAAATGGAAAGGGTCCCAGAAACTTTGTCAGAGGAGAAGACCAGTTTGGTATAGTCAACAAAGCCATTGCAACTCACTCCACCGCTCTTAATCAATTGAGGAACTAGAGCTACGTAGACATTAAAAAGACTAGGGCTCAGTGCACAGGCATGAGAGACCTCATAGAGCACTGGGTGGAAAAATGAGAGGAAGTAATATAAGGTCACTGCTTCTATGCACCCTTTTAGGAAGGGTGAAAGCCAATCTAAGCCTCTGTCTCTCATGCTGCAAATGTGGACTTACATTAGGTGCTGATAGCACAAATACAGATCTGGCTCCAAGAGTAGCCGAATTGCTTCACAGAAACAAGCATTTGAAATGCAATGGGTCTCGCGTTTGCTCGAGTTAAAGCTATTATCATTGTAAACTCCTGAATGGACTTTTCTTGCCATATAAACTGAAAAGTAAAACAATTTCACATAAGTGAGCCGATGGCCACCCTGAGTGCAAAGCAAACACACAAAAGGAAACAGAAGTTCACTCACAGTGAAACGTATCCGCAAAAGTGCAATTATCCATGTAAGTGTCAAAAGTGCAAATATCCATGTAACTGGGTCAGCAAAAGTACAATTATCCATGTAACCGGTAAAAGTGCAAATATCCATGTAACCGGGCCGATGTCATGCAAAGCGCTTTACTACTGCCCAGTGAAACTGCGCTGCCTACGAAATAAAGAGAAAAAGTAGTGTAGAAATTATATGGAAAACATGGACCCTCGTATGTTGTTTGGAGTTGGCTGGTGCGCTCGAGGCGGGTTAAAGACCGGAAAAGGCGTGACAGGTGCTTGCCTTTCAATAATGAAATCAAGCTAATTTTAAAAGGCAAGCCCATGTACCAACCAAACTGATGGGCTTTACATGGGCATGGTTAAAAGCCCACAGAGAGATTGTATTAGGGACAGAGCGATTTGCGCTCAACCCTAAAAAGAGCCTTTTTGTTGCTGACTGAATCATCTGGATCATGTGAAACGTGGCTAGGGTGTTTGATAGGAAAGCATCTTGTTTGGGGATGGTTGAGTAGTTACAGTGTGATAAATGTGGAAAGGTCAAGCAAGGAGGGAAGAGGGACTGAGTATATGGTTCACATGTGCAGCCACAATGCGGGAGGTGGATTGTGTCATCATGTGTAGAAAGCGGAAGTGCTCCATATTGGCCTGTGTAGTAATTCACAGTTTTGTGTTGTGGGGGGGGGGCAGTCCACTTTGTCAATATCTTTTCAGAGCAATAATAAATCACACTCGAGCTGCACAAAGCTTCGGAATTCACTTCCATGTGCAATGCTCAAAGTCAATTCTTGAGTAATTTCAGCAGGACGTACAGTTAAAATGTGCATTTTTTTGTGTCAGTACGAGGTGCTCACACCAGCCAACATACACATTTACAGCACATGGTCAAAGTAGAAGCACTATTACAGTAAATCACCTCGTTGGACACATGGAGTCAGCTTTCAGGGATGCAAAGGCAGCTGCCCAGTGAACAGAATGCATAATTTTAGAAACTTTAGAAGGCTAAAATATCCCGCACAAACCCTGGCAGAGGAGATTGTGTGGAATACAGGTAATTATATTGTTTATTTTCGCCAGGACTGGAATTTCAAGTATGAAAACAGTTAAGCTAATTTTTAGCATTTGTAAGCAGAAGTCTTCATGTTAGGCTTTAGGAAGTGAGTTGCGCTTAGCACAGCTGAAGAAAATTCAATATTGCTGACTATTGCGTATATTTTTTGTCCAGGCTCCATAGGGTTTTCTTTTGAACCTGAAGATCATTTTGCCACCAGTCTTTTCCGCAAGATGCGTTATTGGTTCCTTAATTAGAGCCATAACTACTGTGACAAAAGCATTAATTGTTTAGATTGGTAATCCGTGACAAGGATCAGATTGTGTCAAGAAGTCCAACAATATGTTAAATGTGTGTAATGCGTTGCCTAGGGATGTGGCTCTTTCGTGGATCCGCAGGTACTCATGGGGGATCTGGGTGAAAAGCAAGCCCCAGATTGGCTGGCCACAACGTGAAGGAAAGCTGTACCCGCCATTTTGTTTCTTGGCTGGACCCCCGGAGAGAAAACATAAAAAAAAAACATAAGGGGTCGGGATAGAGGTGTCCTGACCCCATAGGACACATGGAGCGGTCTCTGAGCAACACACATGGGCAAAAAATGGCACATTATGATTTTTTGGATCCGTGATCTGTCGATCCACCACGGCGCACAGCGCAACCCCCAGTGTAAATCCGCAGGGATCCGTGGATCCGAAGCCCAATGGAAAAAAAACCTTCAGCCACTCACAATCATACCCCTGTCATACAGGGCGAGAGGCCGTGCACCACGTAGGGTTGGGTGCATGTGGAGGGGCATGTCCACAGGCTTTACATTAAAAAAACAAAGAAACTCACTAAAAAACAAAGGTTACAGGGGCGTTATAGTTAGGCTGAGGTTTTACCCCCACAAAACCATACAAATTCAGACCTCACACCCCACTGAGCTTTGAGTCCAACTCATCACAAGACAACAACTGCACCAAGACTCACACTAAGCATTGTCCCAGATCTTTGTCATCCTGGAGGCCCCCCCAGCAGGGAGCTGATTCCCCAGCCTCCTGAACATATGGTGCTGATTCCCCTAAGTGATGTTCAAACTTATGTACGCTAACTCGGGCCTCCCTTGATTGCATATCCCCATGAGGCTATTGCTGGTCACAAGCCACAAGGAGCGTGCACACTTGCCTCCCCTCTCTCTCTTGATATGCTAATGTTCGGGGTGGGATTCATTGGGACGGGTCAGACCCTGTTGAAATCTACCCTTAATCATCCATGTTTTGAAGTATGGGGTGAGGAGGGTTTAAAGTATGTGAGACGTAGTTCCTTCTCCCATCTATATTACTTTCTAGTCCCCCACACCTTTCTCCATAGAGTGACAGATATTAAGCTACTTCCTAGAGGTTTATCGGATCACCCTCCAGTGGCCCTGGGTACGTGGGTAGGGCCCGGCGGCAGACATTTCATTGCCGTATGTTGCACTGGCAACTTCAGTGCTCCAAGTACCATAAACACATGGGAGCTGCGATCAACAGATATTCTGCAGACACTACAGGCTAGGTTGCATCTCCACAGCTCTTGTGGGAAGCTCTGAAACCCACACGCAAGGGGATAGACATTAGTTGTTGTACAGGGGAGTGACAGAGAAAATCACAATATATAGCGGCCCTTGAGGCTGAAATTTCAGAGCTGGACCAACAGGGCCGCCGGCTGGACAGTCATCAGATGCGTCAACAACTTGGGCTAGTGCAACAACAAAACCATCAGACTCTGATAGACTAGGCAAAACTTACATGGAGGGCATCTCAGATTTGTATTTACCAGTGGGGTGACAAATCAAGTCGACTGTTGCATAGATCGTGCCAGGGCACCTTTGGGTCACCTCCCCTTCCTCTGATATGCTATGATTCGAGTGCCTTGCTTACAGACCCAGAGGCGATAGTGTGCAGATTTGCCTCATATTTCAAAGGCGTTTATGCCCAACAAGAAGCAGTGCCCAGTACACTAATAAAAGAATTTGTAGGAGATCTTCCGCTCAAGACCCTCTCGAACATGGCCCGTGAGTCATTAGGTGAGAAGCTCATGAAGGAGGAATTGGCTTTGGCTGTCTCCAAATAAACTCCAGTAATGCTCCAAGGCTGAATAGGGTCCCCTGTGAATTCTTTAAAACATACATGCCTAAACGCCAAACCCACCTCATAAATGCAGTCAGCCACAGAAGCAGAAGTCATGCCACTGGACTGGCGACATGGAGCGATTGTAGTTTTTCCCAAACCAGGATGTCCAGCAGATGACATTACATCTTATCGCCCTATATCCCTATTCAACATAGAGGCAAAGATACTGGATAAAGCATTAGCAAATCGATTAATCAAACATATAACAGATCTGGTTCATCTGAACCCATCCGGCTTCATGCCCAACCAGACAGCATGCCATAATATTCTGCGAGTCTATAATGCCATTGCCCTGGCCGATAGACTGGCGAAGCCAACAATGCCCTTCTTGGCTGATATAGACAAAGCCTTTGACTCCGTGACCTTGGAGTTTTCATTTTGCTTGCTCTGCCATCTTAATGTTGGCCCTAGATTTATGTCCTATCTTTGCTTATTATATACAGACTTGATAGCGTCAGTGAGGGTGGCAGGGACTCGCTTGGGTTCCTTCCCTATTCAGTGGGGTACTCAAGAGGGTTGCCCCTGTCTCCCTTGCTGTTCGCCCTTGTCATGGAACCCCTGGCAGTGTGGGTGCAGATGGATGCCAAAATTAGGGGCTTTGAATGGGGAAAGAGTATATCTGACAGAATCACATTGTATGCCGATGATGTCCTCTTTTTCCTCATGACACCAGACTTGACAGGCCCCAGACTATTACAGATCATGCATATATTTGGAGGCCTATATATCAACACATCCAAATCAACAGTATATGCACTGGGCCCAGGGCCCCATGACTGGAGATGGGCTTCTGGACTATGGCAGGCCACCACTGGGTTCAAATATTTGGGGGTTTACTTGTCCCCGATGTGACAGTGGTGTGGAACACCAATATTGAACCAGTACTGGCTAGGTTTAAAAAAGACACAAAGATTTGGTAAGTACTTCCGCTGTCCCTGATGGAAGGATCTCCAATCTTTAAAATGATCTATCTTGCTAGGTTCCTTTACCAATTGCAAAATTACCTATACATGATTCCACGTCAGTGGTTCTGTAGGTTGAATTCCATTCTGAATGCCTTCCTATGGAAGTAAGGCACCTCTCACGTGGCCCTTAGCAAATTTTTCCAATTCACCTATTGTTGGGGCATTGCAGTGGCAAACGTGAAGTCCTATTACCTGGCGGCCCACCTCCTGATGATAAACGACTGGTGGTATGATACACAGGGTGACCAGACATATACACTAGATAAGTGGGCCATGGTCCGACGTCATTGGAGTCATATTTATATGGTGCAGGCAGCTTCACTAATTTACCCCCTGCAACGAGAACGGTTCTCCAGTCATGGCAGTCATTGCTTAGGCAGATAGGGGGGCAGACTGATAGAACAATTGCAGCTGTGGTATGGGATCTGACTTCTCCAGGCGGCCGGGTTATCTGGTTTCCAGAAATGGGATCTCATTGGGATCTCCACACTGGGTGACATCATGCTGGACACTGTTCTTAAATCCTTCCAAGACCTACAGATTGAATTCCAGCTACACCATAGCCGAATTTTAGGTACCTCCAACTCCGTCATGTGCTGAACCCCTACATTAACACACTTGCTGACCTTCCTGAATTTATTCCTTTGGAGGCAAAGCTCATTATGGGAGATCTAGGGCACCATAAAATACCAAAAATATATCGGACAGCCATTTCAAATTAACACGACACCTTTAACTCCCTTCGTGCTACTTGGAAGCCCGATTTTGGGGAACTGGAAAATGAGGACTGGATGGAGGTTCTGGGCTCCCCAAAGGAGGTGGCCATAGGAGCTAAGATCCGATAAATTCAATTCAAATACAGACAGAGTTGACCTCATGTGCCACCGCCTCTGACATATGGAAGTGATCGTCTCCCCGACATGTCTTCGTTGCGGTGCTTGGGAGGGTACTTACTTTAATACAATATGAGATATTGTCCAGCAATCAGGGAGGTCCTATCCTGGCAGATTGCACTGGTCCTGAGGTTGGCTCTTCAACATATTATGGATAGCATAGGTGGGAACAGGTATAAATTATCCCTCCCCTGACTGGGACAGACACTATCGGTATGGAAAAAGTTATGGACTCTAGCATGGGGCTGGAAATAACAGTGTATAAAGCAAGAGGCTGCCCCCAGGAACACCTTAAAATATTGCAGAGTTGGGCATATTATAGGGGAATAGACCTGGCACCAGTCGACAAACAAATCATCTCATGGAAGAAGGAATTAGGTCATTCAAAGGACATTGAGGAGGCACATAGAGGCAGAGGCACTAACCTCTTATCCAGCAGCCAGACTGAGGTTACTCTTTGTTGTGTTCTTTGGGTGGGGAGATACGGAGTTGGCAGGGCAGTCTCTTTTATATAGTATTTTTCTGACTTTTTTGTCATTTATCTCTTATGTTTTGTGTTATGCAACTATGTGGTAACGTAGGCCGTGTTATGAATCTCAATGACAAAACCAATAAAATGTGTTCCAAAACAAAGTGCAGTAACATTTGCTTTGGTCTGCTTGATAGCCTAGCTCAGTGTCAAATTGTGAATAGAAACAGAATAGTAAAAACACACTCCATTACTGTTAATGGCCGCTGGCAGATTTGCTTAGTGCATTACTGCCATCATTCTGACTCCTGTTAGACAGATCTGATCGGTAACTCTGTATAACTTACAACATTGATACTCAAAGTATGGCCAGGGGGCTGCATGTGGCCTTTACATACTGTGCTGCTGTTGACTCGCCTCAGCACTTACAATAAAAATATGTTAAACAGGCAAGCATTTATTTAAAGGTTAATTGATGTTAAATAAAGGAACTTTAGCATCACCTTCAGTTTTAAAGACATCTTACAGCAAAAGTGTAACAATATGAAAACAGCTCTTCAAAATTCAAAAAGTGTATTTAATTAACATGCAGAACCTTTTCACCTTGGTACAGCAGATTATTTCAGTGCATTTGGAAGTATTAATTTAAAAGTGTTAGTTTTCAACCATTATTTTAGAAACATTAATGCTTCCCCCCACACTGACAACAATGCCAATAGTGAACATGCAGGCCTTTAAAGAAGGCGCACGCTTCAGCGCGTTGTACCAACGGCTGGGAGCGGGGTCGCATAGGTGACAAAGTACAGTGGGCCTTTTGATGAAGTAAGTACAGGGAGGATGGGTGCCAGGGGTGGGAAGTAGGAGTTACCCGGGGACGGTGGCTCTACTGAAACCGGTTTACAATTCTCAGTAAGAAGTGCGCATGAGGTACAAGTGTGTTTTTTAGCTCCAAAAATAACAAGCATTTGCAATGCACTAGGGTCTCGCATTTCTCCGAGTTACAGCTATTAGCAGTTGTAAACTCCCAACCGGATTTATCTTTCGAAATTGAAAGAAAAAAACAGCGCAATCGCGCTGCTATTAGCAGTTGTAATCTCCCAACCGGATTTTTCTTTCCATATTGAAAGAAAAAAACTGTGCGATCGTGCTGCTGAAGTTCACTCGACAAAAGTGCAATTATCTATGTAACCGGCAAAAGTGCAATTAACTATGTAACAGGGTTGATGTTATGCAAAGCGCTCGACCTCTGCCAAGCGAGATCGCACTGCAAACAAAAGATAAAAAGTAGTCCATAAACCTGACGGGAAACAGCGAGCCTCGCATGTTTGCAGTACTTGGTCGCTGCGCTCGAGGAGGGCTAACCACCGGAAAAGGCATGACGTATGCTTGCCTTCCACTAATGAAAGCAAGCAGATTTTAACAGGCAAGCCCACGAACCAATGAAAGACAACTGACGTGACGTCAACGGGGCTCCGAGCCTTTTTCTAACTCCTAAAGCGTCTTGCAAGCGAAATGCATGCTTAAGCGCATGCGACGCAGGCTCGACCCTAAAAACCATCTGGTCATGCCCATGATTTTCACAGTGGCAGGACCCCATAAGTACACTATTTTGTCTCAGATTAAAAGACTGATGTGAGAGTGACGAGCGAAAGTGAGTATGAGTTATTACTTTATACCTCATAGCTCTGAGTGAGACACTGTTGTGTATGATTTCCCATGTTTGAGCTACAATAATGGTTAGTATTTAGTTGCATCTTGTCAAGCAGGAATAGCATAATGTTACAATTCTATTTCTGTGGCTCAGACCTCGGTGTTTAAGTGAGTAAGACGGATGTGCATGAACCTTCTTTCTGGTGGCCTCAACATCAGCACAAACTGAGATCCGGATATGTTCGCATATGTACCTACATATGACCCTTCCTGGATAGTGTGTCTCATCAATATTATTTGTACTAATATGAAATAACAATTTCTATACAACGAACAGTGATGTATATTAAACAGTATTTTCCTATTTCTGTGTTTCATAACATCATGAACGTAGTGTGTGATTACAAAGGACACTGTCCCCCTTTCAGACCAAGAAGCGGTATCCCCTAAAGTCTAGGGCAGGGGATATTTTCATACAGGGTGAATCTTTAAAGATGGTGCTATGAATTTTTTAATTGTTATCGAAGAATGAATTAGATTTTATAGTATTGTACTCAGGCGAATAGCCTGCACTGAAATTATAGCATTATGTGCACTAAGTATACAAACACGTTTCACGTTCGCAGTGTTACAGTGAAAATTCACAAGCATGCCCACCCCGCACACCTTTTTATGTGAATACTCGCAAAGGGAAGCCTTAGAATAGTTCGCTGGAGGAGGAAAGACTTATTTAAATAGTTTTCTCCTCATTTCTGAAAATTGACAGGCTAATTTCCAGTTCCTGCACTCAAGTATGACTCACCTGGGTTATTTTGTTATATTTAGTTTTTTGACTCAGCGGTAGTGTGCGAGAATAAACATGGAATCCACAGCCCTGATGAATGCCCTAGACCTGCTTAGGCTAGATAGATGGGCAGAAACATGTTGGCTTAGAAGGACTGATTGAGTCATTGACCTCAAGAACACAGTCCAGATTCAGTTTTTAATTATACCTGAAAACCCCACTGTTAAAGGTGAAATACCGGAATTTCTCAAGGCATTTTTAAGTAATTTGGATGCCGCATTTGTCCAGTATCCTTTTATAGAAGTACTCCCTCCAGTCAGAGTCCGTCTGGAGGTTTGAGTCTGCCCTGGTGGCACTGCCCCACCAGGGTGGGGAGAGGTTGCCAAAGGTGACACTATTAAGGGTGTGAGCCTTCCTCCTCCATAAGGATGATCCTCCCCTCAGTTAAATCAGGACAGTAATTCTGGCAAGTCCCCAGCTGGGTCTTAGGGTCACGTACTGACAATATGACAATATTGAACTACTGTACTTTGTGTGATGAAGGGTACTTTCTGATTCACCATCCTGCTATTAGGTCCAGTCAATGTGTAGTCAATAGACTGAAAGTCAATAGACTGTGAAATAAGCAACGCTGCTCAAAAGTGTTGGCACTGTCCGATTCTCAATGCTGCTCATCAGCATAGGTGCTCACATCCAAAACCTACTGCACAGTAGCGAGGCTTTGTTCATTTATATTTCAGAAAACACATACTCCTATTGTAATTGTAAATTGTATTTACATAGAGCTTTCTACCTTGACGGGTGACATCACATATTCTAGCGACACCGAACCGGCTAGGGGTAGCTTTTTCATGTGTCCGCTCCTGACTGTTCCCCAGACCCAGCCTTTGGGCAGAGTGATGCTTCAAACAGCAGGGCACAGGGGCGTAGGAGACAATACATTTCTGGGGGGGACAGGGGGAGCCTTGGGGACTTTCAATCAACCCTATACAAATTGCTCGTTGTTTACAAACTGCAGGCTCCGATAAATATACACAATCATATATATTGGAAGTGAAATAGGGAGAAAGGAAGGCATGTTTTCACAGTCTGAAAGTATCTTTAATTGTTATTTACATTCACAAAGTAATTAGCTAAAATGTGAAAATAACATGTTGATTAACCTTGCATCTTCATGGAGGGTAAAAAGGAAGAACATACCCTTTGCGCCCCACACCCACCATGCTCTTCGCCTCATGCCAATTGGAACCGCACTGGAGATATCAAAAGCGATTACGTACAAGAGTTGTAAACTGTGCTCGGAAACCATAGTTCTAATAACACTTCTACTCCTGTGTGTGATCTTGGGCAGCTCAGCTCCACATCAGTCATAACTAGAAGCATTTCAACTGAAGAAGCTCTTGCAGTTACAGGCTATATAAACATGGATTCTCTAATCTCTGTTTAAACTGCAGTCACTAATTTCTCTAGAAACTGCTGTTTTTGATGCACCAAGTCACTGCGTGTAAAGAAAAGACATTCACTGATTATAAAGAAAAGACATTGGAAAATGACTATGATAGGGTTATTACAGTCGAGTTCTGACATTACAATGCCTTCTGCCAGAGCTAGCAGCCAAGGTAAAAGGCAGACCAGGTCACAGAGCATAATTAATGCAGCTGTTTAAAGCAAAAAATGGAATGTTGCTTTTCTTTCTTCTGCTCTACTTTCATAGCTTTGAATGTCAGAAGCTATGCACTAAGGTTTTAAGTGGTTTGTGGGAAAGTTGGTGGTGTGACCATGTATTATATGGGGTAAAATACCCCCTGCGTACATAATGATATTGCAAGTCACCTTGAAGTTCATACCTTATAAACAAGCATTGGCAAAGCCGAAAGGTCTCGCCTATGCAAGTTCTATTGCCTTTGCCAATGTGTTTTAGCCATGCTGTACACTAGTGAGACTACTATTCAGCATGGCTCAAAGTTAATGGCATAAAGGAGAATGATGTGTCATCGACTGGTGTGGTGTAGTGTCATGGAGTAAGTAGAGTGTCCTAAAATGGAGCAGTAAACTAACTTTAAAGGAACAGGGGTCCCTTGAATAAAATGCAACACCACTCCCATAAACAATGATATTAAAGTAGTATGCAAATGGATTGTTTCATACATTTATTCAATCACAATATAAAAGATCAAATGTAGTGGGAAAACATCAACAGGGGAAATCGAGAAAGACTGGTATTCGGGCATTACACAAGTTATCTGGATGACCCAATGTCACCAATTACAAGAAAAATGTAAAAAGTAACCTATATAGTACAGTGGTTTAGAGGAGGCTGGCCTGGTTTGTATTGGGTACCTATGGTACTTACACCTTATACCAGGTCCAGTTATCCCTTATTAGTGAAATGTAGGCAGTGTCTAGAAGCCAGGCTCTCTAGGGGTAGCTGTAGCCAAGGCTTATCTAGGAGACGTGCAAAGCTCATGCAATACCACTGTAGTCACACAGCACTCATACACATGAAAGAAAATACTCAGTGTTACAAAAATAAAGGTACTTTATTTTAGTGACACAAATGCCAAAAATACCATAGAGACTATACTCCCTTAGGAGGTAACACCAATTATATACACTAGTATGCAGCAATAGCAATAAAAAGTTAGAAAAGTGCAATTAGTGAAAATCACAATGGTTAGAAATGGGCCTAGGGTAAACACAAACCATATACTAAGAAAGTAGAATGTGAATGTCGGTTTCCCACCTAGACAAGTATGGTGTGTAGAGGGGCGCTGGGAGTATTAAAAAACACCAAAGGTAAGTAATAGAACCCACCTCAGAGCCCAGGAACGCAGGAGTAAATGACAGTAACTTTCCTAGAACACACAAGAACACGAGAAAGAAGATAATGCAAGAACCAGAAGATACTTCAAGACACAAAGGGGGGAATCCTGGACCTAAAGACCTGTGGAAGAATGGGACTAGGTCCAAGAAGCACAGAAGAGTCCAGGGAGGAGAGGAGCCCCTGCTAACCCGAATAAAGGTGCAAAAGAAGAACCACTGGTGAAGAACAACAGTCAGTACTGCACCCAAGAAGATGGATGCGGGTTCCTGGTTGGTGCAGATGATATCCCACACCTGATGGATGATTGCAGTCTGGTTTGAATCGCTGGATTCCGCCAACAAACCTTGGCACACGCAAAGCTCACGGTTAGCGGAAAATGGCACTGCATGGGACCAGGAGGGACCTGGTGGACTCTACTCAGAAGGAGGAGTCAGATGGGGCTCTCAGCAACTCAGAGAGCCCACAGAAGACCAGCCAGTGCACACAGGAGTCCTCCAGCACAGGGACAAAGGAGTTGCAAAAGGAGGCCCACGCAGCACAAAAACAAAGGATCCCACACCGCCAGAGAACTGCTCAGGAAGCTGTGCATTGCCGGAAGGAGTGCTGGGGGCCAGAGTTACATTGTGCACAAAGAATTTCATAGAAGGATGCCAACAAGCCTTGGCAACTGAAAAACACGTGGTGAACAGGGTTACTGTCATGCGTGGGAAGGTAAGCTCTTACCTCCACCAAAGTTGGACAGTAGGACGGCAGGACCATCGGGACCACTTCAGTCCACCACCCGTGATGTAGGATCCATGCAACTCAACAGGAGAGGGGACCCAAGCAGATGGTCGTCGTTGAAGAGAGGTGCCTGCTGAAGCAGGGGAGTGACTCCTTCACTCCAAGGGAGGTTCGTTCATTCTTCTGGTGCAGGCTGAAGACAGGCTGTCCTCTGAGGATGCCCGACCGGGAAACAGTTGCATATGCTGACAAGAGCTGAAGATACAATGTTGCAGAAGTCGTCTTTGCTTCGTTGTTGCAGTTTGTGGAGTTCCTGGAGGGTCCAGGTGCAGTTTCTTCAGTGAGAAGGTGAAGTAAAGGATGCAGAGGATTCCTGCTGGAGTCTTGCAATCTGAATCTGAAGAACCTCCCAAAGGAGAGACCCTAAATAGCCATAAAAGGGGGATTGGTCAGCTAAACAGGTAAGCACCTATCAGGGGACGGCTCAGACACCACCTGCTGGCACTGCCCACTCAGATGCTCCCAGAGTTTGCTGCCAACTTGGAATCCAAGATGTCAAAACACAGGGACCCTCTGGAGGAGCTCTGAGCACCACACCTGGGGTGGTGATGGACAGGGGAGTGGTCACTCCCCTTTCCTTTGTCCAGTTCGCGCCAGAGCAGGGACAGGGGGTACCTGAACCGGTGTAGACTGGATTATGCAAGGAGGGCACCAAATGTGCCCTTCAAAGCATTTCCTGTGGCCTGGGGAAGGAAGCTACCCCTTCCAAACCTATTTCCAAAGGGAGAGGGTGTAACACCCCTCCCCCAAAGGAAATCCTTTGTTCTACTTTCCTGGGCTTGAGCTTCTCAAGCAACAGGAGGGCAGAAACCTGCCGGAGAGGTGGCAGCAGCTGGGCATGCCTGGAAAACCTCAGAAGGCTGGAATGGCAATACTGGGGGTCCTCTAAGGAGCCCCCAGAGTGCATAAAATCATACAACCAAGGCTTGCAAAAGCCTTGGGTTATGATTCCAACATGTTTGATACTAAACATACCTATGTTCCGAGTTACCATTATGTAGCTGGGAATAGGTAGTGACCTATTTCAAGTACATGTGTAAAATGGCATCCCGCACTCAGGAAGTCTGGGAAAATGGTCCTGGAGGTCGTGGGGCACCTCTGCTAGTGCAGGGGTGCCCTCACACACAGTTACTCTGCACCCTGCCCTCAGGGCTGGAGGGCCTGCTATGGGGGTGACTTATAAGTGACCTGGTGGAGTGCAACTGGCAGTGAAAGGGTGCATGCACCTTTCCACGCAGGCTGCAATAGCAGTCCTGCAGAAGCCTTTGCATGGGCTCCCTATGGGTGGCAAAAGAAATGCTGCAGCCCATATGGATCTCCTGGAACCCCAATGCCCTGGGTACCTAAGTACCATACACTAGGGACTTATAAGGGGGCACCAATATGCCAATTTTAGGTGAAATACTGGGTTACCAGTATGCAAAAACCATAATTTAAGAGAGAGAGCATAACTACTGGGGTCCTGATTAGCAGGATCCCAGTAGACACACGCAAACACACTGGCAAACAGGCCAAATGTGGGGGTAACCAAGCTAGAAAGAGGCTACTTTTCTACAAGGTTAGCAAACACAACAATGATTTACAAGCTTTTATACACCGACTTCTACATGAATGACTCAAATAGTGAATCAAGAAGTCATTAGCTCATAGTACCTATGCTAATGCCAACTTATGTACAATATCACAAATTCAAGTCAAGGTACTTTGGCCGACAATATTTTGATCCCCTAGACAAGTATCAGGATCATCCTAAGCCTTCGTTAAGCTCGAGTTAAAAGGGTTACAGAGTGCTTGTAACCATAACGGCGAAGATAAATCGGACTCACGTCTCATATGAGTGAGAAGGCAATCAATGGAGATCTGAATCTCTAATCAAGCGCCAATGCCATAAAGTAGTAAGAGTGGAGTAGTGTCACAGTGTAATAGAGTGTCATAGAGTGGAGTGGCAGAGTGTCGTAGAGTGGAAAGGCATAAAGAAGAGTGAACTGGAGTAGAGTGAAGTAAAGTAACGTGAACTAGCATAGAGAAAGTTGGGTAGAGTGTTGTTGAGCACAGTACATTGTTGTATATTGGAGTGGCGTAGAGGGTTGTGCAGTGGCATTGAGCAGAGTATCGTAGATTGAAGTGGCATAGAGTGGTGTGGAGTGGCATACAGTGGAGTAAAGTGGAATGGAGTGGCGTATAGGGAGTTGTGTAGGGAGTTACAGAGTGGAGAAAGTGTTAGAGTTTAATGGAATAGAGTGTCAGAGTCTAATATCATGGAGTGTAATGTCATAGTGAAGTGTCATAGAGTGGAGTTGGGTGGTCTAGAGTGAAGTGGCATAGAGTACAGTGGTGCAAACTAGATTGGTGTGGAGTGTAGTGGTATAGAGTGCATTGGTTTTGAGTAAAGTGGTGTAGATTGCATTGGTGAATGCTGCACTGGTTTAGCGTACCGTGCAGTAGCGTAGAGTGGTGAAGAGTAGAGGGGAGCACAGAATAGATTTCAGTGGTTCAGAGTGATGTGTCATAGAGTGATGCGGTGCATGGTAGAGTGGAGTGGTGCAAGGTAGAGTAGACTAGTGTAGAGTGCAGTGGTGGAGTACAGTGATGCAGAGTAGAGTGGCATAGAGTGTAGTGGCATATAGTACACTGGTGTAGAGTGCAGTAGAGTGGCATATAGTTGAGCGGTGCAGAGTAGAGTGCCGTGGTGCAGAGTAGAGAGGAGTATAGTTCAGTGGCAGAGTGCAGTGTTGCAGAGTAGAGTGTCATAAAGGGAAGTGGTGTAGAGTAGAGTGGCATAGAATGCATTGGTGTAGACTGCAGTGATGCAGAGTAGAGAAGAGTGGCTTAGAGTACAGATGTGCAGAGTAGATTAGAGTTGCATAGAGTGCCGTGGCATAGAGTAGATTGCTGCAGAGTACAGTATAGTGGTGAAGAGTAGATTGTTGCAGAGTGGAGCATAGTGATGTAGAGTGCAGTAGCATAGAGCGGTGCAGAGCAGATTGGAGTGGTGCAGGGTACATTGGCGTGGTGCAAGATAGATTAGACTGGCATAGCATAGAGTAGAGTTGGGTAGATTGCAGTGGCATAGAGGAGATGATTTCAAAGTAGAGTGAAGTGCCCTACAGTGGAGTGGTGTAGAGTAGATTACAGTGCAGTGGTGCAGAAAAGAGTGCAGTGGGACAGAGCACAGTGGCATTGAGTGCAGTGGTGCAGAGTAGAGTGGCGTGGAGTTCAGTGGCAGAAAGTGCAATGTTGCAGATTAGAGGGTTGCAGAGTACAGTGGTGTATTGTAGAGTGACATAGAGTGCAGTTGCATAGAGTGCTGTGGTGCAGAGTACAGTGGCATTGAAAGCAGTGGAATAGAGTGCTGTGGTGCAGAGTAGATTGGCAGTGGGATAGAGTGCATTGGTTTTGAGTAAAGTGGTGAATAGTGCACTGGCAGAGTGCAGGGGTGTAGTGTACAATGGTTAGAGTAGAATAGCATAGATTGCAGTGGTGTAGAGTGGAGTGGTACAGCATAGATTGCAGTGGCGTAGAGTGGCACAGAGTGGAGAAAAGTGGTGTAGGGTGCAGTGGCATAGGGTAGATTGTTTCAGAGTAGAGTGAAGAAAAGATAGAGAAAAGATAATATACTTCAATATGCTGAAGTATGTAACGATAACAACAACATAAATAATAACGCTAGGCATAACGACCCAAAATGAAATATGGCTTCTCCCTGTTAGCCACGCTGTAATCAAGCACTTCATTACCTAGAAAACAAAACATTAAACATAAATGTTAGAAAAATATACCCTTCTAATAGCTAAATTGTTGTGTAAAAATGTAAAATCTGGGCTCAGTCTTGACTTCACTGTTTCACCAACTGGTGTGATCTTAGGCAAATACAAATATTGTGTTTCACAGAGTCTCCTTTCTAGCCTGCAGGCATCACGGTGAGTGGGACTCGGTTCTCTCTTTAGATCTTCCTCATTGTTTTGCAGCTCCTCTTGAAGGCATCCTGCAGTGCTCCTCTTCAAGGCAGCAGGTGACAGTAATCATCCAAAACTCTTTTCTCCTCCTGTGCCCTTTGTTCTTATGAGCACCCTTAGAACAGGACAAAAGGGCAGAGGGCGCAGGGGGCCTCCTGCCTCACCTTCATTTGGTTACCATCAGCTTAGAGGATTTGTCTGTACAGGGCTATCATAAGTAGCGCTTTTGTGCGCTAATGGCCCTCTGAATGACAGATGTGAGAGGGGAAATTATTGTGTCCCCTTGTCACCCCCACCTTCGTCCCCCGTGTCCCCCACCCTCCAAAATCTGGGGGGGATACATCCCCCGCATCCCCCACACTTCCTACGCCCATGGCAGGGCAGTCCCCTGCCTGGAGTACCCAGAGGAAGCGGGAAAAGAGGCATGAGCAGTCTGCACGTGGCTATTAATCAGCCGCTCTGGCAAACGCTGACCTCCTTCTGTCCCTTCCTTCATGACACCCCAGCTCTTTGCCCAGTGCCACCTTTGCTCCCATGCTCTGTCCCCATGCCCTTGCCCCCCTCGATCTGTGTCACCTCTTTTTTCTCCGTCCCCCCTGCTCTCTGTCCCTATCATTCTGTTCCTCCTCTGTGCTCCGGTAAAGTGTCACTCAAAGTGTCACGCATAATGCAGCAAATGTCACACATAAGTACGCTAAAAAAAAAAAATGTCACACTTGGCCATATTGAAAGTTTGGCAGCTATATGTATGTATTGTAGAGGATGTATGTGCTATTAATGACTCTCAAAAACCTAGGGAGAGGACAGGCTTCGCAGCCAACCTGGCAGAATGTATTCATATTTTATAAAGAGTTCAGTAGGGGGGCTGGCCTAGGCGTGTGGAGTCCAAACCCCCCACCAGCGGCCTCTCTTCCGCTGTGGTGCACTGACCTTTTCAAGGCAGCCTGATAATGCACGAGCGCTTCTGCTTCAGGGGAGAGGGGGAAGGTCAAGCGTAGCTGATCTGCACTCAAGTCGCGAGCCACTTTGGGAGTGCGAGGGAAGGGGTCGCGCGTCATCCTATTAGCAAAGAGCCACCAGGCTGGGCGATACCAAGAAGATGGAGGGGGCGTTTCCAGGAAATAAACGAGGGCTCCGGGCCCGCCGCTTGATCCTCTTGCTGTTTGTCCGTTTCCTGCTTAGGGGACCGCAGACTAGGACGATGATTTATTTCCGGAACATTCACTCTGTGCATCATATAACATTATATTCCCAAACCTCCACTTTCATTTAATCAACTATCCGGGCGCATTCAAAATGTAGACAATTATTCCCCACTGTTTGTTTTAATACTAGACTGTAAACTTGTAGCTTGCTAAGGCTGTATTGTAAAAAAGATATGATAGCAGCCGCGTCCTACAGCGCAGCACAGAACATGACACAGGATGAAATGATGTCTAATTCCTGCATTTATTTTTGTAGCACTGTGATTTCATTTTGTTTTGTAAATAGCATCTTTACTAATGCATTCCAGGCCTATACATGTTTAAGCCTCCTTGTCATCTGACGCTGTTGCAACTTTAACTACTGTTTGAAACTTTTTCCCCTTATACATAAGTGGATGGGACTTAAAATGACACACGGTACTTTTAGGTCATTCAGAATACGTTTGTCTTTCCTTGACGGACGTGTGAATTTTGAAATTAAGAACCATAGCTGTACCCATCCGTTGCCCAGCACATCTCATGTACATTCACCAAATGGCACCGAAGTTAATAGCAAAAAGAACAAGCATTGGTCAAGCCAATATGTCCGGCTTGTACATGCTAGTGCATGCAAACTGCATTTGTGTGTGTTCTTAATTCTATAAAGGCAAGACCTAGTGACTTTTCCAAACTTGCTTTGCTTTTAGCAGCTACATTCCGTGCTTTATGCATGTATCTGTTAGTATGTAAGCATGTATGTGTACAGGTGTATGTGACTCGCACACAAGATTCTGGAATAAAACATTAACAAAATCCTGCTGTAGTGAAAAAAAAAAAAAAGATTTGCTTTCTGCATAGAGCATGTTTGAGATCAATAATTTGATAATTCAGTGTAAATTTGAGACGCAATTTAGACCATCATGCATTTGCAATGTAAGCAACTATTATGAGGTGAAATGATACATGAACTAGATATTAGGGTGTGGTGAGAGAAATATTTGAATGGGTGCAGCCAATTGGTTAAAATAAGTTAGGCAAGCATCTGTGCTGCCGGGCCAGATTTAATCATGGCATTTCCCATGAAAGTCTCAAGTGGATCATGCATGCAGAGTCACTATTGAAGACCATGTGGAGGGTTGGGTGGAAGGTCTAGACCTAGGGCTACCTCACTGTCCATCTCTTAATATATGTTAAATGCAGGGTCTGGCGTGACACGAGGCCTTGCAAACAACCTCCACTGTGCATTTTCAAAGACTTTGTATAATATGTGTCGGCCACTTTTGAAGGAGTGAGTGCAGCCCCTGGCCACAGCCTAAGTTCTATATTAACTTGTTCTATGTGTGACTTAAAGTTTTATGCAGTGGAGGTTTGATGCTTTGGGAGAGTTGGGTGCAGCCAGAACTGCAAGGTCATGTCACCTCCAGATGAGAACACATGCAAACCCACCCACGTTATGGCTTATTTAGGCCTCATTAGGGAGGTATAGCTTGACTCTTATGAGCACGGTACTCACGCCTGGGCATACTTGTCATATTTAAGGTGTAACAGTGAAAAAAAACAAAATATAATGTCTGGAAGGCTTAAATTAATCTGACCCACTGGTAACTACTCTGGCTACATTCCAGTCCATCATTTGTGGTTGCCCACTATGACACTTTAGATGAGACTGGCCATGGGCACACCAGCCTGGTTCTTCTACTCCTGCTTGAGTGGAACAGCTAACCCCAAATGCAAGGCTATGGCCTCAAAAAATGGGAATACAGTAGCCCCAGACTGGTTTTGGTCCAACGGTGTCAGCACACTTGAACGCTCTCTCCTGGCCCTCATTTCTTTAACAGTGAATTCCTAAAGATTCAATCCTTTCCCTAATACTCTACCACTTTTTTAAGGAACAATTTAGGCCCATATTTATACATTTTTAGCGCCACATTTGTGTGATTTTTTTACGCAAACGTGGCGCAAACTTACAAAATACAGTTGTATTTTGTAAGTTTACGCAGTTTCGCGTCAAAAAGCGGCGCAAATGCGATGCTAAAAAAAGTATAAATTTGGGCCTTAGTTCTTTCTTGAGACAGTCTAACAAGTCTGTTCATCTATCTACTGATGACATGCAGCTGTATATCAAAATGTCTTTGCCAGAAGACATAGCTGATGTTGACACTTTGCACCAATAATTCGATACAGAATCAGGGCAGTGTGAGTACCAGAGGACGGTGGCCCTAATGCTAATAAAGGGCAACTTTGTAGGACAATATTAAAAGTCAGAAGCCATGGGGGTTTATTCAATATTTAAACATCATTACAGAAGGCACAAGATAGTTAGACAGGTCAAAATCTACATCAATATTGTATAAAAATAAAGCAAATTTCAAGAGGTCATAACATAAGGCAATTAGCCTTAATCAAAATAAAGTTCAGTAATGAAATAGTATAAATCTACTCATGTCGTAAGTCATGGGAAATAGGTAAATCTGCAAACAGTCTACTGTGGAGGCTGTCAGTCCCAAAGCAAAAGTCTGATTATGACGTCAGACAACATACTGGCACAGGGACTGCTCAGTATGAAAGCGTGGAAAGTCTATCACTCTAGCATGCCTAAGGAAAGTCAGATAACAGTCTGACATGGGGACTGTTTGATTTGGAAGCAGACCATAATTAGCTTTAAAGGATACCTAGCCTATCATTGGCAGATGTAGCTCACGTCTGGGCTTGCCCCTCTGTCTTCCTTCTAGTCAGCCAGACACTACTTCCAGTGGGAGAGGAGCTGCCCCAGAACCAGTTTTGAGTGGCCACAGTGGAGGGTTTGCACATTTCCATTGTCACACATCTAGGGTGGGCCAGGAGCTCTGCACAAGATAGCAAATGTTCTGCCATTTTGGTTTTAGGCAGAGAAAGGCACTGTGAGACAGTTTACTATAAAGAATACAGAGAGTGCTGTAAAAGTGGATAGGGTCACCTCTGGGAACTTTTACCACTTTGATTGAGGGGTTTTTACCCCATTGATCAGGGAGTGGCCAGGAGTTTCACCCACTACCCTCTACAGAACAATGCTTGACCTGTGGAATACAGAAGAAGGAGTATACCCGCTGCTGTGACCCGTAAGGAGAACTCCAAGGGCTGGACCTGCTCACACTTGCACCCAGACTCAGCAGTGGATCCCAAGGGCCAGTTGGCTGACCTTCTGTTAAGCTACAGTGACACTTCAAAGAATATTTTTATACTAGTGGACATGCAGAGCCTCATTTACAAGGCCTTTGCACCACCATTGTGTAATTCTTTTGATGCAGTGGTGGTGCTAGCAGTGCTTTACACTGCTCTAGGTTTACAAATTGACGTGTTGGGCCTAATGTGTCAGCTTTTAAATCCTTGTGTCAGATTATACCTGTGCTAGGTATAATGTATGCAGGGTAGGCATAAATTGTGTTTCAGACCCAGAGAAAATAGATTCAATCCACAGGGCTGCCCAGGCGCCCATCTGCCCCAGCAAGAGCCATAAATGAAATAGTGAGGCAGGAACGTTTGATAAATATGTGGGGAAGTAAACATCCCAATAGTGCAGAATTGACACAATATTCAATAGTGCATGTCATACAATTGCAAATTGACTATTAGTTACTGATCAATAATATGGTTCTTTGTATTCTGCATTGCATACATTTACCACAAACTTACTCAAATCATTCTCTGGTAGTGTTAAACTTAATAATCAACCCAGCATAACCAGATTAACATTGTACACCCTGTCTTTCGCGTTGAGCTAGCAGTGGCTATAACGGAGTACTATAATGAAGTGGTTGGAGACAGTGTGGGAGGCCTTCAAGGTTTATATCAGAGGCATATGTCAAATCTAAACATACAGGGGTATTAAAATTTATAAGGAATACGTTGAACAGACTGGGAGCAGAAATAGTGACACTGGAAAGAACACAATCAACAAGATAGAGTTACATTAGGTGCAATATGGACCAAGCTGGTAGAATTCCAAAAACTAACAGACACAGAGGCCAAACACAATGGTTAATTATGCCATCACACAAAATTAAGGAGGGGGGGGAGAGGCTGGGGACAACATTAGTGATCACACTTCACCCTAGATATACGAATGCCACACTTATCAATACATGCTCTGAGACCGGGTAATTGCTCTATGCACCAGAGTTGAATGCAATCAGATTTCAACACTACTACCAAGAACTACACACTCCATAGTCTATCTATACATCACAAGGCATACAAGATTACCTAGCAAATCTCACAATGGCATGACTTGAAAACAAACACAGGGAGAAACTTATGGCATCACTAAGCCTGCCAAAACCATAAATACTGTGAAAGAAACGCCAAGTGGTAAGGTATCTGGTTAGGACGATCTAACGGAACTGATCTCGCACATAAATACACCGTTTGAGCATATGGCACAAACAGGCTGCCTTCCACTTACCCTTGGAGAAGTGCTGGTAGTCTCAATACTAACAATGAGTAAGCCAGTGGATCAATGCTCACCATACAGACTGCTGTCACTGCTAAACACTGACTTAAAGATAATTTCACAAATACTAGTGAACCATTTAAGTCTAATAATAAAAGGGCTGATACTGCCAGAACAGGTGGGCTCTGTCCCGGGCGGATCATCCTCGCTAAATCTTAGCACCTTATTTAAAGCCATCTTCTGAGTGTACCACGAGGTACAGTCTGTAGCCATTTTTGTAGACATAGAGAAATTGTTGACTCATCAGAATAGACATTTGTGTTAGGTGTCCTGGGCAAGATTGGAGTAGGAGATATATTTCCACAGCTGGTCAACTTGTTATATCACAAACCCATGGCACAAATACGAGTCGTTGATACAGTAATGGACCCAATGTATAAACAGATGGCTTAAACTCCTATTGTCCTTAGTTGGCCGAATAGGTTGGATCAAAATGGTGGTGTTGCCCAGATTTCTGTTCTTATTCATAAACATAGCTATAGTGCTCCCTATGGTGCTTTTCACACATTACAAAAGCCACAGATAAAGTTGCAAGAGCGTGCAAAACAAGATGGGTGCCTCCCAATAATCCCTTGAGAAAACCCGCAATTTCAACGATATATGTTTTTTGTTTTTTTTAAATTTCCTGTAAAAGTGGCATATTTTCTTTTGCATGACCGCCACTTCCTGGGGATGTAACTTTTGAGGCTCTACATGTCCTTTGAAAGGCTTCATCATTCTGAGCCTTTCTTCCGAGCTGTCCAGTAAAGTGCTGCTGAAGTTTCCTGTCAGGAGGATGGAGACAGATCAAGGAAAAGGCGTAGCTGAGACCTAACACACACCCACAGCTGGTTCTAGCTACTGCATAGTCTATGGTGATATCTTATGTAACTTTATTTTTTCTTCATTTGAAGTGAATTTGACATAATTTACATTATTTCCTGATATTATATCAATATGGAAGGAAATAATGTTTTATGTTATAAATAAGAAACATAAACAAACAACTTCTCCATCCACCGGCAAATAAACAATTGTGGATTCCACTGAACCTTCTTTAGCCACTATATTGGAAGAGTTACAAGCAGTACGCTCTAATACAGACAACATTGCATCAGAAATTAAAAATACATGCAAAGACATGACTAGTCTCTCAATGAAAGTATCTGACAGTAAAAATTCAGGATAACAAGGCAAAAATTGACAGTACAACTCCTCTTACTGCAAACATGGAACTTATGAATAGTATATTACTTAACTTAGAAAATTGCAATAGACATTATAACCTGTGCATCTTTAATTTACCAGAAGATGTTGAAGACAAAGACTGCAGAAAATACTTGGAAACCTTGTTAGCTGATCTTTCGCATTTAAAATTCCCAGAAAATTTGAAATTGACAAGGCACAAAGAATTCCTTCTCATCGTAATCTAAGCAATGTGAAGCCATGTCAAGTGATCTTTAAAGTTCTGCGTCACCATCATCTTATAATGATCTGGAAAAACAGCAAGAGACATTCTAATTTTAATGGTCAATGGAAATCAAATTTTCACACGTCAAGATTTTGCCAAGGAAACTGTTAACATTTGCAAAGAATTCACTGAACTTTCACTACGACTAAGAAGCTGTGGCTTTAAATATGGCCTTTTTGATCCATCTATTATGAGAATTTGGAAAGGTGGTATCTCAAAATCTTTTCATCTCCTTGATGATCTTTGTGCCTTTCTGGATCAGCATTCTCCACTCTCTGTGGAAACGAATGACACCTCTACTTAATTCTTGTGACTGAATTTTATCATAACTAGCCTATTTTCTGATTTTCTTTATGAGGGCACTGGTTAGGCAGGTCAATCTTGCATATGTATGCATGATTTTGGAGTATTTTGTATGTTTCTGTGTTGTCTTTTTTATGTTTGTCTGTGTCTTCCCTTTTTCTACTTCAGATATCTTTAGAGCTACTGCTCAGTCCTATAGCATATCATTTTTCTTCCTCTTTACTATATTTTCTTTTTGCTGAATTTGGTTAGTGTTTAATTCAATTAAAATTGTGTCTTTTAATATTAAGGGTTTAAGACACCCCATTAAAAGAACTAAAGGTTTAGATTATTTAGCAAGACATAAAGCAAACATTTGTCTACTTCAGGAAACGTCACATAGATGATACAGTTTTATCATATATGAATACAAAAATGTGTTGGTAATATTATATCTTCTCCTGAAGTTAACAAACATAATGGTGTTGCTACCCTTATTGCAAAAAAAGTTAAATATTCAAATACTAAGCAAATGTTCTGATATAGATGGTGGTCATATCACAGGGAAAATTAAAATTGATGCTACAATTTTTCATCTAATTAATGTATATTGCCCTACAAATGATGATCCCATGTTTTGGTCGCTCTTTACCTCTGAAGTGATTTAAGTAGGTAATGTACCACTTATTATTGGTGGAGACCTTAACTTAATATGTGACCCATTATTGAATAGATGTTCTCAAACCTAATATCGCCATACTGAAGCTTTTTTCACTTTTAAATCTGTTTTAATTAAACCAAATTGGTAAATATTTGGCATCTATACCACCCAAAGGAAAAACAGTTTATATTTTTTTCATACCCTCATAACTCTTAATCTGGAAAAGATTAATTATTAAAGTCTCATCAATAGTTCTAGGCAATTTCTGAGCCTTTAAGTCACAATCTAAACTTTTCTGACCATGCACTTATTTGAGGTGTTTTACAACTTAACCACTCAGCAATCCCACTCTTGCTGGCCCATGAATACGAATATTGTCCTTAATGACAAAAATAAATCAAAACTTTTGTCAGCATTACATGATTATTTTTCTTTCAATACAGAAGGATTCACTTCAGTTGTGAATCATTGGGATGCATTTAAGGCATATATCAGAGGGGTCACAATATTGATTATGGCACATGGTAACAAAACATTTAACACTAAACTCAAAGAATTGTCTAAATAGCAAAACATGAATATCTCTTTATTACATCTACTGATATAAATACAAAATACAATTGATGACATTTCAATATGAGTTAAGCTCTTTTTTAAAAAAATATATTTTTATTAACATTTTGTTGTTATACAGTTATATGCTTGCTCAAGTTATATTTCCGCATTTGTTACACATGCTTTTTTTTAACATTTCGCTTTTATAGTATACTTTACTTTTTGCTCATTGTTTGTTGCTTTGATGCTGTTGACCTTTTTGCTTCTTATTTAATAAATTGTGTCTGTTTACTTGCTACAGTGCATTTCTTTTTACATTTGACTTTTTTGTATAATTAACAATCAAATAATAAACTTAAATCCCTTCTTTCTTATAACTTGGGAGGGAGGTGGGGTGTTAAAGGTGAAAGGACAAGGATAGTGAGGGATTAGGGGAGGGAGGAGGGAAGGAGGAGAAAACAAGAGGTGGAGGGTATAAAACTCAAAAAGACATTAATGTTGGGCTGATTGAAAGTAGGGAAAGGAGGAAGGGAGATAAAGACCCCATAGCCGATGTAACTCGTAACTGCAAACCCCAACTCCCCATCCCCAGGGCACCTCCGGAACTGTAGGCTGCCCAGCAAATTATGCAACACTGCAATTTATTCAAACACATCAATGCAATACTCGCCGGCCAAATCTGACAGGCGAGAGTCAAGTCAGGGGGGGTGGCCAGGTCCGGAGAGGCCATTCTTCCACTCAGCTTGTCTCGCCGCTCGGCGCCAGCGCGGGTTCAAACTATGCGAGTTCATCAGCGGTTTGCGGGGTCACCCTCGGCGTGTAAGTCGAGCCCCCGGAGCCACCGGGTGAGAACACCACTGTGTCATCCGATTCTTCTTCAGAGCCCTCCCGGGGCGACGTCTCTCCACCCACCTTGGCCGCCTCCTCCAGGGCTTCTCTCTTGCCAGTTTCCCTCTGTGTCCGCGTTGGCGTCAGTCGTGGGCGATCTCTGGGCCTTTTCCCCCTCGGGGCCCGGCGGGTCCCGCTCGCACCATGATTTTCGTGCATAGGCTGCGCCGGTTGTATCCCATGTCTCTTGAGCCATTCCCATGCTTCCTCTGGGGTTTGGAAGAGCGTGGTCTTTCCCTCCGCAACCACTCGTAGTTTTGCTGGATAGAGCAGCGAGTACTGTATCCCCTCATCTCGCAAGGCTCTTTTAATCGCCAAGAAAGAGGCGCGCTTGTTCTGGACTTCCAAAGTGAAGTCAGGGAACAGTGTCACTTCACCATTGGCTACCTTAAATGGGCCCGTTTCCCTGGCTTTCTGTAAGAGGATGTCTCTGTCTCTATAATGCAGGAGTTTAGCAATTACAGCCCGCGGGGGCCTGCCAGGAGCCAGTGGTCTAGATGGCACACGATGCGCTCGCTCCAGTGAGTAGAAGGGGGTCAGACATCCCGGCGCGACAACCGTGCTTAGCCATTTCTCCAGAAATTCCACCATGTTCGTCCCCTCGGCCCCCTCGGGGAGGCACACCACGCGCACATTATTCCTCCTGTTTCTACCCTCTGCATCCTCAGCTCGCTGTTCAAGCTTTGCCACTCTGCCAGCCAAGGAGGTCATCTCTGTTGTCACATCATTTTGTTTTGGGACGACTTCCGCCAATATTGCTTCCGTTTCCTTTACTCTGTCGGCTAATTTATGATGATCAGCTCTCAGGAGGCCCACCTCTATCGCCACTTGATTGATGTCGCGCTGTAATGTTGATTTGGTGTCCTCAATGGCTCCCAGTATCTTGTCTAGGGTGTCTTGCACTTTGATTTGTGACTGGTTCTGTATGGTCGACTCATTGTCCCCCGGCGGTGTCAGGGGGTCCATGGCTTTGTTCTTATGTCTGCCCTTAGGGGGCATTGGTCAGGCAGGGGGAGGCGTCCCAGTGGGCCCGGCACGTAGTCTAGGCGCTTATGCTGCTCGTTTCTGGTTTGTCCACTGACGTAGGCCTCGGTTGTCTCAGTCACCGGACCCGGGCGTTCCAGGGCGAGCCCTAGGTGTTCCGCCGGCCGTTTCCAGCGCGTTGAATGGCAGGCCCGTGGGTCTCCGCCAGCGCTGGGCAGCCCGACCCCACCGAGAGTCCGCGCCGGGGCCACAGCCGCGTCCCAGCGGTTCCGCTCGTCCGTGCGGGTCACCGCGTCCACCCCCGATGAAGGGTCACTCGGTCTGGCGCGTCCGGCACGAGGTTCGCTGTCGGCCCCTCCAGAGCTGAACGATTAAGCGTGTGCCATATTCAGTTCCTTGGTCACGCCCCATCTACCCTTTGCATAAAAAAAATAATTTGAGCCGATCCGGGGTTGCTGGGTTTCATGATTTAAGCTGTGATGTATTTAAAAGGCGGATACAGCAGACCCCAGAGCCATCGGCAGCCATGCCGGCAAGCGGGAGCCCCGTACTCGGTGAAAGGGGCACCCAACCCTCCACGTCGATGGGCGGTGCTGGTTGGTGCGGGCAGACGCTATGCCACTCTGCCTCCTAAAGGACGAATAGTTTTCAATTGAGGCTGCTTGGAATAGAGTGAGTTCTGTTGCCGGTGTCAGAGGGCCCCCGGGCAGCAGCCACGGCAACGCCGGTTATGTGTCCTTGGGAGGGGTACGCATGAAGCTGTCTCCTCGTTGGGCAGCCCCTGGGGGCTCCCCGAGCTCGCGCAGCAGCAGCGCCGGCGGTCCCGCAGCCGGCGGGCGCCGGGCTCTGGCTCCAGTGGAAGAGGCTGATCCGCCACCGGTAGGTATTTTCCCCGGTTGATTTATTTATTTGTTGACCCCGCCGGTGTTCCTTTCTCCTGCGCTTGGTTCTGGGCGTGGCCCGCGGCTTCCCTCGGGGCGCGGCCTTCGATTAGCAGCAGGTCCGCGGGTCTATGCTAGCGCCGGGCGGCCCGACTCCGCCGGAGGTCCGCACCGGGGCCGCGACCACGTCCCAGCGGTTCCGCTCGTTCGCGCGGGTCGTCGTGTCTGTCCCCCGATGAGGGATTGCCCGGTCTGGCGCGTCCGGGCCACAGATTGTTGTCGGCCCCTCCGGAGCTAAACGGCTAAGCGTGCGCCATGTTCAGCTCCATGGCCACGCCCCCCAATATGAGTTAAGCTCTATGTTAAGGTAAAGAGCAGGCATACAAATTTTAAATAATAAGGATACATTTTACTACAAAGCTAATAGAGCTAGATGATTTTTGGCAAATTATCTTGGTATTAAAAAAAAAAAATTCATATCAATGCAATTCATGGTTTATATGAAGAACTAGAATTATCGCACGAAGAAAGAGTTAATGATTTTTTTAAATATTATTAAAATTTATATAATAATCCCCCAGCTACAGATACGCTTAATATTGATATTTTATTGCAATTTTGTGGTTTATCTAAAATTACTTAACAGTTAAGGAAAAATTAGACACACCAACTGCACTAGAAGAAATTAATCTAGCTATTAAATCTCTTAAACTGGGTAAATCACCAGAGCCAGATGGTATACCTGCTGAATGTTATAAAGAGTTTTCTTCTTACCTACTACCTCACTTGCTTAAGCTATTTACTCACTTTAGTAGTTCAGGAGCAACTTCAGGATCCTTTACTTAAGCCTTGATTATAGTTCTTCCAAAACCTAATAAAGATCCCGCTATTGTTTCAAATTACTGCCCTATATCATTAATTAACCAAAATTGTAAACTTTAGGCAAATATTCTTGCAACCAGACTGGCTGCTGTGCTTGGTTCTATTGTCTATTGTTCTAAGGATCAAACTGGTTTCATGAAACATAGACATTCTGTAAACAACACTAGATTATTATTCCATGTAATTGCGGCTCCGTCATCTTTATCTCTACCCTCTGGTGTCCTTGCTTAAGATGCTGAAAAAGTGGTTGACAAAGTACATTGGCAGCATCTATTTCATACCTTATCTACATGTAACTTTGGCAATTTCTACATTAGCATGAGTTTAGCACTCTACTCTGGTCCCTCCACCAGACCTTTCATTAATGGCCAACTCTCTATAACAAAATTGTCCTTTTTAGAGGCACCAGTCAAGGCTGTCCTTTATCATCTTTACTTTTTCTCCTTGCTATTGAACCTCTACTCATTGCCATCAGAAATTGTACGGAAATAAAAGGTATTACTTTTAATTATGTTGCTACAAAAACTTCAGCATATGCTGATTATGTCTTACTGTATGTTACTAATCCCAATTCTTCCATTCCCTCTTTATTAAATCTAATTCAAACATACTCCCAAATTTAAGGTTACAATTTAAACACTAATAAAACAGATATTTTTTCCTTTAAATGTGTGCTGTACCCCTGATGTGCTCCCTATTAATGAAATGAAATGGCAAAACGAAAAACTGAAATATCTTGGCATCCTATTTTCCAATACCATTAAACAATCAATTAGGTTGAACTGTGCTAATATTCTTAATCATATCAAAGCCTAATTTTATACATGGTCTACTTTACACTTATCCTGGTGGGGAAAACGTTGCCTCTATTAAAATGATTATTGCTCCAAAAATATTTTATCTCCTTTCCATAATTCCCACTGAGCTCCCTCTTAACTTCTATAAAAATTTAGAGAAATGTATATCTAAATTTATTTGTAACAATAAACCACCCAGTTCAAGCTATACAAAATTAAAAATTGTAAAATGCAACTGTGGTTTGGTTTACCTAAAATATCATAAAGCACTTATTTTAAAACAAAGCAGTTTTGGGTTCCCTAATACAGACTTTAATGATGTACCTACATTGGTTCTCATTGAAAAAAGTTAGATTTCACCATTCCGTTATTTGCATTAAGTGGGGTTGTAATCAGACAGGCAGCGCTGAGTTCAGCTCTGCATGGTTGGTTACAACTCCAGGTACCGTTGACCCGTCGGGGACCACATTTCCGATGGAGACTGCGGTCCCCAGCATGTCTACCCACCAGGGTTGTAATGTGGTGGTCAGACTGCCACAGCAGTGAAGGGGGGCCCCCTGTAGCACTCAGTACTGGCTTGTTTTCCTGCCATCCTTTTCATGGTGGGGACCCCACCATGAAAAGGCTGGTGGAAAGCAAAGTTATGATCAGCACGGCGGTGCCAAACTGACCACTACTTTGACCACCGCCAACCCGTCGTGATCCATGATCCCAACGGAGGCGGTGGTCTCCTGACGGTCCGACTGCCAGGATCGTAACTTGGTGGTCAGACCACCAGGACTGCGGTGGACCGACCGTCACCACGAGTTTGGCGGTCCTGTGGACCATCAAACTTGTAATTAGTACTTACATAACCTTATACAGCTTAAATGTACAGAGATACAATTACATGTTCTGCTTGACTACACTGGGGATGCTCTATGTGTACCGAGGAAGTAGCAGATTTTTTAAATGTCTTACCTGGGAGTGTCCAGGAGTGGTGAACTATTGGGACACAATATTAGAAATAATAGAAAATTTTTGAATATTAGAAAATTAGAGAGTCTCACAGAGCCCGGTATCTGCTGTTGGCGTTTCTCAGATCTATAAAAAAACTACCCAAAGAGGTGCAAAAATGTGTTGGTATAGCGATATTATTAGCAAAACTGCCTATAGAGATGTAATGATGCAAGAGACCACTTCTTAGGGCAGAAAGTTATTGTGATTTAGTATTTTATATAGCTGAATCAGACAATTACAGCATGGGGATACTGGTCAAAAGTAGGCCCCACAACATATGTGGCCCATACCAGATGTCTATGAACAAAACTGTTGTTGATATAACAGATGAGAAAGAGATTATTAATACTGAGTAGAATTGCAGTGTTCCCTACATTTACTGCAATGAATATATCTAATTTACTTTTTCTCATTCTTCTGGAATCATTTATGTGGCTATGGTTGTACAACAGAAATGTAAATGGAAATCTAATTATATACTGCACATCATATTACATGTGGAACATTCATAATTGTTGAAATTCTCTAATGAGAACAATTCTAAAATATTTTAAAAGCTACAGGAACACAAAAGCTGCACAATACCCGCTTTCCTGCAGAGCCCGGCTGATTAGTTTAATCTGGATATGCCATGAACTCTGCTTGACACTTCCCCTGGATAAGTTCTGACCCCTCAGTGCTGTCCCTCAGGTCCTGGAACATTTGGCTGGTGTAAGAGTGTACTCCTCCTTCCCAAACTGTTAAAGCTAGGACTTAGAAACTGCAGGGCAGTGGAGTATTATCTAGTGATGCTGGATAGGCTTCACTATGTAATACTCTCACAATATCCCAAAGATGGTCCTTTGGATGCACAATAATAAGTCCTTAGTGCAGTCCTGGTAGTGTGGCAAAGAGCAGTCAAGCTTTACTAGAGGACCATGTGTTAAGCATTGCAGAGTACCAACATGGATAATAAGTAATTGGCATGGTTCAAAAGAAATCTGACACCAATTTAAAAAATAAAACAGACTTTTATATAAATTTAGACACCAAGACAAAGTAAATCATATACGTATAACCGGAGTTATGGATATTAAAGTGAAAATAAAATCAGTACAATTACAGGCTGTCAAACTTTACCATTGCAGTCAATGGGAACAATCACTTGTGACACTCTGTCACTTGTGGTGTGAGCTCGGAGGAACCCACTTGTGGTTAAGGTTGTGCGGGAACCAGGACTAAGATGTGACAGTGAGACCAATTTTACCTGGCTCGTGGGGCCCGGTTGCAGAGGTTTTCTGGCTGTCCTTAGTGCTGAACGGAGGAGTTGCGGATGTTGAAAAATGGTACTTGTGACACTCAGGCCCATATTTATACTTGGTTTGCCCTGAGTTAGCGTCATTTTTTTAACGCTAATTCAGCACAAACCTAACTCCATATTTATACTTTGGCACTAGACATGTCTAGCGCCAAAGTTATGGAGTTAACATCGTTTTCTGGACGTGAACACCTACCTTGTGTCAATGAGAAGCAAGGTAGGCTTCCCGTCCAGAAAAGGACGATATGGCCTTTGGCGCCATATTTATCTCCCTGTGCTAAAATCCAACACGGGGGATGGAAGCCTTAAATAATAGCGCTAAGCTTGCTTAGCGACATTATTTAACGCCTGGGTATAGGCAGGCATAAGGGGACCTGTAGGCATATTTCCATGGTCAGAGACCATGGAAATTGGCCATAGGTGCCCTTCCCTGGCCCCAGGGACACCCCCACCCACACCAGGAGGACACCTAAGGATGGGTGACCCATCCCAGGTAAGTTCCGGTAAGTATAGGTTTTTTTGTATCTTACCCCGCTCTGGGGCCCTGACTTGAGGCCCCTTGCACGACGCTGGCCCCAATATCGATGCCCAGGGGACATTCATCCCCTGGGAATGGCCATTGGGGTGGTGGGCATGGCTCCTGTCTTTACTAAAACAGGAGCCATGTCCATAGAGGTTGTGCACCAGAAAATGGCGCTACACTGCTTAGAGGCAATTTTTCTGCCTCTGAACAGTGTAGCGCCATAATTTGGCACACAAGCCATGGTTTCCCCTACGCTCCCCCACCCTGTTAGCGTCCTTTCCAAGGACGCTAACGGGGCATTAGCTCCGGCTAGCGCCATTCTATAAATATGGCACCCGGCTGGCGTATTGGAATGGTGCTACCAGGCGCTATACTTTTTCACTCAAAACTGCGCTAATGCAGTTTTGCATGAAAAAGTATAAACCTGCCCCTCAGTCACTTGCAGGTTGAGTTTGTGGGAGCCCACTAGGGGTTAAGCTTGTGTGGGCCCCTACACTAGGATTCCTCAGGCAAAACAACTCCATCTAGCTTGGGTATCTCGGGTGCAGACGTGTAGCTGGCTATGCTTGGTCCAGAACAGGAGCTGCGGTTGCTGGTTTTACTAATGTGACGTGTGGGTGAAGAAGCAGGTGCAAAGACTCTGCAATGGAGCCACAGGTGATGTTGGATTAAGGTGTTGTGGTGTGCCCTCAAGGTGAAGTGTCAAGTAAAGGTGGTGATGATCGACTGGCCATCAACAGGCCTTGGCAGTGTTAATATGGAGGAGAAGCTATCTCCGCTTCCAGAGGTCCAGTGGAAAACTATAGCCTGCTGTAACTTGGCAGGGAGCTGGACTACACTTCCCACAATGCACTGGATCACATCTCTTTGGGTGATCCCTTGGAGGACCTTAGGGCCAGCGCTTCTTCAGTTCCGGTAGACGGAGTCTGGTCCTTCCTTTGGCTCAAAAAGGGTTTCTTCTTGCTGGGGGAAGCTGTCTTTGGTCCGGTATGAGCCACAGTTGAGCAATTCCAGGAAGACTGCCGGAGGTTCAAAAGATCATGCCTTTTGTTAGTGCAGGTTCCTGTTGTCTCCGATGCAGGTCTTTTCTCATCCTACCTTCGTAAGTTGTTGCAGACCTGAGGTTCTGGTGCCAGGGGAGCCCCTAAATCCTAGATTTAGGGCCATTTGGGGAGTGGGTATAGGTAGTCAGTGGGCTACTAGCCCAGCGGCTAATCCGAACCCAGAGGTGACCATAACTGGTGGGTTGTGGCACCTTTTGTACCCAGAACCCTCTATTTTGCCACTTTTCAAGATGGCAGTTTTCCTCAGCTGTATAGACCAGGCTGCCCACTCTAGAGGTATGGCTAGCCTACAGGGGGTGTACACCTCATGAAAAACTAATTTTCCCACCTGCCCAGGTGCAAAGGTGCCTGGAGTCAGAGGGCCGGCTTTGTGCTCCACTGGGAGACAGCATGCTTGCATATCAGAGGCAGTGTGCCCTTTCAAGCTTACCGCCTTGATGTGCCACTTCACTAGCCTTCCTGGGGGGTGGTGACCTCCTTCCCATCCAGGCCATTATCCTGATTCCTGGGAGTGTTCATACTACTGCCCAGGGGATTAGAATACTGTCTTGGCGACAGCAGCTGTGAGCTGGCAGCAAGAGTACAGGAAAACTGGGGTAACTCGCTGAGCAAACTCTAAGGTTGTTTTCTGGGTCCATGCCAAATTGCCCTCAACATGAGGTCCATGTCAGTGGTGAGAAGGCACGTTGCTTGATACCAAACATGACCCATTTTGATGGTACCATAATGGAGCTGGCGACCTCAGTATTGCCTGGGTGCCTGCCCATATTATCCTGTGGACTGTTGTTCACTTATAGTAGCCTTTAATGGAAAAGGCCACTATAGGGACATATAAACTTGCACTTATGTATCCATACCTTAAATATAAGGCACCCTGCCTTCTGGGCTCAGGAGGCCATCCTTAGGGGTGACTGACATATATTAAACATAGTACTTTTGGCTGTTCCACACATGGTGTAGGCATAGTTTAGTTCAAGTAGTTTGCACTGCTCCTGCAGTCTGCAATGGCAGGCTGGCTGTCAGTAGTTTTCTTGAGTTACTCAGAGTGGCACGCACAAACAGTGCTTCAGGCCCTGATGACCCCTTTAATACCCATGTCCTGGGTACCACTTGTTCCACATACTAGTAACTTATAAGGGGTTTAAAATACTTGCCAAGTGGAGATGCCAATTCATGTTTTCCAGTATAAGGAGAGAGCACTGGCACAGGGGCCTGGTTAGCAGGCTCCAGTCCACTTGCAGAGTTATAACCAACAGCATCTAAAGCAAAAGGTGTGCGGGTGACCATCCAAAAAGGGGCACTTACCTACAGAAACTTTTTGCTAACATTTCTTCTGAAGACCTGGTGGGAGCCTGAGATCACGATCAAATAGCTTTCCCTACTTGGTCAACAACCACGCTGGGACCCCGCCCTTCAGCATTCTGTCATCATTGGCCTCCAACTCAGATCCAGGTTGCAGCTTGTCTCCCCGATGACAACTTTTTATCCATAAACGTTTTGAAGGCCGAAGGTAACTCTTGGACCTGGACCAACATGGCCCTTGTATCCGAACTATGCTTCATTGTGGTCGGCCTCAAAACTTACTATGGTCTATTGTAGCATAACCAATTAACCGTGGTTATCGATTTGCACATTTTGGCACTATTTTTATTTAAAACTTTGAAAAGATCATGGGCCTCATTACAACCCTGGCGGTCAAAGACCATCATGGCTGTTTTGGCGATTGTACCGCCAACAGGCAGGTGGTACAATCTTGCGAATTACGACCGCCGTGACTGGCGGTCGCACCGCCGTGACTGGCGGTTTACCGCAATGGTTGTCCCAGCGGTTTTAATCCTCCAGGGCAGCGCTGCTTGCAGCGCTGCCCAGGGGATTACGAGTCCCCTTCCCGCCAGCCTTTCCATGGCGGTAGAGATCGCCATGGAAAGGATGGCGGGAAGGGGAGTCGCGGGCCCCTGGGCAGTGCAGGGGCCCCCAGGCATAGCCGCACCCTGCTTTTCACTGTCTGCACAGCAGATAGTGAAAAGCGCAACGGGTGCAGCTGCACCCGTCGCACGGCCGCAACACCGCCGTCTCCATTAGGAGCCGGCTCCCATGTTGCCGCCCACCCGCCGGCCCAGCGGGGATGTCAAAATGGGGCCCGCTGGAGTGCGGTCGTATTGGCGGCTGCTCGGCGGTACAACCTTGGCGTTGTAATGAGGGCCCATATCTCCAGTTCTCCCTAAGGTATTTTTGTGTGCCAAATATACTAATTTTTGTATAACTTGCACCGCCATAGATTTCAAGTGTCTTCAGTGATGCAATATGTGAGGTCATAAGCAGTGCATCATAGCGGTGCAAGTGATACTTTTGTCAGTTAAGCATAACTGCCAAATTTACTCGGCTTTATGATTGTAAAATGGTAGCGTTTTTTCAGTGAATTTCTAAGGTTTTTAGTCCGTAAGTTAAACTCTGACTACCTTCCTCACACATAACTCCACTTTAACATTTTTTTCTTTTAGTAAATTTCTATGTTTTTTTTAACGTAAAGTAATATCTTATTGCAAAATGTTTGCGGCCAACCCCTAAACGTACACATACTTGGCTATACACTGCAAGTTCGGGGGGAAGGATGGCCATATACTGCTGGGGGTGGGTTGTGGTAGGCTGACTTTTTTTTAAAGTTTTTTAATCCACTGCACTTCCACCGTCTGTGGTCCGCATGAGTCCCCCTAAACCGAAAAGACACAAAAAGTATTTTTTTTCTTTGTGATCCCTAGGGCAAGTCCCTGTGGCACCTCACTACATTGGCTAGAGGGTCAGGGTATCCCTACCTTGCCCCTTCCATATCTTTTTCATATTTTTAGGAATCGGGGGCAAAGTCCTTGAGTACTGTAATGACAGCTGCAACTTTTTTTTTTATGTTACGGCTGTCAGTCCCGTGGAATGCGCATGTATAGATAGTAACACAAAGGATTTTCGACCCCTCCCGATCTTGTGCTGAGATCTGATTGGCTGACAACACTTCAACAACAGAAGCCGTTGAAGTGTTGTCAGCCATCTTGGGTCCCAGAAAAAAAGGAAAAAATAAAGAATGGGGTATGAACACCCTGACCCCTTAGCTCTGGTTGTTGGGTCCCCAGGGCTAAAAAGCATTTTTTTTTTTATTTTACGGCCGGAGTTGCGGTGGATCCGTGGATCCGCTATAAAAGAAAAAAGAAAACGAAGCGCGGTCTCCCGCACTTCATTATTATAAAGCTCCTAGATGGGCCAAGTCCCCGAGGCATTTGTTTAAAAATACAGAGTGGGGGGCCTCCCGGCCTTCTCCTACTGCCACAGGGACTGCCATCTCCCTGGGGCGAATCGTAAAATATGCCTCCCCACCGGGGACCACTACCCCCAGGGCAAAAATGCTTGTAATAAGTGGGAGAGGCCCGATGGCCATTAGCAGCCCTTGCCATGCACTGCTAATAACTCCACAAATTACGGCACTCATGACATCTTTGATAACATCATTGATAATGTCAATGCAATATTTGCAGTAAAAGTTTTGATGGAAAAACTGTGCATGGCAAGGGCGCGAGTTATAGTTACCTGAAGTAACTACTCCTAACTGGTGAAATTCTGTAGTATCGTACATTTAACATGTGAGCCCCATTATAATATCCCTTAACCTTTGTTTTTTTAAGTGAATATACATATTCATGCAGAGATCGAAATGGGCAGTATCTATTGAAAGAGACCTGCCCAAGCTGTTCTAATTTTACCAAAGTCGTTCCCATATGACTTGTTAAAAGAAACTGTTCTTTATTGTCGACCTGAGTTGCCTCAGCCTGAACAGTAAGCAGGGGTCCTCCCCCAGAGGGTCTGCTGTCTGAAAGCAATGTAAGTGTGTGCAACTGGTTAATCAGAAAATCTAAAGAATGCTTCAGCGCTAGAATCTTTTGATGCCAAGCCTCCCTGCTCCTATCTCCCACAAAACATGATATCATGCCATTCGATTCATTTCTGAAATTGAAATGCCTTGTGTTGTGTTCTTTACTTTATGAAGTTGTGTTCTGGTTCAATAGGAAGACAGGGGAAAACCTGTATTTTTCTCTGTTGAAGCTTTAGCGTGGGGGGGTCAAACGTATTACTGACTCCACATCTCTGTAGGCTCCAACCACGAAGCAAAAAACACAAACAGTGAAGCAGTGGAGACCAATTCACTATAATGCCATTGCAGAAGTGACATCACACACCTTTTGATGCACTAGGATGACATCACTGGGTCGACACCTTGCCTCAACAGCCCTCTTTTGCTGCCGAGCAGCTAGTTTAAGGACACTGCATGGAAACAACAGAGATAACTCCGATTGTTCAAGCCCTCTTCCCCCCTCTTGCCTCCCTGACCCTGCATCCATTGGAGGAAAGGGTAGTAACACGACAAGAGCAGCAGTTGCTACCCCTAATGGACCTCGGCAGATGCCCCTTCCCACCTGTGCTTTCTTGCCCCCCTCCCTCGGATGGGCGAGGCGCTGAGAGCCTCGGGGGCAGGGTTTACTCTCCTCTCTCTCTCTGGCTCTAGACTCCGCCCCCCTCGCACAGCTGCTCCACCGCCTCCTGGCAGCGCATTCAGCACCGAGAGCGGCGGACAGCTCCCTGCTGGCCAACACCCAGCCTCGGCGGCTGCTCCTCGGCACCACCGGTTGATCCTCGCGCCCTGCTCTTCGAGGGGGAATCTCTGGACCCAGACCAGGCGGGGACTGCGTCGCACCAAGGTAGGAGACACCTCGCCTGGGTTTTTCTTAAGAGTAGGCGGCCCAGTGTAGGGACCCCCCAGCTCGAGCCCAGAGGTGGTGAAGTTCTGTTGTTGGCGCGCGGCTCGTGCGCTGGTCAGCTCCGGGGTGGGCCCCCACGTTCGGTACTGGAGAGGGGGCACTTTGGTGCTGCCTATGAGGTGTTAGGAAAGGAGCTCGTCGTGGAAGGTGAGAGGGGTATTGATGACGCTTTTCATGGGGTGGAGGTTGTGCATTTTGGCATTATGTTTTTTGTGGCCAGGTTGGCAGGGTGAGGGAGGGTCTGAGGTATGTGTTGTTTTTTTGAGGTGATTCGGGAGGAGGAGGGATGGCGTGTGCCTGTATCTGTGTTTATCTCAGTGTGTGAGTTTATGTGTGCACGTCTTTCGTGTGCATTCGTTCATGAGTGCGTTCGGACCCGAGTGTGACTTAGTTGGGTCAGTGGGGGCCGGGGGCAGGTACAATTCTTAGTGACTGTAATTAGTTTAAATTGTAACGGTCTCTTTGCTCATAAGATGTTTTCCTTGTGAGGCGGGGCAAGGTGTGTGAAGCTTTTGTAAAGGGGGAGCGGGGACAATACATTTGTGCCCGTTTAAATAGCGCTCATAGGGATGTAATTATTCAAGCACTAAACGAGTGAGACCAAGGAAGGGGGGAGGCACAGTGCGAGACCCTCTGTCGGTGAAGAAGTGTTGTTTTTAAAGGCCGTGATATAGACATTTGTGGGAGAGGTTGTGCAATGTACATATTCTGTTTTTTTCTTACCAGCAGAAGCTTTGTATTAGGTCATATTTCCAGTGGGGGATGGGAGGGCGTGCAGGAAAGTAAGCTTCGCGTAGGTGTTTTATTTTCCTCTATGGCGCGGGATGTGTGTTCACTGTAGTGGCACAGGCTGTTGGGATGAGGGAGAAGGGCGTATCCTGAATTATACTGATAATGTACTTAGTGCGCATCACACATTGAGGTTAAATGCTGGATTAATATCCTTGCCAGTGTTCCTTTCTTATCAAGGCTGGAAGGATGACAACTCGGGTCTACCCTGGCGGGGTTCAAGCACACAGCCTAACGCCTATACACTGGCCCCTGCCAGGGATTTGTGCCACACTGAGCTACCAGTCTCAGAGGGAAGTAAAGAGCCCCGCGGTTGGTGTCCACCGCCCGTTTGTCTGTGCTCTCTACAAAGTCGAGCATGGAAGGAACACCCCCCACCCCCACCGTCCCCCACCACAACCTTCGCCAATCCCCAAACAACTCCCCCGCCCCACATTGCTGACGTGTTACTCTTGGTGTACCAGGAGTGGGACAGACAGGCAGACTTTGTTATTTGTGCGTCCAAGCAAAGATCTGGCTGTCGTGGACACGCGAATCACCTTTCCCCAGAGCCGTCCTCGTGCGGTTGGTACAAGCTCTCCCACTGTGCCACATGCCCAGAAACTCAGTTTTTACTTCCCCTACCGACTGAAAAAGAAAAAGACGCATTCAATTTCAAAGGTAAAATTAATGCACTGAGCGGAATACAGCTCCCAGGATGCCCCTGCAAATTATATTGCCGTGTGTTTACTACGATGATGTATGTAAACAGCTCTTGTGATGTAAACAAAGATTGTTGTGGTGACATCACATCGTAGAGTGATGCCGTCAACTACCCGTGTGAACTTTTCAGCTGTGCCTAGTTTGATATTATCGCAACAAACAATTTATTTTGTCACCAGAGACTACCATGATGTCATTAGCACCCATCCGTAGTTATTCTAGCGGTAGGGTGACCAGACGTCCCGGATTTCCCCGGACAGTCTCGTTTTTTAGAGGACTGTCCCGGTGTCCCGACGCTTCTCTTCATTTTATGTCTTGGTTTTTGGGACAAAGGTCAGTTTATTAAATAAATGTACCGGTTTTGGGGTCAAAGGTCAGATTATCTAGGGAAATTTAAATTAAAGACGCCTACAAAGTATGAAATAATGAAAGTAATGTATCAGTTACTGTCAGGAAACAGTCCCCTCTCTGCTCCCGGCAGAGAGACAGAGTGGGGAGCAGAGAGAAGTTGGTGGGGGCGGGTTGGGGGTGCAGGGTGGGATGTCAAGCCACAGCTAATTTTATATATGTAGTCTTGTAAATGTCTGTAAATATGTGTATATATATATATATATATATATATATATATATATATATATATATATATATATATATAAACACACACATGTATTGGCACACATTCACAAAGCTACGCAAAAAAATGGGACAGGCCAGATATAAAAGTGAGTGTAAAGTCGTTAGTCCTTCTTTTATGTCTGACCTCTCCCGGTTTTTGCTCCTTAAAATCTGGTCACCCTAGGTATACGATGTATCAAAACCTACTGTGATGGAAATGCTGACGTCTGTGGTATCACAGCGTGATGTGAGGATGCCTAAAACACCTATTGTGATGTCAAGGAAGTATATAGCGATGTCACGAACGCTTAGTCTGACACCACAGCAGCTTGTTTTTATGCAATCAGAGCTTATCGTGATGTCTTTAGTATTTTGCCCATGTCGTCAAAGTATGACATGGTGTAACCAGAGTCTAGTGTGATGGATTCAGAGCAGTGGGAGCCTATGGTGAGCACATTTTCGGATACCATCAGAACCTATTGTGGTGCCATTAAAGGACTATGGTGACGTCATCGACATCAATATTTTCACATTAGTCATTGCCCAGTACCGCAAAAAAAGTCTATGTCCTGCAAGCATAAAATATCCCTGTGTATCAGCCACTGTCTGGACTGCTGCGTCAGTGGAAAGCAGGCACACTCTGTAGGACCTCGTGAATTAACCTTGGGTAATGCATGTGACTTACATTAAAGAACGAAAATCAGACATTAGGACCTTTAAATAATTATATTAATAAACCACTCAATTAAAAGAGCAACCACATCGGGTTTTAATGACAGAAGCAGGGCACATGCCTGTCCTTAACTGCTTTGTCCAAACTGCTGTCAATGTCTGCACTGCGCAGTCAGGCTTAACTTAGAAGACAATGTGTAAAGTATTTGCGCAATAAATCATGCAATAACACAGTAAGAACAGCACAAAAAGACACCACACATGTTTAGAAAAATATAAGATATTTATCTAGGTGAATTAAGGTCAAAACCTTGATAAGTACAAGTTGAAATATCACTTTTGCAATGATAAGAAGAGTCTTAAGTCTTTAAAAAGCAACAAATGTCTCTTGCAAGAACAAAGTACCTGGTTGTGTCAAAATTACATGCAAGGAGACCGCAGAGGAGGATATGCGGGGAAAATGAAGGGTATGCGTCAGATTTCCGGGCGCACACAGACGATGCATCGATTCTTTTCCACGGGGCAAGGACTTTGCGGCGAATTCTGGCATGCAGGCTTGAATCCTCTTTGCGATGCGGTGTCTTCTGATGCCCAGGTGATGATGCATGGAAGTTCTGGGCGTGCGGGACGAAGTCACAGGTGCTGCGTCGATCCAGTGGGCTATGTGTCAGAGTTTCTATCGCACAGCAGGCGCTGCGTCGATTCCTGCTGTAGGAAGTCGGGCTGCATCATTCCGGCTCGGCGATGCCTCGATCCGGTGGGCTGTTGTAGTGAGGAAATCCAAACTTCATTGTGGGTGTCAAGAATTAGTTTAATAATATAACAAACCCACGACACAGAGCGGCACGGAAGGCTAGACTTGTCCAGTCAGCAGCTCGAAGCAAACTGCCTTCCATGACAACCCCAACATTCCAGAACGCAACTATGTAATGGAATGAAACCATTTTAAAGAAACACAGATACATCTACTAACATACTACAACATACTGCACATCTTCCTTTTTTAAAAAATAAAGTGAAAGAAACCCTATTAGCTTGGTTACACACTGCATAAAATTATAATGACAACAAATCGTTTTTTTTTTTTTAAATGCAAAAAAAACCGAAGAAACATACTAGGTCAGATCATAACACGACAATTTTGAAGGCAACACAATTGGTCTCTGGAAATGTGAATGTCTGATACTTTTTGTAGCCTCCATAGTAGTAGGAACACTTATTATTGATTCCTTTTGTGAACTAACACAATCATTACTCAAAATACTCTTCTCCTTCAAATCTGACAAGGAAATATTTACATCCGTGCTCAACATAGAATCATCCTCGTCTAAAATCTTTGAATAAGTATCTAAATAAATCTTTACTTGCTGAGTGGTAATTGGTATAACTCTGTTTTTGTTCCACCACCCCTTACCTGAAAGTAACACAGCACTCTTCCCAACTTTCAAGACTTTGGTAGGCTTAACAAATTTTGATTCTCCTTTCAAAACCCTAATAGTTTTTTTAATAACACCCATCCACCTTCTTGGAAATCAAGTTCCCTCACATGTTTAGTCTTGTCAAAGTATAATTTTTGTGTCAACTGCTTATCTCCAACTCTTTTATTGATAAATTCTCTAGATACAAATTCACCTTCCTGCCCCTTACACAACCAATTAGGAACAAATTCTACATTTGGCTTGTGACCTCTGAGTAACAAAAAAGGTGAGACATTAGTAGTCGTGTGTTGTGTGGTATGATAAGCCGACACTTTCTCTTTCAAATAATTTATGACATCAATACCTGAAGATAACACAGTCTGAATTCCCTCCTTCAAAAAACGATTTGCCCTCTCCACAAGTCCATTAGCCACAGGACTATATAGAGCTACTTGAAAATGTTTAATACCATGCAAGCATAGAAATTGTTGCATGTCTTTAGAAATGAAATGTGAACCGTTGTCAGTGACCAGTTCTTTTGGCGCACCTTCCACACAAAAAACTCTTTTTAGAAAACTAATCATATTTCTAGAATGTGTTGAATCTACAAAATCAAAATAAATCCATTTTGTGAAATAATCGATTAGAACCAACAGATACTGACTTCCACGAGGCATCAATTGAAAAGGTCCTGAGAAATCCATAGCAACTTTTTGCCAAGGACCCACAGGTAGTTCAACAGGTGCGAATGGACTTTCCCTAATCACCCAAAGTTTATCTGACACCACACACTGGGGACAAAGATCAACAAAAGTTCTAACTTCTGAATCCATCTTAGGCCACCAATAAAACTGTCTCAACCTCTTACAAGTGGCTGAAACGCCTAGATGACCGGAATGTGCGGTTTCCACAATCTTGGACCTAATGCTTCTTGGAGGAACAAACAGTCCTCCTCTCAAACAAATATTCCCTTCACAAGTTAATTCAGACGCCACCTGCTGAAAACTCTGCAACTCACCATCTCCCTGGCCACCCTTCTCTTATATATTTCAACACTTTTCCTAACACAATATCACCCTCCATGGCTTTCTCCCAATCATTTTCTGAAAGCTGCCCATCAGTACCTTGTAAAGCATCCACCACTCCAACCACACATTCAGTATCATCCTCATCTGAGACATGTTCCAAATTCACGGGCAAATGTGACAAACAGTCCGCCCTAAAATTTCTCCCTCCTTGAACATATTTTATACGCATGTCAATTTCTTGCAACTTAGCTAAAATATGAAATAAGCGAGCAGAAGCCTTACCAAGACCATTGCCTGAAAGTAAGGACACAAACGGTTTGTGATCACACATACACTTTAAGTTTCTGTACCGCCCAAACACAAGCTAGAGCTTCCCGCCCAATGGTGCTATCATTTTTCTCTGCATTTGATAGTGTTCTAGATGCAAAGGCAACAGTCGACTCACAACCATCAACAAACTGTCCTAAAACCACTCCCATACCTTTGAGACTAGCATCAACAGTGAGAAAACACTTTACTTTTAGGATAAAATGGTTTCAAAGCTGGAGCACTAGTTATTAACTCTTTAACTTTCTCAAATGCATTGTCAACATCCGGAGACCAAACAAATTTCACACTTTTACACAACAACTCCCTTAAGGGCTGAACAATAATGGCATAACATGGCACAAAACAAGCGTAGTATTCGTAAAGACCAAGAAAAGACTTAAGAGTATCCTTATCAGTTGGTGCTGGTGCTTTTTCAATGGCTTCTAAATTACCACACTTAGGTTTGATGCCACTTTCAGAAATCAGATGTCCAAGATACTCCACCTCCTTAACCAAAATTTTACATTTCTCCGGTCTTACTGTCATGCCCCTCTCTTTCAACACACTAAAAACTCTTTCTAATTGAGGTATGTGTTTCTGTCTCTCTTTGGTGAAGATCAAAATATCATCTTGGAAGGCTTGTAATCAATCCAAGTCACCAAACAAATGATCCATCAACCTTTGGGAAACACTAGCAGCTGATGCAAGCCCAAATGGCAACCTTAAATATTTGTAGGCTCCAAATGGTGTCACAAATGTGGTAAAATCCTGTGAACACTCATCTAAGGGAATCTGATGAGACGCGGAATACAAGTCAATCAAACAAAAATATTTTGCTCCACTAATGTTCTCTAACATGTCCTGAATATGTGGAAGAGGATGACAATCCACAACTAAATTCTTATTGAGTGACCTCAAGTTAACACACAACCTCAATTCACCAGATCTCTTCTTTGCAATCACAATGGGAGAAACCCACTCTGAGGCCCCAGCTTGTTGTACTACACCTTCTTTACACAGACTGTCCAAAAGTGTTATCAAATACGAACCAAGACTTAACGGAACTGGTCGAACTTTGTGTGCAACAGGACATGCATTTGACTTCAATTTGATATGATGTTCAAAACCTCTTAAATACTTCTGGAAACATATTCATTATGTGTCCCAATATATCTCCATCATCCACAATAGGCTTAGAGGAAAATCGCCTAATGCCACTGGTTCATCATGACCTGGTCTTAATATCAAACCTCGCCTTGCCAGATCCTTCCAGCCCACAATATCTCATCCTCTGACAGCAACATACATTTTAGTTGAGATTGACCTACCTAAACATTCTAGGTCATCCACAAAAAAACCAACATCTCAATATCAAACTCCCCAAAAGCTTTAGGATTGATGTCTGTGCACTCTAATTTAGTATGATGTGGCCACATTCTCAAGAAAGTATGATCTGCTAAAAGGGTAACCGGTGCACCAGAATAAGCCATGACTAAAATAGGCCTGTTATCTATAACAGCTTGCACAAGAGGACCTTTGACCTTGAACATATTCCTATCATTGTCAACTGTTAATAGCACATTCTTAAACTTCTGTACACAAACATCCTCATCACTCATATCTACACTGCTAATTTTAATTTTGTTGTTGACACTTTTGAATGACTCTTTTCCCCCTCTGCACATTGCCTTAAAGTGTCCCATGTTCCTGCAAACATTAAACCTTTTATTAATGGATGGACAAAACATTGAGTTACTAAAATGTGTCTGAGCGGAAACATACACTTTGGTTCCCCCCTTTCTGTTTCCACTTTGTGTTCAAGGCACAAACAACTTTTTCATCTACTGAGGCAATAGAAGTATCTCTCTCACAACTTGCTAAAGCTTTTGATGAAAGAATTGAACGTTCAATACTCTTTGCAACATTAATAACTTCAGAAAGAGTAGTATTTCGACAAGTCAACAACCCTTCTTGAATTAAAAAAAAAACAATTGAAGACAAACTGATCATGGATATAAATGTCCACATTGTGTTCAAATTCACATGTTGAAGCAACACATGAAGATCAGCAATATATTCCTCTACTGTCTCATCACTTCCTTGTCTCCTTCTAGTGAAATTGTGTCTCTCCAAAAGTACACTAGTCTCTTCAGAGTATTGCTTTTGCATTCTCTCTTTAGCTTCCTCATAAACATCCCACCTGGCACCCTCTGTGACAGGTGCGGGAACAATAGGTAAATTGTCAAAAACTTTTTGGCCAGCCACGTCCAAATGGTTGAACACTAATGCAGCTTTACGATCAGACTCACATCTAGCTGCTCCAATAGCAACTAAATAACTTAAAAAAATGCACAACCACTGTCTCCATTTAATCATGGGCTTTCCTGGACACTGTAAGAATGGAGGTGGGTGAATCACATTGTTGTTGACTGCCATATTCTGAGCCTTAAAAACAATGATATCTTCTTCCTCACTTCACTATTTATAAACATTTTTTAAAAAATCAAACAAGTACACAATTGTCAACTAAAGTGTTAAAACTGCAAAGTTCAGGTGGGTACACAACAACAAATTTAAGCATGTGACACTCCCATGGCACTAAAACGTTCCAGTTATCAACGTCGTTTACAAAATGACTCCTAACAGTCAATAGTTACACAATTGAAGAAGCCTCTCAGTGAGCTGTAGTACTTCACTCACCAACGTTGGCTCCCACTGCAACAAGTAAGGAATGTTAGCCTATGAAAGGAGCAGGCCTCACAGCAGTGGAAAACACATTTAGGAGTTTTCCACTACCAGGTCATATAAAACACACAGATACATGTCATGCCTTTTGTCTACACAGCACCCTGCCCTATGGGTTACCTACGGCCCACCTTAGGGGTGACTTATGTGTAGAAAAAGGGGAATTTAAGGCTTGGCAAGTAGTACTGCCACTTCTACTTTTAGGAGTAGAAGTGGCATTGGAACTGCACACACATGCCTTCCAATGGCAGGCAGGGACATGGTTAAGGGGCTACTTATGTGAGTGGCACAATCAGTGCTGCAGGCCCACTATTAGCATTTCATTTACAGGCCCCTGGGCACATACAGTGCACTTTACTAGGGACTTACAAGTAAATTAAATATGCCGATTGGGTATGAGCCAATGTTACCATGTTTTAAGGGAGAGAGCATATGCACTTTAGCACTGTTTAGAAGTGGTAAAGTGCACAGAGTCCTAAAACCAGGAAAAACAGTGTCAACAAGTGGAGGGAGGCAGGCAAAGAGTTAGGGGTGACCACCCTAAGGCTGTCAGGTCTAACAGTTGGTTAAAAAAACACTGCACACATTCCTGATTTGAGGACCATGGAATATAAGCTTATGGCCATGCTTACAACCCTGGTATGAGTTAATACACCTTTAGGTGGGTCACCCCTGCATTCTACATTATTCAACAACCTGCAATCTCTCAAATTCATTAGCAAAGTTCTGGAAATATTTATCCACACCCTTTAAACATTCTTATTACATAGAATTTGTCTATAGTAATGTATCAGAAATATTTAACATGGGCATGTGCCCAGACATCCCCTGGTGGCTAATATTTTTTTCAACAGAAATTTTGGCTTTCCTCACGGATTTTGTGCAACCGACTTTGGCTTCAAGCCACAACTTACTTTGAAACATACCTCTGCAACCCACATCAGGTGCACTCACCTTTTACCTTGTTTAACATTGAGTACAACTTGCAACTCAAACTTACTGATTTGTAAACATTGCACCTTATAACTTTCAACATACACACTTGCATCCAGAGTTTACGCTGTTTCATTCTTTGCTTCCATATATGTACACACATAACTCTATGCATTATAGGATTATTGCCCTTTCAATAACTTTAGTTTTTTTAAATTATGGTACAGTTTGGAGTCATGTGAATAGCACTATTATGGATGATCTAATTTGAGATGTCATCAGTAATGTCATCAATTATGTCATTTAATGTACTTAACATGTGAATGACGTTATATGTGAGATCATAAGAAGTTAATGATGGGGTAGCAAGTTGGAGTTACTTCACTAAACTTTAATTCACAGATACTAGTGTTTACTTGCTTTTTGTGTTAGTTCTTACTTCATTTCAATTCCTTATTATAACATAACTTTAACCATTATGTTTTGTCAGTGAATTTCTGGGGTTGTTTTTAACATAAACTAAGATATAATTGCCATATCTAACTATAATATCACTTCAGTCTTTGTTTTTTCAGTGAATTTCTGTGTTTTTTTATCATATTTAAAGTTGTGCATATGCCCACCCTCCTTGGGCAACCTGTGCACAACTCCTTGTGTGGACACCCAACCAACCACTGTGGTTGGCCTTCAGCCATGGCTATCGTTAGTTTGGCCAGGCACCCACCTTAGTACTGACAGCCAACCCCCAGTCACATGGCCCACGGTCTGCACAATGGAGTCTTGCAACTTATTCTCCATGTTGCAGTAGCCAAACAGGATGCGCCCATCCAATTTGAATGGGTCAATCAGAGCAAATCAGGACATCAATGCTTCAGATATCTCCAAATTTTTACCAGTGTTAACCCATTCATGCCCACCTGAGCACTTAAACAAAAAAAGAATTCAAGAAAACTGGTAAACAGCTTTACCCTAAATAACAAAAAGCACACCTTTTGAAGCCATGTTTAATGTAATTCCATTCAGCCACTTTTTATTTATTACCATTATTGCTCAACTTGTCAACGTGAAACAGGGGACTTGCTGTGAGGTGCAGTCCATTTGCTTAATTTCTGAACAAGCGCTAAATCATCTACCTGTTTTTTGCCTCTGTCCACCATCTTTGTGCTCTACGACATAGCGCCACTTAAAGGAAAATCCACAACCTATAGATTCCACTGACAACACATGTGTCAGGTGGAAGGCTGCAGTAAGCCCCATACTCTCACCTCCATAGAGCACCTCATATCTCAATCAGGATACAGTGCCTAGAAGCCAAGAAGTTAGAAACTGCTAGACAATACAAAATCTAACTAACATAATGTTGAGACACTACATGTGCAATAAAAGTTGATCAATAGTGAGACAACATGAACACCTCATTCACACTGGCACCCCATACACCAGTGCAGAAGAGAGCAAACTATGATATGTGTTATGATATGGGGTGAAATGTGGAGCATTGTAATACAGTTTCTGTAAGTCAGCAGCAATAGCAGTAGTGTAGTAAGGGTACAAGGAGCTCTAATGCATAGAAAGAGAAAGGGCACCCTGGGCTTACACTGTTGTTTAGGAAAACACAGGCAAATTTGGAGTTAATATTATTGTAATAGGCCTGGTACTACTGCACGTGTTGCCCTAATGATAGTTACGTCCATGCTAGGAAGGTGGCAGATGAGCAATAGAATGTGAGCTGTTGGGTTTCCAATACATATAACATGTACATTTATTGTCATGCAAGTTATATTCATCCTGCAGGTTTTTGGCTGGACAGCAATGTCTTGCATTGGAGAGACATACAATGAATTGATGGATGCACAGGTATATGAACTGCCAACTAGATCATCAGAGAGGAGAAGTACTTGACGGATGGACAGACAGAGTGGTGCTGGAACACTTTCCAGAGTGGGGGGCTTCCATCAATGTTATATCACTGAAGTCATAGGGATTATGAGAGATCCAAGCTTCAAGCGAAGAAAAAGTGTAGCACGTGAGCAATGCCTATTCAGAAGGAGAGTGGTAGGGGTGTAATTTGTAGCTGCTAGTCCATTTTGGAGCACAGTTTTGCAAATATATTAGTAAAGCATGGTGTGGTAGTGCTCTGTCATCTACAGACATTACATGTTCCATTGAAATGGCCACGAAATTCGTACTGCCATGCAGTTTTAATAATAAAACTAAACAGCATACAAATAATCGGGTTTCCGCAAATATTTATAATTTGTCCTTCACCAAGTAAAGTGTCTTGTTTAGTTTCGATCCTCTTAACATCTCTCCTATCACACTTCAGAATTACAAAACATGCTTCATTTACGTTTTCCTAACTGCTGATCTATTTTGAAATATTTGTACACTTCATTTACTGGTGTTAAAAAAACGGATATAGTGAGTGCAGCCTTTTCTTTCACACTTCCTGTACCCCAGCAATGGTTGCAGATAGTTCACTTTATAAAATCCTCTAGCTTTGGATCCTCTAACTTTGCAGTCAGAGAAAGAAAATTACATTCCAATCTTCATGTTAAAAAAGTAAAAAGTTTCAGAAGACATAGCCTGGCTTTTCACCTCACAGCAAATGTGACTAGATATAAACAAAAGTTAAAGGCATCTTTTTGGTTCGGAAGAATTGCTCATTTAATTATTAATATTATTTTTTTGGACAAAGAGATTGTTGACCACTCTGAGTGCCAGAATATGATAAATGCATTATTGAATGGATTGACAGATGGACAGAGGTGTTTCTCAATATGTGGTCTGATAGATGAGTGGGTGATGGATGGATAGAGTGTCTAACTACTGCATGGCTGGAGTGGCAGATCAAATGCTCAGATAGCTGAATAAACGAATGGCTGACTAGCTGTATTCAGTAATCAGGGGATAAACCATTTTATTATGTATTTAATCTTGACGGTCCTTGGAAGAGAAGAGCTGCACATAATAGCAAGCTGTGGCATCAAAAGTGCAATACAGATTGGGTTTCAACACATCGAATGGTGGGTTGTGGCAGCAATTGGATAATGTGGACACTAAGGTGGGCAAACCATATGACACAGCAAGACTAAACAAAATAGAACAAAACCTACAAATCACAAAAGCATTTTTACAGCATTTGCTTTCTGATTGGCAGGCAGGAGTCAAGGGGACAAGTGGCGCCACAGTAATGGGAGATAGATTTTCGAGGGGGAGATGAAAAAGTGACAGGACTTTGAGCTTTCAGAGCCCACTTAAGATGACTAAGTACCTCTGAACTAATTAGAAAGTGCTCTCTAGAACATATAAGGTCTGAAAAGTGATGGATAGAAATAGCATATGGAAGTTGGCTGAAAGGAAAAGGCAAGGATTGTACTCTGGAACATTGAGCACACTAATATCGTGGACAAAATATCGAAAAGTAAGTGCACATGAGGTACAGATTAACAATGCTTAACCCCACATCTATATACCTTGAAAATATACATATCATCGAAGTATATAGATGTGGATTTAGGTATATATAATCTATACATAGTTATGGCTCAATATTTCGGTCACCATATTCTGTCTACAATATTAGTGGGTCCCACAATATTCTGTAGTCTATATTTAGGACCCGTACCTCAGGCGAGCATTGTGCAATGCTGTTAGGCTGGGTAGGCAGCCAGAAGCAGCTCTGTGGACGCCTTTGAACATAATAGGTCGAGATACTTTTCTGCTTTGCTGCGAGTTTGTGTTACTTTTGTAATGCAAAGTCAACACAGAATGTTATGCTGGTGTTTACTGTCCAACCCAAATCAGGATTTACATTGGACAGTTTCCCAAAGTAACACAGTTGCAATATGCGCTGCTTTGCATTTTTTTGCATCAAAGGAGCATTCCATGTGTGGTACATGAGCACTGCCAAGCAACCACCCCTGGGATTTGACCCAAAATCCTGTCTGCAAACATCTGTAGACCTGGATTTACGCAAAAATCCTATGCCTCCCTGAAACAATAAACCACAACAGGAAAAACTCATAAACCCAGTTGAGACCTGGGTGAACTTTGGTAACATACTACAATGTCTCAACCGGTATTAATGACACACTTACTTTAAATGAAGTAATGAGATAGGAAGCACCATGAATTACTGTGGTTATATTTCAAGAGATGAGCAAAGGAAATTTAAAGGCAGCATCAATATTACTTAACAAATGTGCAGTAAACAGTGAACAAATTTTGACTGTGAAAAAAAGTGAAAATGGTGCATGTGAAGCACATGAAATAAGTGCAAATAACAGCGAATGGACAATGATTGTAGCTGATATTAAACGTGGAGTAGCAATAAACAGCTTTTACAAAATCATGTTTTAAGCCAGATGCCATGAGTTTTCTGATTTTTGTCAACGGCGTTTCTACCTTCATGATTTCAGGTCATCGTCAGGACAGAAATGCACATACATGATTGTAGGAAGCTGGCCTGGTGTGTTGTGGGTACCTGAGGTACTTACACCATATTCCAGGTATCCCCTCTTAGTGAAGTGTAGGTAGTGTCTAGAAGCCAGGCTCTCTAGAGGTAGCTGTGGATGAGCAGCCACAGCTTAGCTAGGAGACATGCAAAGCTCATGCAATACTACTGTAGTCACACAGCACTTACACACATGAAAGAAAACACTCAGTTATACAAACATTAAGGTACTTTATTTTTGAAACACAATACCACAAAATACTAGAAGGGCAACCCTCCAATGGGAGGTAAGTAATACATTAGTAATCAGAAATACTAAAAAAAATGGAATGCGAGCACAGGACCCCCACCTAGGTAAGTGGAATGTGTAGAGAGGAGTATTAGAAAACCACAGAGGTAAGTGACACAGTAACCCCCCACCGACCAGGAAAACAGGAGTAAATCACTGGAATTTCCTCAAACCACCCAAAAGGAGGAAAAAGAAGAAAAGAAGACACCCAGACAAGACTGCAAGAAACCAGTGGTGGATTTCTGAAGAAGGAGACCTGTGGAGAGAGGGGACCAAGTCCAAGAGTCACAGTGGAGTCCAGGAGGCGTAGGAGCTGCTACACACCCAGCTGTATTTGCAGGAGATGGTTGACGGTGATGAAGAACAGGTCAGCACTGCAACCCTGGAGCCGGAGAAGAGTTCCTGATGGATGTAGAAGATGTCATACACTAGAGTGAAGATTGCAGATGGGTGTCGGTGCAAGAATTCCACCAACAAGCCTTGGCAAAGCCAAACTCACGGTTAGTCGAAAAGTGGTGTGCAGGGGACCAGCAAGGCCCAGGAGGACTCAACCCAGGAGGGGGAGTCACAGGGGACCCTCGGCGTCGCAGAGAGTCCACAGGAACAGAGGCAGCACCCACAGGAGTCCCACAGGATAAGGACACAGACGTCGTAGAAGGAGCCGAAGCACTACAGGAAGGGATCCCGCGTCACAGGAGAACCACACAGAGGGCTGTGTGTTGCAGGAAGGAGTGCTGGGGACTGGAGCTACTTGGAGCCTGAAGATCCCATGGAGGAGATGCAAACAAGCCTTGGCAGCTGCATGAGACGTGATGCACGGGGGTACTGTCCTGCGTTGGAAGGCAAGGGCTTACCTCCACCAAAGTTGGGCAGCTGGCAGAGAGGACCAAGAGGACCACTCCAAACCACCACCCGTGATGCAGGATCCACGCAGCTCAGGATGAGAGGAGATCCACACAGCCGGTCGTCACTGCAGCAGGTGCCTGCAGATGCAGGGGAGTGACTCTTTCACTCCAAGAGAGATTCCTTCTTCTTCTTCTGCAGGCTGAAGAGTTGCTGTCTTCTGAGGATGCACGGCCGGGGAAATGTTGCAAAGCTGGCAGGAATCATGGAAACAAAGTTGCAGAAGAGTTTTCTTCATTTATTGCAGTGTTGTCGGTTCCTGGAGGTTCCAGTTGTAGTTCCAGTGGCCAGAAGTTGAAGTGGAGGTTGCAGAGGAATCCTGCTGGAGTCTTGCAAGCCAAATCTTAGGACCCACCCAAGAAAGAGATCTTAAATAGCCCTGAAAGGGGGCTCTGATGTCCCCTGCCTGGCCTTGCCACTCAGATGCTCCCAGATGTCCCTGACAACCTTGGAAACAAGATGGCAGAGCCCAGGGATCCTCTGGAGGAGCTCTGAGCACCACCCCTGGGATGGTGATGGACAGGGGAGTGGTCACTCCCCTTTCCAATGTCCAGTTTCGCATCAGAGCAGGCACTTGGATCCCTGAACCGGTGTGGACTGGTTTATGCACAGAGGGCACCAAATGCATATCAGTGGCTTGGGAAGGCTACCCCTCCCAAGCCAGTCACACCTATTTCCAAAGAGAGAGGTGTTACCTTCCTCTCCCAAAGGAAAGCCTTTGTTCTGCCTTCCTGGGCTAGATCAGATCAAGCAGGAGGAGGGCACAAACCTGTCCGAGGGGTGGTAGCAGTTTGGGCTGCCCGGAAAACCCTGTAAGACTGGTGGTAGTAATGCTGGGGGTCTTTTAAGGAGCCACCATAGTGCATGGAATCATACTTCCAATACTTGCAACAGCATTGGGGTATGATTCCAACATGTTTGATACCAAACATGTCCAGGTTCGGAGTTACCATTATGTAGCTGGACATAGGTAGTGACCTATGTCCAGTACATGGGTAAAATGGTGTCCCGACACTCACAAAGTCCAGGAAAATGGGCCTGGAGTTTGTGGGGCCCCTCTGCTAGTGCAAGGGTGCCCTCACACTCAGGTATCCGCACCTTGCCCTCTAGGCTGAGAGGCCCTACCATTGGGGTGACTTATAGTGACCTGGTGCAGTGACCTGTAGTGAAAATGACTGCCTGCACCTGTTTTGCACAGACTGCAATGGCAGGCCTGCAGAACCCTTTGCATGGGCTCCCTATGAGTGGCAGAATAACTGCTTCAGCCCATCAGGATCCCCTGTGCCCCAATGTGCTGGATACCTAGGTACCATATACTAGGGATTTACATAGGGGGACCAGTGTGCTAGTTTTGGGAAGAAAAAGGTTCAGTTATCATTCATTCATTACTTTACTTTATTCGGTGCAAAAAGACCATAAAAGACATCAAATAAATAAAACATACGAATTTCTCAATCATAAAAAATTTCTAAAAAACGTTATTAATACATTTTCCGAACACCATAAGCAGCATATATAAAATTTAACACAGCCTGAATTATGTCCATATTTCACCAATAATGTAAGTGGGAATAAGCAACCTGGCTAGTTCTAATACTGTTGGACAGAAATAACGGACGTAAAAACCTTTTTCTTGGAACAGCATATAAAGTGCAAAAAAGCATAAAATGTAATGTACTCTGAGATGTCTTTCCATCGCAACAACAAGGAGGAAGGTTCTTGAACCAGGTTCCACATACTGGAAATGCTACCAGATAGTGTAAAGTATTTAAACGTAGCTTCGTGAGTAAAAACCTTTCTCGCTCGGATTAATAATGGTCAAATACAACTTTGGTTGAAGTTGTTGTGTCTCATGCCTCATCCATAGTCTCATTACACCAGAGGCTGACTCCATGGCCTGATTTTGCTGCCAGAATATGTCTTTAACCTTCTTTATGTCCTGTCTTGTTAGAGTATTTGGTTTGAGGAAAAATTCTCCTAATCCTAATGATAGGAGAGAGAGATAAACATATCTAAGCCAGGGTATATTTAGAAACCGTGACAAGAGGAGACAATCCTGTATCACCTTTCTACATAAAAACGCTTCAGGCTTAGTCCAGATTTTTACCCACAATATGAGAGGTTGAAGTTGTATATAGCTAGATATGTATCTCAAACCTACTTCTTTATGACAGAACATTACTGGTGTAGATTGAGGGACTGCTAATAACCTTCTTGAAAAATATTTTCTATAATCTGAAGTCCTGTACATTCTGCATGCCCCCAAACCCCAGCTCCAAATGTCCCAATAGAGAGACACTTAGAGGAGAAGACAGTCATAATTTCCTTAACAGGTTTATGTCGGAGTCTTCTTGCGAACCTAAAAACAGCTTCAATGGCTTTTTGGAATTGTATTGAACGTATATTAACTAAAAATTTCCAATTAAAATCTACATCAATGGGGACCCCCCAGATACGTAAAATGTGGGACCTTAAGTATCTCATGCCCATCTAAAACAAATGTTTTCATTTTTGCTAATTTGGGTCCGGTCTTCATCACAAATGACTTAGTTCTGTTAATTTTAAGACCGAGGTTCCCCATAAAAATATTAAAAGCATTTAATAAAATCTAGAGGCCATTTGCTGTCCTTGAAATGAGTACTGCATCGTCCGCATACAAGAGTACAGGGATTGGAGAATTATTGATGACTGGGGAATCCTTCCCTGATTCACAAAGACATTTCTCTAACCCATTTATATACAAGAGAAAGGGGGCAAGAACACATCACTGTCTAACCCCCTTTAATGAGGGAAATTTCTCTGTCAAACATCCCTCTTGGGAATAACGGACTTGAGCCTCTGTGCAGGCATGAAGTTTACTAAGTAATATAACTATATCTTTATCCATGCCCATACCCAGCAATACCCTCCATAATTTCTCCCTGTTCTCTGTGTCAAAGGCACAGGACAGATCCATGAATGCTAGATGTATACAACCCCTTTTGGCTTTTGGTATATTTCTGGACTATAAGAGTCAGGTTAAGAGTTTGTTCTACTGTGCCCACCCCTGGGCGAAAGCCAAATTGTATTTCTGAAAGGGAGTGAGATTCAGTCGCCCATTCTTCTAGCTTATTTAAGATCACTCGACCTAAATTTTAACTGAACTATCCAATAAAGAAATTGGGCGATAGCACAAGGGATCTGCCATATCTCCCTTCTTAAAAATCGGGACGATGATCGCTTCTTTCCAAGAATCTACTAGAGGGCCTACCACGGCCGATCTCAGGACATTGGTAAGCAGTGGTCCCCAGAAATCTGGAAGTGCTTTATATAAATCGGCAGGGATTCTGTCTGGGCCAGGGGCTTTCTCAGAGGGGCTGTCTTGAATGGCTTGTTTAACATCATCCACACTTATAATATTGCTAAAAGCCAGACTTAGCTGATCATTTCCTGCAAGCTTCAGACAATTTAACATTTCTGATTGAACATTTGTCTCTATGGCGAAAGTTTTTTTAAAATAGTCCACCCAAATCTTGGCTGGAATAACAGTGTCCATGGGCGTCTCATGTTTATCATTCAGCAATGAAGAGTTAACCACACGCCAAAATGCAGTTGTGTCTTTGATTTTGCTTGCAACCATCAGTTCCTCCCACGCAGATTCACTTAGTTCGACTTTCCTTTTGGAAAGAGCTTCTTTATAGTTTTTCCTAGCAATCTTAATTGCTTCTCAATCTTTGGGAGATGCATTGATTGTTTCTTTTAGCTTGCTTAAGGATGTGGTACATGCGTGGTTAAAACATCTTGAGCCATGGACTTTATTAGCACGTGAGGGCTGTAATTTCTCCACCATATATTTTGTCAGAGAGGAGAATGCACGGATAATTTCATGGGGGGCCCTATCTTCATCCCGGGATGTCATAACATCTGACCATTTATTCAGAAATAGATCTTTTAAAAAAGTATTACTATTTATCTTTCCCCATTTGATTGTGAGTCCTTTTTGGGATGAGAGCTTCATAGCAGGGTGTTGCTTCCCTCTTCTTGAATCGCTCGTCAGATCAAAGTTAATCATGATAGATAGGGGGTTATGGTCACTAATACAGGTCGGGGTCACCCTGAATTGTCCTGCAATAGAGGATAGTTCTCTAGAGTAAATAATATAGTCAATAGTAGTATGAGTATTCCCCCTTACAAATGTTGGTATCCCTCTAATGACTGGTGTGGGAAAAAAAAGAGAATTTACTGTTATAAGAGAGTTAAGGGCATTCCCATATGGGGAGTGTTTAAAATGTTGAATGGGATTGTCATTTTCGTCCAAAAGTCCGCAGCAGTCCATGGCATTAACCCAAGCAGCGCTGCCCTGGGGATTATGACCCCCTTACCGCCAGCCTGTTTCTGGCGGTTTGCACCGCCAGGAAGAGGCTGGCGGTAAGGGGTGTCCTGGGGCCCCTGGCCTGGGGCCACTGGCATGGGCAGTGCAGGGGCCCCCTAACAGGGCCCCAGCCAGCTTTTCACTGTCTGCATAGCAGTCAGTGAAAAGCGCGACGGGTGCAACTGCACCCGTCGCACGGCCGCAACACCGCCGGCTCCATTAGGAGCCGGCTCCTGTGTTGCGGCCTCATTCCCGCTGGGACGGCGGGCGCAAACTTGGTTTGCGCCCGCCAGCCCAGCGGGAATGTTGGAATGGGGGCCGTGTGAGTGCGGCCGCATGGCGGTTTCCACCTGGCGGGCGGCGGTAGCCGCCCGCAAAGGTCGGAATGACCCCCTATGTGTGGTATAACCATTAATATGCGGGGATTCTGTAAGCCAGGTCTCTTGGCAGCAGATGAAGAGATTTTCCGTCACTAATTTTATCCAGTCAGGGTTTCCAATTTTTGATTTTAAACCTGCAACATTCCAGGAAATAGTCCCTAGGGCTGTCATACCCTGTGTATCATATATGTCGGGGGCTCCTTTAGATTCTGAGGGGGACTGTGGAAGTACATTTGTCTCCAGGGGGTTTTGCAAAGAAGGCTCAATTACTAATGGTCAATCTAACTGCTCTAGTGAGGTCAGAGGCTCATACCTGTTAGACAATGTCAAGACAGTGTCAGGGGGGTTAGAGGGACCAGGGTTGCTGGGATTCTGATTCCCAGAACGGGTTGGATCAGGATAACGTGGATTTGATGTCGGGGAGATAAACTTAGTCAAACGTTGTACTCTTATAGGCCCTACAGATGGTCTCATAGTCGAAAGATGGTGGTACAAAGCATTGACAGTCCAGGGGCTCCTAAAGTTTATTATAATACAATCCCCAGGCGATGTTTTAGGGGATGAGCCAACCCAAGGTACCCTTCTTACAGTTAGAATGTCCCTATGGAAATCTACCCGCCCTCCCGTATGTTTTCCTACCCAATGAGTCACTTTATTTAACAGTGACACATGGGACTCGGGGTGAGTATTTTCCAATATAGGGACATTTTCCATGATTAAAATATAAGGGGCACATGCCAACGGAATCCTCGGGCAGGCTACTTGAGTTCTTGTAATCTCATGACCCACTAAGCCTTCCCGTTTGGTTGTACCCCACTGAGACTGTAGGTTTATAGAATCCTGGAATACCTCTACGTTCAGGGGTTTTTGGGTTGGGTTCTGGGCAGGAGTCAATCTAAAGTTTCGATGCTGATGAATGGGCGGAGCTGGTAAACATTCAGGGATGGAGTGATTATTCTGAGGTTCTACCCTCGGTGGTATAGGTTTTATGTTTCTTATAAATTCAACCTTCTGCTCGAGGATAGCCACTCTCTCCAGAACTGATGAACACAGCTTTTTTATGTCTCTAAGTTGATCTTCAATCTGAGAAAAACAGGTTATATAATTGGATCCGGATTTTTACAGTCTTTTGGCTGTTTCCCTATAGATTTTTTTTTTTTGAGGTTTAGATAGACATTTCCTCTTGATCTTCTTAATTCCTGATAGGGACTCTCCAAAGTCATCCCTGTCTACAGGAGATCCAACTTGATCTATGGGGGTTACTGCAGTATGGGGGGGAATTACTTGCCTACTTTTTTTTGGAGGTGGACTCTCTGGAGTTGTGGGAGTAATTAAATCAATTTCTGTTGTTACACAAGACTTTCCTATCTTAGTCTTGAAGATGTTACCGGCAGAGTCCTTCCCTCCCGCTACCCTTTCCTGCTTTCTCAAGAGACTACTCTAAAGTGGCTTCTACTCTCCCTATCTCCATCTCAATGGCACCCATTACTGAAGTTAGGTAGCTTGTTATTAACCTAGGTGGGAGGACCTCCTGAATGGGTTCCCTTCCCCCATTGTCTCCCTTACATTTTCCCATTTAGGCAGGCTAGTCCTTTTATCCAAAATAAGGCGCCGTATATTTCTTTAACAGGTGTGTTAGTCTCAGCGCCCCAGACTAGGAGAAATAGAGCCAAATTATACTCAGGTCCTGCTTGGCTCAATTGTCCAGCCACAACCTTCTGCCACACCAATCCCCCTCAAGTTGTAGCGCAGTAAACCTTGCTGTCGCCTTGCGCGTATTTTCGCCTATATTAGTCAGCAGGGTACAGGGGACAAACTGATTTAAAAAGAAATACATTTTAAATACCCAAATCACAGATGGCGAAGACTCCTCCTTGCCTTCCTTAAGTCAGCGGCTCTCCATAGAACAGGGCCTCCAAAAAGAAAAAAGAAAAAATGAAAGGGAGGGGGCCCAGCCCAGTCTCTTCCTGGCGATGACGGGCCCGCACTTGGCCCGGGCTTCGCCCGGGCTCTGCCCGCGAGGCGGGAGCGCGTCCTTGTTTTTAAAGGGCTCCTGCCCTGGGTCCCGGCACCACCAGCAGCAACGCGCGCTTCCTCGAAGCGGGAGCGCATCCTTGTTTTTAAAGGGCTCCTGCCCTGGGTCCCGGCACCACCAGCAGCAACACGCGCTTCCCGCGAAGCGGGAGCGCGTCCTTGTTTTTAAAGGGCTCCTGCCCTGGGTCCCGGCACCACCAGCAGCAACGCGCGCTTCCCCAGTTATCAATTTAGAAGGGTGAGAGCATAGCCACTGGGGTCCTTGTTAGCACAATCCCAGTGAACATAGTCAAGCACACTGACAACAGGCAGAAAATGGGGGTAACCATGCCAAGAAAGAGGGCACTTCCCTACAATGATTGATTGAGAGAAAGAATAAAAGAAATGGAAGAATTAAAATTGGGCCAGGATGAAAAAGGTACCATAATTAATGATATTCTACGGTCAATACCTTAAGGTTGTACAAAAACTGTATGTACAATGTCAAGGCCCTCGTGCCAGACCCCAGTGAGGGAAGAGACCTCCTCAAGTAAAATAGCGATATGGGGTTGTATTGGAGAGATATAATTCCTATGGCTCAAGTAAGGGGGGCCAGTCAGTCACACCACTGAACAATTTCTAAAAAAGAAAAGGGGAAAATAGAAATTTCACAGTATGCAATAGTAGAAGCAAAACCATATACACAGAAATTGTTAGTATAAAAAATTATAAGAACACAGCTTTTCAAACTATGAATGAGCTGGTATATATCTGGTGATATATTAACAATATTCAGTAAACAAAAAGGTTGGTAGAAATGTCAACAAGTAGTCCAATTATAAATAGTGGAGGACTATCGCCCCGACTACTGCGAGCGCAATAGGTAAACACAAATTACTAAAATAGTAATTACCATCTTATTGTATATTTGCCACCGGTTTATGCTGTTATAGCGTGATTGTGAGGGCAGGGGGCGGGGCTAATTCCTGTGGATTGCAGAATGACTGCTGCCCCTGCCAGTGCAGAGTGCACCTGTCGGATTAGCCGGTTGTCTTGCGACGGCCAGCCTGACATGCGCACTTTAGACCCAGCATTCCCAGCACTGCCAAACAGCCATGGAATTGCTGGCACAGGCCCCTAGCCTCAAAATGAGCACTAGGTTAGGTTGCTCCAACCAATCCTAGAGCTGCTTTCATGCTGAAAACCACATGAGAGTAGCTCTGGGATTAGTTGGATTTGTGTTGCACTTAGCATGAAGGAAGTCGATCTCCTTCCTTCTCTTTACTGCTCGTCGTCACCCTCAGGATCCTGCCGGACAGAGGGTCAGCAGCATATAGGTGAGTTTTTAGGCATTGTGCCCTTGTTGTCAGATGTCACTCGAGATGGAGAGTGAAAGAGAGGGAAAGAAGAGACCTCAGGCGTGATGGAAGAGAGTGACATGCCTGAGGTGTTGATGCAGGTGACATGCAAGACATCTGGAGGAACAAATGTGAGAGTGAGAGATCTGTGACAAGAGAGGAGAAGGCCTGGTACATGAGAGGGAGAAGGGTGAGTCTAGTGGCAGATCAGGGTAGTGGGACTTAAGGGGCAAGTATGAAGTGAGGCCTTCAGAACTGTGGTCAGAAGCAGAGATGAAGAGTGGAGAACTGGAGGCAGGTGACAGGAGTTAGACTTAGGGGACCAGAAAAACTGAATGAGTTCACAATGGGCAACAAATTTAACTATGACACCTGGAGGAGCAGAAGAGAATGAAGGGGGTGAGGGAGTGAGATAAGCTGTGGCCATAGAGTGAAATGGGTGAGATCACTGGAAGGAAATAGATGAGACCAAGAGGCATGATAGGAGGGTGAGAGAGACAGAGACATTGGTACTCAATAGAGAGTTATATAGTTAAGTGAACTGGTGTCCAGATAGTAACAGAGGGGCCACACAGGGCATCTGGTAGACAACCCAGAGAAGTGGAGATCAGGGTCATGCAAGAAAGCAAAGCATAGTGAAAGATTTGGAGGCACAAGAGAGAGTGAGTGAGAGGGAGAGCCCAGGGAAACAAGAAAAGCATCCCTGCCTTCACAAGCCAAGGATGAAACCTGGACAAGAAAGGGGTGAGGAGTGACACCTGTGGGGCACAATAAATAATAAGACATACAAACAAGGGAGAAGCAGGGGTGATAACTGGGTGCAAGAAAGGATGCACCCTAAAGGTGGAGAGAACTGAGAACTAGGGAGGGTATAGTATAGAGAGAAGGGCTGACACAAGAGACAGGGCCTGGAGGGGGTAACTGTGGTGTGTGTGAGTCATAACTGGGTGCAAGAAAGGGTTTATTTATTTAAGTACTAAAGGTAGAAAGCACTGAGAACTAGGGAGGCTGAGTATAGAGAGTGACACGACTGAGACGATGGGCAGAACCCACAGCGGGTTAACTGTAGGGTCATTGAGTAAAAGCTGGGTGCAAGAAAGAGTTGAGCTCAGGGGATGCTAAAGATAGAGAGCACTGAGAACAGCGGAGGGTGGGAGAGACTGACTCAGCTGAGACCAAGGGCAGGGCCTAGAGCGTGTGAACTGCTGGGTGGCGGAAGGAGAGAGAAGGAGACTAGGCCTCTATATGCAGAAGAGAAAGACAAGAGATATACACAGGGGTATGGTATGAGCAGGGCAGATGAATGAGCTAGGGGCAGAGGATGATGGAGGACAAACGAGCAGTGACATTATAAGAGGGAAGAGAAGTGGAGGGCAGTTAAAGGCCTGCATGGAAAGCACACTCTTTTGTATAGCTATTTTTAGTGATGGTTCTGGGCACATTATTTTTGCAACTAGGCCTGTTGCTTGTGCCCTTTAGCCTAGTAACATTTTATTTTGCATCATTTTAATATTTTGGAATCTTCCACATTCGTGTTAGTGTTTCATTTTCTTTATCTAGTTGTCCTTTCGCCTAGGAAGGCATTACAGTTCTTAGCACAACATTCTTTCCACTGTGTGCTTTCCTCAAGGCTGCAGCGAGATAGGATTGTCTGCACCAGTGGTACACTGCATCTCTAACATTCACAGAAACACAAAAATCCTCACGTAGAGACATTTCTCAGAACATCAACTGTTTTTTATAAAACATTTCCCTGTCCCATGCACATTAGAGGGAGGTTCCAGCCAGATGACCACGAACACCTGCTGTCTGACTTCGTTACAGCTGTTTGCTGAGACCACTGGTTCCCTGGCCTACATGGGGGTGGTTTCTCTATAGACAACAGGCTTCCTCGCTACTGTCATACTCAGGCATGGAGGATGATGTATTCCCGGGGGGAATCCTGAAGGGTGGAATAGGGCTTATCTTGCTGTGCTCTAACATGGCTTAGGTAGGAATCACATATATTGCGCATAGTGACAGTATGGTGAGACTTTTCTTATCTTTCACTTTCCTTGTCACCATTTTGCTTCTAGTATGTTTTATCATCCTAATCATTGCAGTTCATGGTTTTTTATCTATGACACAGCTGGTTCTATAAATCTTATTGAACCATTTCCTGCCTCTGTTTGCTTTTGCATGTGTGAGACTAATGTAACTGAGAGAAAAGGATGAGGTCTGATCCACCACAATTTCCCTGAGAAGTCATCTTGTCATGTGCCCGGTTGCCACAAATCATCCCTGCTCTCGTTCAGAGATGAGGCACTGCTAGTTGGCCGGAAATGGATTAGGTCGACAGTTGTCACATGGTGTGGGATTGGACTCAGTTCCCCACAATTCAGGTGATGCTGCTGCCCAAATCCAGCAGCCTCATTAGGATAATGAGAGCTCACGCAACACTATGCTGCCAGCGTTTGGTCAGGCACTGATATTCGGATCCTCTTAAGTATCTCTGTCTCACTATGTTCCAAAGGCACCTTAATACTATATACATAGACGTTTGTGGTATTGAGGATTTCCTCCTCAGCTAGGTAGGACTTACCTATCCGATATTATAGGTTGTTTAAGCTTGAACCTTAAAAGGAGTAATCCCCATTTGGTGTCCTTATGGCTGAACAAGTATATCTACCATGGCGAACACACAAACGGGTAGCAATTGCAGTAAACGTGCAACCTTCCCTCACCGCTCATTTGTTAGCTAATGGCCTTACAGCCCAGTGGTTCCTGTAACATTTGTAGTTGAGGCTCATCCAGCCTACAGAACAGAAATATTCTATTCTTGGGTCCTCTTTCCAGAATTCAATGGGAACACTAATACATTTCATTACTATACACCTGCTAACATACCTGCACAATATAGAGCTTATGCATACTTAGAGATACCTCTATCTTTACAAGACCATAATAATTGGCTTGATGGCACCCTACCCCACACAATACTACACGTTAGGATAGGTCCTCTGAGCAATGATGGTCCTACCTGGCCTTTATTGGCCACATATACACCGCATTCTAATGTAGGCACCTTGGCGATAGTTGAGGTTCACTGCTTATATGTTGAACTTACGCCAATATACAGACTGTTAGTACAGTTTGTAATGCAAACATTAAATACTAACCCAGTTCAAGCTGCCCAGCTCAACCACATGCAGTCACACCAGGCATTAACCCTGCGACTGTACATTCAATCATGGGTAAAATTCTGTTTTGGTTAGTTCAAAAAATAAATGCACTGGAAGCAGTTTTTCCCCATCTGGGACCTCAGAATAAACATAGAATTCTCACTATGTGCTTGCTTTTTAGGGTGGTTCCCACAGTAGTCAACTGCAATACTTAGGGCAAGGTATTTACCACTCTCTATACTACCACACATGGTACACCAACACTTGCCAATCTTCAGGAAGTGTTAAAAACATATTCAAGATGAAGACGGGGCTGCCCCGGCCCTGGATTTGGGGATGCAATTAATGGAGAATTTTGCCACTGTATCTTCAATAATATTAATCATTATTAAAGGGAAAGCAGTTGCACTAGCAGTGCGCATGCGGCTGCGGGACGTTCCTGTACAGGATCAAGAACGCGAGCTGCCAAAGATTATCGCCAAGACCTACTCTAGTATTGGTCAGGATAGTCTGGGAGCCAGACATACTAAACCACAATTACAGGGCAAGTCCAATAAGGATTCTACCTAGCAAGCACCTGAGGGTTCTAAAAACCGCCGGTATAAACAAAAACACCTAAAAAAGAAAGGGGAGAATCTCCGCATTCGGAGACCCCTCAAAAACGCCACATATTCTTAGAAAAAGAGATAATATAAAATTGCCTGATAGATATCAATATACTGATACACGCCAATCTCGTTCCTTTCAGGACTCACCAGATAAACGCAGTGAGAGAGGTGGGTGGTTAGAGCAGCAAACTGAGTATGTGAAAACAAGAAAGGAGTCACAACGCTTGTCAGATGTTTCTGTTAAGAAAGAAGAGAAACTTCCCCAACAAGAACCCCAATTAAAAAAGAAACAAGCATTTGCTCTGCAACGGGTCTCGCATTTCCCCGAGTTAGAGCTATTAGCAGTCGTAAACTCCCAACCGGACTTTTCTTGCCACATTAAATGGAAAAAAAGAGGGCGATCGTGCTGCTACAGTTCACTCGTAATGAAACCTATCGGCAAAAGTGCAATTATCTACATAACCGGCAAAAGCGCAATTAACTATGTAACAGGGTCGATGTCATGCAAAGCGCCCGACTTCTGCCAAGCGAGATCGCGCTGCGAAAAAAGTAGTCTACAAACCGGACGGAAAACAGCGAGCCTTGTATGTTTTCAGTACTTGGTTGCTGCGCTCAAGGAGGGCTAACCACCGGAAAAGGCATGATGTATGCATGCCTTACACTAATGAAAGCAAGCAGATTTTAAAAAGCAAGCCCACGAACCAATGAAAGACACTGACGTGACATGGACGGGGCTCCGAGCCCTTTTTTAACTACTAAAGTGTCTCGCAAGCTATACGCATGCACAAGCGCATGCTAGCGCAGACTCGACCTTAAAAAGTGGCAGTGATTTCTATACGAAATGTCACTCAGGAGGAGAGTTTTACTGAAGAACAGGAAGTGGGCACTGGCCCTGCTAGACAGCGTGGCAGAGGTCACAATAGTTTGCTGGAATCTTCAAGAGCATCTGGAGGTGAAAGCAACTGGTGACTTTTTACAAGTCGAAACTGCAGACATGGGCGTCTCCACACCCAAAAGGGTGTATGAACTAAAAATACAATTAGAAGGCGACATTAAGCGCAAAATAGACGCTATCTTTTGGGATATCGTAGTTACCATTTATGATATTTTATTGGCCGAAAAAGATTGGCCACCAAAATTTGTCTGTAACCTCCCATATGGGGAAGAGGTAATTGAACCCTCTTTCTCGCCCCTTGTTCCCAGAGAGCTCAGGGAGGCTTAGGCCATTGATTATGCGAAGACGCAGGCACCCGCGTTATATCACAATCATGTAGCGTGGGATAAAGACTCTCCCTACTATATGATACCAATTAGATCCCAACCCCAATATCCAATAAAGCATGAAGATAGAGCACCCGTGAGGAAAATCCTCACACAGCTAGAGTACCCGGGTGTAATTATACCCTGTGTTTCCCTGTAGGAAGTTGGCTCTGTATATCCTATTTCAAAGTAAGAAAAGGTTTGCACAGAGTCCAAGGATTCCTCTTAGAGGTAAGATAGTGGCAAAATTAGATTATTCTAATGCTCTATTTTGTGTTAGTGTGGTCGAGCAATAGGCTTATCAGAGGGTAGTGTTAAGCATTTGTTGTACACACACAGGCAATAAATGAGGAACACACACTCAAAGACCTATTCCAGGCCAATAGGTTTTTATATTGAAAAATATATTTTCTTAGTTTATTTTAAGAACCACAGGTTCAAGATTTACATTAAACACTTTAAATACAAGGTACTTTACTTAGATACTTTAGGAACATTGAATAAAAGCAATATCATATACAGTCTTTGTAAAAATGGCAAGCTATTTTCAAAGTTGACACAGTGCAAAAATCAACGGTTCCTGGGGGTGGTAAGTAAAGGTTAGATTAGGAGGTATGTAAGACACTTACAAGTCTCAGTTCTGGGGCATAGGCAGCCCACCGTTGGGGGTTCAAGGCAACCCCAATGTTACCAGACCAGCAGCTCAGGGCCGGTCAGGTGCAGAGGTCAAAGAGGTGCCCCAAACACATAGGCGCCTATGGAGAACAGGGATGCTCTGGTTCCAGTCTGCCAGCAGGTAAGTACCTACGTCCTCGGGGGCAGACCAGAGGGGTTTTGTAGAGCAATGGGGGGGACACAAGTAGGCACACAAAACTCACCCTCAGCGGCACAGGGGCGGCTGGGTGCAGTGTGCAAAGCAGGCGTCGGGTTTTAGGTAGAAAACAATGGAGGGACCCGGGGGTCACTCTAGCGTTGCAGGCAGGCGCAGGGGGGCTTCTCGGGACAGCCACCACCTGGGCTAGGCAGAAGATCAGCTGGGGGACGCTCTTCCACTGAGGTTCGGTTCCTTCTGGTCCTGGGGGCTGCAGGTGTAGTGTTGGTTCCAGGCATCGGGTCCCTTGTTACAGGCAGTTGCGGTCAGGGGGAGCCTCTGGATTCTCTCTGCAGGCGTCACTGTGGGGGGCAAGGGGGGTTGTCTCAGGTTACTCACGGGCTCGCAGTCACCGGGGAGCCCTCCCTGAGGTGTTGGTTCTCTGAATCTCGAGCCGGGGGCGTCGGGTGCAGAGTGTAGAGTCTCACGCTTCCGGCCGGAAACGTGCAGTCTTGGAAAGTTGCTTCTTTGTTGCAAAGAAGTAGCTGGTTTTGAACAGGGCCGCTGTTCACAAGAGTTTCTTGGTCCTTTAGTCCAGGGCAGTCCTCTGAGGCTTCAGAGGTTGCTGGTCCCTGTCGGATGCGTCGCTGGAGCAGGTTTTCGAAGTTGGAAACAGGCCGGTAGGGCTGGGGCCAAAGCAGTTGTCGTCTTCCTTCTTCTCTGCAGGCTTGTAGGTCAGCAGTCCTTCTTGTTTCTTCAGGTTGCAGGAATCTGATTTCCTGGGAGCCCCTAAATACTGAATTTAGGGGTGTGTTTAGGTCTGGGAGGGCAGTAGCCAATGGCTCCCCTGTGGGGAGGAGGGCACATCCCTCATCCTATTGGGGGAATCCTCCAAACTCAAGATGGAGGATTTCTCAAGGCAGGGGTCACCTCAGCTCAGGACACCTTAGGGGCTGTCCTGACTGGTGGGTGACTCCTCCTTGTTTTTCTCATTATCTCCTCCAGCCTTGCCGCCAAAAGTGGGGGCAGTGGCCGGAGGGGCGGGCATCTCCACTAGCTGGGATGCCCTGGGGCGCTGTAACAAAAGGGATGAGCCTTTGAGGCTCACCGCCAGGTGTTACAGTTCCTGCAGGGGGAGGTGAGAAGCAACTCCACCCAGTACAGGCTTTGTTCCTGGCCACAGAGTGACAAAGGCACTCTCCCCATGTGGCCAGCAACATGTCTGGTGTGTGGCAGGCTGGCAGAAACTGGTCAGCTTACACTAGAAGTCGGGTAGGTAATCAGGGGGCATCTCTAAGATGCCCTCTGGGTATATGATACAATAAATTGCACACTGGCATCAGTGTGCATATATTGTGCAGAGATGTTTGGTACCAAACTTCTCAGTTTTCAGTGTAGCCATTATGGAATTGTGGAGTTTGTGTTTGACAAACTCCCAGACCATATACTCTTATGGCTACCCTGCACTTACAATGTCTAAGGTTATGCTTAGACACTGTAGGGGCATAGTGCTCATGCACATATGCCCTCACTTCTGGTATAGTGCACCCTGCCTTAGGGCTGTAAGGCCTGCTAGAGGGGTGACTTACCTATGCCACAGGCAGTGTGAGGTTGGCATGGCACTCTGAGGGGAGTGCCATGTCGACTTAGTCATTTTCTCCCCACCAGCACACACAAGCTGAGAGCCAGTGTGCAAGTGCTGAGTGAGGGTTTCCCAGGGTGGCATAAGATATGTTGCAGCCCTTAGAGACCTTCCCGGGCATCAGGGCCCTTGGTACCAGGGGTACCAGATACAAGGGACTTACCTGAGTGCCAGGGTTGTGCCAATTGTGGAGACAAGGGTACAGTTTAGGGAAAGAACACTGGTGGTGGGGCCTGGTTAGCAGGGTCCCAGCACACTTTCAAATCATAACTTAGCATCAGCAAAGGCAAAACGTTAGGGGGTAACCATGCCAAGGAGGCATTTCCTTACATTCCCCAATGAACAACCCATTGTTCCCCATGGCTAAACCGGACCATTCATATAGAATAGTCTTAGACTACAGGTATTTAAATAGTCATACACGCACATTTGCCATTCAAAATGCACACAGTACAAAACTTATAAACAATATAGTGTGCAAAAAAATACAAAACAACCCTGGATATTTCCAACATGTTTTTCTGCCAAAATATAGCACCTGAAAGTAGGGATTTAACAAGTTTTAGCACTTTAGGCTCACAGAAAAATGTTGCCGACTCCCACAAGGGTATAAAAACAGTCCAGGATTGTTTTCAGCTTGTGTCACTTCAATTTTACACAACATTGTCCTACATAGACGATATCTACCTTATGGATGATGATCTTGTTCCACATATAAGACAGGAGAGCTGCATTTTTGTGGGATTTGCCAAATTAAACTACAAATTTAATGTAAAAAAAACAAAAATAGCCTTCCTTAGTATCCTATTTTTTTTGGATACGAACTATCAGATGAAGGCAAGAGCCTAGCGCCCCAATTTTTAGAAAAATGCGCCCAACTGCAACCACCAAACACTATCAAAAAGCTCCAGTCATTGTTGGGCTTTCTAAACTTTGGCAGAACATACATTCCATATTATGCACAACGCAACAAACCATTATATGATTTAATACAACCTGACTTTTCATGCAAATATTGGACAGTCGAGCATTCATTCTCAGAGCATTGCAACAAGACATGCTTGCAGCTAAACGTTTACACACAAGAAACAAAACTCATTTGGTCATCAGAGTAATTGCTGGTGCTGTTGGTTTCACCTATGTAACGTTCATTGAGGGTGAACGTCCCTATTGCATACAAATCACATTTGTATTCCACAGCTGAACAACGCTTTGCTCCCACAGAAAAAATTCTGACTGCCAGTTCAGATGGCTTTCATTAAAGAGAGACCTCTGGCCCAGGGGAAATGCATCAAATCAAATCAAATGAAATCATTAACATTTATAAAGCGTGCTACTCACCCGTGTCTCAAGGCGCTAGGGGGAAGGGGGGTTACTGCTGCTCGAAAAGCCAGGTCTTGAGGAGTCTCCGGAATGCGGAGTGGTCCTGGGTGGTCCTGAGGCTGGTGGGGAGGGTGTTCCAGGTCTTGGCTGCCAGGTAGGAAAAGGACCTCCCACCCGCTGTGGAGCGTCAGATGCGAGGGACGGCAGCGAGCGCGAGGCTAGAGGAACGGAGGAGACGGGTGGGGGCGTAGAAGCTTAGGCGACGGTTGAGGTATTCCAGTCCCTTGTTGTGGAGGGCTTTGTGTTCGTGGGTGAGAAGTCGGAAGGTGATCCTTTTGCTGACTGGGAGCCAATGCAGGTGTCTCAGGTGTGCGGAGATGTGACTGTTGCGGGGTACGTCGAAGATGAGGCGGGCCGAGGCGTTTTGAATACGTTGCAGGCGTTTTTGGAGTTTAGTGGTGGTCCCAGCATAGAGGGTGTTGCCGTAGTCCAGGTGGCTCGTGACGAGGGCGTGGGTCACGGTTTTTCTGGTGTCGGCGGGGATCCAGCGGAAGATCTTGCGGAGCATGCGGAGGGTGAAGAAGCAGGCGGAGGACACGGCGTTGACTTGTTTGGTCATGGTGAGAAGAGGGTCCAAGATGAAGCCGAGGTTGCGGGCGTGGTCTGAGGGGGTCGGTGCGGTGCCAAGGGCCGTGGGCCACCAGGAATCATGCATCACTGTTGCATCTCCAATCCCAGCCCTTGAGGTTGTCACCAAAGCCAGCGTTCTTAGCGCTAAGGCACTACATCCATGTTGGATTCAATGGGCAACGTTTCTGACTGCCACTGATGTTGACTATGTTTTTGACCCAAAATTACAAACTTAAGAATTTCTCAAAAGTACCCTGTTCTAGCAAACACATTGCCTAATGAACAATATCAAACAATGATGTACACTGATGGCTCAGCCCAACCTGCAATAGGCACTAAACATCAATACTCCACTGCCAGTGCAGTAGAGAGCGGTTACATGAAAGATGATGAATTCCATCCACAACACACTTACACACAGACCTTAGGGGACTGCACTGCATAATTATTAGAGCTAAAGGTTCTGTTGATGGCACTGGAATGCACGGATCCAGGACAGTTAGCATTAATTGTCTGCAATTCATATTATGCCTTGCACACTGCAGCTCTATATTCCACTACTTTCAGGTTTCCCAGGTTACCAGGTGCATAGGTGAGTAGTATTTGTGTTTTAGATAGATAGATAGATAGATAGATAGATAGATAGATAGATAGATAGATAGATAGATAGATTTTTTTTTTCCAGCCAGCCATACCCATCTGTTAATCATATATATTTTATTCTGCCAACTACTGCATACAGCATGGAGCAATGGGTCAGCTCATTTCAGCCACTGGCTAACTTCACTGTGGGTGTCGGCATTCTGCTCTTTTCACAAACAGCACACCCTCTTGCAAAGTAGTTCTCTTCAGTGCCAGGAATTACGATGGCAATGTGTGTTATTTGAGACCAGAAAAGTGTTTTGGTTTTCATCTGTTTGTTTTTTATATTGCCGACAGCCTGGCAGCTCATCTAACAATACAATTTGATAAAACGCATGACAAAAACAGGGACTGACAAAACTAAAAGGCTGGCAACCAAAGCCAGACCTGTTTGCTTTGCCAATGCTTGTCAATGATTCTTCTGGTCGGAACATCCCTTTCTGCGCTGAGGCTGACAGAGCAGAAACAGGCCCGCCTGCAGGTGTGCTTCTCTGCTCCACACTGAAAATGTGGACAAGATGAGTCTAGAGAGAGCTTGCTGGAGCGTCAGGGTGGAAACCAGTGCAGGCCCGATAAACCCGGACAGCTGGTCACCCTACTTGAGCCACGTGACTGGCAGGCATACATATGCTTCTGTACGCCATTTACCATCCCACTGCATCACTTTTTATGTTAGAACATGTGAAAAAGAACTAGCAGCAAATTGAGTTCGATGCTGGCTGCGTCCTCCGACAACACGTACAGAGGCAGCTGCTGCCAACTGTGTAGATAGTGCCGTTCAACCTCAAAGCGCTATTAATACTATTGCCCCAGTGCCACCCGTTTTACCACTCTCACTAGCATCCTTGATGTCCAGTCCGGCTTTGAATGTATTTTTATTTAATATATTTTGGCTTCCTCTAATTTATTTTTTGTTTGAGGTAGTATTACCTCTCTTTTTTCCTGATTTTGTACAGCGCCCTGGTTGGCTCTGGCACCTGATTTTTTCACTTAATAAAACGAGAATTGGGTGCGACCCCCTACAGCATTTGTTCATTGGTGTTTTGGTTCCTGGACCATGATTATCAATAAACACACTCTGCTGAGGGATGTGTCCTGTAGGCGGCCAGCAGCCTCGCCACGGCCGGCTTCACCACGCCCCAGAGGGCCCGTGTGTCACGCGAGCATGAGGACAGACATGTATGTTCTATTTTGGGCCCAGAGATCTGCGGCCGGCAGAGATATTAGTGCAGCATTAAGCCTGATCTGATTGGTTGCCATGGCGCCCCCGGGGAAGCTGGGATGAGTCAGGGTGGCAGCATGAATGGAGGGCCCGGTGCACAGCGCACGGCTGCCTTTGTTGCCACGTTTCACTGTTTATCTTTTCAAAGCAATTGCAAAGATGCTCCCTGAAGGCTCGTCTACCTGGAGATAGCCCGTTCCAGCTCCGAGGCAGCATGCCCGAGCTTGTCGCTTTCACACGTTCCCACCGAAAGCCGAACCTGTTCGTCCTCGCCATCGCCTTCTGGTAATACATAATATTTAGTCAACGGGAAGGCGCGCTGAGGCTGAGGGCGAATATCACCGCGAAAAGGCGGGAAAAGTGGGCGAGTCATTTGTGAGAGCTTCTGACCCACAGCTCCTCCAGTGCACCCCAACCTCGCAGCACGTCTGCTAGCCCGGCACAGGGGTACCGTGGACAGTACTCACAGAGGATCTCAGTTACGAACCGCAGCCCTCCCTACCCCACCGATGCCGTGCATGTGCGCCGCGTGCAGATCCCTCTAAGCACCTCAGTCCTCGCCTGAAGCACCTCTGCTAGGGCCGCATGTGGGTAGTGTACGTAGCTTCCTCAATGAAGCTGAAGCCCGGCTTGCAGCACTGCCTGATAGTGCAGTGCCCGGACAGACAGCGCAGCTCCCTCAATGTCAGTCTATCCTGACCTTCGGCGCTACTTTTTAATTCACTGCAGGGCTGCATGCCCTGCTCCTCCTGCACGTTGGCATACAGCGCGTCTGTTAATCCAGAACATGGTCTCAATGCATAGCTCCATCAGTGGACCTTATTCCTGTAAGCAGACCTGCTTATGCAGTACAGGAATACCGTGCATAGCACCCTCAATGAATCTCATTCCTGAAATGCAGCACTCCGACTTATCCCATACAGGAGTACCGTGCATAGATCTCTCAATGAACCTTATCTATAGCCTGCACCACACTTTGGTAATCCAGTACAGGAGTACTATGCCTAGCTCCATCAATGCACCTCACATCCTATCTTGCACCATGTCTTGGTAATCCAATACAGGAGTACTGTGCATAGCCCTGTCAATTAACTTTATCCATAGCCTGCAGTACACCCTAGAAATCCAGTACAGGAGTATCATGCATAGCTCCATCAATGCACCTCACTCTTGAGATGCTGCTGCTACTGGATACTTGGTACAGGAGTACCATGCATAGCTCCATCAATGCACCTCACTCATCATGCAGCACTCTGGCTTATCTAGTACACTCCTGACATGCTACTGAATACGTATGCAGTACTGGAGCACCATGCATAGGTCCATCAATGACCAAAATCAAATCAAATCAGGGTTTACAGAGCTTACCTGCTCACCCGTAAGGGTTTCAAGGCACTAAGCGGGTTTGTCCTCTGAGCTTCAGTTGAAAAACTAGGTTTTAAGGTCTTTCCTGAATTGAGGCAGCGATGGTGGCTGCCTGAGGTGTAGGGCAGGGTGCTCAAGCTCTTTGCCACGGGGTAGGCAAAGGATCTCCACCCGCCAAGGTCTTCTGTATGCGGGGTACGTGGCTTGTGCTTGTTGAGCGGAGAGGTCTGGTGGGGGAGTAGAAGGTGATGCAGTGGTTGAGGTAGGCGGGACCTAGGTCCTGACAGGCCTTGTATGCGTGGACCCTTATCCATAGCCTGCGGCACAGCCTGGTAATCCAGTACATGGACTCGATGCATAGCTCCATCAATGCACCTCACGCCTGACATGCTGCTGCCACTGAATACTTATCCAGTACAAGAGTACCATGCATAGATCCACCAATGCACGTCACTTGTGACATGCAGCACTCAGGGTTATCCAGTGCAGGAATACCATGCATAGATCCACCAATGCACGTCACTTGTGACATGCAGCACTCAGGCTTATCCAGTACAGGAGCACCATGCATAGATCCACCAAAACACGTCACGTGTGGCATGCAGCCCTCAGGGTTATCCAGTACAGGAGCACCATGCATAGATCCACCAATGCACGCCACTTGTGACATGCAGCTTTCTGGCTTATCCAGTGCAGGAGCACCATGCATAGCTCCATCAATGTCCTTACCCCTATCCTGCAGCATACCTTGATAATCCAGTACATGGGTTCGACCCGTAACTCCACCAATGCACCTCACTGTTTTTCTAACTGTATATTTAGAAGCAGACATTAGATATTTATGGCAACATGTTTGTTTTTCGCATTCCTTAGGTAACTCTAGAAAAGTTAGAATCTTTCTGCATGTTTCTACACATTCCTAGCTACTGACCTTTTTTTTTTTAAAGTGACTACTATTACATTGTTTCCTATATCTTTTTGCAACAAATATCTAACAGCTTATTTGATGTGTTTAATTTTGCACTAGATATTTTATTTTGGTTCCCCATGTTTGCAAACATGCTCTCTCTTTTATATGAAAGACTCAAACACTAAGGATTTAAGTGGTTTGAAGTAAAGGTGGTGTTGTCTCCATGTGTTATAAGGAATTAACTACCTCCCTGCATACATGATAAGAATATTGCAAGTGATCTTGAAGTCCCGTAGCCTAATAAGGGAACTGAGGCCTTCAGCCTCCTTCCTCTATATGGTCACGGACCTTCTCAGTGACTTGCAATATCCTTATTATGTACAGCAGGGGGTACCTTATCCCATATATTGCAGCATTTCTGCTATTACCGTACTGTCTGGTGTCTTCACCCCACTCTGCCAACGCATCTCAATTCTGGACTGCAGGCAGCACTTTCTTGATAAAGGTGTATGTGGGATGGGATACTGGAAAACCACAGACGCATGTCCAGACTCAGCTCTGCCAAGGTATCTGGATCCTGAGCTGCAGCATCTCTTTGCATCCCAGTGCTGCAGCCCACGCGCAGCTCTGCTAATACACCTCGGTGCTGAGCTGCAGCTTCCCTTCATACTCCTGAGTCGTGACGCTTCAGGCAGCGATTCTGCGTGCTCCAGCACTACTGCCCCCACACCACTCTACCATTGCATCTCAGCCGTGGGCCACATCAGCTCTTGGTATTTCATTACTGCCTCCCACTCGTAGCTCTAAAACGCATCTCAGCCCACGCTGCAACATCGCTAGTTTTCCATCACTGTGCCCAGGCACCTCAGCCTTTGCCTACTTTAGGCCTGGGTGTTCCAGTACAGATCCCCCATGGCCCTCAGGTACATCATCCACTGATAGTCCAGTAGAGGTGCACTTCTCACACACAGCCCCACCAATGCACCTCAGCTATGGGCTGCATCAGCAGGGGTACTCCAGTACCCGTAACCACACACAGCTCCACCAATGCTCCTCAGCTGTGGGCTGCATCAGCCGCATCATCCAATAGTATTCAAGTACTGGTGCCCACACACAGCCCCACCAATGCACCTCAGCTGTGGGCTGCATCAGCAGGGGTACTCCAGTACCCGTAATCACACACAGCTCCACCAATGCTCCTCAGCTGTGGGCTGCATCAGCCGCATCATCCAATAGTATTCAAGTACTGGTGCCCACACACAGCCCCACCAATGCACCTCAGCTGTGGGCTGCTTTATCCAATGGTATTCAAGTGCTGGTGCCCAGACACAGCTCCACCATCGTATCTCTGATGTGGGCTGCATCACCACTGGTATCCCAGTACTGGTGCTCACACACCTGCTATCCCAGTACTGGTGCTCCCACACAGCCACACCAATGCACCTGAGCTATGGGCTGCATCAGCAGGGTTACTCCACCAATGCACCTCAGCTGTGGGCTGCATCATCCAATGGTATTCAAGTGCTGGTGCATACACACAGCTCCACTAGTGCACCTCAGCTGTGGGCTGCATCAGCAGGGGTACTCCAGTACCCGTAATCACACACAGCTCCACCAATGCTCCTCAGCTGTGGGCTGCATCAGCCGCATCATCCAATAGTATTCAAGTACTGGTGCCCACACACAGCTCCACCAATGCACCTCAGCTGTGGGCTGCATTATCCAATGGTATTCAAGTGCTGGTGCCCAGACACAGCTCAACCATCGTACCTCTGATGTGGGCTGCATCACCACTGGTATCCCAGTACTGGTGCTCACACACCTGCTATCCCAGTACTGGTGCTCCCACACAGCCCCACCAATGCACCTCAGCTATGGGCTGCATCAGCAGGGTTACTCCACCAATGCACCTCAGCTGTGGGCTGCATAATCCAATGGTATTCAAGTGCTGGTGCACACACACAGCTCCACTAGTGCACCTCAGCTGTGGGCTGCCTCATCCAATGGTATTCCAGTACCAGTGCCCACAAACAGCTCCACCATCGCACCTCTGATGTGGGCTGCATCACCACTGGTATCCCAGGACTGGTGCTCACACACCTGGTATCACAGTACTGGTGCTCACACACAGCTCCACCAAATCACCTCAGCTGTGGGCTGCATCGCCCATTGGTATTCCAGTACTGGTGCCCACACAAAGCTGCACCTCTCATGCACCTCACTACAGGCTACATCACCCATTGGTATTACAGCACGGGTTCCCACACACAGCTCCACCTACCATGCACCTCACTACGGGTTGCAGCATCCATCGGTATTACAGTACTGGTGCGCACACACAGCTCCACCTCCCATGCACCTCACTACGAGCTGCGCCATCCATCTGTATTGCATTACTGGTGCCCACACACAGCTCCATCTCCCATGCACCCTACTACGGGCTGCACCATCCATCGGTACTACAGTACTGGGGCCCACCAGTGCTCCACCTCTCATGCAAATCACTGTGAGCTGCACCATCCAACGATATTACAGTAATGGGGCCCACACACAGCTCCACCTCCCATGCACCTTACTACGGGCTGCACCATCCGTCGGTATTACAGTTATGGGGCCCACACACAGCTCCACCTCCCATGCACCTCGCTAGGTGCTGGCTCATACTTCAGTATTACAGTACTGGTACCTATACACAGCTCCACCAATGCTTCTCAGCCCTGGGTATTCCAGTCCTGAATCTCAGCCCTGTGCTTTTTCATTTCTAGGTACTCCATTACATTACCAATGCCTCTCTGCCTAATGCTGCAACATCCTTGAGAGTACCAGTACTGTGCACGAATACTGCTCTAACAATGCTCCTCAGGTCCAGTATGTCACCCCTCGGTGTTCCATTAATTCAGCTTGCACAGAGCTCTACCACTGCATTTCATGCCTAAGCTGCAGGATGCCTGTGTGCTACAGGCCTGAGACACCCATATTAAGTTTACCCTAATTCAGGCATGAACCTAAGCAGTCCCTCACTCTCAAAATGATACATTGACGTGTAAATGGTTCATAGGCAAAGATGTGGGCGAGCCATGAAATTAAGAGGTAAGGCCGCGCCGAGGGTCTGGCTGGACTCTAAGAGCCCATGCACAAACCGAGCCCTGAAAATGTATGGCACGTAAACTCACCAATAAACACCATATAAAATATGATAACGACTTCAATTGAAAAGGTGCATTTCTTTAACATAGAGAAGCATTTCAACTCGTTATACCAGATGAGGTCACTTCGTTGAGGACTATAGGTGACAGTTTTTAAACATGAACTTAAAAATATCCCTGTCCCCATCCACCTCCATGACAACAATGCCATTAGTGAATTAGGAGGCAATTCAGTTGTCTGGATTGTCACAGAGATAAAACCTTATAGACTCTTTAGATCGGGCACAAGAAAGGTGCTTGTTGTACAATTGTGTAGCACACGCCCTGAACTCACATATTTCAAAGTACTCTCAAATACATTAAGAAATAAAGAAGCACAGTGAAATAAAAACATGACTAAGATCACACAGTTTGGTCAAGCGAGGAAGTCAGGAAACATCTTAGGTTTTCTGATTTCACATTGTGCCATTCATCCACTAGATTGGCATTTGTTCCCCTCTCTTCTTTAACATCAAAGATTAATGTTGCTTCTTTAATTTTTGGCACATTAGGTTAGAGGATACGTGGCAGGTAGAAACCACATTATATCTAGGCCCGTTTCGAGTGTCCAAAAGGGCCTCGAGCTGATCCAGAGCATGACATCTAGCACGATCTTTCATTGGCTGGCTCACCGCTACATAGGGAAAGTGATACAGACAGAGCACAAAAGCGCGGGTTGGGACGTGAGGCAGGCAGTTCTTTATTTGAGCCGGTGCCTGCCGGTGTGGGGCACTGGCACTTATTTTTTAGGGCGGGCACTTATTTTTCTGGATCAGGCAATTATTGCGAGCAAAAGATACATATAGGAATGGTGGAGCAAAGAAAGACGGAAAAGCGTCACAAAGGGAGAAAGCAGAAAGCTGCAAGAGTGAGCTGAAGTGGCTGGGAGTGCCTGTAAATGGATTAAAGAGGCCCAAGATGGTTGAGGATTATGCTGCCTCAGTATTAAATGCAGCAGCCGCGTGTTACAGAGGAGTGCTTTGGGCACCGGCTGAGAGTTGAGTGACTGATGCACTCACATCAGAAGAACACAGCTAGAAGCATGAAGGCTTGGAATGACACTTACTTGATGGAGGGTTTCTCAGCTGTTGTTGGCGTCTGAGGTGATGTCGCGTTTTTTTTAGCTGCGGATGAAGACGCCTGTGAGAATTGGCCCACCTTCATCGGAGACTCATTTTTATTTTCATATTTTTCTGTTGGATTTAAAGTCATTGCACAGAGAGCCAATTTGCGTCCACGGGAGGGGGCGTCCCGGACTGTTTTTGGCGGGGACCGCGGCCGTATTAGTACAGGAAGAGTAACACTACGACGGCCGTAGTGTTAGCTTCACTGTGAGCCTGCACACCAGGCTGTACCTAAATCCGGAGTGGGGAAAGAGGGGATGGAAGCGCTCCGCCTGCAAACCCGCCACCCCCTTCCACCCGTAAACTCCCCCCACACCCATGTTGAGAGCCACTGTGGCCAGCGCACCTGCGATCCCAGAATGGAGCCCCTAAAGAATTGTCCCCGTAAAGGGACGGGTTACCGACCTCTGTGTACCTTCTCTCCAGTGGATGGCGAAGCAAGGCGACAGAGGTCGTGACCCGAGTACCATATTCCCTTGAAATTGACAGTACAAAGTTTAACAATCGGGGAAGGGAATCCACTTGATTTACCAAAACACAGAGCGCACCGCTTCTCGGACAAACCAGCCAGGCGTAGATGGGTGATGGGGAGACCACCTGACTCCACGCCATTAGAGGCCTCAGCCGTGCTGCCCCAGTGCTACATTCCTCAGCTCCCAGTAATGACTTCATCGTGCACGGGAATACGTCTAACACTTGATGAAGCTGAAGACGGGCTCTTGCACTTGGATGGGAAAGTGGGGGACAAGTTAGTGGCGAATGTCAGCAGAAAGTTACTAGCCAGTGGAAGGAGCTTGGCTACAAGATGGACAGAATGTTTTGCAGTTATCTGAGCTCTAAAGAAGCATGGACTATATATTTTTGGCATATACCCTCAATTTTCTAAAGGATTGCTATCCCCAAATGTGTTTGATGGCCACAAAGTGGGAGAAAGCAAAGCTTTTCTGATTGTCCTTCTTGTTGCCAGGGCAGGGCGATGCAGCTGTTCACTGAATACGCTGATGAATTTTCTTGAGCATTACATTTCCTTTAGGAGTAGGAGTCTGAGAGCTAGCGCAGGCTCCTGCTCTGTAAAGCTCATTTGTGGGGGAGGTGAGAGAATGCTTGATTTTTGCCAGATGGTGAAAGGTAGAGCCAACCTAATTCTTTCAGTATAGCTTGAATATAAATGCAGGTTATTTTCCCAGTACAGTGATCTGGGCTCGCGTCGTATAGTAAACCTATAATGTATATTATTTTGTATTAGTAGCTGTAAAAAAAAAATTAAAACACGGATCCGTTCTGTTTTCACTCATAGCACTCAGGCAAGTCAGTGCCACATGGACCTCAGGCCAGTGCTTCTTTTACTCACTGCTGTGCTAGACTGACAGTGTGATAGATGATGGGACAGTGAGCGATGAGAAATAGGCAGCGTTTTGTGCTTTGCCTGAATAGTTTAACCTTTGACCATTTGAGAGCTTCCCTTCCAGGGAACATCTTTTCTTGTGTACCCCCTCCAAAACCCTTGATTTTCCTGCTGGTCATCACCTGCCCAATAGCGGCAGCTCGCTTACTTCAAAGGAACCGATCCCTTACACATCTGTGTTCCCAAACTTCTGTGCGGGGCATTTGCCTTAAAAAAAAGTCCTCAAATTACAGCATGCCTGGTCCAGGATGGACATAGCTATTTTCTTGGACACTGGGCAGAAGAGGACACCAGCCAGGAAGATTCAGCAGCAGAACTTTTGAATTTAGCCTAAATGTCCCCAGAGAGTGGATGTGGACATGAGGGAGGTCTGCAGCACAGGAGGACATCTCCAGCCTCCTCAGGCATCTTCAGTCGGCACCAGCCAGCAGAGGAAGGGCCTGAGAAATAGAGATATATTGTAGGCGGTGAGGCAGGAGCTGCCTCAGCAGGTTTTGGGGTCATGCCTCACTTTCAGTGACCAGTTCGTCAAGAAGAAAACCGAATGGCCTTTGCACAGAAGCAAAGTTCTCCTCTTCCACCGTTTTTAGACTCACCAGAATCAGATAAAAGGTCCTTGTTCTCCTTTCCGTGAAAGCATCTTCAATTAAGTTTTATGTCTCAAAGGAGGACATTAAGGCCAATCAGAATAATGCTGGATACCACGGCAACCAGAGAAATCTAAGCAGTACAACTCCCTAATAAACATCTTGTATAACCACTCTCTACACATATGCACATGACACTTGGTAAGGTTATCTTGTCTGGGGAAAGACCCTCTACACAAATACCCATATGTGTACAGGGTAGTACTATTTACATGGTCTGATGTGCATGTGTATTTTATGGTGAAGTATTCACATTTTTCATCATATTGCTTAAAGTTTTATTTGCAGGCATACACTCTTCTATATACCTGCATAGAAGTAGCAATTAAGGGATTGTTTGATATACATATATTTTGTGGTGTAATACACATCTGTCTCCTTATATGAATGCATCTTCTTAGAACAAGAGGCATAGCTCAATGTACAATGACACCATCTCTATACCATGAGAAGCATAGTTGGTCATGTCTGAGTATACTGGTGTAGTACACTGTTGTGTAGTGAGGATAGTTGCCGTGTGGGAAAGATCCAGCTCTTGACTAATCTTTTGAAGCTAAGATGATTTTCAATAGATCTTATGTGTGTGGGTAGTGAATTCCATAGTTAGGCAGTTTGAACAGAGATGTTCCATCCGTGGTTTCTATCCTGCATGTAGGAATTATGAGGCGGGGAGCCATTCTTGAGCAGAGGTTCCTTTGTTTTATGCATTTATTAATTATCTTTCTGAAGAAGAGTGGCCCTTACCATGTCTTGCTTTGTGTGATACAAAGCAGCTTGAAGTTAGAAGTTGTGGTACAAAGCAGCTTGAAGGTAGATATTGTGATAGGAAGATGCTTGAAGTTAGAAGTTTTGATGCAAAGCAGCTTGAAGGTAGATGATGCGATACAAAGCAGCTTGGAGATAGATGTTCTGGCAATTGGTAAGCAGTGTAGGGCCCTCAAGGTAGGAGAGATGTGTGCTTGTGGTTTTACAAGGAGGAGTCTAGAGGGAGCATTCTGAGTTCTTTGTAATCTCATAGTGGACAGAGTGAGCATACAGCAGAAACCGCAAGAGGTAATTTGGAGGGAGTGAAACCTAACGACCCTCCCCATATGTCTTTTTATAGTCATTTTAATGGTATTCACTGAATGAACTACACTACAGCCTACACTACATTCCTTATCATCACCCAATATGTATGTCTTAACTCCTCTGAAAAGGTTTCAGTTTACAATATATACAAATACATTTTAAGGCAAGGGCCCGACTCTCTCCGGCACCTAGGAATGACAAACACTTTCTGTAATAAGGCAGTATCTGCATGAATCTTAATTTTGCTTTCCTTTCTTTTTGATTTCAAAACCTCACACCTGGACCAGTAAACTAGAAGGTCCTCCCATTTTCATCCCAGTATTTTCAACAAAACATTATTTGATTCTTTTTTTATTTAATACGTTCCGGGGGTCCCTTCTCTTGAGGTTCACTGTTCTAATAGCAATGTCCTTATTTGCTATATACTTCCTCTGAAGAGAAGCCTTGCGCTCAGCCCCGCTACCACAAATGTAGAACAGTCTCTTCCGAGGCAAATTTAAGCCTAGCTTTGACTCCAATACCCGATTCTTGTAAATTCTGCAACTCCTCTCAGGTCATGTACCCTCAGACAGTGCAGCAGACTTTGCAAACACCCACTCAACTACCTACCTAACCAGCCGGGAACAATGCCATGCACTGTGCTTGCCCAGCACCCACTTCCAGGGAGCTGACAAAGCCGTTGAATTGTGGATCGACACATGGATGTGTGTATCACTTCTGCTGGGGTCGAGTCAAACTTGCAGTTACTGTTATTTGGCACATGTAGTATAGTGAAACCCTATGCCATGCGATACCCTGGGCATAGCATCGCAGGGTTCTTCGGAAGTGTGGGGGTCCCTCTGGCTGTTGGTTCTGGGGTGCAAATGTGCCTGGCTCTGTCGCAGAAGAGATTGACTTGGACCTGCCGGTATTGCAGAGGTGCGGGCCTGTTAGGTCCCCCGTTGTACGCATGCGCCAGCCCGCCACAGTCCACGGCTGCTCCCTTGACGGGTTTCAGCGCATCTCTCCGCTGTGGGTGCCCTCGGTGCTCAGGGGTGCACTATCCCCTGGTGAAGTAAGCAGAGCAGCTGGGGCTCGTGGCGGTCACGTGCCCTTCGTGCGCTACGTGCTCAGGCGGCTTACGTCTAGTGGCTGATTATTAAAAGTCGACAAGCTCTGGGTGAGTCACGCAAGTAATTGGCTCCAAGGGCGCCAGGCAAGAGGCCGCCGGCCATGGCCTACTGCGTGCATTTTCCACTGAGGAAGGGAGAAGTAAATGGCCCCTCCGACACCACTCACGGAGTGTTGGGGGTCACATGGAACGAGCAAAGCTGTGCGGAGGCAGAAGCAATTAATTAACAAGTGATGTGCCTGCTCCACCATAAGGGCCATTAACAACATGGAAGGACAGGGCGGACTGGCTTTTGTACCACTCTGGCCTTTCCCTGCGGAATGCAGCCGCCATTGCCCAACAATGAAATAATCCATGACCCCTTTTAGTTGAGTAATGAGCATGGCGGGTCATCAGTGACGAGGAGTCCAGGCAGCATCCGTCCACTCCAGCAGGAGCCGGGACCAGAGCTCCAGAGGAGAGGGGGAAACATCAGCACCCCAACTCACATTGTGAGCAATCAGCCCACGCTCCGGCAGGGAGGGGGGAGAAGTTGAAGGACGTGCAGACAATAGAAGGCAACCAGCTCAGCCAGAGGCGGCCCTATTCCTCTTCACCCACAGTATGGATGAACCATGGGCGGTACGTGACCCGCCCTGCTACTCTGAATGACTGCAGGTTGGTGTTATCTGCCATCAGGTACCCTCAGGACAGAAGATATTGGGACCAAGACTACTAGCACCATGGCCAAGGCTATCACCCTATCCGGCCACTACTGAATATGAAAAAAAAATGCATTAGTAATTTCTACCCTAGCCAGCCCTAAACAATAAGAGATACAACTAGACAAAATGTCCAGTCAAGAATCCGGAATCGAAAAGACACACAGATTCTGAAAGCACTAGGGAACCATACAAATGGTAGAAATGTGGCAAACAAATGCTTGTAACATAATCAGAGGTACTGGAATGATGCGACAGGAAAGGCCCAAATTATGCAGCAAGAAAAGGCTAATTATTCTGCATAATGCAGCACATATTGTTATAGTATTAATTATTTAGTCATTTTTAGGTCGAGTTTCTGACAGTCGTATGTATCTGGGCTTTTAATAACGCCCACTTCATGCCCATCACTATCACTCGTTCGTGGGCTTGCTCTTCAAAAATCCTTTGATGACATTGGTAAATGGTTTACCTTTGTCCCTCCTTGGGGAGGTTTTGTTACCGCCGTGGCTATTGCCCCTGTTATACAGCTAATCGCACTTTTGCCGAGAAGTTTGACTGCAAGCGAACTTCTTTTTCCCTTTGTGTCTCGACTTATCGCTGATGCTCATGGCAGCCGTGGCACTGTGAATCAGCTCGCTTATGTGAAACTGTTTTACTTTTGATTTTCAAGTTATGTGGCAAGAAAAGTCCGGTTAGGAGTTTACAATGCTAACAGCTCTTACTCGAGCAAATGCGAGACCCATTGAAAAGCAAATGCTTGTTTAACTTGGTAACACTGTGTGGACATTGGTTGCACTTCATTAATACCAGTTTAACACCGCAATTTAGCAATAAGCAACAGAAAAGTGACCAGTCCTGCTTTGCAAAGAGCCTTCCACTGTGTAGCAGCATGTTATGCTGCATTTTTAATAACTTTGGAACCGTTAGAGCTAGAAACTATTTTTGTTTGTTAAAATCTGAAGATTATGCAGCAGATGATAGATTATGTGGCAAATGCGGCAAACCTATAATTAGGTGAAATTGGCCGCAGCCACACAATTGCATAATTACAGTGACCCCAAACATAACAAGACTTGCTTTCTGCTGCTGTATGATTACTTTACTTGTCACAGAGGAAATAGGCTGTGTATTATTCATGCGCGATAATCAGTTTATTGTGAGGTACAGCTGCAGTTGTGCCAACAAGTATCCTCTTCACCTTAAGTTCATAAATGTCTACATTTGTAGTCAACGGGCAAAAGATAGGGACAGTGCAAATTTTACAGGGTTGACGTGGAACTGTTTTATTGCACATGGCAAAGGTCTCTTGCCATGGCATGACTGTCATCTGTGGTGATTACACGCTCAGTGAGAGTTTGGCGCAGACAGCCAAGCTGTTTACTCCAGAATTGGTTGTGACCAGAGGTAGGGATGGATTGACCTTTATGAATAGCAAGAGATTTTTGAGCTGGCTGAGTACTCTGGATGGGGCCGTGTAAGTATAGCCAGCTTTTGCCTCTGAAAGGCCAGTAGGGTTGGAGCAGAGCCAGACGATGTCAGGCTGGTTCTCCAGGGCCCGTGTGACTCCAGTGCAAGTAAGCAGTGTTTGTGGCAAGTATAGCTGCTGGCCTGTGAAATACATGAGCCAGGCACTACTGCAAGCTCACAGAATTGCCAACCATCTGCAACCGTGTTTTGTGACCCCTTGCAAAAGAACAATTTGTGACGCGACTTATTAGTACAAAGGTCGCATTGCAAATTGCATTACCATAATTTGGTCTGCAAATTGAACATCCATGGTTTGTGAATAGAAATAGTATGTTAGGTCCTTAGTTCTTACCCCTCATCATGAGTGAGCCAAGATTTTGGTCTCTGGTTCTCATCTTCCTCTATGCAAGTGTGTAAAGCTTATTGAAGTAATAAAAATAATAAAAGTAAACACTGAATATGCTGCATTGGTCCAAACGTTTGGCAGATTCAGTGAACAGAAAGTGCATTACTGTTTCATTGTGACACATGTGCATGGCAACCAGTTTTACAGATATGCGTGGCAGCCAGGTGGAAGTGCCTTACAGGGACCCTGTTTTGCAACTCAGATAGTTCTTTCCAACATCGCATAGCATCGGATGATGTGCAGGGGCGTTAGTGCAATGGGTCTGTTTGGAGTGTGACCCCACCCCCCAAAATACGTGCACCCCTGCTTTTGTAACTGGGTCTGGGGACCCTGAGTCAGGTCTGCAATTTCTGTGTCGCTTTTCTCATGCTGAGCAAGACTGGCAGACAGTCACCTTTTATAACAGACTGTAATGTTGCTCCATCTATAATAAGTATCCAGGGCACATTTAAGGTTTACATGACTATTGACGTGTCTCTTAATCACTAATGGCATTGTCATTTGGGGGGCGGGGCAAGCTATGAATGTTCCTAAAAACTATCACTTTCAATAAAGGTATGTCTAGGCAGTGATATAATCTGATGTACTCAGGTGAAAAACGTCTGCATGTTAAAGAAATACACCTTTTTAAAAATTTTGAAGAGATTGTATCATATCTTTACATATTGTTTGCTGCACGATTTACATGCCAAAAGCTTCCATGGCTCTACTCATGCACGGACTCTTAGAGCCAAGCCAGACCAATGGTTTGGCTCTGTCTTGGCTCGCCATATTAATTTGCCTGTGACCCCTCCTTTACTTGTGACTCGTGCTTAATACGTGAGGCCATCAGTCACTCAATATAATTATTTGTAAAAGGCGATGACTATAAGCATGCTGACCTGCCCAATCTACTGATTTGACAAATTTACTATCAAGCCTTCTTGTAGCAAAGGCGGAGATTGCGTGAAATTTAAGATAAGTGATCCCGGGGCATGGACTCCAGGCTGTTGTGTTGTACGGGAGCATATTAATTTGTTCCCAGGGAGAATTGCCAGACCCAGTTGAAACGGGCAGGGAAAACGGGCAGGGGCGTAGCTTCAGGATGTGTGTTTTGGTGTGACATGCCTCAAATGCACTCTCGGTTTGGTAGTTACGTCTGGGGGCCATGAGTCGGTTCTGCTATGTCTGTCTTTTTTTCTCATTTCACTAAGAGTTTTTAACTTTATTGTTTTATTTTGTTGGGGTGGAAACTTGAATGGGTGCAGTACTACCATTGGAGAGCTGCATCAGTCTCAGGTTTCCAGGCATACTACTGCCAACCAAACACCCAAAACGTGATGGCATGAATGCTTGCAAGTAGTCTAACCCGTGGCAATCACTCGGGGTAGCATTCCCACTCATCGTTTTTCACCCACTGCTCCACTCTAGACAGAGGCCCACCTAATTCAAATCAGTACTGACCCTGTTCTTCATGGAAACAGTCCATTCCAAACCTTGGACTTCTTACCACTCCATCCTGAACCTCACTGCATTTTTAGTTGAGAAATTTGAGATTCCACCCCCCACCAAATCTAACTACGCTATGCCTCTTATGATGTTGCGGGACATGCAGACCTGCTGTGCAGTAGAACATGTGTAGCTTGGTCTTACATTTTGTCCATTTCTTTGTGTATGCATTCACCAGACAACCTGCTGAAAGTAGTGTTGTAAAATCTCCCCATCTGCCTCCAGGATTGAAAGGAGAAGCACAGGGGACATGTACGGAGAAAGAGGCGGAGGCATGATATAATCTCATCAGGTGTCTCCTTTACAGGAAAACATACCAGGCCTGATAGGATGATAAAATAAGCGGCCAATCGATGCATGAACACAGCACCAGGAACTTTTTCGTCTACAGATTTTTATTAGGCAGGCACTCAAAGAATGGCATGAAACGGATTCTACCCCAGCACTACTAGTCTTCCAGAGATAGCAGCTCCCTGTGGTTGTTGCCCCATTGTGGATTGGTAGCAAAGACCTAGTGCTGGAACCCCGCTCCTTGACGTCAGCCAGTGCTGTGCCTATCTGTCCCCGTCCCCCAGGGATGCAGCAGTATGAGACTGCAAGTCTCAATGCATCAATATACCCAGCAGCTGTGCGCTAGTGTTCGGTAATTTCTCTTTCGATGACAACTTGCAAGTGATGCCAACCAGCAGGAAAGAGAAAACAGTTTTTCCCAAAGTGTCTGTCTCTAATGATGAATGTACCCAGAGGTCTGTGATCACCGGCACAACTGCCCATGACCAAGCTTTAAACATGTGATACACAGGGTGTACAGCAGTATTTCGGTAGCGGTATGGACAAACATTGGTTCACTGAGTTGTCTGAGACAGTTACCCCTCTACCAGAAACCCCCAGGTTTCTGAAGTGAAAAAGTAAATCATTTTTTCTTCGGTTTGAGCCCAATGTTTTGGAATGTTTTGCCGATGCTCCTTCCAACCTCCTGCTTCACTTTTTTTCACAGATATTTGATTCAAATGGAAGGTATAATGTTCAAATCTACCTGACTTTGTGTTATCTTTTTCCTCATTTTTAGGGATTTTATGTTGGTAATTTACATTGAAGTGTTCATATAAATTGTTTTAGTTTACCTGTTTGTTTAACGTTTGGCACCACCAAAAAGTTTTCCAACATTAACAATGCACAATATGTAAACATGAGGGCATTCTCTTCTATGGGTTTTGGCGGGAGGAGTCAAGAACCCAATCATAGGTCTCCCACAGCTGCAGACACACAAGCTATGAGCACCAGGCAGTATACGCGTGGGCTGCCCCAGTTTCATGTTACTGTTAGAACAGATTAGAAAGCTACAGCACCACAACTCCGTCCCACAATACAATTTCCGCCCACGCCCACAGCAACAACATGATACTTTACTGCTGTTGGGTCCTCAGTCCGTTCTTCAGTAAAAACTCTCCTGTGGCTGGTGGGCAAATACCACCAGAATGGACTCAAGGCAGGCCTTATGTTTCACCTGAGTCCATGGCAGTGCTTCACTTCTTTACAAAATAAGTGCTGTGGCCCAAGGTTTTACATAGTATGCATCTGCAGCTTACACCATGACTGCCCTGCCAGTGCTGCAAAATGCCAGCACCAATAGCCTGGATACATTGTTATTGTGTTTTAGCGCATATTGAAATGCTAAAACTAATGTGGTCTGCTGAAAATACGCAGACAGCGCCATCATGAGATGGACTGTCATAAAAAGGTGCTGGTGCTTATAATCAAAATCCTGCTCCGAGCATGGCAAACACTGGCACAAATTAAGCATTGGTTCATGGTAGTTCAACCTGGCAACTCATTAGGCATGGATTCACAAAGTCCGACCAAGGGTTTCCTCACACATAATTCACATGTGCTGAGCTCAGCAAGTCATTCCAGTGACCCTGTGTACATTAGGGACCCTATGGGATGTGCTCACCCCATTAACCACCACTACTTTCCTAACCCCACTGCCACTTAAGAGGTGGGCAAGCAAGGGCTGATTCAAGAAAGCACTTATGGGTATGGAAAGTGGTATTACATGTATACTCTTACATACTCTCATATACCTTCGTGAATCAACCTCAGAGCAGTAAACCTCGCACCACCAAAATATCAGTGGCTGCATGGGTCCCTGCCCAAACACCACAGCCTGGCTGGTAGTGGCTATATAATGTTGTCTTCAGGAACTTGGGCCCTCATTTATGAGGTTTTGCCATAGCGGAGTGAGGCAAGTCACTTTGCAGCACTGCCCTGCATCAAAAGGAAAGGGCAGGAATGCTCTGTATTAAAGAAATAAGGCGCATTCCTGTCCCTTCTGACTGCACCGGTGCACACATTGGTGCCTAGCGCCAACGCAGACGATGCACTGTTGGCACAATAGTTTCTGGGCAGGAAGGGACATCTTCCTGCACAAAAACAATGATTGGGGGCATTTTCCTCTTTCTATGGGTGCTGCAGAACGCAGCACACATAAAAAGGGGAAAAAACAAGTAGAAATAAAATAATTTCTCCCTGTCACACCTCCCCGGGGGAGGCGCACAGTTTTGACGCATTCCCAGGTGTACAGTTTCTTGTAGATCTGGGAGTGTTTCAAAAGATGGGTATTCCGTGGGAAAACCCACTGCAACGCCTCTTGACGTAGAGAAAGACCCTGCTCCCTGTCTATGAGGCCATGCAAAGCCTCGCAGGGCAGCTTTGCGTCGCCTTATAGATAGGGTTGAGAGGCTTGTGCCACCAGAGCGCTATAAAAAGTGACTCCCCAGCGGCGCAGGCCTCTTGTAAATTAGGCCTCTGGGTCCCAGTTTTTGTTCAAGCCCATAAGAGTAAAAACACCACCATAAGCGGTGGAGGATTTTAACTCAACATTAAGGTTAAAAGTCCAATATATAACTTTACACTTTTAACTCGACAGAACAAGAGCAGCAATCACAGGGATAGGGAAACAGGAGCACGTGACAGCAAAAGCAACGACTTAGTACAGTCTGTTCAGCAATCGCCAACTGCAACTGACCGTAACTACCACCCGCTCCACGGAGCTGCCCTAACTGCCCCCGTCACCAGCCGGGATGTCTCTGGGAGTGAAATGCCTACATTCTCACCACCCTGCTCTGTTCAGCCTTGAAAATGTGCACCACCACATCTGGCCGGCAAGGCGTCGGCGTAACTTAAAATGTCGCCCCTTCCCCTGAAGATTGGGAATAGAGGCACCTGAGTTCCCTATATTTTACAGGAATTCGTTGACCTTGGGTTGAATAGGGGGCCCCTGGAGCGTGTTGAGGGGGCCTTCGTTACGCCCCTGGGGCACGGGTCTTAGCCATGGATGTGACGTGAGAGGAAACCTAAATAAAGTGCCCAAAACTGCCTGCAGGTGAACTCAAAGCTCTGTAAAGCGCACTGAGCCACGTTAAGCAGCTTTAAGCGTTTAATAAAACAAACATAAATCCATTGTGGCCATGCATTTGTACACATAACCACATAAATGAATTGCTGCTTCTCTGGCTCCGAGGGAGGGTAAACGGATTAGATACTTCGCGCCATACTGGCGTTTAAGGATATTTTTCATACAGGCTCTGTCACCCGGAGGCTTACGCGGCGACAACCAATGGCAAACAATGCATCCCAGTGCCCTTCGACCCTTATCGCTGCACGGTTGCTACGGCAACAGCTAACCATCATGTAGCACGGATCGGTTTCTTCACTGGTACCCAGTTCAGTGATGGGCGAAGAAAGATGATCCTGTCCAAGCCAGCGTGGTCACGCGAGGTTCTCTGTTTGATGCGTATTGCGCTGAGAGTCTGGAAAATGCATTTCAGAAACGCTGGGCCCCGTTGCAAGTTTTGTGTTAATTTACACATAAATTGCCCCTCCCTCCCCCTAAAAAAAAGATCTATATTGCGGATCATTTCATGAAAAATTTACATAATGTGTTTCAAGTTGTCTTTTTGAAAAAAATATTCGTGAGTGAAATCAGGCGTTCACAATTCAAATAAAACGCATTTTTTAAACTCAGTCTGGGAGAGTCTGTCAGGTTTAGGGGCGTAGGCCCTCATGGTTAGGTAGGGTATTTCACCTGTAGTGATAAATCTGGTACAATTCAGCATATTGAAATTACAAGTCCCTCCTAGCCTTTTTAACGGGTCTGCAAACTTTGCGCCCATTAATTCCAACCCCAGAGACACCTGCGGGTGTTAAGCAAATGCACGTTAGCACTGGTTAGCAGTTGTAAAATGCCTAGAGTCCTAAAGCCAACAAAAACAGGTCAGAAAAAAGGAAGAAGAAGGCAAAACGTTTGGGGATAACCCTGCAAAAATGGCAAGGTCCAACAATCGGGTATCAGTCAAAGCCCTCCCTGTGCAGTCTGAAGGCTGCACATAACCACCATCCTCCCCAGTGCTTGATTTGTAAAAGAATGAGTGCTGGTGCCAAAGCCCTGCTACGAAGCTTGCTGCTGGTGCTTCTATATGTCAGTGCTCTGCATACCAACCTGCATAGCCTAGAATCCACCTCAAACCTCTTTAATCAACTATCAGCCATCAGACACTTCTTGCAGGATCCTGCTTTCCCCTGTTGTGATAATTTCCTACGTTTCCCTTTGTTCTTGTTTCCCCTTTGCACGTTTACCCCTCTTTTGCTCCTGAGAAATGTCAGATGAGTTAGGAAATAGCTACCCTGTAGGCTTCTGTTTGTGGCATGTAGTGCTGTAGATTCACATACTGTGCATACTCCTGCCATCTAGTGCTGGGCTGAGACACGTACAACTTGTTTTTGCTCTAAGATGTTTTTTTGAGTCACCAGGTACAGTGACTCCACCTATGTCCGGTAACACATGTGGGCATTGCATATCCATTCTTAGATTGTTTTTTTTCAGTACAGTGGACGAGGATGTAGATGGAGCATAGAGGTAGTGAAGAGATGACCATGCAGAGTAAAAGTAAAAGATAACATCATCTGCAAAACCCAAGTGACCAGAGAGGAGGGTAGGCGCATGTGAATCTACAGCACCAGATGCCATGCTTACATGGTAAGTAACATTTTTAATTTGTGGCATGCGTAGCTGTAGCTAAACATGCAGTGCATAGACTGTAAAGCAGTTCTACCAAAAGCAGTGGCTTAGCCTGAGGATGTGGCAGAAGATTGATAAAGTGTGCGCAGTACAGTCTGGCCAACATCAGCTTGCTAGCAGGCAAAGACATCCACACAGTAATGCTTAGTATATGTGTGCAGGGTAGACCATGTAGCTGCTTTGCAGATGTCAACTAAAGGAATGTTACCCAGAAAAGCCATTGAGGCCACTTTCTTACAATTGAAGTGGGATCTGGGAGTGACAGGCAGGGGTATTTTGGCTTTAGCATAACAGGTCTGTATGCATGTAACGATCCAGGGTGCAACATCTGCTTTAGAAACAACTTGCCCTTTGTGTGGTTTGGAAAAACACACTATGGAAAGTTGCGTTTTATGCAAGGGTTTTGCTCTGTCAGTGTAGTACATGAGGGCTCCTTTGCCATCCAAAGTGTGCAATGCAAACTCTGCTACAGACTCTGAATGTGGGAAGAACACCAGGAATTCTATTGTTTGGTTGAGATGAAAGCTAGAGACTACTTTAGGTAGGAAGTTGGGGTTTGCCCTCAGGACTACCCTTTTCTGATGCACCTGGAAGAAAGTTTCTTCCAAGATAAGAGCATGTATTTTACTGTCACGCCTGTGGGAAGTTATAACTACAATGAAACCTACCTTCCAGGAAAGGAGGCATTTGTGGTGGGATAACCCGTTTTAGGCCTTCTATGACAGTCTCAATGACTGGGATTCTGAAAAGTAAAGTATGCTTTCTGTTTTGTAGGTAAGCAGCCACTGCAGCTAAATGTTTGATAGAAGTATATGTAAGGTGTTACTTCTGTAAGTGAAGAAGGTAACAGACAATATCCTGTGCAGAGGCTGTGAGAGTGTCAATATGACTAGGGAGACATTAGTGTATGAACCATTTCCACTTGGACGTATAGCAGGCTCTAGCTGTGGTGCAGCGTTCTTCCTTCACAGTGGTCATGCACCCTGCAGGGAGGTTAAGGTAACAAAATTCTAAGACATCAGGAGCTAAATCGCAAAATTGAGCTGCTAAGAGTTGGGATGCCTGATAGTGCCTTGGTTTTGACAGAGAAGGTCTGGCCAGTTGGGGAGCTTCTCGTGAGGGACTAGTGAGAGTTTGAGCAAAGTGGTGAACCAGGGCTGGGGTGCCCAGGGTGGAGCTACTAGGATCAGAGTGAGGGATGTCTGCCTCAGTTTCTGAATCATGAATGGAAGGAGTGGGAGAGGCGGAAAAATGTAATCAGATATCCCTGACCAATTCATCTATAGTGCCTTGCCCATGGACTGTGGGTGTAGTAGCTTGGAGGTCGAGCTTGGGCATTTTGCATTTTCGGCAGTGGCAAACAGGTCTATCTGCGGGAACCCCCAACAATGGAAGTACAGTAGTGGGGCATGGGGTTGGAGTTTCCATTGGTGGGCTTGTTGATTCATCCTGCTGAGCAAGTCTGCCAAGTTTTTGTCCATCCCGGGAACGTACGGAATGAGGAGATGCACATTATTATATATCATCCATTGCTAAATGCTCGGGGATAAAATAGACAATTGGAGTGAATGTGTGCCCCCCCTGCTTTTGTATGTAAAACATGGCAGTTGTATTGTCTGTCCTGACCTAGACTACCTTCTGTTGGATGAGGAGAAGAAATGCCCTGAGGTCAGAAGTATAGCTAAGAGTTCTAGGTACTTGATATGGAGGCTCTGCTGGGCAGGTGTCCAAACCCCTTGGATTGTGTGGTGTTGTAGATGTACCCCCTCCAGCTGGTGAGCAAGGCATCTGGTGTGATGGTCTCCTGCGGAAATGGGTTAAGAAAATGCCATCCTTGCAAAAAGTTGTTTTCATTCCACCACTGTAGAGTGCAATGAGTACGGCCCCAAATCAACACTAGACCTTCTCAATGACCCTCTGCCTGAGACCACTGCGCTGCTAGGCACTGATGTAATGGACACATGTGTAACCTGTAATGTGGAACTATGGTGATGCAGGATGGCATCATGCCAAGTAAGCACATAATAGTCCTGACCATTACCTGGCGAACTGGCTGAAAAAGAGGCAGCAGCGTTTAAAAGGCCGGCATCCTTGCTGACCTGGGATAACCTTATCCTACTCTGGAGTCGAGAATGGCCCAGAGGAAGGGTTGCACTTGGAGAGGCTGGATTTCATTACGTTGATCTTGAAGCCTATACCATGAAGGAGATATATAATGGTTTGCATGTACGCTAGGCATTGTGGCTGCATGACACTCGTGATCAGCCAATCATCTAGATAAGGCTGTGAGGTGAGTAGCTACCATGGCCAGACACTTCGAAAACACACTTGGGGCTGTGGTGACCCAAAGGCCCTTGAAGGGAGGGTCAGAGGGAGAGGCCTTATGCATGCATCGATAGGCTTTGCCAGGATCCCACCCATGCCAGGCTCTATGTGCATGCGTTGTTGCCTTGTGTTGAGATATTCTTGGAGCCATTGGAGGATTGGTTGATCAAGACCCTTGAAGGCAGTGGAGGATGCAGCTACGGGTGGTGATCTGAAAGGAGCCTAGGATGGGCCCTGGCTCAGAGGAGTCGAGGAGTACTTTGGGTTGGTGGTCTGGGCTCCACGTGCTGCAGCTCAGTCATTTTCCGCTCTGAAGGCTTTGGATCCAAGTGTCTCAACTCCAATCGACTCACCTTGGTGGGTCTGAGCTCCAACAGAGGTTGAGAGGGCGTCTTCTAGGCTGGTGTTGAGATGGCAGTTGATGTTAACACACATGGCTTTGAGGAGGACTTCAGCGCCGACTGAGAGGAGGGTGTTGGGTCCTGCTCAGATGTTTGGTGCCAACCATGGCTATGAGGCACTAGTGGACAGAAACCTCTGATAAGGCATGGGAGCTAGAAGCTGGTGCCTTCCTGGTGTGAATGATATGCAGGAGAGTAGTACTCACTGCAGCAACCTTCAGCGGCAGGGTCGTAGCCAGTGGCAGCCCCTCTGCTTCAGCATCAGCATCTGAATCTGCAATTTCCAGTGCGAACGCCTCCTTCATCTTGATGCCAGAAATGGCCAGCAGCTGCAGGTCTATATTCCGTTCTCCAAAGAGGCTGAAAGTTTCTTTCTCCTTCTGATGATGTACCATGGAAGCTGAAGCGATGCACCATGCTCATTAAGTACAACTTTTTGCTTTAAAATGCAAGGCATGCCACACAAGAGTCCTCTTGATGATCAGGGAACAAACAGGTTGCAAACTTTGTGCAGGTCTGTCCTCACATATTTTGTGTGGCAAGCAGGGCAGAAAGGGAACAGCGTCCTTTCCATCACATGGACATTCTCGGTCATCGAAGTGATGGTGGTACGAGGGGCTGAGGCTTGTATCATAGGACTCGTTGACTGGGGGAAAGAGTCAAAGGAGTATGCGGCGGTGGAGACCGATGAGTATGCAGGATTATTAATTCAACCTGCAAGGAAGTGATTTGAGGGCCCAGTAAGAACACCACAATGTGGCGAACCGGAGCTCACATACGCACGTCTGACCCGGACAGCAACAGAAAGACAATATAACAGTGGAGCTGATGTCCACGCACATTACAAGAAATATGGGGAGTCGAAAAGACATCTTTTAACGAAAACAAGTTGTACATGTCCAAGTCCAGCACTAGATAGCAGGAGTGTGCACAGTATGTGTTTCTACATCTACACATGCCACAAACAAATAAGTTCTGGTCCATCAAAAATGAGTGCCTGTGGGCTCAACCAGCTCAAATTACGCACTGATTATATACCTTACTTCTTCTGAAACTTTCTCCACAGCAATCCCGCAGACACTTTTTGCCTTCTCAGAGCAGGTGAAATATGTCAGTTTTTTTTGCAATTATCTTAAAATAAAGCTCCCCAGTAAATTAGCCAGCAACTTCCTGTTTGAGCAGTCGTTCCCTTTTACAGGGGGAACACTCACATTAGCCAGGATATCATCCGAAGTTGTGGATTGCAGCACCCTGGAGTCCAGAACCAAATTCCAGTCAACTCCTAATGAGTGCCAGAGAAGGTTGCAGAGCTGTGCCAAGCCGTGGTCAGATTTTCTTCAGCCTTAATTCCTCTGAGGGCAGTACTTCTGTTTTAGCCGAGACAATCATGTGTCAGATGTGTGTGGCACGAGTCTCCCAGTAATGCTGGTCATTGGTGGATGAGTCTGTTAGAAAGTTACCCAATTTTCCAATAAAGCAGTACCTCAACCAACCGTGTTCTAGCTATAATGGGCTTAGAATTTAAGCCCATTATGGCTGGAAAAGGGTCAGCTACTAGAGTATCTAGTGATTGACTATGCCACACCTGAAAAGCATTCAGAAGTTCAGGGCTATCAGGGTATTACCCGATATTTGATTAGCCCTCAAAATGTGTCCCCCTTTTGATTTCCATATCCCAATGACGAGACTGCACAGTTGAATATGCATTTGTGTTTCTGGACTTATCCAATCACACACCCACTCGTTGTGTTTTAGGAGTGCCAGTAGTGATCTGACACTACATTTCTTAGACTTTTTCTCTCCATTCATGGCCCCACAAATCTAGTTTGTTCAAAGCACATCTTTGATAGTAGAAACCTGTTCCTCCTCTTGGGATTACATGCCTCCAGTTTCCTTTCTCTGGTAGGTGTACTATGCCAACATAAGACTTTCTCCAGTAGCGCACTTATTTTTAGTGACAACAAAAATATTGGGGCTCATTACGAGTTTGGCGTTCTGACTGCCATACCGCCGCGGTGGCAGCCACCAACAGACTGCCACGTTGGTGGTCATACAGACCGCTGTATTACAAGTTACACAGCCAGGCCTGCCAAAAGACAGCCAAAATCCCGATACCGCCAGTAGTCTGGATGGCAGGAAAGAGGAAGTCTGACCACTGCCAACCAACCAACGCACCTATTACAAGCTGAAAATCACCATGGCGGTCTTGCCATGGCGGTCTTCCAATGGTGGTGCGAACCCCGGCAACCGCTGCTCTACACAGTAATCCACAACACCACATTGGATAGAATTGAAAACAACCCAGCTGACAGACACTCAACCAACCACACTATTAAACACACTCTTACACATACCACAATCCTTTGCATCTTGCACGCCAAACACAGACGCCAGAGCGCCATCAAAGCAAACCAAACCAAAAATTAGGCACCCCACCATCTCACACAAAGCACATATCACATATCCTCACAACACTCCCAACACACATATTTTCACCTCATCACACTATTTACACCACAATCCCCTCATCACACAGCACTTACAAATTATTTTCCTCATTACTTCTTAACCACCATCATGTCACCACAAAAACATCCCTGTTTCACAGATGACGAGTTGAGAGTCATGGTGGATGAAATGTGTGTGTGTTCTGGCTGAAGTGTGTGTGTTGTGAATGTGTGTGTGTTTGATTTGCAGTATGCAAGCGTGTGTGTCTGGAAAGATAGGTGTAGGTGCTGGCATTGGTGTCCCCCCATATTGTGTTTGTTAGCGGTAAAAAAATGTTATTCATGTTATTAATACAGGTAGGTGTGTGTACTTACTGTTGGTGTCGTCCACGTGGGTGTTGTACCCCTTGTATTTCGGCGAGCAGGAGCTGCTGCATCACGTTTAGGAATGGCTCCATGGCAGCTCCCGACATGTATTGCTGTCTGCAGGTGAAAGTCTTCCTGTGAACTACTCCTTTCTGCCTTCTGGAACGTGGTGGTTGGACCACAGCGGTCACATTGGCGGTGTGCAGCCTCGTAACAGGTCCGGGGGAAACATGGTCTTCACCGGCCTGTTTATGCCTTCAGAAGACCGCAGCGGTCTGTGCTACCTGGCAGCAGTGGCAGTGCTCTGGCAGTCTTCTGTTTCCTTGGCTGCCAAACTCATAATATGGCACTCTGCTCCGCGAGTCACGGGACCGCCAAACTTGTAATCAGGCCCTTAGTATTCTAACTCCAGTCCCAAACATATGGGAAAAGTGCATATGTTGGGAAAAGTAGTAATGCGTAGTTTAATTCCAATCCCATACAGAGTGGAAAAGTGTGTATAGTGAGGTGTTTTGCTTTAGTATTCTAACTTCAACCCCATGCACATTGAGAAAAGAGCATGTATTAGGGAGTTTAAAAAGTATTATCATAACTCCAATCCCAAACACACTGGAGAAACTGCATATATTGGGAGGGGTAGTCCAATTTACCTTTCTAACTCTAACCGCATTTTTATAAAATTCACAAAGGGGAAAGGGTCCTAAAGTGACCTTTTCCCTTTTGCGATTTAGGTTACCACCCAAACTTGGGGTTAAAATAAGTTACTTTTTTTGTGACTGGATTTTAGTCACAAAACATTGGTACACATGATACAGATTCTGTACTTGAAAGGGATGCCTGCAACACACGTCTTCCAGATGCTGATTTTGTATCCATTTGGAATCTAATTGTGGGAAATGGAGAACATTTCCCAACTCCTAACATGGAGTTATTACAAAGGAAAAGACATTTTAAAAGCAGTAAATGCTGAATTTCAGCATTTACACAAGTTAAAATGCTTCACACATTTGATACCTAGTATGGTGGTGATTATCGGTTCAACTTAACTGCTACAGCAGAAACCTGCCTTCATGGAATGGAGTATCTTGCAGACTTCTACAAAGGCCAATAATTGCTCATAGATTGCTCCCTCTAAAAGCTTGGATAAAGAGGTACATGAGATAGGTCGATAGTATGCATGAAAATCTGGATCGAATAATGGTTTCTTCAGAAGAGGTGTTACAGCTGCAGACTTCTACTCTTTTGGAGTTATTAGTGAGGTATTGATTATGTGCTGAAAAGATTTTGTGAGTATAGTATGCTAACTTTGCAGTGTTATTTTCAGATCTGTATTTTTGGTTATATTGTTGCCACTTTGTTTTAAGAATAGGGGAAGTACTTAGTCTTCAATGCTGCTCTAAACAGCAGTGTTTCTGTCATAACTACATAAACTTCAAAGAGAATCAGGCTTTATCCTTTTTGACATAGGTTCATAGTCCCGGGGCTGTGATTTCTAATGTAACCATCAAGTGCTTGGTTTAGCCTCCAAATGGTAAATAAGGGTCTTAAGATATCATTTGGAGGAGTGATCACAGGCACACTGGCTCCTATCAATGCTTCGAAAGAGAGATTTCCCCAGTTTAATGACATCTTGTAACCCTTGCTGGATTCCTGGCGTGTAGATATTAACTCAGTTAACCACATGAAAAGACCGACAAGATGGTCTGACCAAGGGAATGGAATAGGTTTTCCCATGGAATACAAAGTAGTAATTGACTCGATAATGTCTAAAATTATTCAGATGTGTCAGTTATTGTCATGCCAAACATAGCAAACATTCCTAAAAATGGATTTGCTGTTGACACAGTGGGCTTATCAAAGTGAAATTATAAATGCCCTATAACTATTATATGAGGGCATTAACAATCAGTGTTGATACCGTGCCTGTTAATTTTGCCAGTTATGCTATTGAGGTGTCCTTAGGAGGAGGCTGGTTGACCAGTAGAATATTACAATTGTTGGACTTGGACATTGTGATTTTAATGTACATTGTTTCCAACTATTCATGCTCTGTGATTCCTGTTTTTAAAGGATGTACTATAAAATAGTTTAACAACTGCCTAGCCACCCTATTTGTTGAGCATGTTGCCTAGTAAATGCTTTTAAAACATGTTTCAGAATAATGATTAATTCATTGTGTCACGGCCCTATTTGGTGAGCGTAATAAGCATAGTTCTATGGGATAAGATGAGAAAGGACAGGTTCACAGTTAATCATTAACCATGTCTTAGCTCAGTGCTGCAAAGAACATTAAGAACATATTTAAAGACTTAGGGCCTCATTACGAGTTTGGCAGTCAGACCGCCAGACAGCAATGATGGCAGTCTTTCGAACAGTCCCAGGTCGACGGTCCCAAGACCGCTGGATTACTAGTTCCCCACGGGCTGGCGTGACTGGCTTGGGGAAGCAAGTGGCAGTATTATGGAGCTACTGCCGGCCATGCATCCCTACCTGTCATCATGACGGGCAGACTGTGCCCATGCACCACATCATGCACAGTACACAGTGCGTCCCAGAGCCCCAACTTTTTGGGAGGATCCACAATGGCACCAGCTTCACCCTCCATGGGGCCATACCCTCAGAGGCTCACATTTTGGACCCCTTATCTGCCTGACTGCTAAGCTTTCCATAGCAGTGGGATCGCCATTGAAATCTTGGTGGTCCTGCAGGCCGTAGTGGATATGGCAGTACCAATGCTGAGATCTCCAGCATTGGCAACAGCAGTCAGGACCGTCGCGGTCCCTGCCGCACTGACTATAGCGGTGCCTGTGGTCCACTGGCGGTCTTCTGGCAGTCCAACCACCAAGCTCATAATCCGGCAGTCCGACCGCCCGTTGTAGTCATAGTTGCAGCCTCTACCATGGCAGTCCCAGGACCGCCAAACACATAATAAGGCCCTAAATTTCTTATAATTTCTTATAGAGGAACAACTGTCAAAGCAGACTAAGGCCCTCATTATGAACATGGCGGTTCGGCCGAACCGCCATAAAATAAACATGGTGATCGCCGCCAGTGGCACCCGTCACATACTGCCAGGCTCCCGCCGTCAGGCAGCCTGGCGGCGGGATGAAACACCATCCGCCAGGAAAAGGCTGGCAGAGTGGGTGCCCTGGGGGCCCCTGCACTGCCCATGCACCTTGCAACCAGCATGGGCAGTGCAGGGGGCCCCGGTGCAGAGCCTCGTCACGCAGGTCACTGCCCGATTTTCGGGCAGTGATCTGCATGACGGGTGCAACTGCACCTGCCACACAGAGGCATTGACGGCAGCTCCATGTGGAGCCGCCATCAATGTCCCGGCCGAGCCTTTCTGTGAGCCGGCGGGCGGAAACAAGGTTTCCGCCCGCCGGCTCACAGAAAAGTTCATAATGTGGCCGGCGGGGTTCCGGGGTCGCTGGCGGTCAGTGTTTTGACCGCCAGCATGAACACGGCGGTTATTTCCACCGTGTTCATAATGACCGCCTAAGTGTTTAATAGCATGCATTCTGATGGGCAAGAGTTCTTTAACTACCCAAGGTTGTTAGTAGGAGCTACGAGCCAAGCACTCCCTACGTTTCGCAATGACAGTGTTGTGGAGATTTCTGCTTTAAAATGGCAGTGCTATCTTGGTTAAGCACATACTCAAGAGAAAATGAAACCAGCATTTTAGGGAAATATCTGAGCTCGATCTTACCCCTTTACAGTGGTGGCTCCTTCATAAGGGCGAAGGAGCTAAGGGCTAAGCCAGCAGATGAAAGATAAAAGGATTATTAATTATTGTTTTATCTTTCATCTGCTGGCTCAGCCAGCAGTGTGTTCAGGGCAGGGTGGGGCTGGGCCATAGGAGGTGGGAAGGAGGGGAGTGGAGTGCACTAAGTGCGCATGTGTGTTTTGCCGGCCGTCTTAGGACAATAACTAAAGCGGCTCATAGAACATTGAAAATTCATTGTCTTACACTGGCACTTTGATATCCTCCCTACAGTGGCGCCAAATATTGAGCACACTTGCATAAAAGGGCTGTTCTATTACTACTTTGGAGAAATGACAGCGATAGTTAATGTCACTAGAGAATCAAATCCATGAAAGAACTACATTTATATTAAAAATCACAGAAGAAATTCAAGTGGTTTGGAAATGTACAATGATCAACTACTGATATTATCAATAAACATTAAGTTTGAAGACAATATCTGAGAACCAAGTGATCTATCACTGAGAAATTCAACTTGTGCGCTTTCCTTCAGCCCCTCACAAATCTTTCATGTTTACGTTTATGAAAAACGGCAAAGCAAGGCGGTTTGAGCAGAGGCTGGCAATGACCTGCCAAACGTTTGTCTTTGCCCAATACTTCTAGAAGGCATATGGTATATGCTACCAGGAGATGGGTGATTATTGTGAAGCACTAACATATATAGTGATTAGACTAAACTGCTGGTGATAATCCTACTTTACTTCCAGATAGGGTGATTATTTACCATACTGGACTATACCATGTGCTGGTACCAGTGCTTAATTTGTAAATAAAAAGGTGCTGGTGCCCAAAACCCTCCTCTGAAACACGCGGCTGCTGCAATTAAATGTGTGAACACGGAATACTGAGGCAGCGTTATCCTGAAGCCATCTCGGGCCTCTTCAATCCATGTAAAGTCACTCCCTGCCCCTTCAGCTCACTCTTGCAGCTTTCTGCTTTCTCCCTTTGTGAAAGCTTTTTCGTTTTTCTCTTCCTCCGTCTTTCCCATATGTGTCTTTTGCTCGCAGCAATTGCTTGAGGCAGAAGAATAAGCGCCGGCCCTCAAAAATAAGTGCTGGTGCTCAGCACCGGAAATAACAAGCACAAATTAAGCACTGGCTGGTACCCAGAAGTGACTATTGTCCTGTCCTGCTGATGGGGTGATCACCGCACAATACTTACAGACATGGAGTGATATTGTACATGACTGGTGGACCTTCGTGTCCTTTTTCCTTACCAGCTCTCTGGGATGTTTTCCTTGTAACCTTAGGCGAGCCGAGCTCTCTTCTAGCTTGATTTAAGGCAATTTAACGCAATCTTCTTCTGCCCGTCACCAGCACCTAGATGGGCACAGCGCACAGGTACCATACTCTGGGCTTGTTTGCATCTTACAAAATCTTTGATGCTTATGTGTATTGAAACGTAGGATGATTCATGCACAGTATTGGTAAACAGAGGCGGATAGGGATGATTACCGTGCATTACTGACAGCTCGAAGGGACTGCTGTACACTGCTGTCAAATAGAGATGTTACTGCATAATTCTGGCAGAAAGGGACGATTACTGTGCATTACTGGCAGCTTGGGGTGATTACTGTACACTACCGGTAAACAGAGGTGGTTTGTGTTCATTACTGGTACATAAGGACGATTACTGAACTCCACCCGCAGATGGTGTCGATTACGGAACACTACTGGCAAATAGAAATTAAGACTGTAAGACACGCGTAGATAGAGGCAATTAAAGGACATGCTTTGTCGAGAGTGGTAATAATTGCACGATCCTGCTAGATAGTGTAAGAATTGCTAATACTGGGAAATAGGGGTGGTTACTGCCCACTACTGGCAAATAGGGGTGATTATTTATATTAACAGCAGATGGGGGGGGGGGTACTGTTCACTAATGGCAAAGGGGAGTGGATACTGCGTACTAGAAGCA